>NC_060109.1:10262602-10882974 GCF_021155765.1 Diprion similis | reverse complement strand
CCTAACCTAACCTAACCTAACCTAACCTAACCTAACCTAACCTAACCTAACCTAACCTAACCTAACCTAACCTAACCTAACCTAACCTAACCTAACCTAACCTAACCTAACCTAACCTAACCTAACCTAACCTAACCTAACCTAACCTAACCTAACCTAACCTAACCTAACCTAACCTAACCTAACCTAACCTAACCTAACCTAACCTAACCTAACCTAACCTAACCTAACCTAACCTAACCTAACCTAACCTAACCTAACCTAACCTAACCTAACCTAACCTAACCTAACCTAACCTAACCTAACCTAACCTAACCTAACCTAACCTAACCTAACCTAACCTAACCTAACCTAACCTAACCTAACCTAACCTAACCTAACCTAACCTAACCTAACCTAACCTAACCTAACCTAACCTAACCTAACCTAACCTAACCTAACCTAACCTAACCTAACCTAACCTAACCTAACCTAACCTAACCTAACCTAACCTAACCTAACCTAACCTAACCTAACCTAACCTAACCTAACCTAACCTAACCTAACCTAACCTAACCTAACCTAACCTAACCTAACCTAACCTAACCTAACCTAACCTAACCTAACCTAACCTAACCTAACCTAACCTAACCTAACCTAACCTAACCTAACCTAACCTAACCTAACCTAACCTAACCTAACCTAACCTAACCTAACCTAACCTAACCTAACCTAACCTAACCTAACCTAACCTAACCTAACCTAACCTAACCTAACCTAACCTAACCTAACCTAACCTAACCTAACCTAACCTAACCTAACCTAACCTAACCTAACCTAACCTAACCTAACCTAACCTAACCTAACCTAACCTAACCTAACCTAACCTAACCTAACCTAACCTAACCTAACCTAACCTAACCTAACCTAACCTAACCTAACCTAACCTAACCTAACCTAACCTAACCTAACCTAACCTAACCTAACCTAACCTAACCTAACCTAACCTAACCTAACCTAACCTAACCTAACCTAACCTAACCTAACCTAACCTAACCTAACCTAACCTAACCTAACCTAACCTAACCTAACCTAACCTAACCTAACCTAACCTAACCTAACCTAACCTAACCTAACCTAACCTAACCTAACCTAACCTAACCTAACCTAACCTAACCTAACCTAACCTAACCTAACCTAACCTAACCTAACCTAACCTAACCTAACCTAACCTAACCTAACCTAACCTAACCTAACCTAACCTAACCTAACCTAACCTAACCTAACCTAACCTAACCTAACCTAACCTAACCTAACCTAACCTAACCTAACCTAACCTAACCTAACCTAACCTAACCTAACCTAACCTAACCTAACCTAACCTAACCTAACCTAACCTAACCTAACCTAACCTAACCTAACCTAACCTAACCTAACCTAACCTAACCTAACCTAACCTAACCTAACCTAACCTAACCTAACCTAACCTAACCTAACCTAACCTAACCTAACCTAACCTAACCTAACCTAACCTAACCTAACCTAACCTAACCTAACCTAACCTAACCTAACCTAACCTAACCTAACCTAACCTAACCTAACCTAACCTAACCTAACCTAACCTAACCTAACCTAACCTAACCTAACCTAACCTAACCTAACCTAACCTAACCTAACCTAACCTAACCTAACCTAACCTAACCTAACCTAACCTAACCTAACCTAACCTAACCTAACCTAACCTAACCTAACCTAACCTAACCTAACCTAACCTAACCTAACCTAACCTAACCTAACCTAACCTAACCTAACCTAACCTAACCTAACCTAACCTAACCTAACCTAACCTAACCTAACCTAACCTAACCTAACCTAACCTAACCTAACCTAACCTAACCTAACCTAACCTAACCTAACCTAACCTAACCTAACCTAACCTAACCTAACCTAACCTAACCTAACCTAACCTAACCTAACCTAACCTAACCTAACCTAACCTAACCTAACCTAACCTAACCTAACCTAACCTAACCTAACCTAACCTAACCTAACCTAACCTAACCTAACCTAACCTAACCTAACCTAACCTAACCTAACCTAACCTAACCTAACCTAACCTAACCTAACCTAACCTAACCTAACCTAACCTAACCTAACCTAACCTAACCTAACCTAACCTAACCTAACCTAACCTAACCTAACCTAACCTAACCTAACCTAACCTAACCTAACCTAACCTAACCTAACCTAACCTAACCTAACCTAACCTAACCTAACCTAACCTAACCTAACCTAACCTAACCTAACCTAACCTAACCTAACCTAACCTAACCTAACCTAACCTAACCTAACCTAACCTAACCTAACCTAACCTAACCTAACCTAACCTAACCTAACCTAACCTAACCTAACCTAACCTAACCTAACCTAACCTAACCTAACCTAACCTAACCTAACCTAACCTAACCTAACCTAACCTAACCTAACCTAACCTAACCTAACCTAACCTAACCTAACCTAACCTAACCTAACCTAACCTAACCTAACCTAACCTAACCTAACCTAACCTAACCTAACCTAACCTAACCTAACCTAACCTAACCTAACCTAACCTAACCTAACCTAACCTAACCTAACCTAACCTAACCTAACCTAACCTAACCTAACCTAACCTAACCTAACCTAACCTAACCTAACCTAACCTAACCTAACCTAACCTAACCTAACCTAACCTAACCTAACCTAACCTAACCTAACCTAACCTAACCTAACCTAACCTAACCTAACCTAACCTAACCTAACCTAACCTAACCTAACCTAACCTAACCTAACCTAACCTAACCTAACCTAACCTAACCTAACCTAACCTAACCTAACCTAACCTAACCTAACCTAACCTAACCTAACCTAACCTAACCTAACCTAACCTAACCTAACCTAACCTAACCTAACCTAACCTAACCTAACCTAACCTAACCTAACCTAACCTAACCTAACCTAACCTAACCTAACCTAACCTAACCTAACCTAACCTAACCTAACCTAACCTAACCTAACCTAACCTAACCTAACCTAACCTAACCTAACCTAACCTAACCTAACCTAACCTAACCTAACCTAACCTAACCTAACCTAACCTAACCTAACCTAACCTAACCTAACCTAACCTAACCTAACCTAACCTAACCTAACCTAACCTAACCTAACCTAACCTAACCTAACCTAACCTAACCTAACCTAACCTAACCTAACCTAACCTAACCTAACCTAACCTAACCTAACCTAACCTAACCTAACCTAACCTAACCTAACCTAACCTAACCTAACCTAACCTAACCTAACCTAACCTAACCTAACCTAACCTAACCTAACCTAACCTAACCTAACCTAACCTAACCTAACCTAACCTAACCTAACCTAACCTAACCTAACCTAACCTAACCTAACCTAACCTAACCTAACCTAACCTAACCTAACCTAACCTAACCTAACCTAACCTAACCTAACCTAACCAACCTAACCTAACCTAACCTAACCTAACCTAACCTAACCTAACCTAACCTAACCTAACCTAACCTAACCTAACCTAACCTAACCTAACCTAACCTAACCTAACCTAACCTAACCTAACCTAACCTAACCTAACCTAACCTAACCTAACCTAACCTAACCTAACCTAACCTAACCTAACCTAACCTAACCTAACCTAACCTAACCTAACCTAACCTAACCTAACCTAACCTAACCTAACCTAACCTAACCTAACCTAACCTAACCTAACCTAACCTAACCTAACCTAACCTAACCTAACCTAACCTAACCTAACCTAACCTAACCTAACCTAACCTAACCTAACCTAACCTAACCTAACCTAACCTAACCTAACCTAACCTAACCTAACCTAACCTAACCTAACCTAACCTAACCTAACCTAACCTAACCTAACCTAACCTAACCTAACCTAACCTAACCTAACCTAACCTAACCTAACCTAACCTAACCTAACCTAACCTAACCTAACCTAACCTAACCTAACCTAACCTAACCTAACCTAACCTAACCTAACCTAACCTAACCTAACCTAACCTAACCTAACCTAACCTAACCTAACCTAACCTAACCTAACCTAACCTAACCTAACCTAACCTAACCTAACCTAACCTAACCTAACCTAACCTAACCTAACCTAACCTAACCTAACCTAACCTAACCTAACCTAACCTAACCTAACCTAACCTAACCTAACCTAACCTAACCTAACCTAACCTAACCTAACCTAACCTAACCTAACCTAACCTAACCTAACCTAACCTAACCTAACCTAACCTAACCTAACCTAACCTAACCTAACCTAACCTAACCTAACCTAACCTAACCTAACCTAACCTAACCTAACCTAACCTAACCTAACCTAACCTAACCTAACCTAACCTAACCTAACCTAACCTAACCTAACCTAACCTAACCTAACCTAACCTAACCTAACCTAACCTAACCTAACCTAACCTAACCTAACCTAACCTAACCTAACCTAACCTAACCTAACCTAACCTAACCTAACCTAACCTAACCTAACCTAACCTAACCTAACCTAACCTAACCTAACCTAACCTAACCTAACCTAACCTAACCTAACCTAACCTAACCTAACCTAACCTAACCTAACCTAACCTAACCTAACCTAACCTAACCTAACCTAACCTAACCTAACCTAACCTAACCTAACCTAACCTAACCTAACCTAACCTAACCTAACCTAACCTAACCTAACCTAACCTAACCTAACCTAACCTAACCTAACCTAACCTAACCTAACCTAACCTAACCTAACCTAACCTAACCTAACCTAACCTAACCTAACCTAACCTAACCTAACCTAACCTAACCTAACCTAACCTAACCTAACCTAACCTAACCTAACCTAACCTAACCTAACCTAACCTAACCTAACCTAACCTAACCTAACCTAACCTAACCTAACCTAACCTAACCTAACCTAACCTAACCTAACCTAACCTAACCTAACCTAACCTAACCTAACCTAACCTAACCTAACCTAACCTAACCTAACCTAACCTAACCTAACCTAACCTAACCTAACCTAACCTAACCTAACCTAACCTAACCTAACCTAACCTAACCTAACCTAACCTAACCTAACCTAACCTAACCTAACCTAACCTAACCTAACCTAACCTAACCTAACCTAACCTAACCTAACCTAACCTAACCTAACCTAACCTAACCTAACCTAACCTAACCTAACCTAACCTAACCTAACCTAACCTAACCTAACCTAACCTAACCTAACCTAACCTAACCTAACCTAACCTAACCTAACCTAACCTAACCTAACCTAACCTAACCTAACCTAACCTAACCTAACCTAACCTAACCTAACCTAACCTAACCTAACCTAACCTAACCTAACCTAACCTAACCTAACCTAACCTAACCTAACCTAACCTAACCTAACCTAACCTAACCTAACCTAACCTAACCTAACCTAACCTAACCTAACCTAACCTAACCTAACCTAACCTAACCTAACCTAACCTAACCTAACCTAACCTAACCTAACCTAACCTAACCTAACCTAACCTAACCTAACCTAACCTAACCTAACCTAACCTAACCTAACCTACTCTGGAGCTTCGAAAATTTTCAAAGTTTTTTTCGAAATTTTTGTCACGGGGAGAAGTGTTTTCTAGGCGTTTCGGGCGATTCTGAGACGACCTAGGGTAACTTTCGAAGACGTTTTTTTTATTTTTGTACCTGTTCCAAAAATTTCAAAATATCAGTGAAAAAATCTAAGAAAATTCTGAAAAATTGGGCAAGCTGTCGCGGTCAAAAAACTTGATCACAAGTACCCCTGTAAAGTGTACGGTTTTGGAACTATAGATGTGCATTGTGGTTTCGGGGAGCCGAACCCTTCCTAACCTCTCGGCCGCCGTAGAATCCGGAAGCCGAACTTATTCCAACCTTCCGGGTGCCGCGACCACCTTTCGCGTTGTTCGTACCCTCGTGTGTGTTGTGGTTTCGGGAAGCCGAACCCTTTCTCACCTTCCGGCCGCCGCAGAATCCGGAAGCCGAACATATTCCAACCGTCCGGAATCCAACGTCTCGGAGGGCCGAACTTGTCCTAACTTTTCTGAAATCGATCCGATCGACTTGAAATTTGAATTACCGCGGGTCCCCGCTTGATTATGGCCATCTAAACGCGATGGTGGTGTCGAATCGGAAGTCGGTCGCCGGGAAAGCGGAAACGCCGGCTGTAAAATCCGAACCGTGAGATTTAGCGACATGCTTCTGAGGAGGTTTTTTCACCGCGATGACCGCACTGGTTCACTGGAATTTTTTCGGAATTTTCCGGGGCGATTTTGAAGTTTTTGAGTTGGGCGGTGGAATTCGGAAAAAAAAAAAAAAAAGTCTCGACAAATAGGTACCGATCGGCTCAGAATCGTCCAAAACGCCCAGAAAACAAGTCTCTGGGTAACATTTTTTTTTCGAAATTCGATAAATTTCAAAGTTTTTTGGGTCGTGCGTTCAAAAAAAAAAAAAAAAAGGTACCCGCCAAATAGGTACAGATCGGCTCAGAATCGTTCGAAACGCGTAGAAAACAAGTCTCTGAGTAACATTTTTTTTTTTCAAAATTCGAAAAATTTCAAAGTTTTTGGGGTTGTGCGTTCAAAAAAAAAAAAAAAAGTTCCCGCGAAATAGGTACAGATCGGCTCAGAATCGTTTGAAACGCCTAAAAAACAAGTTTCTGTGTAACGAAAATTTCGGAAAAAAACTTAGAAAATTTCCGTTGTTTCCGACATAGGTTAGGTTAGGTGCGAAATAATTTTCAAAAATTCATATCTCCTGAACCGTTCTACGGAGAGGGTTCGTTGAGGGCTCGTTTTGTTCGATAAATCAAGCTCTACCAAGTTCATGTCTGGACCAATTAGGTCCAGCGACGGTTCCCCCCCCCACGCCCCCCGCGGGGGGGGTTTTGAGGGGGGGTGTCAGTCTGACATCGGAAACGGGTGCGCAGAATTTTTATGCGTCCGACCATCACTTTTTGAGTTAGGTCGGGTCAGGTTAGGTGGGTGATATTTTTCGAAAAACGCCTATCTTTTGAACCAATCTACGGAGAGGGTTGGTTAGGGGCTCATTTTTTTCGATAAATCAAGGGCTGAAAAGTTCATGCCAGGACCAAATAGGTCCAGCAACCGTTCCCCCCCCCACCCCCCCCGGGGGGGGGTCAAATGAGGGAGGGGGGAGGGGGCCGTGGGGGACATGACGGGCGGGGGGATCCTGCACCCGACCCACCCACCCCCCCTCGCCCCCCCCCCATTTTTGCCCCCCCCCCCCTCAAAATCTCAAAAACGGCCCGATAGATTTTGGAAAAAATAGCGGCATCGGAAAGAGCGGAAAAAATCCGAAAAAGTTCACTCAAAAACCGAAAGTCCACCGATGGCAACGGCTATAACCTAACCTAACCTAACCTAACCTAACCTAACCTAACCTAACCTAACCTAACCTAACCTAACCTAACCTAACCTAACCTACTCTGGAGCGTCGGAAATTTTCAAAGTTTTTTTCGAAATTTTCGTCACGGGGAGAAGTGTTTTCTAGGCGTTTCGGGCGATTCTGAGACGACCCAGGGTAACTTTCGAAGACGTTTTTTTTATTTTTGTACCTGTTCCAAAAATTTCAAAATATCAGTGAAAAAATCTGAGAAAATTCTGAAAAATTGGGCAAGCTGTCGCGGTCAAAAAACTTGATATCAAGTACCCCTGAAAAGTGTACGGTTTTGGAACTATAGATGTGCATTGTGGTTTCGGGGAGCCGAACCCTTCCTAACCTCTCGGCCGCCGTAGAATCCGGAAGCCGAACTTATTCCAACCTTCCGGGTGCCGCGACCACCTTTCGCGTTGTTCGTACCCCCGTGTGTGTTGTGGTTTCGGGGAGCCGAACCCTTCCTAACCTCTCGGCCGCCGTAGAATCCGGAAGCCGAACTTATTCCAACCTTCCGGGTGCCGCGACCACCTTTCGCGTTGTTCGTACCCCCGTGTGTGTTGTGGTTTCGGGGAGCCGAACCCTTCCTAACCTCTCGGCCGCCGCAGAATCCGGAAGCCGAACATATTCCAACCGTCCGGAATCCAACGTCTCGGAGGGCCGAACTTGTCCTAACTTTTCTGAAATCGATCCGATCGACTTGAAATTTGAATTACCGCGGGTCCCCGCTTGATTATGGCCATCTAAACGCGATGGTGGTGTCGAATCGGAAGTCGGTCGCCGGGAAAGCGGAAACGCCGGCTGTAAAATCCGAACCGTGAGATTTAGCGACATGCTTCTGAGGAGGTTTTTTCACCGCGATGACCGCACTGGTCCCCTGGAATTTTTTCGGAATTTTTCGGGGCGATTTTGAAGTTTTTGAGTTGGGCGGTGGAATTAGGAAAAAAAAAAAAAAAGTTCCCGACAAATAGGTACCGATCGGCTCAGAATCGTCCAAAACGCCCAGAAAACAAGTCTCTGGGTGACTAATTTTTTTTTCGAAATTCGATAAATTTCAAAGTTTTTTGGGTCGTGCGTTCAAAAAAAAAAAAAAAAGTTCCCGCGAAATAGGTACAGATCGTCTCAGAATCGTTCGAAACGCGTAGAAAACAAGTCTCTGGGTAACATTTTTTTTTTCAAAATTCGAAAAATTTCAAAGTTTTTGGGGTTGTGCGTTCAAAAAAAAAAAAAAAAGTTCCCGCGCGATAGGTACAGATCGGCTCAGAATCGTTCGAAACGCGTAGAAAACAAGTCTCTGGGTAACATTTTTTTTTTTGAAAATTCGAAAAATTTCAAAGTTTTTGGGGTTGTGCGTTCAAAAAAAAAAAAAAAGTTCCCGCGAAATAGGTACAGATCGGCTCAGAATCGTTCGAAACGCGTAGAAAACAAGTCTCTAGGAAACATTTTTTTTTTTCAAAATTCGAAAAATTTCAAAGTTTTTGGGGTTGTGCGTTCGAAAAAAAAAAAAAAAGTTCCCGCGACATAGGTACAGATCGGCTCAGAATCGTTTGAAACGCCTAAAAAACAAGTTTCTGTGTGACGAAAATTTCGGAAAAAAACTTAGAAAATTTCCGTTGTTTCCGACATAGGTTAGGTTAGGTGCAAAATAATTTTCAAAAATTCATATCTCCTGAACCGTTCTACGGAGAGGGTTCGTTGAGGGCTCGTTTTGTTCGATAAATCAAGCTCTACCAAGTTCATGTCTGGACCAATTAGGTCCAGCGACGGTTCCCCCCCCACGCCCCCCGCGGGGGGGGTTGTAAGGGGGGGTGTCAGTCTGACATCGGAAACGGGTGCGCAGAACTTTTATGCGTCCGACCATCACTTTTTGAGTTGGGTCGGGTCAGGTTAGGTGGGTGATATTTTTCGAAAAACGCCTATCTTTTGAACCAATCTACGGAGAGGGTTGGTTAGGGGCTCATTTTTTTCGATAAATCAAGGGCTGAAAAGTTCATGCCAGGACCAAATAGGTCCAGCAACCGTTCCCCCCCCACCCCCCCCGGGGGGGGTCAAATGTGGGAGGGGGGAGGGGGCCGTGGGGGACATAACGGGCGGGGGGATCCTGCACCCGACCCACCCACCCCCCCTCGCCCCCCCCCATTTTTGCCCCCCCCCCCCCTCAAAATCTCAAAAACGGCCCGGTAGATTTTGGAATAATTAGCGGCATTGGAAAGAGCGGAAAAAATCCGAAAAAGTTCACTCAAAAACCGGAAGTCGACCGGTGGTCACGGCTATAACCTAACCTAACCTAACCTAACCTAACCTAACCTAACCTAACCTAACCTAACCTAACCTAACCTAACCTAACCTAACCTACTCTGGAGCTTCGAAAATTTTCAAAGTTTTTTTCGAAATTTTTGTCACGGGGAGAAGTGTTTTCTAGGCGTTTCGGGCGATTCTGAGACGACCTAGGGTAACTTTCGAAGACGTTTTTTTTATTTTTGTACCTGTTCCAAAAATTTCAAAATATCAGTGAAAAAATCTAAGAAAATTCTGAAAAATTGGGCAAGCTGTCGCGGTCAAAAAACTTGATCACAAGTACCCCTGTAAAGTGTACGGTTTTGGAACTATAGATGTGCATTGTGGTTTCGGGGAGCCGAACCCTTCCTAACCTCTCGGCCGCCGTAGAATCCGGAAGCCGAACTTATTCCAACCTTCCGGGTGCCGCGACCACCTTTCGCGTTGTTCGTACCCTCGTGTGTGTTGTGGTTTCGGGAAGCCGAACCCTTTCTCACCTTCCGGCCGCCGCAGAATCCGGAAGCCGAACATATTCCAACCGTCCGGAATCCAACGTCTCGGAGGGCCGAACTTGTCCTAACTTTTCTGAAATCGATCCGATCGACTTGAAATTTGAATTACCGCGGGTCCCCGCTTGATTATGGCCATCTAAACGCGATGGTGGTGTCGAATCGGAAGTCGGTCGCCGGGAAAGCGGAAACGCCGGCTGTAAAATCCGAACCGTGAGATTTAGCGACATGCTTCTGAGGAGGTTTTTTCACCGCGATGACCGCACTGGTTCACTGGAATTTTTTCGGAATTTTCCGGGGCGATTTTGAAGTTTTTGAGTTGGGCGGTGGAATTCGGAAAAAAAAAAAAAAAAGTCTCGACAAATAGGTACCGATCGGCTCAGAATCGTCCAAAACGCCCAGAAAACAAGTCTCTGGGTAACATTTTTTTTTCGAAATTCGATAAATTTCAAAGTTTTTTGGGTCGTGCGTTCAAAAAAAAAAAAAAAAAGGTACCCGCCAAATAGGTACAGATCGGCTCAGAATCGTTCGAAACGCGTAGAAAACAAGTCTCTGAGTAACATTTTTTTTTTTCAAAATTCGAAAAATTTCAAAGTTTTTGGGGTTGTGCGTTCAAAAAAAAAAAAAAAAGTTCCCGCGAAATAGGTACAGATCGGCTCAGAATCGTTTGAAACGCCTAAAAAACAAGTTTCTGTGTAACGAAAATTTCGGAAAAAAACTTAGAAAATTTCCGTTGTTTCCGACATAGGTTAGGTTAGGTGCGAAATAATTTTCAAAAATTCATATCTCCTGAACCGTTCTACGGAGAGGGTTCGTTGAGGGCTCGTTTTGTTCGATAAATCAAGCTCTACCAAGTTCATGTCTGGACCAATTAGGTCCAGCGACGGTTCCCCCCCCCACGCCCCCCGCGGGGGGGGTTTTGAGGGGGGGTGTCAGTCTGACATCGGAAACGGGTGCGCAGAATTTTTATGCGTCCGACCATCACTTTTTGAGTTAGGTCGGGTCAGGTTAGGTGGGTGATATTTTTCGAAAAACGCCTATCTTTTGAACCAATCTACGGAGAGGGTTGGTTAGGGGCTCATTTTTTTCGATAAATCAAGGGCTGAAAAGTTCATGCCAGGACCAAATAGGTCCAGCAACCGTTCCCCCCCCCCACCCCCCCCGGGGGGGGGTCAAATGAGGGAGGGGGGAGGGGGCCGTGGGGGACATGACGGGCGGGGGGATCCTGCACCCGACCCACCCACCCCCCCTCGCCCCCCCCCCCATTTTTGCCCCCCCCCCCCCTCAAAATCTCAAAAACGGCCCGATAGATTTTGGAAAAAATAGCGGCATCGGAAAGAGCGGAAAAAATCCGAAAAAGTTCACTCAAAAACCGAAAGTCCACCGATGGCAACGGCTATAACCTAACCTAACCTAACCTAACCTAACCTAACCTAACCTAACCTAACCTAACCTAACCTAACCTAACCTAACCTAACCTAACCTAACCTAACCTAACCTAACCTAACCTAACCTAACCTAACCTAACCTAACCTAACCTAACCTAACCTAACCTAACCTAACCTAACCTAACCTAACCTAACCTAACCTAACCTAACCTAACCTAACCTAACCTAACCTAACCTAACCTAACCTACTCTGGAGCTTCGAAAATTTTCAAAGTTTTTTTCGAAATTTTTGTCACGGGGAGAAGTGTTTTCTAGGCGTTTCGGGCGATTCTGAGACGACCTAGGGTAACTTTCGAAGACGTTTTTTTTATTTTTGTACCTGTTCCAAAAATTTCAAAATATCAGTGAAAAAATCTAAGAAAATTCTGAAAAATTGGGCAAGCTGTCGCGGTCAAAAAACTTGATCACAAGTACCCCTGTAAAGTGTACGGTTTTGGAACTATAGATGTGCATTGTGGTTTCGGGGAGCCGAACCCTTCCTAACCTCTCGGCCGCCGTAGAATCCGGAAGCCGAACTTATTCCAACCTTCCGGGTGCCGCGACCACCTTTCGCGTTGTTCGTACCCTCGTGTGTGTTGTGGTTTCGGGAAGCCGAACCCTTTCTCACCTTCCGGCCGCCGCAGAATCCGGAAGCCGAACATATTCCAACCGTCCGGAATCCAACGTCTCGGAGGGCCGAACTTGTCCTAACTTTTCTGAAATCGATCCGATCGACTTGAAATTTGAATTACCGCGGGTCCCCGCTTGATTATGGCCATCTAAACGCGATGGTGGTGTCGAATCGGAAGTCGGTCGCCGGGAAAGCGGAAACGCCGGCTGTAAAATCCGAACCGTGAGATTTAGCGACATGCTTCTGAGGAGGTTTTTTCACCGCGATGACCGCACTGGTTCACTGGAATTTTTTCGGAATTTTCCGGGGCGATTTTGAAGTTTTTGAGTTGGGCGGTGGAATTCGGAAAAAAAAAAAAAAAAGTCTCGACAAATAGGTACCGATCGGCTCAGAATCGTCCAAAACGCCCAGAAAACAAGTCTCTGGGTAACATTTTTTTTTCGAAATTCGATAAATTTCAAAGTTTTTTGGGTCGTGCGTTCAAAAAAAAAAAAAAAAAGGTACCCGCCAAATAGGTACAGATCGGCTCAGAATCGTTCGAAACGCGTAGAAAACAAGTCTCTGAGTAACATTTTTTTTTTTCAAAATTCGAAAAATTTCAAAGTTTTTGGGGTTGTGCGTTCAAAAAAAAAAAAAAAAGTTCCCGCGAAATAGGTACAGATCGGCTCAGAATCGTTTGAAACGCCTAAAAAACAAGTTTCTGTGTAACGAAAATTTCGGAAAAAAACTTAGAAAATTTCCGTTGTTTCCGACATAGGTTAGGTTAGGTGCGAAATAATTTTCAAAAATTCATATCTCCTGAACCGTTCTACGGAGAGGGTTCGTTGAGGGCTCGTTTTGTTCGATAAATCAAGCTCTACCAAGTTCATGTCTGGACCAATTAGGTCCAGCGACGGTTCCCCCCCCCACGCCCCCCGCGGGGGGGGTTTTGAGGGGGGGTGTCAGTCTGACATCGGAAACGGGTGCGCAGAATTTTTATGCGTCCGACCATCACTTTTTGAGTTAGGTCGGGTCAGGTTAGGTGGGTGATATTTTTCGAAAAACGCCTATCTTTTGAACCAATCTACGGAGAGGGTTGGTTAGGGGCTCATTTTTTTCGATAAATCAAGGGCTGAAAAGTTCATGCCAGGACCAAATAGGTCCAGCAACCGTTCCCCCCCCCCACCCCCCCCGGGGGGGGGTCAAATGAGGGAGGGGGGAGGGGGCCGTGGGGGACATGACGGGCGGGGGGATCCTGCACCCGACCCACCCACCCCCCCTCGCCCCCCCCCCATTTTTGCCCCCCCCCCCCCTCAAAATCTCAAAAACGGCCCGATAGATTTTGGAAAAAATAGCGGCATCGGAAAGAGCGGAAAAAATCCGAAAAAGTTCACTCAAAAACCGAAAGTCCACCGATGGCAACGGCTATAACCTAACCTAACCTAACCTAACCTAACCTAACCTAACCTAACCTAACCTAACCTAACCTAACCTAACCTAACCTAACCTACTCTGGAGCGTCGGAAATTTTCAAAGTTTTTTTCGAAATTTTCGTCACGGGGAGAAGTGTTTTCTAGGCGTTTCGGGCGATTCTGAGACGACCCAGGGTAACTTTCGAAGACGTTTTTTTTATTTTTGTACCTGTTCCAAAAATTTCAAAATATCAGTGAAAAAATCTGAGAAAATTCTGAAAAATTGGGCAAGCTGTCGCGGTCAAAAAACTTGATATCAAGTACCCCTGAAAAGTGTACGGTTTTGGAACTATAGATGTGCATTGTGGTTTCGGGGAGCCGAACCCTTCCTAACCTCTCGGCCGCCGTAGAATCCGGAAGCCGAACTTATTCCAACCTTCCGGGTGCCGCGACCACCTTTCGCGTTGTTCGTACCCCCGTGTGTGTTGTGGTTTCGGGGAGCCGAACCCTTCCTAACCTCTCGGCCGCCGTAGAATCCGGAAGCCGAACTTATTCCAACCTTCCGGGTGCCGCGACCACCTTTCGCGTTGTTCGTACCCCCGTGTGTGTTGTGGTTTCGGGGAGCCGAACCCTTCCTAACCTCTCGGCCGCCGCAGAATCCGGAAGCCGAACATATTCCAACCGTCCGGAATCCAACGTCTCGGAGGGCCGAACTTGTCCTAACTTTTCTGAAATCGATCCGATCGACTTGAAATTTGAATTACCGCGGGTCCCCGCTTGATTATGGCCATCTAAACGCGATGGTGGTGTCGAATCGGAAGTCGGTCGCCGGGAAAGCGGAAACGCCGGCTGTAAAATCCGAACCGTGAGATTTAGCGACATGCTTCTGAGGAGGTTTTTTCACCGCGATGACCGCACTGGTCCCCTGGAATTTTTTCGGAATTTTTCGGGGCGATTTTGAAGTTTTTGAGTTGGGCGGTGGAATTAGGAAAAAAAAAAAAAAAGTTCCCGACAAATAGGTACCGATCGGCTCAGAATCGTCCAAAACGCCCAGAAAACAAGTCTCTGGGTGACTAATTTTTTTTTCGAAATTCGATAAATTTCAAAGTTTTTTGGGTCGTGCGTTCAAAAAAAAAAAAAAAAGTTCCCGCGAAATAGGTACAGATCGTCTCAGAATCGTTCGAAACGCGTAGAAAACAAGTCTCTGGGTAACATTTTTTTTTTCAAAATTCGAAAAATTTCAAAGTTTTTGGGGTTGTGCGTTCAAAAAAAAAAAAAAAAGTTCCCGCGCGATAGGTACAGATCGGCTCAGAATCGTTCGAAACGCGTAGAAAACAAGTCTCTGGGTAACATTTTTTTTTTTGAAAATTCGAAAAATTTCAAAGTTTTTGGGGTTGTGCGTTCAAAAAAAAAAAAAAAGTTCCCGCGAAATAGGTACAGATCGGCTCAGAATCGTTCGAAACGCGTAGAAAACAAGTCTCTAGGAAACATTTTTTTTTTTCAAAATTCGAAAAATTTCAAAGTTTTTGGGGTTGTGCGTTCGAAAAAAAAAAAAAAAGTTCCCGCGACATAGGTACAGATCGGCTCAGAATCGTTTGAAACGCCTAAAAAACAAGTTTCTGTGTGACGAAAATTTCGGAAAAAAACTTAGAAAATTTCCGTTGTTTCCGACATAGGTTAGGTTAGGTGCAAAATAATTTTCAAAAATTCATATCTCCTGAACCGTTCTACGGAGAGGGTTCGTTGAGGGCTCGTTTTGTTCGATAAATCAAGCTCTACCAAGTTCATGTCTGGACCAATTAGGTCCAGCGACGGTTCCCCCCCCACGCCCCCCGCGGGGGGGGTTGTAAGGGGGGGTGTCAGTCTGACATCGGAAACGGGTGCGCAGAACTTTTATGCGTCCGACCATCACTTTTTGAGTTGGGTCGGGTCAGGTTAGGTGGGTGATATTTTTCGAAAAACGCCTATCTTTTGAACCAATCTACGGAGAGGGTTGGTTAGGGGCTCATTTTTTTCGATAAATCAAGGGCTGAAAAGTTCATGCCAGGACCAAATAGGTCCAGCAACCGTTCCCCCCCCACCCCCCCCGGGGGGGGTCAAATGTGGGAGGGGGGAGGGGGCCGTGGGGGACATAACGGGCGGGGGGATCCTGCACCCGACCCACCCACCCCCCCTCGCCCCCCCCCATTTTTGCCCCCCCCCCCCCTCAAAATCTCAAAAACGGCCCGGTAGATTTTGGAATAATTAGCGGCATTGGAAAGAGCGGAAAAAATCCGAAAAAGTTCACTCAAAAACCGGAAGTCGACCGGTGGTCACGGCTATAACCTAACCTAACCTAACCTAACCTAACCTAACCTAACCTAACCTAACCTAACCTAACCTAACCTAACCTAACCTAACCTACTCTGGAGCTTCGAAAATTTTCAAAGTTTTTTTCGAAATTTTTGTCACGGGGAGAAGTGTTTTCTAGGCGTTTCGGGCGATTCTGAGACGACCTAGGGTAACTTTCGAAGACGTTTTTTTTATTTTTGTACCTGTTCCAAAAATTTCAAAATATCAGTGAAAAAATCTAAGAAAATTCTGAAAAATTGGGCAAGCTGTCGCGGTCAAAAAACTTGATCACAAGTACCCCTGTAAAGTGTACGGTTTTGGAACTATAGATGTGCATTGTGGTTTCGGGGAGCCGAACCCTTCCTAACCTCTCGGCCGCCGTAGAATCCGGAAGCCGAACTTATTCCAACCTTCCGGGTGCCGCGACCACCTTTCGCGTTGTTCGTACCCTCGTGTGTGTTGTGGTTTCGGGAAGCCGAACCCTTTCTCACCTTCCGGCCGCCGCAGAATCCGGAAGCCGAACATATTCCAACCGTCCGGAATCCAACGTCTCGGAGGGCCGAACTTGTCCTAACTTTTCTGAAATCGATCCGATCGACTTGAAATTTGAATTACCGCGGGTCCCCGCTTGATTATGGCCATCTAAACGCGATGGTGGTGTCGAATCGGAAGTCGGTCGCCGGGAAAGCGGAAACGCCGGCTGTAAAATCCGAACCGTGAGATTTAGCGACATGCTTCTGAGGAGGTTTTTTCACCGCGATGACCGCACTGGTTCACTGGAATTTTTTCGGAATTTTCCGGGGCGATTTTGAAGTTTTTGAGTTGGGCGGTGGAATTCGGAAAAAAAAAAAAAAAAGTCTCGACAAATAGGTACCGATCGGCTCAGAATCGTCCAAAACGCCCAGAAAACAAGTCTCTGGGTAACATTTTTTTTTCGAAATTCGATAAATTTCAAAGTTTTTTGGGTCGTGCGTTCAAAAAAAAAAAAAAAAAGGTACCCGCCAAATAGGTACAGATCGGCTCAGAATCGTTCGAAACGCGTAGAAAACAAGTCTCTGAGTAACATTTTTTTTTTTCAAAATTCGAAAAATTTCAAAGTTTTTGGGGTTGTGCGTTCAAAAAAAAAAAAAAAAGTTCCCGCGAAATAGGTACAGATCGGCTCAGAATCGTTTGAAACGCCTAAAAAACAAGTTTCTGTGTAACGAAAATTTCGGAAAAAAACTTAGAAAATTTCCGTTGTTTCCGACATAGGTTAGGTTAGGTGCGAAATAATTTTCAAAAATTCATATCTCCTGAACCGTTCTACGGAGAGGGTTCGTTGAGGGCTCGTTTTGTTCGATAAATCAAGCTCTACCAAGTTCATGTCTGGACCAATTAGGTCCAGCGACGGTTCCCCCCCCCACGCCCCCCGCGGGGGGGGTTTTGAGGGGGGGTGTCAGTCTGACATCGGAAACGGGTGCGCAGAATTTTTATGCGTCCGACCATCACTTTTTGAGTTAGGTCGGGTCAGGTTAGGTGGGTGATATTTTTCGAAAAACGCCTATCTTTTGAACCAATCTACGGAGAGGGTTGGTTAGGGGCTCATTTTTTTCGATAAATCAAGGGCTGAAAAGTTCATGCCAGGACCAAATAGGTCCAGCAACCGTTCCCCCCCCCCACCCCCCCCGGGGGGGGGTCAAATGAGGGAGGGGGGAGGGGGCCGTGGGGGACATGACGGGCGGGGGGATCCTGCACCCGACCCACCCACCCCCCCTCGCCCCCCCCCCCCATTTTTGCCCCCCCCCCCCCTCAAAATCTCAAAAACGGCCCGATAGATTTTGGAAAAAATAGCGGCATCGGAAAGAGCGGAAAAAATCCGAAAAAGTTCACTCAAAAACCGAAAGTCCACCGATGGCAACGGCTATAACCTAACCTAACCTAACCTAACCTAACCTAACCTAACCTAACCTAACCTAACCTAACCTAACCTAACCTAACCTAACCTACTCTGGAGCGTCGGAAATTTTCAAAGTTTTTTTCGAAATTTTCGTCACGGGGAGAAGTGTTTTCTAGGCGTTTCGGGCGATTCTGAGACGACCCAGGGTAACTTTCGAAGACGTTTTTTTTATTTTTGTACCTGTTCCAAAAATTTCAAAATATCAGTGAAAAAATCTGAGAAAATTCTGAAAAATTGGGCAAGCTGTCGCGGTCAAAAAACTTGATATCAAGTACCCCTGAAAAGTGTACGGTTTTGGAACTATAGATGTGCATTGTGGTTTCGGGGAGCCGAACCCTTCCTAACCTCTCGGCCGCCGTAGAATCCGGAAGCCGAACTTATTCCAACCTTCCGGGTGCCGCGACCACCTTTCGCGTTGTTCGTACCCCCGTGTGTGTTGTGGTTTCGGGGAGCCGAACCCTTCCTAACCTCTCGGCCGCCGTAGAATCCGGAAGCCGAACTTATTCCAACCTTCCGGGTGCCGCGACCACCTTTCGCGTTGTTCGTACCCCCGTGTGTGTTGTGGTTTCGGGGAGCCGAACCCTTCCTAACCTCTCGGCCGCCGCAGAATCCGGAAGCCGAACATATTCCAACCGTCCGGAATCCAACGTCTCGGAGGGCCGAACTTGTCCTAACTTTTCTGAAATCGATCCGATCGACTTGAAATTTGAATTACCGCGGGTCCCCGCTTGATTATGGCCATCTAAACGCGATGGTGGTGTCGAATCGGAAGTCGGTCGCCGGGAAAGCGGAAACGCCGGCTGTAAAATCCGAACCGTGAGATTTAGCGACATGCTTCTGAGGAGGTTTTTTCACCGCGATGACCGCACTGGTCCCCTGGAATTTTTTCGGAATTTTTCGGGGCGATTTTGAAGTTTTTGAGTTGGGCGGTGGAATTAGGAAAAAAAAAAAAAAAGTTCCCGACAAATAGGTACCGATCGGCTCAGAATCGTCCAAAACGCCCAGAAAACAAGTCTCTGGGTGACTAATTTTTTTTTCGAAATTCGATAAATTTCAAAGTTTTTTGGGTCGTGCGTTCAAAAAAAAAAAAAAAAGTTCCCGCGAAATAGGTACAGATCGTCTCAGAATCGTTCGAAACGCGTAGAAAACAAGTCTCTGGGTAACATTTTTTTTTTCAAAATTCGAAAAATTTCAAAGTTTTTGGGGTTGTGCGTTCAAAAAAAAAAAAAAAAGTTCCCGCGCGATAGGTACAGATCGGCTCAGAATCGTTCGAAACGCGTAGAAAACAAGTCTCTGGGTAACATTTTTTTTTTTGAAAATTCGAAAAATTTCAAAGTTTTTGGGGTTGTGCGTTCAAAAAAAAAAAAAAAGTTCCCGCGAAATAGGTACAGATCGGCTCAGAATCGTTCGAAACGCGTAGAAAACAAGTCTCTAGGAAACATTTTTTTTTTTCAAAATTCGAAAAATTTCAAAGTTTTTGGGGTTGTGCGTTCGAAAAAAAAAAAAAAAGTTCCCGCGACATAGGTACAGATCGGCTCAGAATCGTTTGAAACGCCTAAAAAACAAGTTTCTGTGTGACGAAAATTTCGGAAAAAAACTTAGAAAATTTCCGTTGTTTCCGACATAGGTTAGGTTAGGTGCAAAATAATTTTCAAAAATTCATATCTCCTGAACCGTTCTACGGAGAGGGTTCGTTGAGGGCTCGTTTTGTTCGATAAATCAAGCTCTACCAAGTTCATGTCTGGACCAATTAGGTCCAGCGACGGTTCCCCCCCCACGCCCCCCGCGGGGGGGGTTGTAAGGGGGGGTGTCAGTCTGACATCGGAAACGGGTGCGCAGAACTTTTATGCGTCCGACCATCACTTTTTGAGTTGGGTCGGGTCAGGTTAGGTGGGTGATATTTTTCGAAAAACGCCTATCTTTTGAACCAATCTACGGAGAGGGTTGGTTAGGGGCTCATTTTTTTCGATAAATCAAGGGCTGAAAAGTTCATGCCAGGACCAAATAGGTCCAGCAACCGTTCCCCCCCCCACCCCCCCCGGGGGGGGTCAAATGTGGGAGGGGGGAGGGGGCCGTGGGGGACATAACGGGCGGGGGGATCCTGCACCCGACCCACCCACCCCCCCTCGCCCCCCCCCATTTTTGCCCCCCCCCCCCTCAAAATCTCAAAAACGGCCCGGTAGATTTTGGAATAATTAGCGGCATTGGAAAGAGCGGAAAAAATCCGAAAAAGTTCACTCAAAAACCGGAAGTCGACCGGTGGTCACGGCTATAACCTAACCTAACCTAACCTAACCTAACCTAACCTAACCTAACCTAACCTAACCTAACCTAACCTAACCTAACCTAACCTAACCTAACCTAACCTAACCTAACCTAACCTAACCTAACCTAACCTAACCTAACCTAACCTAACCTAACCTACTCTGGAGCGTCGGAAATTTTCAAAGTTTTTTTCGAAATTTTCGTCACGGGGAGAAGTGTTTTCTAGGCGTTTCGGGCGATTCTGAGACGACCCAGGGTAACTTTCGAAGACGTTTTTTTTTTATTTTTGTACCTGTTCCAAAAATTTCAAAATATCAGTGAAAAAATCTGAGAAAATTCTGAAAAATTGGGCAAGCTGTCGCGGTCAAAAAACTTGATATCAAGTACCCCTGAAAAGTGTACGGTTTTGGAACTATAGATGTGCATTGTGGTTTCGGGGAGCCGAACCCTTCCTAACCTCTCGGCCGCCGTATAATCCGGAAGCCGAACTTATTCCAACCTTCCGGGTGCCGCGACCACCTTTCGCGTTGTTCGTACCCCCGTGTGTGTTGTGGTTTCGGGGAGCCGAACCCTTCCTAACCTCTCGGCCGCCGTAGAATCCGGAAGCCGAACTTATTCCAACCTTCCGGGTGCCGCGACCACCTTTCGCGTTGTTCGTACCCCCGTGTGTGTTGTGGTTTCGGGGAGCCGAACCCTTCCTAACCTCTCGGCCGCCGTAGAATCCGGAAGCCGAACTTATTCCAACCTTCCGGGTGCCGCGACCACCTTTCGCGTTGTTCGTACCCTCGTGTGTGTTGTGGTTTCGGGAAGCCGAACCCTTTCTCACCTTCCGGCCGCCGCAGAATCCGGAAGCCGAGCATATTCCAACCGTCCGGAATCCAAGGTCTCGGAGGGCCGAACTTGTCCTAACTTTTCTGAAATCGATCCGATCGACTTGAAATTTGAATTACCGCGGGTCCCCGCTTGATTATGGCCATCTAAACGCGATGGTGGTGTCGAATCGGAAGTCGGTCGCCGGGAAAGCGGAAACGCCGGCTGTAAAATCCGAACCGTGAGATTTAGCGACATGCTTCTGAGGAGGTTTTTTCACCGCGATGACCGCACTGGTTCACTGGAATTTTTTCGGAATTTTCCGGGGCGATTTTGAAGTTTTTGAGTTGGGCGGTGGAATTAGGAAAAAAAAAAAAAAAGTTCCCGACAAATAGGTACCGATCGGCTCAGAATCGTCCAAAACGCCCAGAAAACTAGTCTCTGGGTGACTAATTTTTTTTTCGAAATTCGATAAATTTCAAAGTTTTTTGGGTCGTGCGTTCAAAAAAAAAAAAAAAAAGTACCCGCCAAATAGGTACAGATCGGCTAAGAATCGTTCGAAACGCGTAGAAAACAAGTCTCTGGGTAACATTTTTTTTTTTGAAAATTCGAAAAATTTCAAAGTTTTTGGGGTTGTGCGTTCAAAAAAAAAAAAAAAAGTTCCCGCGAAATAGGTACAGATCGGCTCAGAATCGTTTAAAACGCCTAAAAAACAAGTTTCTGTGTGACGAAAATTTCGGAAAAAAACTTAGAAAATTTCCGTTGTTTCCGACATAGGTTAGGTTAGGTGCAAAATAATTTTCAAAAATTCATATCTCCTAAACCGTTCTACGGAGAGGGTTCGTTGAGGGCTCGTTTTGTTCGATAAATCAAGCTCTACCAAGTTCATGTCTGGACCAATTAGGTCCAGCGACGGTTCCCCCCCCACGCCCCCCGCGGGGGGGGTTTTGAGGGGGGGTGTCAGTCTGACATCGGAAACGGGTGCGCAGAACTTTTATGCGTCCGACCATCACTTTTTGAGTTGGGTCGGGTCAGGTTAGGTGGGTGATATTTTTCGAAAAACGCCTATCTTTTGAACCAAGCTACGGAGAGGGTTGGTTAGGGGCTAATTTTTTTCGATAAATCAAGGGCTGAAAAGTTCATGCCAGGACCAAATAGGTCCAGCAACCGTTCCCCCCCCACCCCCCCCGGGGGGGGTCAAATGGGGGAGGGGGGAGGGGGCCGTGGGGGACATAACGGGCGGGGGGATCCTGCACCCGACCCACCCACCCCCCCTCGCCCCCCCCCCATTTTTGCCCCCCCCCCCCCTCAAAATCTCAAAAACGGCCCGGTAGATTTTGGAATAATTAGCGGCATTGGAAAGAGCGGAAAAAATCCGAAAAAGTTCACTCAAAAACCGGAAGTCGACCGGTGGTCATGGCTATAACCTAACCTAACCTAACCTAACCTAACCTAACCTAACCTAACCTAACCTAACCTAACCTAACCTAACCTAACCTAACCTAACCTAACCTAACCTAACCTAACCTAACCTAACCTAACCTAACCTAACCTAACCTAACCTAACCTAACCTAACCTAACCTAACCTAACCTAACCTAACCTAACCTAACCTAACCTAACCTAACCTAACCTAACCTAACCTAACCTAACCTACTCTGGAGCGTCGGAAATTTTCAAAGTTTTTTTCGAAATTTTCGTCACGGGGAGAAGTGTTTTCTAGGCGTTTCGGGCGATTCTGAGACGACCCAGGGTAACTTTCGAAGACGTTTTTTTTTTATTTTTGTACCTGTTCCAAAAATTTCAAAATATCAGTGAAAAAATCTGAGAAAATTCTGAAAAATTGGGCAAGCTGTCGCGGTCAAAAAACTTGATATCAAGTACCCCTGAAAAGTGTACGGTTTTGGAACTATAGATGTGCATTGTGGTTTCGGGGAGCCGAACCCTTCCTAACCTCTCGGCCGCCGTATAATCCGGAAGCCGAACTTATTCCAACCTTCCGGGTGCCGCGACCACCTTTCGCGTTGTTCGTACCCCCGTGTGTGTTGTGGTTTCGGGGAGCCGAACCCTTCCTAACCTCTCGGCCGCCGTAGAATCCGGAAGCCGAACTTATTCCAACCTTCCGGGTGCCGCGACCACCTTTCGCGTTGTTCGTACCCCCGTGTGTGTTGTGGTTTCGGGGAGCCGAACCCTTCCTAACCTCTCGGCCGCCGTAGAATCCGGAAGCCGAACTTATTCCAACCTTCCGGGTGCCGCGACCACCTTTCGCGTTGTTCGTACCCTCGTGTGTGTTGTGGTTTCGGGAAGCCGAACCCTTTCTCACCTTCCGGCCGCCGCAGAATCCGGAAGCCGAGCATATTCCAACCGTCCGGAATCCAAGGTCTCGGAGGGCCGAACTTGTCCTAACTTTTCTGAAATCGATCCGATCGACTTGAAATTTGAATTACCGCGGGTCCCCGCTTGATTATGGCCATCTAAACGCGATGGTGGTGTCGAATCGGAAGTCGGTCGCCGGGAAAGCGGAAACGCCGGCTGTAAAATCCGAACCGTGAGATTTAGCGACATGCTTCTGAGGAGGTTTTTTCACCGCGATGACCGCACTGGTTCACTGGAATTTTTTCGGAATTTTCCGGGGCGATTTTGAAGTTTTTGAGTTGGGCGGTGGAATTAGGAAAAAAAAAAAAAAAGTTCCCGACAAATAGGTACCGATCGGCTCAGAATCGTCCAAAACGCCCAGAAAACTAGTCTCTGGGTGACTAATTTTTTTTTCGAAATTCGATAAATTTCAAAGTTTTTTGGGTCGTGCGTTCAAAAAAAAAAAAAAAAAGTACCCGCCAAATAGGTACAGATCGGCTAAGAATCGTTCGAAACGCGTAGAAAACAAGTCTCTGGGTAACATTTTTTTTTTTGAAAATTCGAAAAATTTCAAAGTTTTTGGGGTTGTGCGTTCAAAAAAAAAAAAAAAAGTTCCCGCGAAATAGGTACAGATCGGCTCAGAATCGTTTAAAACGCCTAAAAAACAAGTTTCTGTGTGACGAAAATTTCGGAAAAAAACTTAGAAAATTTCCGTTGTTTCCGACATAGGTTAGGTTAGGTGCAAAATAATTTTCAAAAATTCATATCTCCTAAACCGTTCTACGGAGAGGGTTCGTTGAGGGCTCGTTTTGTTCGATAAATCAAGCTCTACCAAGTTCATGTCTGGACCAATTAGGTCCAGCGACGGTTCCCCCCCCACGCCCCCCGCGGGGGGGGTTTTGAGGGGGGGTGTCAGTCTGACATCGGAAACGGGTGCGCAGAACTTTTATGCGTCCGACCATCACTTTTTGAGTTGGGTCGGGTCAGGTTAGGTGGGTGATATTTTTCGAAAAACGCCTATCTTTTGAACCAAGCTACGGAGAGGGTTGGTTAGGGGCTAATTTTTTTCGATAAATCAAGGGCTGAAAAGTTCATGCCAGGACCAAATAGGTCCAGCAACCGTTCCCCCCCCCACCCCCCCCGGGGGGGGGTCAAATGGGGGAGGGGGGAGGGGGCCGTGGGGGACATAACGGGCGGGGGGATCCTGCACCCGACCCACCCACCCCCCCTCGCCCCCCCCCCATTTTTGCCCCCCCCCCCCCCTCAAAATCTCAAAAACGGCCCGGTAGATTTTGGAATAATTAGCGGCATTGGAAAGAGCGGAAAAAATCCGAAAAAGTTCACTCAAAAACCGGAAGTCGACCGGTGGTCATGGCTATAACCTAACCTAACCTAACCTAACCTAACCTAACCTAACCTAACCTAACCTAACCTAACCTAACCTAACCTAACCTAACCTAACCTAACCTAACCTAACCTAACCTAACCTAACCTAACCTAACCTAACCTAACCTAACCTAACCTAACCTAACCTAACCTAACCTAACCTAACCTAACCTAACCTTCTCTGGAGCGTCGGAAATTTTCAAAGTTTTTTTCGAAATTTTCGTCACGGAGAGAAGTGTTTTCTAGGCGTTTCGGGCGATTCTGAGACGACCCAGGGTAACTTTCGAAGACGTTTTTTTCATTTTTGTACCTGTTCCAAAAATTTTAAAATATCAGTGAAAAAATCTGAGAAAATTCTGAAAAATTGGGCAAGCTGTCGCGGTCAAAAAACTTGATATCAAGTACCCCTGAAAAGTGTACGGTTTTGAAACTATAGATGTGCATTGTGGTTTCGGGGAGCCGAACCCTTCCTAACCTCTCGGCCGCCGTAGAATCCGGAAGCCGAACTTATTCCAACCTTCCGGGTGCCGCGACCACCTGTCGCGTTGTTCGTACCCCCGTGTGTGTTGTGGTTTCGGGGAGCCGAACCCTTCCTAACCTCTCGGCCGCCGTAGAATCCGGAAGCCGAACTTATTCCAACCTTCCGGGTGCCGCGACCACCTCTCGCGTTGTTCGTACCCCCGTGTGTGTTGTGGTTTCGGGGAGCCGAACCCTTCCTAACCTCTCGGCCGCCGTAGAATCCGGAAGCCGAACTTATTCCAACCTTCCGGGTGCCGCGACCACCTTTCGCGTTGTTCGTACCCTCGTGTGTGTTGTGGTTTCGGGAAGCCGAACCCTTTCTCACCTTCCGGCCGCCGCAGAATCCGGAAGCCGAACATATTCCAACTGTCCGGAATCCAATGTCTCGGAGGGCCGAACTTGTCCTAACTTTTCTGAAATCGATCCGATCGACTTGAAATTTGAATTACCGCGGGTCCCCGCTTGATTATGGCCATCTAAACGCGATGGTGGTGTCGAATCGGAAGTCGGTCGCCGGGAAAGCGGAAACGCCGGCTGTAAAATCCGAACCGTGAGATTTAGCGACATGCTTCTGAGGAGGTTTTTTCACCGCGATGACCGCACTGGTTCACTGGAATTTTTTCGGAATTTTCCGGGGCGATTTTGAAGTTTTTGAGTTGGGCGGTGGAATTAGGAAAAAAAAAAAAAAAGTTCCCGACAAATAGGTACCGATCGGCTCAGAATCGTCCAAAACGCCCAGAAAACAAGTCTCTGGGTGACTAATTTTTTTTTCGAAATTCGATAAATTTCAAAGTTTTTGGGGTTGTGCGTTCAAAAAAAAAAAAAAAAAGTTCCCGCGAGATAGGTACAGATCGGCTCAGAATCGTTCGAAACGCGTAGAAAACAAGTTTCTGTGTGACGAAAATTTCGGAAAAAAACTTAGAAAATTTCCGTTGTTTCCGACATAGGTTAGGTTAGGTGCAAAATAATTTTCAAAAATTCATATCTCCTGAACCGTTCTACGGAGAGGGTTCGTTGAGGGCTCGTTTTGTTCGATAAATCAAGCTCTACCAAGTTCATGTCTGGACCAATTAGGTCCAGCGACGGTTCCCCCCCCACGCCCCCCGCGGGGGGGGTTGTGAGGGGGGGTGTCAGTCTGACATCGGAAACGGGTGCGCAGAATTTTTATGCGTCCGACCATCACTTTTTGGGTTGGGTCGGGTCAGGTTAGGTGGGTGATATTTTTCGAAAAACGCCTATCTTTTGAACCAATCTACGGAGAGGGTTGGTTAGGGGCTCATTTTTTTCGATAAATCAAGGGCTGAAAAGTTCATGCCAGGACCAAATAGGTCCAGCAACCGTCCCCCCCCCACCCCCCCCAGGGGGGGTCAAATGGGGGAGGGGGAAGGGGGCCGTGGGGGACATAACGGGCGGGGGGATCCTGCACCCGACCCACCCACCCCCCCTCGCCCCCCCCCATTTTTGCCCCCCCCCCCCCTCAAAATCTCAAAAACGGCCCGGTAGATTTTGGAATAATTAGCGGCATTGGAAAGAGCGGAAAAAATCCGAAAAAGTTCACTCAAAAACCGGAAGTCGACCGGTGGTCACGGCTATAACCTAACCTAACCTAACCTAACCTAACCTAACCTAACCTAACCTAACCTAACCTAACCTAACCTAACCTAACCTAACCTAACCTAACCTAACCTAACCTAACCTAACCTAACCTAACCTAACCTAACCTAACCTAACCTAACCTAACCTAACCTAACCTACTCTGGAGCGTCGGAAATTTTCAAAGTTTTTTTCGAAATTTTCGTCACGGGGAGAAGTGTTTTCTGGGCGTTTCGGGCGATTCTGAGACGACCTAGGGTAACTTTCGGAGACGTTTTTTTTATTTTTGTACCTGTTCCAAAAATTTCAAAATATCAGTGAAAAAATCTCAGAAAATTCTGAAAAATTGGGCAAGCTGTCGCGGTCAAAAAACTTGATCACAAGTACCCCTGAAAAGTGTACGGTTTTGGAACTATAGATGTGCATTGTGGTTTCGGGGAGCCGAACCCTTCCTAACCTCTCGGCCGCCGTAGAATCCGGAAGCCGAACTTATTCCAACCTTCCGGGTGCCGCGACCACCTTTCGCGTTGTTCGTACCCCCGTGTGTGTTGTGGTTTCGGGGAGCCGAACCCTTCCTAACCTCTCGACCGCCGTAGAATCCGGAAGCCGAACTTATTCCAACCTTCCGGGTGCCGCGACCACCTTTCGCGTTGTTCGTACCCCCGTGTGTGTTGTGGTTTCGGGGAGCCGAACCCTTCCTAACCTCTCGGCCGCCGTAGAATCCGGAAGCCGAACTTATTCCAACCTTCCGGGTGCCGCGACCACCTTTCGCGTTGTTCGTACCCTCGTGTGTGTTGTGGTTTCGGGAAGCCGAACCCTTTCTCACCTTCCGGCCGCCGCAGAATCCGGAAGCCGAACATATTCCAACCGTCCGGAATCCAAGGTCTCGGAGGGCCGAACTTGTCCTAACTTTTCTGAAATCGATCCGATCGACTTGAAATTTGAATTACCGCGGGTCCCCGCTTGATTATGGCCATCTAAACGCGATGGTGGTGTCGAATCGGAAGTCGGTCGCCGGGAAAGCGGAAACGCCGGCTGTAAAATCCGAACCGTGAGATTTAGCGACATGCTTCTGAGGAGGTTTTTTTACCGCGTTGACCGCACTGGTTTACTGGAATTTTTTCGGAATTTTCCGGGGCGATTTTGAAGTTTTTGAGTTGGGCGGTGAAATTAGGAAAAAAAAAAAAAAAAGTTCCCGCGAAATAGGTACAGATCGTCTCAGAATCGTTCGAAACGCGTAGAAAACAAGTCTCTGGGTAACATTTTTTTTTTCAAAATTCGAAAAATTTCAAAGTTTTCGGGGTTGTGCGTTCAAAAAAAAAAAAAAAAGTTCCCGCGAAATAGGTACAGATCGGCTCAGAATCGTTCGAAACGCGTAGAAAACAAGTCTCTGGGTAACATTTTTTTTTTTCAAAATTCGAAAAATTTCAAAGTTTTTGGGGTTGTGCGTTCAAAAAAAAAAAAAAAAGTTCCCGCGAGATAGGTACAGATCGGCTCAGAATCGTTCGAAACGCGTAGAAAACAAGTCTCTGGGTAACATTTTTTTTTTTCAAAATTCGAAAAATTTCAAAGTTTTTGGGGTTGTGCGTTCAAAAAAAAAAAAAAAAGTTCCCGCGAAATAGGTACAGATCGGCTCAGAATCGTTTGAAACGCCTAAAAAACAAGTTTCTGTGTGACGAAAATTTCGAAAAAAAACTTAGAAAATTTCCGTTGTTTCCGACATAGGTTAGGTTAGGTGCGAAATAATTTTCAAAAATTCATATCTCCTGAACCGTTCTACGGAAAGGGTTCGTTGAGGGCTCGTTTTGTTCGATAAATCAAGCTCTACCAAGTTCATGTCTGGACCAATTAGGTCCAGCGACGGTCCCCCCCCCACGCCCCCCGCGGGGGGGGTTTTGAGGGGGGGTGTCAGTCTGACATCGGAAACGGGTGCGCAGAATTTTTATGCGTCCGACCGTCACTTTTTGAGTTGGGTCGGGTCAGGTTAGGTGGGTGATATTTTTCGAAAAACGCCTATCTTTTGAACCAATCTACGGAGAGGGTTGGTTAGGGGCTCATTTTTTTCGATAAATCAAGGGCTGAAAAGTTCATGCCAGGACCAAATAGGTCCAGCAACCGTTCCCCCCCCACCCCCCCCCCCGGGGGGGTCAAATGGGGGAGGGGGGAGGGGGCCGTGGGGGACATGACGGGCGGGGGGATCCTGCACCCGACTCACCCACCCCCCCTCGCCCCCCCCCCATTTTTGCCCCCCCCCCCCTCAAAATCTCAAAAACGGCCCGATAGATTTTGGAATAAATAGCGGCATCGGAAAGAGCGGAAAAAATCCGAAAAAGTTCACTCAAAAACCGAAAGTCCACCGATGGCAACGGCTATAACCTAACCTAACCTAACCTAACCTAACCTAACCTAACCTAACCTAACCTAACCTAACCTAACCTAACCTAACCTAACCTAACCTAACCTAACCTAACCTAACCTAACCTAACCTAACCTAACCTAACCTAACCTAACCTAACCTAACCTAACCTAACCTAACCTAACCTAACCTAACCTAACCTAACCTAACCTAACCTAACCTAACCTAACCTAACCTAACCTAACCTAACCTAACCTAACCTAACCTAACCTAACCTAACCTAACCTAACCTAACCTAACCTAACCTAACCTAACCTAACCTAACCTAACCTAACCTAACCTAACCTAACCTAACCTAACCTACTCTGGAGCTTCGAAAATTTTCAAAGTTTTTTTCGAAATTTTTGTCACGGGGAGAAGTGTTTTCTAGGCGTTTCGGGCGATTCTGAGACGACCTAGGGTAACTTTCGAAGACGTTTTTTTTATTTTTGTACCTGTTCCAAAAATTTCAAAATATCAGTGAAAAAATCTAAGAAAATTCTGAAAAATTGGGCAAGCTGTCGCGGTCAAAAAACTTGATCACAAGTACCCCTGTAAAGTGTACGGTTTTGGAACTATAGATGTGCATTGTGGTTTCGGGGAGCCGAACCCTTCCTAACCTCTCGGCCGCCGTAGAATCCGGAAGCCGAACTTATTCCAACCTTCCGGGTGCCGCGACCACCTTTCGCGTTGTTCGTACCCTCGTGTGTGTTGTGGTTTCGGGAAGCCGAACCCTTTCTCACCTTCCGGCCGCCGCAGAATCCGGAAGCCGAACATATTCCAACCGTCCGGAATCCAACGTCTCGGAGGGCCGAACTTGTCCTAACTTTTCTGAAATCGATCCGATCGACTTGAAATTTGAATTACCGCGGGTCCCCGCTTGATTATGGCCATCTAAACGCGATGGTGGTGTCGAATCGGAAGTCGGTCGCCGGGAAAGCGGAAACGCCGGCTGTAAAATCCGAACCGTGAGATTTAGCGACATGCTTCTGAGGAGGTTTTTTCACCGCGATGACCGCACTGGTTCACTGGAATTTTTTCGGAATTTTCCGGGGCGATTTTGAAGTTTTTGAGTTGGGCGGTGGAATTCGGAAAAAAAAAAAAAAAAGTCTCGACAAATAGGTACCGATCGGCTCAGAATCGTCCAAAACGCCCAGAAAACAAGTCTCTGGGTAACATTTTTTTTTCGAAATTCGATAAATTTCAAAGTTTTTTGGGTCGTGCGTTCAAAAAAAAAAAAAAAAAGGTACCCGCCAAATAGGTACAGATCGGCTCAGAATCGTTCGAAACGCGTAGAAAACAAGTCTCTGAGTAACATTTTTTTTTTTCAAAATTCGAAAAATTTCAAAGTTTTTGGGGTTGTGCGTTCAAAAAAAAAAAAAAAAGTTCCCGCGAAATAGGTACAGATCGGCTCAGAATCGTTTGAAACGCCTAAAAAACAAGTTTCTGTGTAACGAAAATTTCGGAAAAAAACTTAGAAAATTTCCGTTGTTTCCGACATAGGTTAGGTTAGGTGCGAAATAATTTTCAAAAATTCATATCTCCTGAACCGTTCTACGGAGAGGGTTCGTTGAGGGCTCGTTTTGTTCGATAAATCAAGCTCTACCAAGTTCATGTCTGGACCAATTAGGTCCAGCGACGGTTCCCCCCCCCACGCCCCCCGCGGGGGGGGTTTTGAGGGGGGGTGTCAGTCTGACATCGGAAACGGGTGCGCAGAATTTTTATGCGTCCGACCATCACTTTTTGAGTTAGGTCGGGTCAGGTTAGGTGGGTGATATTTTTCGAAAAACGCCTATCTTTTGAACCAATCTACGGAGAGGGTTGGTTAGGGGCTCATTTTTTTCGATAAATCAAGGGCTGAAAAGTTCATGCCAGGACCAAATAGGTCCAGCAACCGTTCCCCCCCCCACCCCCCCCGGGGGGGGGTCAAATGAGGGAGGGGGGAGGGGGCCGTGGGGGACATGACGGGCGGGGGGATCCTGCACCCGACCCACCCACCCCCCCTCGCCCCCCCCCCCATTTTTGCCCCCCCCCCCCTCAAAATCTCAAAAACGGCCCGATAGATTTTGGAAAAAATAGCGGCATCGGAAAGAGCGGAAAAAATCCGAAAAAGTTCACTCAAAAACCGAAAGTCCACCGATGGCAACGGCTATAACCTAACCTAACCTAACCTAACCTAACCTAACCTAACCTAACCTAACCTAACCTAACCTAACCTAACCTAACCTAACCTACTCTGGAGCGTCGGAAATTTTCAAAGTTTTTTTCGAAATTTTCGTCACGGGGAGAAGTGTTTTCTAGGCGTTTCGGGCGATTCTGAGACGACCCAGGGTAACTTTCGAAGACGTTTTTTTTATTTTTGTACCTGTTCCAAAAATTTCAAAATATCAGTGAAAAAATCTGAGAAAATTCTGAAAAATTGGGCAAGCTGTCGCGGTCAAAAAACTTGATATCAAGTACCCCTGAAAAGTGTACGGTTTTGGAACTATAGATGTGCATTGTGGTTTCGGGGAGCCGAACCCTTCCTAACCTCTCGGCCGCCGTAGAATCCGGAAGCCGAACTTATTCCAACCTTCCGGGTGCCGCGACCACCTTTCGCGTTGTTCGTACCCCCGTGTGTGTTGTGGTTTCGGGGAGCCGAACCCTTCCTAACCTCTCGGCCGCCGTAGAATCCGGAAGCCGAACTTATTCCAACCTTCCGGGTGCCGCGACCACCTTTCGCGTTGTTCGTACCCCCGTGTGTGTTGTGGTTTCGGGGAGCCGAACCCTTCCTAACCTCTCGGCCGCCGCAGAATCCGGAAGCCGAACATATTCCAACCGTCCGGAATCCAACGTCTCGGAGGGCCGAACTTGTCCTAACTTTTCTGAAATCGATCCGATCGACTTGAAATTTGAATTACCGCGGGTCCCCGCTTGATTATGGCCATCTAAACGCGATGGTGGTGTCGAATCGGAAGTCGGTCGCCGGGAAAGCGGAAACGCCGGCTGTAAAATCCGAACCGTGAGATTTAGCGACATGCTTCTGAGGAGGTTTTTTCACCGCGATGACCGCACTGGTCCCCTGGAATTTTTTCGGAATTTTTCGGGGCGATTTTGAAGTTTTTGAGTTGGGCGGTGGAATTAGGAAAAAAAAAAAAAAAGTTCCCGACAAATAGGTACCGATCGGCTCAGAATCGTCCAAAACGCCCAGAAAACAAGTCTCTGGGTGACTAATTTTTTTTTCGAAATTCGATAAATTTCAAAGTTTTTTGGGTCGTGCGTTCAAAAAAAAAAAAAAAAGTTCCCGCGAAATAGGTACAGATCGTCTCAGAATCGTTCGAAACGCGTAGAAAACAAGTCTCTGGGTAACATTTTTTTTTTCAAAATTCGAAAAATTTCAAAGTTTTTGGGGTTGTGCGTTCAAAAAAAAAAAAAAAAGTTCCCGCGCGATAGGTACAGATCGGCTCAGAATCGTTCGAAACGCGTAGAAAACAAGTCTCTGGGTAACATTTTTTTTTTTGAAAATTCGAAAAATTTCAAAGTTTTTGGGGTTGTGCGTTCGAAAAAAAAAAAAAAGTTCCCGCGAAATAGGTACAGATCGGCTCAGAATCGTTCGAAACGCGTAGAAAACAAGTCTCTAGGAAACATTTTTTTTTTTCAAAATTCGAAAAATTTCAAAGTTTTTGGGGTTGTGCGTTCGAAAAAAAAAAAAAAAGTTCCCGCGACATAGGTACAGATCGGCTCAGAATCGTTTGAAACGCCTAAAAAACAAGTTTCTGTGTGACGAAAATTTCGGAAAAAAACTTAGAAAATTTCCGTTGTTTCCGACATAGGTTAGGTTAGGTGCAAAATAATTTTCAAAAATTCATATCTCCTGAACCGTTCTACGGAGAGGGTTCGTTGAGGGCTCGTTTTGTTCGATAAATCAAGCTCTACCAAGTTCATGTCTGGACCAATTAGGTCCAGCGACGGTTCCCCCCCCACGCCCCCCGCGGGGGGGGTTGTAAGGGGGGGTGTCAGTCTGACATCGGAAACGGGTGCGCAGAACTTTTATGCGTCCGACCATCACTTTTTGAGTTGGGTCGGGTCAGGTTAGGTGGGTGATATTTTTCGAAAAACGCCTATCTTTTGAACCAATCTACGGAGAGGGTTGGTTAGGGGCTCATTTTTTTCGATAAATCAAGGGCTGAAAAGTTCATGCCAGGACCAAATAGGTCCAGCAACCGTTCCCCCCCCACCCCCCCCGGGGGGGGTCAAATGTGGGAGGGGGGAGGGGGCCGTGGGGGACATAACGGGCGGGGGGATCCTGCACCCGACCCACCCACCCCCCCTCGCCCCCCCCCATTTTTGCCCCCCCCCCCCTCAAAATCTCAAAAACGGCCCGGTAGATTTTGGAATAATTAGCGGCATTGGAAAGAGCGGAAAAAATCCGAAAAAGTTCACTCAAAAACCGGAAGTCGACCGGTGGTCACGGCTATAACCTAACCTAACCTAACCTAACCTAACCTAACCTAACCTAACCTAACCTAACCTAACCTAACCTAACCTAACCTAACCTAACCTAACCTAACCTAACCTAACCTAACCTAACCTAACCTAACCTAACCTAACCTAACCTAACCTAACCTAACCTAACCTAACCTAACCTAACCTAACCTAACCTAACCTAACCTAACCTAACCTAACCTAACCTAACCTAACCTACTCTGGAGCTTCGAAAATTTTCAAAGTTTTTTTCGAAATTTTTGTCACGGGGAGAAGTGTTTTCTAGGCGTTTCGGGCGATTCTGAGACGACCTAGGGTAACTTTCGAAGACGTTTTTTTTATTTTTGTACCTGTTCCAAAAATTTCAAAATATCAGTGAAAAAATCTAAGAAAATTCTGAAAAATTGGGCAAGCTGTCGCGGTCAAAAAACTTGATCACAAGTACCCCTGTAAAGTGTACGGTTTTGGAACTATAGATGTGCATTGTGGTTTCGGGGAGCCGAACCCTTCCTAACCTCTCGGCCGCCGTAGAATCCGGAAGCCGAACTTATTCCAACCTTCCGGGTGCCGCGACCACCTTTCGCGTTGTTCGTACCCTCGTGTGTGTTGTGGTTTCGGGAAGCCGAACCCTTTCTCACCTTCCGGCCGCCGCAGAATCCGGAAGCCGAACATATTCCAACCGTCCGGAATCCAACGTCTCGGAGGGCCGAACTTGTCCTAACTTTTCTGAAATCGATCCGATCGACTTGAAATTTGAATTACCGCGGGTCCCCGCTTGATTATGGCCATCTAAACGCGATGGTGGTGTCGAATCGGAAGTCGGTCGCCGGGAAAGCGGAAACGCCGGCTGTAAAATCCGAACCGTGAGATTTAGCGACATGCTTCTGAGGAGGTTTTTTCACCGCGATGACCGCACTGGTTCACTGGAATTTTTTCGGAATTTTCCGGGGCGATTTTGAAGTTTTTGAGTTGGGCGGTGGAATTCGGAAAAAAAAAAAAAAAAGTCTCGACAAATAGGTACCGATCGGCTCAGAATCGTCCAAAACGCCCAGAAAACAAGTCTCTGGGTAACATTTTTTTTTCGAAATTCGATAAATTTCAAAGTTTTTTGGGTCGTGCGTTCAAAAAAAAAAAAAAAAAGGTACCCGCCAAATAGGTACAGATCGGCTCAGAATCGTTCGAAACGCGTAGAAAACAAGTCTCTGAGTAACATTTTTTTTTTTCAAAATTCGAAAAATTTCAAAGTTTTTGGGGTTGTGCGTTCAAAAAAAAAAAAAAAAGTTCCCGCGAAATAGGTACAGATCGGCTCAGAATCGTTTGAAACGCCTAAAAAACAAGTTTCTGTGTAACGAAAATTTCGGAAAAAAACTTAGAAAATTTCCGTTGTTTCCGACATAGGTTAGGTTAGGTGCGAAATAATTTTCAAAAATTCATATCTCCTGAACCGTTCTACGGAGAGGGTTCGTTGAGGGCTCGTTTTGTTCGATAAATCAAGCTCTACCAAGTTCATGTCTGGACCAATTAGGTCCAGCGACGGTTCCCCCCCCCACGCCCCCCGCGGGGGGGGTTTTGAGGGGGGGTGTCAGTCTGACATCGGAAACGGGTGCGCAGAATTTTTATGCGTCCGACCATCACTTTTTGAGTTAGGTCGGGTCAGGTTAGGTGGGTGATATTTTTCGAAAAACGCCTATCTTTTGAACCAATCTACGGAGAGGGTTGGTTAGGGGCTCATTTTTTTCGATAAATCAAGGGCTGAAAAGTTCATGCCAGGACCAAATAGGTCCAGCAACCGTTCCCCCCCCCACCCCCCCCGGGGGGGGGTCAAATGAGGGAGGGGGGAGGGGGCCGTGGGGGACATGACGGGCGGGGGGATCCTGCACCCGACCCACCCACCCCCCCTCGCCCCCCCCCCATTTTTGCCCCCCCCCCCCTCAAAATCTCAAAAACGGCCCGATAGATTTTGGAAAAAATAGCGGCATCGGAAAGAGCGGAAAAAATCCGAAAAAGTTCACTCAAAAACCGAAAGTCCACCGATGGCAACGGCTATAACCTAACCTAACCTAACCTAACCTAACCTAACCTAACCTAACCTAACCTAACCTAACCTAACCTAACCTAACCTAACCTACTCTGGAGCGTCGGAAATTTTCAAAGTTTTTTTCGAAATTTTCGTCACGGGGAGAAGTGTTTTCTAGGCGTTTCGGGCGATTCTGAGACGACCCAGGGTAACTTTCGAAGACGTTTTTTTTATTTTTGTACCTGTTCCAAAAATTTCAAAATATCAGTGAAAAAATCTGAGAAAATTCTGAAAAATTGGGCAAGCTGTCGCGGTCAAAAAACTTGATATCAAGTACCCCTGAAAAGTGTACGGTTTTGGAACTATAGATGTGCATTGTGGTTTCGGGGAGCCGAACCCTTCCTAACCTCTCGGCCGCCGTAGAATCCGGAAGCCGAACTTATTCCAACCTTCCGGGTGCCGCGACCACCTTTCGCGTTGTTCGTACCCCCGTGTGTGTTGTGGTTTCGGGGAGCCGAACCCTTCCTAACCTCTCGGCCGCCGTAGAATCCGGAAGCCGAACTTATTCCAACCTTCCGGGTGCCGCGACCACCTTTCGCGTTGTTCGTACCCCCGTGTGTGTTGTGGTTTCGGGGAGCCGAACCCTTCCTAACCTCTCGGCCGCCGCAGAATCCGGAAGCCGAACATATTCCAACCGTCCGGAATCCAACGTCTCGGAGGGCCGAACTTGTCCTAACTTTTCTGAAATCGATCCGATCGACTTGAAATTTGAATTACCGCGGGTCCCCGCTTGATTATGGCCATCTAAACGCGATGGTGGTGTCGAATCGGAAGTCGGTCGCCGGGAAAGCGGAAACGCCGGCTGTAAAATCCGAACCGTGAGATTTAGCGACATGCTTCTGAGGAGGTTTTTTCACCGCGATGACCGCACTGGTCCCCTGGAATTTTTTCGGAATTTTTCGGGGCGATTTTGAAGTTTTTGAGTTGGGCGGTGGAATTAGGAAAAAAAAAAAAAAAGTTCCCGACAAATAGGTACCGATCGGCTCAGAATCGTCCAAAACGCCCAGAAAACAAGTCTCTGGGTGACTAATTTTTTTTTCGAAATTCGATAAATTTCAAAGTTTTTTGGGTCGTGCGTTCAAAAAAAAAAAAAAAAGTTCCCGCGAAATAGGTACAGATCGTCTCAGAATCGTTCGAAACGCGTAGAAAACAAGTCTCTGGGTAACATTTTTTTTTTCAAAATTCGAAAAATTTCAAAGTTTTTGGGGTTGTGCGTTCAAAAAAAAAAAAAAAAGTTCCCGCGCGATAGGTACAGATCGGCTCAGAATCGTTCGAAACGCGTAGAAAACAAGTCTCTGGGTAACATTTTTTTTTTTGAAAATTCGAAAAATTTCAAAGTTTTTGGGGTTGTGCGTTCAAAAAAAAAAAAAAAGTTCCCGCGAAATAGGTACAGATCGGCTCAGAATCGTTCGAAACGCGTAGAAAACAAGTCTCTAGGAAACATTTTTTTTTTTCAAAATTCGAAAAATTTCAAAGTTTTTGGGGTTGTGCGTTCGAAAAAAAAAAAAAAAGTTCCCGCGACATAGGTACAGATCGGCTCAGAATCGTTTGAAACGCCTAAAAAACAAGTTTCTGTGTGACGAAAATTTCGGAAAAAAACTTAGAAAATTTCCGTTGTTTCCGACATAGGTTAGGTTAGGTGCAAAATAATTTTCAAAAATTCATATCTCCTGAACCGTTCTACGGAGAGGGTTCGTTGAGGGCTCGTTTTGTTCGATAAATCAAGCTCTACCAAGTTCATGTCTGGACCAATTAGGTCCAGCGACGGTTCCCCCCCCACGCCCCCCGCGGGGGGGGTTGTAAGGGGGGGTGTCAGTCTGACATCGGAAACGGGTGCGCAGAACTTTTATGCGTCCGACCATCACTTTTTGAGTTGGGTCGGGTCAGGTTAGGTGGGTGATATTTTTCGAAAAACGCCTATCTTTTGAACCAATCTACGGAGAGGGTTGGTTAGGGGCTCATTTTTTTCGATAAATCAAGGGCTGAAAAGTTCATGCCAGGACCAAATAGGTCCAGCAACCGTTCCCCCCCCACCCCCCCCGGGGGGGGTCAAATGTGGGAGGGGGGAGGGGGCCGTGGGGGACATAACGGGCGGGGGGATCCTGCACCCGACCCACCCACCCCCCCTCGCCCCCCCCCATTTTTGCCCCCCCCCCCCTCAAAATCTCAAAAACGGCCCGGTAGATTTTGGAATAATTAGCGGCATTGGAAAGAGCGGAAAAAATCCGAAAAAGTTCACTCAAAAACCGGAAGTCGACCGGTGGTCACGGCTATAACCTAACCTAACCTAACCTAACCTAACCTAACCTAACCTAACCTAACCTAACCTAACCTAACCTAACCTAACCTAACCTACTCTGGAGCTTCGAAAATTTTCAAAGTTTTTTTCGAAATTTTTGTCACGGGGAGAAGTGTTTTCTAGGCGTTTCGGGCGATTCTGAGACGACCTAGGGTAACTTTCGAAGACGTTTTTTTTATTTTTGTACCTGTTCCAAAAATTTCAAAATATCAGTGAAAAAATCTAAGAAAATTCTGAAAAATTGGGCAAGCTGTCGCGGTCAAAAAACTTGATCACAAGTACCCCTGTAAAGTGTACGGTTTTGGAACTATAGATGTGCATTGTGGTTTCGGGGAGCCGAACCCTTCCTAACCTCTCGGCCGCCGTAGAATCCGGAAGCCGAACTTATTCCAACCTTCCGGGTGCCGCGACCACCTTTCGCGTTGTTCGTACCCTCGTGTGTGTTGTGGTTTCGGGAAGCCGAACCCTTTCTCACCTTCCGGCCGCCGCAGAATCCGGAAGCCGAACATATTCCAACCGTCCGGAATCCAACGTCTCGGAGGGCCGAACTTGTCCTAACTTTTCTGAAATCGATCCGATCGACTTGAAATTTGAATTACCGCGGGTCCCCGCTTGATTATGGCCATCTAAACGCGATGGTGGTGTCGAATCGGAAGTCGGTCGCCGGGAAAGCGGAAACGCCGGCTGTAAAATCCGAACCGTGAGATTTAGCGACATGCTTCTGAGGAGGTTTTTTCACCGCGATGACCGCACTGGTTCACTGGAATTTTTTCGGAATTTTCCGGGGCGATTTTGAAGTTTTTGAGTTGGGCGGTGGAATTCGGAAAAAAAAAAAAAAAAGTCTCGACAAATAGGTACCGATCGGCTCAGAATCGTCCAAAACGCCCAGAAAACAAGTCTCTGGGTAACATTTTTTTTTCGAAATTCGATAAATTTCAAAGTTTTTTGGGTCGTGCGTTCAAAAAAAAAAAAAAAAAGGTACCCGCCAAATAGGTACAGATCGGCTCAGAATCGTTCGAAACGCGTAGAAAACAAGTCTCTGAGTAACATTTTTTTTTTTCAAAATTCGAAAAATTTCAAAGTTTTTGGGGTTGTGCGTTCAAAAAAAAAAAAAAAAGTTCCCGCGAAATAGGTACAGATCGGCTCAGAATCGTTTGAAACGCCTAAAAAACAAGTTTCTGTGTAACGAAAATTTCGGAAAAAAACTTAGAAAATTTCCGTTGTTTCCGACATAGGTTAGGTTAGGTGCGAAATAATTTTCAAAAATTCATATCTCCTGAACCGTTCTACGGAGAGGGTTCGTTGAGGGCTCGTTTTGTTCGATAAATCAAGCTCTACCAAGTTCATGTCTGGACCAATTAGGTCCAGCGACGGTTCCCCCCCCCACGCCCCCCGCGGGGGGGGTTTTGAGGGGGGGTGTCAGTCTGACATCGGAAACGGGTGCGCAGAATTTTTATGCGTCCGACCATCACTTTTTGAGTTAGGTCGGGTCAGGTTAGGTGGGTGATATTTTTCGAAAAACGCCTATCTTTTGAACCAATCTACGGAGAGGGTTGGTTAGGGGCTCATTTTTTTCGATAAATCAAGGGCTGAAAAGTTCATGCCAGGACCAAATAGGTCCAGCAACCGTTCCCCCCCCCACCCCCCCCGGGGGGGGGTCAAATGAGGGAGGGGGGAGGGGGCCGTGGGGGACATGACGGGCGGGGGGATCCTGCACCCGACCCACCCACCCCCCCTCGCCCCCCCCCCCATTTTTGCCCCCCCCCCCCCTCAAAATCTCAAAAACGGCCCGATAGATTTTGGAAAAAATAGCGGCATCGGAAAGAGCGGAAAAAATCCGAAAAAGTTCACTCAAAAACCGAAAGTCCACCGATGGCAACGGCTATAACCTAACCTAACCTAACCTAACCTAACCTAACCTAACCTAACCTAACCTAACCTAACCTAACCTAACCTAACCTAACCTAACCTAACCTAACCTAACCTAACCTAACCTAACCTAACCTAACCTAACCTAACCTAACCTAACCTAACCTAACCTAACCTAACCTAACCTAACCTAACCTAACCTAACCTAACCTAACCTAACCTAACCTAACCTACTCTGGAGCTTCGAAAATTTTCAAAGTTTTTTTCGAAATTTTCGTCAGGGGGAGAAGTGTTTTCTAGGCGTTTCGGGCGATTCTGAGACGACCTAGGGTAACTTTCGAAGACGTTTTTTTTATTTTTGTACCTGTTCCAAAAATTTCAAAATATCAGTGAAAAAATCTGAGAAAATTCTGAAAAATTGGGCAAGCTGTCGCGGTCAAAAAACTTGATATCAAGTACCCCTGAAAAGTGTACGGTTTTGGAACTATAGATGTGCATTGTGGTTTCGGGGAGCCGAACCCTTCCTCACCTCTCGGCCGCCGTAGAATCCGGAAGCCGAACTTATTCCAACCTTTCGGGTGCCGCGACCACCTTTCGCGTTGTTCGTACCCCCGTGTGTGTTGTGGTTTCGGGGAGCCGAACCCTTCCTAACCTCTCGGCCGCCGTAGAATCCGGAAGCCGAACTTATTCCAACCTTCCGGGTGCCGCGACCACCTTTCGCGTTGTTCGTACCCCCGTGTGTGTTGTGGTTTCGGGGAGCCGAACCCTTCCTAACCTCTCGGCCGCCGTAGAATCCGGAAGCCGAACTTATTCCAACCTTCCGGGTGCCGCGACCACCTTTCGCGTTGTTCGTACCCTCGTGTGTGTTGTGGTTTCGGGAAGCCGAACCCTTTCTCACCTTCCGGCCGCCGCAGAATCCGGAAGCCGAACATATTCCAACCGTCCGGAATCCAAGGTCTCGGAGGGCCGAACTTGTCCTAACTTTTCTGAAATCGATCCGATCGACTTGAAATTTGAATTACCGCGGGTCCCCGCTTGATTATGGCCATCTAAACGCGATGGTGGTGTCGAATCGGAAGTCGGTCGCCGGGAAAGCGGAAACGCCGGCTGTAAAATCCGAACCGTGAGATTTAGCGACATGCTTCTGAGGAGGTTTTTTCACCGCGATGACCGCACTGGTTCACTGGAATTTTTTCGGAATTTTCCGGGGCGATTTTGAAGTTTTTGAGTTGGGCGGTGGAATTAGGAAAAAAAAAAAAAAAAGTTCCCGACAAATAGGTACCGATCGGCTCAGAATCGTCCAAAACGCCCAGAAAACAAGTCTCTGGGTGACTAATTTTTTTTTCGAAATTCGATAAATTTCAAAGTTTTTTGGGTCGTGCGTTCAAAAAAAAAAAAAAAAAGTACCCGCCAAATAGGTACAGATCGGCTCAGAATCGTTCGAAACGCGTAGAAAACAAGTCTCTGGGTAACATTTTTTTTTTTCAAAATTCGAAAAATTTCAAAGTTTTTGGGGTTGTGCGTTCAAAAAAAAAAAAAAAAGTTCCCGCGAAATAGGTACAGATCGGCTCAGAATCGTTTGAAACGCCTAAAAAACAAGTTTCTGTGTGACGAAAATTTCGAAAAAAAACTTAGAAAATTTCCGTTGTTTCCGACATAGGTTAGGTTAGGTGCAAAATAATTTTCAAAAATTCATATCTCCTGAACCGTTCTACGGAGAGGGTTCGTTGAGGGCTCGTTTTGTTCGATAAATCAAGCTCTACCAAGTTCATGTCTGGACCAATTAGGTCCAGCGACGGTTCCCCCCCCACGCCCCCCGCGGGGGGGGTTTTGAGGGGGGGTGTCAGTCTGACATCGGAAACGGGTGCGCAGAACTTTTATGCGTCCGACCATCACTTTTTGAGTTGGGTCGGGTCAGGTTAGGTGGGTGATATTTTTCGAAAAACGCCTATCTTTTGAACCAAGCTACGGAGAGGGTTGGTTAGGGGCTCATTTTTTTCGATAAATCAAGGGCTGAAAAGTTCATGCCAGGACCAAATAGGTCCAGCAACCGTTCCCCCCCCACCCCCCCCGGGGGGGGTCAAATGGGGGAGGGGGGAGGGGGCCGTGGGGGACATAACGGACGGGGGGATCCTGCACCCGACCCACCCACCCCCCCTCGCCCCCCCCATTTTTGCCCCCCCCTCCCTCAAAATCTCAAAAACGGCCCGGTAGATTTTGGAATAATTAGCGGCATTGGAAAGAGCGGAAAAAATCCGAAAAAGTTCACTCAAAAACCGGAAGTCGACCGGTGGTCATGGCTATAACCTAACCTAACCTAACCTAACCTAACCTAACCTAACCTAACCTAACCTAACCTTCTCTGGAGCGTCGGAAATTTTCAAAGTTTTTTTCGAAATTTTCGTCACGGAGAGAAGTGTTTTCTAGGCGTTTCGGGCGATTCTGAGACGACCCAGGGTAACTTTCGAAGACGTTTTTTTCATTTTTGTACCTGTTCCAAAAATTTTAAAATATCAGTGAAAAAATCTGAGAAAATTCTGAAAAATTGGGCAAGCTGTCGCGGTCAAAAAACTTGATATCAAGTACCCCTGAAAAGTGTACGGTTTTGAAACTATAGATGTGCATTGTGGTTTCGGGGAGCCGAACCCTTCCTAACCTCTCGGCCGCCGTAGAATCCGGAAGCCGAACTTATGCCAACCTTCCGGGTGCCGCGACCACCTTTCGCGTTGTTCGTACCCCCGTGTGTGTTGTGGTTTCGGGGAGCCGAACCCTTCCTAACCTCTCGGCCGCCGTAGAATCCGGAAGCCGAACTTATTCCAACCTTCCGGGTGCCGCGACCACCTCTCGCGTTGTTCGTACCCCCGTGTGTGTTGTGGTTTCGGGGAGCCGAACCCTTCCTAACCTCTCGGCCGCCGTAGAATCCGGAAGCCGAACTCATTCCAACCTTCCGGGTGCCGCGACCACCTTTCGCGTTGTTCGTACCCCCGTGTGTGTTGTGGTTTCGGGGAGCCGAACCCTTTCTAACCTCTCGGCCGCCGTAGAATCCGGAAGCCGAACTTATTCCAACCGTCCGGAATCCAATGTCTCGGAGGGCCGAACTTGTCCTAACTTTTCTGAAATCGATCCGATCGACTTGAAATTTGAATTACCGCGGGTCCCCGCTTGATTATGGCCATCTAAACGCGATGGTGGTGTCGAATCGGAAGTCGGTCGCCGGGAAAGCGGAAACGCCGGCTGTAAAATCCGAACCGTGAGATTTAGCGACATGCTTCTGAGGAGGTTTTTTCACCGCGATGACCGCACTGGTTCACTGGAATTTTTTCGGAATTTTCCGGGGCGATTTTGAAGTTTTTGAGTTGGGCGGTGGAATTAGGAAAAAAAAAAAAAAAGTTTCCGACAAATAGGTACCGATCGGCTCAGAATCGTCCAAAACGCCCAGAAAACAAGTCTCTGGGTGACTAATTTTTTTTTCGAATTCCGATAAATTTCAAAGTTTTTTGGGTCGTGCGTTCAAAAAAAAAAAAAAAAAGTTCCCGCGAGATAGGTACAGATCGGCTCAGAATCGTTCGAAACGCGTAGAAAACAAGTCTCTGGGTAACATTTTTTTTTTTCGAAATTCGAAAAATTTCAAAGTTTTTGGGGTTGTGCGTTCAAAAAAAAAAAAAAAAGTTCCCGCGAAATAGGTACAGATCGGCTCAGAATCGTTTGAAACGCCTAAAAAACAAGTTTCTGTGTGACGAAAATTTCGAAAAAAAACTTGGAAAATTTCCGTTGTTTCCGACATAGGTTAGGTTAGGTGCAAAATAATTTTCAAAAATTCATATCTCCTGAACCGTTCTACGGAGAGGGTTCGTTGAGGGCTCGTTTTGTTCGATAAATCAAGCTCTACCAAGTTCATGTCTGGACCAATTAGGTCCAGCGACGGTTCCCCCCCCACGCCCCCCGCGGGGGGGGTTGTGAGGGGGGGTGTCAGTCTGACATCGGAAACGGGTGCGCAGAACTTTTATGCGTCCGACCATCACTTTTTGAGTTGGGTCGGGTCAGGTTAGGTGGGTGATATTTTTCGAAAAACGCCTATCTTTTGAACCAAGCTACGGAGAGGGTTGGTTAGGGGCTCATTTTTTTCGATAAATCAAGGGCTGAAAAGTTCATGCCAGGACCAAATAGGTCCAGCAACCGTTCCCCCCCCACCCCCCCCGGGGGGGGTCAAATGGGGGAGGGGGGAGGGGGCCGTGGGGGACATAACGGGCGGGGGGATCCTGCACCCGACCCGCCCACCCCCCCTCGCCCCCCCCCATTTTTGCCCCCCCCCCCCCCTCAAAATCTCAAAAACGGCCCGATAGATTTTGGAATAATTAGCGGCATCGGAAAGAGCGGAAAAAATCCGAAAAAGTTCACTCAAAAACCGAAAGTCCACCGATGGCAACGGCTATAACCTAACCTAACCTAACCTAACCTAACCTAACCTAACCTAACCTAACCTAACCTAACCTAACCTAACCTAACCTAACCTAACCTAACCTAACCTAACCTAACCTAACCTAACCTAACCTAACCTAACCTAACCTTTTTTTTTTTTTTTTTTTTTTTTTTTGTTTTGGCGGCGACGAGGAAATCTTCAAAAGACATCCGGATGTTCTGGTTGTCCTCGGATAGTGCCGGATTTTTACCGGCTAAAACCCCTCCGCCGCCGCCCTCGCCCAGGGCGAAGTGGAACCGCTTTCGCATTACTTCGCTTCACCCCTATGGCCGGCCAGTTCTTCGTGGCCTCTCTCCACCTCCCTCAGCGTGGCGTGAGTCATCTTAACCCGACAGTCACGCCTCAGTCAGCCCTTCCTTTGCTTCGTACGTCACTCAGCGTGGGCAGAGTTTTTTTTTTTGCGCATAACGTTACGTCTCTCCTGCCCCGCCTACACTTTTAGTCCATCACCACACCTGCCTTATTTCTAGTTACACTTAGCTAACTATTACCTACACCTGTCCACCATTGCCCTTAGTCATGCAACACTACCTTATCACTACTTTGGGGGGTTTTCGATGCGCATAGCGTCCAGATCACCCCTTCCATCCCTCGTCAGTCCTTCTTTGATGAGCCTTGGGCTCTGCACAGCATTCTGCTAGCCGTCCTCACGTCCGGCTTCGTCACCTCGCTGTTGCCATGCAGAACACACATGCCCTCCCAGCAGCCTGCACCCTCGCCACGCAGACGCGCCAGTTTACCGTTTGCACAAGTCACCCCTTCGGCGACCGTGGTTCTGTGCTGTGGGAACACCCTCGCGTGCTCGTCCGGACTGTCGCACTCGCACGGTGCGGTAAACACTACTCCGTCAAGCACAACGAGGTCGTTGCCCGGGGGGTGCATTTTTAGCGGACTGGTGGAGTTTACAAGACGTTGCTGCCTTCCACGCCGCCGCCTCAGGTACAGTACGGCTTTGTTGTTACCCAGGTAGTTGACGTCGCCGTACGTCATGCGAAATGTCACGCCCTTCGTGGCAGGTCGAGCTGCCGCGACACCCGTGGGGGGTGGCATCGCCCGGAGAGCTTCGGCATGTTTCTGGGACAGCCGCAGTATTTTTTCAAACTCCCGGGAAATGTCCCCCCTCACCGGCTCGCCAGTTCCGACGTCGCGGAGGTAGCCCGCCCTTACAAAGCAGATGTCATGCTTATATACTATGCTACACTTACACGTGGCCCGTAGTATGCTCTGGTTCCTCCCCCTGGTCCTCATCCAGCCTCTTCCCCTTCGCCTTGTTCTGCCGCTACTCGCGTGCCCATGCTTCCTCCGTGCCCACGTGCTTACGCAACCTTGTTGTCATTGTTTACGCCGGATGTGGGTCAGGCGATCAGTTAGTCGGCCGGACTCCGGTCACTGACCGCTGACTCCGCACATTCCTTCGCGCGCGTCGTCGGTTCGCCGGCAGTTGAGCCGCTCGTCAATCCGCGGCTTAATACGTTGTGCACGTATTTTCACCACTTGTCTCTTCTACTAATTTCACCAATCGTTAAGCCATGCTTATTTGGCGTGCTCACTATACTGTCACTCAGTAAATCTAACCCACGATACAGCTCACAGATTGCCGCTCTGTGAATTAATTACTTAATTACTGTTTGATTACAGTTTAATTACACCTGTCCATGCGCGTTATACTGGCGCTCACTAATAACTGTCACTTACTACACCTCACAGATCGCTGCTCTGTGAATTATAATTAGTGTTTAATTACACCTGTCCCTTCACGTTATAGCTAATGCTCACTTCGCCTCGCAGATTGCTGCTTTGTCACGTACTAATTAGTTAATGTTTAATTACACCTGTCCCGTTATGTTAAATCTAACCCTCCAAACACCTCGCAGATTGTTACTCCGTGAGTTAGTTAATTAAATTGCTTTTAATTGCATTTAATTACACCTGTCCCCTTGCGTTATATCTTGGTCGCGCCGCGTGTTGCACTGCGCTGCCCACGCGGTTTCCGCTGACTCGGCGCATTCCAGCGGCGGCGTCGCCTCGGCAGCCCGGGCCCCGCTTGCGCGTGACGTCAGTCGCCTAGCGCTGCCTCGGTCACCCGTGAGGTGCTGCCCCCGTGCCGCCTTGGTCGGCGCTCGGTAGCCGGTCAGCGGCTGGCCGCTCCGCCCGACGTTGGGGCGTTGCCTCGCTTCTTCGGCCATCGCTGCCGTACGCTGTCGGCCATCACTGCCGTGCGCTGTCGGCCATTTTTGCGCTGTGCTGCGCTGCTCGCCTTGGCGGTGCTGACACCTTCTTCTTGGAGTTGCATTATCGTCAGCTATGCGCTCCATCGTCCTAAATACAGAAACAAAGGTTATTCACTCGCTTTGTTAATTTACTCGCCTGCATTGCACTTCTGTGCCCTCGCTGTCAGCTATGCTGTCGCAATTGCTGGCTCGGCGCATTCCAGGTCGAGTCCGTCGGCCGGTGGCCAGCGCCGGCGATGTCTCCGGATGTTCTGGGTCACCCGGGCTTGCTCCCCAGGTGCTCGTGCTGCACATTCTTAGCGATTGAGGCAAGGCCGCGCCGTTAGCCTGCTGACCCACTGTCCGGCCTTCCCTTCTTCTCCTTCGCTCAGCCTCTTCCTTCGCGCGCAGCACTGCGTCGGTAAAATCAGCCGCGGCTTTCCACTTCTCTGGGCCTTCGAGCATCGCCTTCACTAGGTCCTGGATACCCTGGACGCGTCCCGTGGCCCTCCACATATCTTCCCTCTGCATGTTCCAGGCTTTACATACAAACCAGGTATGGTTTGCGTCGTCCAAGGCCTCGCCGCAGTGGTGGCACTTTGCTGTCTCTTCCCTTCCAATGCGATGTAGGTACGCACCGAAGCATCCATGGCCAGTTAGCCCCTGTGTGAGGTGGAAATTCATCCGGCCGTGTCCCCTGTCAAACCAGGGCATGACAGAGGGTATTGCGACCCTCGTCCATGCCCCCTTGTCCTCCGCCCTCCATTCCTCGTCCCATTTCTTGACCGTCTGCTCCCGTTCGTCGCGTCTGAGCCTGCCTCTAGCCAGCTTACTCAGCCTCCCGCCTCGCGTCTCCGCGTCTGATATTCTTTTGCGCTCAGCAGCCAGGAGGTGAAGGGGGATTAGTCCCGCTAGCACCATGGCGGCCGGCGTCGAGACCGTGCGGTATGCTGACACCACTCGGAGGGCGCAGGCCCTTCCCGCCGCCTCAAGTCTGCTCCTATTTCTCTGCGTGCTTAGGGCGTCGGCCCACACCGGAGCCCCGTACAACGCCACGGAGTAGGTGACGCTGGCCAGGAGTCTTCTCCTGCCGCTGACCGGACCCCCAATATTGGGCATTAGCCTCCCAATGGACGCCGCCACAACCATTGCCTTGCTGGCTGCCTGCTGGACATGCTCAGCAAAGTTTAGCTTGGCGTCGATGGTCACGCCGAGATACTTCGCGCTTCCCGTGGGAGTGACCTCGTGCCCCTTGACCTGGATCGGGTTGACATTCAGCGTGTAGCGCCGCGTGAGCACCACCACTTCCGTCTTCTTCTCCGCCAGGTCCAGACCTCTTTGCGTCAGCCATGCCCAGGCGCTACTCACTGCCTCGGTGGTTTTGGCCTCAAGAAGGTCAGTCGTCCTCGCCGTCACCACCAGCGCCACGTCGTCTGCAAAGCCCACGGTGGTTACTCCATCCGGCATTTTCATGCGGAGGAGGTCGTCGTACGCCACGTTCCACAGCAGCGGCCCGAGGACCGACCCCTGCGGCACACCCGCTGAAAGCCGACGGGTTTTTTCTCCCTCGCTGGTACGGTACAGAAGCAGCCTGTCTTCCAGGTAGCTCCCGACCATCCCGACGAGGTACGCCGGCATGCCGTTTCTCCTTTCCAGCGCGTCCAGTATGACTTGGTGCCCAACTGCATTGAAGGCGTTTTTGACGTCCAAAAGCACCATCAAGCAGGGGGTAGCGAAGCGACCTTTCCGCTCGTTAGCTTTCCTCGCGATGTCAACGACCTCGTCGATGGCGTGGATCGTGGACCTGCCCCTTCGGAAGCCGTACTGGTTGTCAGCTAAGCCCCCAGACGCGTCGAGGGCGGCCTCCAACCTGGCATGCAGGAGCCTCTCAAGCAGCTTCCCCGTCACATCGATCAGGCTGATGGGCCGGTATTTTTGCCCGCTTCCCTCTTTGGCCTGCCCCTTCGGTAGCAGGACCAGCCTCTGCCGCTTCCACCTCGGGTGAAAACTCCCCTGTTGTAGGCACTCGTTGAACGCCCTGAGCAGTGCCTCCGGGTAGTTCTCCGCGACCACTGCCAGGGCTTCCCCAGGCACGCCGTCGGGGCCAGGTGCCTTGCCTCCGCTGATCCTCCTAGCTGCGTGGTACAGCTCCGTCAAGGTGAAGGGCTCGGGGTGGGGGCCAGTTGCGGCTGCCCCGAGGATGCTCCTCTCCGACTGCCTGTGGACCGGAAACAACTCGGTTAATATGTTTTCCACGGTCACCGGGTCGTCCGGCTGCCGTAGCACTCCCAGCTTCTTGGTGACTAGTTTATACGGCAGCCCCCACGGGTCCTCATCCACCGCCTGCAAGAGCTCCTCCCAGCACCTGGCCTTGCTGGCTTTGATCTCGTTTCTGAGGTCCCGCTTCGCCGTCCGGTAGGCTGCCATGCTGGCGTCCGCGTCCCTGCTTTTAGCTCGTGCGCGCTGAGTCCGTCTCCTGGCGCTTACGCATTCCCGTCGGAGCTGGGCGATCCGATCGGTCCACCAGTGCGCTGCGGGCTTGCCTCGTGGGGGCTTCCTTCTTGGCATACCTGCGTCGCATGCCCTAATGATGGTATGCATCAGCACGTCGACTTCCGAATCGCCGATGTCTGTTGGTCGGCTCCCGCGTTTCCGCTTCTCCTCAGCGAGGCAGGTCGCCATGGCCGCCTTGTCGAGCTTCCTGGTGACCCAGCCTGCTGTCGCTGGATCGCGCCCGCCACCTTGCTTCGTCCGGTTGCCTGCGCTGAGCGCCCACTCCATGTAGATGTACCGGTGGTCACTCAAGCTCTCCTCCTCCAGGACCCTCCATTCGCGCACCTCCGCCGCGACGCCAGGGCTACCGGCCGTGATGTCGATGACCGACTCCGAGCCAGTGGCCGCTCTTCTCCAGGTCGGAGCTTCCCCCGTGTTTATTGGTGAGAGGTCCAGCCTAGCCAGGAACTCCGCCACCATTCTGCCTCTGTCGTCCCAGGTCGCCGATCCCCACAGAGGTGACTTCGCGTTGAAGTCGCCCGCTATAAGGATCCTGTTACCTGCAGCCCTGACCTGCTCCTCCAGTTCGTCGAGTTGCCGCTCGAAGACCTCAATCCTTGCGTTGGGCGAGAAGTAGCAGCTGAAAACACAGGTCTGATTAATTCCTGCCCAGACAAAGCCTTCTCCTTGGCCGCCCGGCGTCACGCTGCCGGAGAAGTTCCTGGTCACCGTGATCGCTGCGTCGCCTCTCTTGTCGGGCATCCACGGACCTGCCTTGCCCGCGCCGCTGGGTTCGGACACAAGCAAAATGCTGGCCCCTAGAGACGCCGCGGTCTGCACGAGGAGGTCCTGGGCGGCTCGGCTCCTGTTGAGATTCACCTGGAGGATCCGCACGCCAAGTGTCCCGCCGTGTCCTGAGCTGTCTGTTACGCGAGGCATTGTGCCCACACGGATCCGACCCTCCTTCGGAACTCCACCTCGCGGTTGCTGGGAGAAAGAAGTGCCGCTTCCCGTCCAGCACCTTCCCTGCCACCAGTCCTTCGGGTCTCCAGGACCGTTGCCCTGTTATACTTGACCTTAGCCTTCGACAGCTCTTCCCTGAAGGCCCTGCATCTTCCGCTCCCAGTAAAGTGGTCGGCCCTCCAGTTGTTCTTGCTGCAAAGCAAGCAGCTTGGGCTGGCCTGGCAGTCCTTTTCCTTGTGACCTGCCTTGCCGCATCTTCTGCAGGCGTTAGAGCAGTCCGCGCCCACGCACTCCCCACTTCGGTGTCCGTAGCCTTGGCACCGGAAGCACTTGTCAACGGCGACTCGTTCACGTATCCTGCAGACACACCAGCCTACCTTGACCTTGCCTACGGCGAGAATCCTTCTGGCCGTCCGCTCCGGGAGCCGTAGTAATGCAACCTGGGTCCCATTATAACCTCTCCTCATCCTTACTTCCCCAGTGAGTTCGACCTGGAGGGTGCTGTTCAGTGCCTCCTTCACCTCGCCAGCCTCAGTGACATCGTCAAGGTCCCTGACCTCGACCGTGAGCATAGGCTCAAGTGCTGCAACCTTGTTGCCTTGCCCCAGTGCCCCAGCCACAGCGTCCCTCAGAGCCTGGACGCCGCTGCTGCCCCTCTTCAGCTCGACCAGGACGTCGCCTCCCCTGGTCCTCTTCACCGCGGCGATCTGGGCCCCGGTTTTTTCAGGGTCCACCTGCCGCTTGATGGATCGGAGGACCTCGGCGTAGTTGGCACCCCCGCTCGTCTTGATAAGGACCGCGTCTGGCCTCACCTGCCGCCGGCCGCCGATCTTCAGCGCACCCTGCTGGCCCCTCTGCTGTTGTGCCTGCTGCTGCTGCTGCTGTTGCGGCTTTTGCAGCTGCGTCGGGGGTCCGGTGGCCCCGCGCTTCTTCTTTTTAAGCCGGACCCTCTTGGTCGCTACGGTCCAGCCCTCCTCTGCTTTGGTGGAGTTGGCCGCCTCCGCAGCCCCTTCCTCCATCGGAACTGCTTCAGGGCATGGGCGTTTTTCCGTCGCACCCGCGCATGGGGAGGTCTGTTTCCTCTTCGCGCCCCCGATCAGGCCGTCCGTTTCCTGGGCCACTCGCGCGGGGGCATCTTCCGGCTCTGTCGTCCGTGGTTGCGCCTCCGTCTGGGTAGACGTCGACGCCGTCGCTCGTTCGACGGTGCCCCTGCAACTGCTGAGCTCGTTCTCTGCCCAGCGCCACCCTCGCTCTACCTGCCTCATCAGCAGCGCCGCCTTGTTGAGTCCATCTTTCAGAGAGGCGTGTGCGTTTTTGTGCTCCCTGGTAAAGCGGTTCATCTCCTCGATCGCTTTGGCCAGGGCAACGACTGCGTCCCTTGCCTTCTTGGCCTCGTCGCCACCAGCAGGGGCTGGGGACTTCTCGGGCGCCCTCCCCAGGCTAAGGGTCATCGCCATCCCTGCGAACGGCCCGCCCCAGTTGATCTTTCCCTCCGACCGTGTTTTCGGGATTGCTCCCTTACTCGTCGTGGCCCTCGGGACTACCGCTTCAGCGAAGGAGACCAGCTCCGCCGTTGGTGTTGACGGCGGTGACCTCCCGATGCTATCCCTTCTTGCAAAGGGATCTCCAGCAAACTCCTCCAACTGCTTTTCTCCTACGTTTGTTTTAGTTTTAGTATCCATATTAATTGATTGTTACGCTTAAGACGGTTCGGCCATCATGGCAGCTACACCTCGGTGCAGCATCTATCCCCGCCTGAAGTTACCCTAACCCCCTTCGCATGGAAGCCGCTGCCGGCTTGTCGGATGGTCGGTCCTATCCATGCGATCCCCCCTGTCCCTGACACATTCGGTCCTCCGACCGGGGATTCCCCTGCTAATCCGAAACAGGTTAGGCCACCGGCCGGTTCAGACTTTGCCGGATTTACCCTACCGGACTTCGGGTATGAGGAAATACGAACCAAGTAATCCTCCACGCACACGCCCGCGCCCCCAGGTTCAACCCCCGGCTAGGCTCCAGCAGCTTCAAGGAGCGGTTTTCCCACTTTGGGCCCGTGGCAGTGCGCCACCGCAGCCCGGTAAAGGTACAAACTTCACTTTCGGCCCCGGTCAGTCGGCTACTACTCCTTCCTTGGTTAGTCTCCGAGGAATATCCGCCGAGGGCACGACCGCGTCTCATTCGCTCATCGCCATGCACGCACTCATTCACACTTTTGGCTGTCGTTCAGTCACCCCCCGCTCCCCCGTGGACCAGGCTAGTTTGGTTGAGCCTTGCCAGCATTGCTCCACAGGATCAGCACGGAGAGGCTTAAGCCCCACACCACGACAAGGAAACAGCCTCGTGGGGAACCTAACCTAACCTAACCTAACCTAACCTAACCTAACCTAACCTAACCTAACCTAACCTAACCTAACCTAACCTAACCTAACCTAACCTAACCTAACCTAACCTAACCTAACCTAACCTAACCTAACCTAACCTAACCTAACCTAACCTAACCTAACCTAACCTAAAACTTGTTTTATCGCATTCAGCGCGTCAAATTACGCCGGAAACGGTCGTCTTTGTTTTGATATTGCTCAAAACACGAAGTCGAATTCCGTTCGTTTGTTTCGTGGATATCGGTGCGTAACTTTTTTTCTATACATGCTAGCGACCTAAAACTTGTTTTATCGCATTCAGCGCGTCAAATTACGCCGGAAACGGCCGTCTTTGTTTTGATGTTCCTCGAAACACGAAGTCGGAGTCCGTTTGTTTGTTTTTCAGATATCGGTTGGTAACTTTTTTTCTATACATGCTAGCGACCTAAAACTTGTTTCATCGCATTCAGCGCGTCAAATTACGCCGGAAACGGTCGTCTTTGTTTTGATATTGCTTAAAACACGAAGTCGAATTCCGTTCGTTTGTTTCGTGGATATCAGTGAGTAACTTTTTTTCTATACATGCTAGCGACCTAAAACTTGTTTTATCGCATTCAGCGCGTCAAATTACGCCGGAAACGGCCGTCTTTGTTTTGATATTGCTCGAAACACGAAGTCGAAGTCCGTTCGTTTGTTTTTCAGATATCGGTTGGTGACTTTTTTTCTATACATGCTAGCGACCTAAAACTTGTTTTATCGCATTCAGCGCGTCAAATTACGCCGGAAACGGTCGTCTTTGTTTTGATATTGCTCGAAACACGAAGTCGAAGTCCGTTTGTTTGTTTTTCAGATATCGGTTGGTAACTTTTTTTCTATACATGCTAGCGACCTAAAACTTGTTTTATCGCATTCAGCGCGTCAAATTACGCCGGAAACGGTCGTCTTTGTTTTGATATTGCCTAACACACGAAGTCGAATTCCGTTCGTTTGTTTCGTGGATATCGGTGAGTAACTTTTTTTCTATACATGCTAGCGACCTAAAACTTGTTTTATCGCATTCAGCGCGTCAAATTACGCCGGAAACGGCCGTCTTTGTTTTGATATTGCTCGAAACACGAAGTCGAAGTCCGTTTGTTTGTTTTTCAGATATCGGTCGGTAACTATTTTTCTATACATGCTAGCGACCTGAAACTTGTTTCATCGCATTCAGCGCGTCAAATTACGCCGGAAACGGTCGTCTGTGTTTCGATATTGCTCAAAACACGGAGTCAATTTCCGTTCGTTTGTTTCGTGGATATCGGTGAGTAACTTTTTTTCTATACATGCTAGCGACCTAAAACTTGTTTTATCGCATTCAGCGCGTCAAATTACGCCGGAAACGGCCGTCTTTGTTTTGATATTGCTCGAAACACGAAGTCGAATTCCGTTCGTTTGTTTCGTGGATATCGGTGAGTAACTTTTTTTCTATACATGCTAGCGACCTAAAACTTGTTTTATCGCATTCAGCGCGTCAAATTACGCCGGAAACGGCCGTCTTTGTTTTGATATTGCTCGAAACACGAAGTCGAAGTCCGTTTGTTTGTTTTTCAGATATCGGTCGGTCACTTTTTTTCTATACATGCTAGCGACCTAAAACTTGTTTCATCGCATTCAGCGCGTCAAAATACGCCGGAAACGGTCGTCTTTGTTTTGATATTGCTCAAAACACGGAGTCAATTTCCGTTCGTTTGTTTCGTGGATATCGGTGAGTAACTTTTTTTCTATACATGCTAGCGACCTAAAACTTGTTTGATCGCATTCAGCGCGTCAAATTACGCCGGAAACGGTCGTCTTTGTTTTGATATTGCTCAAAACACGAAGTCGAATTCCGTTCGTTTGTTTCGTGGATATCGGTGCGTAACTTTTTTTCTATACATGCTAGCGACCTAAAACTTGTTTGATCGCATTCAGCGCGTCAAATTACGCCGGAAACGGTCGTCTTTGTTTTGATATTGCTTAAAACACGAAGTCGAATTCCGTTCGTTTGTTTCGTGGATATCGGTGAGTAACTTTTTTTCTATACATGCTAGCGACCTAAAACTTGTTTTATCGCATTCAGCGCGTCAAATTACGCCGGAAACGGCCGTCTTTGTTTTGATATTGCTCGAAACACGAAGTCGAAGTCCGTTTGTTTGTTTTTCAGATATCGGTTGGTAACTTTTTTTCTATACATGCTAGCGACCTCAAACTTGTTTTATCGCATTCAGCGCGTCGAATTACGCCGGAAACGGTCGTCTTTGTTCTGATATTGCTCAAAACACGGAGTCGAATTCCGTTTGTTTGTTTCGTGGATATCGGTGAGTAACTTTTTTCTATACATGCTAGCGACCTAAAACTTGTTTTATCGCATTCAGCGCGTCAAATTACGCCGGAAACGGCCGTCTTTGTTTTGATATTGCTCGAAACACGAAGTCGAATTCCGTTCGTTTGTTTCGTGGATATCGGTGAGTAACTTTTTTTCTATACATGCTAGCGACCTAAAACTTGTTTTATCGCATTCAGCGCGTCAAATTACGCCGGAAACGGCCGTCTTTGTTTTGATATTGCTCGAAACACGAAGTCGAAGTCCGTTTGTTTGTTTTTCAGATATCGGTTGGTAACTTTTTTTCTATACATGCTAGCGACCTAAAACTTGTTTTATCGCATTCAGCGCGTCAAAATACGCCGGAAACGGTCGTCTTTGTTTTGATATTGCTCAAAACACGGAGTCAATTTCCGTTCGTTTGTTTCGTGGATATCGGTGAGTAACTTTTTTTCTATACATGCTAGCGACCTAAAACTTGTTTTATCGCATTCAGCGCGTCAAATTACGCCGGAAACGGCCGTCTTTGTTTTGATATTGCTCGAAACACGAAGTCGAAGTCCGTTTGTTTGTTTTTCAGATATCGGTTGGTAACTTTTTTTCTATACATGCTAGCGACCTAAAACTTGTTTTATCGCATTCAGCGCGTCAAAATACGCCGGAAACGGTCGTCTTTGTTTTGATATTGCTCAAAACACGGAGTCAATTTCCGTTCGTTTGTTTCGTGGATATCGGTGAGTAACTTTTTTTCTATACATGCTAGCGACCTAAAACTTGTTTTATCGCATTCAGCGCGTCAAATTACGCCGGAAACGGCCGTCTTTGTTTTGATATTGCTCGAAACACGAAGTCGAAGTCCGTTCGTTTGTTTTTCAGATATCGGTTGGTGACTTTTTTTCTATACATGCTAGCGACCTAAAACTTGTTTTATCGCATTCAGCGCGTCAAATTACGCCGGAAACGGTCGTCTTTGTTTTGATATTGCTCGAAACACGAAGTCGAAGTCCGTTTGTTTGTTTTTCAGATATCGGTTGGTAACTTTCTTTCTATACATGCTAGCGACCTAAAACTTGTTTTATCGCATTCAGCGCGTCAAATTACGCCGGAAACGGTCGTCTTTGTTTTGATATTGCTCAAAACACGGAGTCAATTTCCGTTCGTTTGTTTCGTGGATATCGGTGAGTAACTTTTTTTCTATACATGCTAGCGACCTAAAACTTGTTTGATCGCATTCAGCGCGTCAAATTACGCCGGAAACGGTCGTCTTTGTTTTGATATTGCTCGAAACACGAAGTCGAAGTCCGTTCGTTTGTTTTTCAGATATCGGTTGGTAACTTTTTTTCTATACATGCTAGCGACCTAAAACTTGTTTGATCGCATTCAGCGCGTCAAATTACGCCGGAAACGGTCGTCTTTGTTTTAATATTGCTCAAAACACGGAGTCAATTTCCGTTCGTTTGTTTCGTGGATATCGGTGAGTAACTTTTATTCTATACATGCTAGCGACCTAAAACTTGTTTTATCGCATTCAACGCGTCAAATTACGCCGAAAACGGCCGTCTTTGTTTTGATATTGCTCGAAACACGAAGTCGAAGTCCGTTTGTTTGTTTTTCAGATATCGGTCGGTAACTATTTTTCTATACATGCTAGCGACCTGAAACTTGTTTCATCGCTTTCAGCGCGTCAAATTACGCCGGAAACGGTCGTCTTTGTTTTGATATTGCTCAAAACACGAAGTCAATTTCCGTTCGTTTGTTTCGTGGATATCGGTGAGTAACTTTTTTTCTATACATGCTAGCGACCTAAAACTTGTTTTATCGCATTCAGCGCGTCAAATTACGCCGGAAACGGCCGTCTTTGTTTTGATATTGCTCGAAACACGAAGTCGAATTCCGTTCGTTTGTTTCGTGGATATCGGTGAGTAACTTTTTTTCTATACATGCTAGCGACCTAAAACTTGTTTTATCGCATTCAGCGCGTCAAATTACGCCGGAAACGGCCGTCTTTGTTTTGATATTGCTCGAAACACGAAGTCGAAGTCCGTTTGTTTGTTTTTCAGATATCGGTTGGTAACTTTTTTTCTATACATGCTAGCGACCTAAAACTTGTTTTATCGCATTCAGCGCGTCAAAATACGCCGGAAACGGTCGTCTTTGTTTTGATATTGCTCAAAACACGGAGTCAATTTCCGTTCGTTTGTTTCGTGGATATCGGTGAGTAACTTTTTTTCTATACATGCTAGCGACCTAAAACTTGTTTTATCGCATTCAGCGCGTCAAATTACGCCGGAAACGGCCGTCTTTGTTTTGATATTGCTCGAAACACGAAGTCGAATTCCGTTCGTTTGTTTCGTGGATATCGGTGAGTAACTTTTTTTCTATACATGCTAGCGACCTAAAACTTGTTTTATCGCATTCAGCGCGTCAAATTACGCCGGAAACGGCCGTCTTTGTTTTGATATTGCTCAAAACACGGAGTCAATTTCCGTTCGTTTGTTTCGTGGATATCGGTGAGTAACTTTTTTTCTATACATGCTAGCGACCTAAAACTTGTTTTATCGCATTCAGCGCGTCAAATTACGCCGGAAACGGCCGTCTTTGTTTTGATATTGCTCGAAACACGAAGTCGAATTCCGTTCGTTTGTTTCGTGGATATCGGTGAGTAACTTTTTTTCTATACATGCTAGCGACCTAAAACTTGTTTTATCGCATTCAGCGCGTCAAATTACGCCGGAAACGGCCGTCTTTGTTTTGATATTGCTCAAAACACGGAGTCAATTTCCGTTCGTTTGTTTCGTGGATATCGGTGAGTAACTTTTTTTCTATACATGCTAGCGACCTAAAACTTGTTTTATCGCATTCAGCGCGTCAAAATACGCCGGAAACGGTCGTCTTTGTTTTGATATTGCTCAAAACACGGAGTCAATTTCCGTTCGTTTGTTTCGTGGATATCGGTGAGTAACTTTTTTTCTATACATGCTAGCGACCTAAAACTTGTTTTATCGCATTCAGCGCGTCAAATTACGCCGGAAACGGCCGTCTTTGTTTTGATATTGCTCGAAACACGAAGTCGAAGTCCGTTTGTTTGTTTTTCAGATATCGGTTGGTGACTTTTTTTCTATACATGCTAGCGACCTAAAACTTGTTTTATCGCATTCAGCGCGTCAAATTACGCCGGAAACGGTCGTCTTTGTTTTGATATTGCTCGAAACACGAAGTCGAAGTCCGTTTGTTTGTTTTTCAGATATCGGTTGGTAACTTTCTTTCTATACATGCTAGCGACCTAAAACTTGTTTTATCGCATTCAGCGCGTCAAATTACGCCGGAAACGGTCGTCTTTGTTTTGATATTGCTCAAAACACGGAGTCAATTTCCGTTCGTTTGTTTCGTGGATATCGGTGAGTAACTTTTTTTCTATACATGCTAGCGACCTAAAACTTGTTTGATCGCATTCAGCGCGTCAAATTACGCCGGAAACGGTCGTCTTTGTTTTGATATTGCTCGAAACACGAAGTCGAAGTCCGTTCGTTTGTTTTTCAGATATCGGTTGGTAACTTTTTTTCTATACATGCTAGCGACCTAAAACTTGTTTGATCGCATTCAGCGCGTCAAATTACGCCGGAAACGGTCGTCTTTGTTTTAATATTGCTCAAAACACGGAGTCAATTTCCGTTCGTTTGTTTCGTGGATATCGGTGAGTAACTTTTATTCTATACATGCTAGCGACCTAAAACTTGTTTTATCGCATTCAACGCGTCAAATTACGCCGAAAACGGCCGTCTTTGTTTTGATATTGCTCGAAACACGAAGTCGAAGTCCGTTTGTTTGTTTTTCAGATATCGGTCGGTAACTATTTTTCTATACATGCTAGCGACCTGAAACTTGTTTCATCGCTTTCAGCGCGTCAAATTACGCCGGAAACGGTCGTCTTTGTTTTGATATTGCTCAAAACACGAAGTCAATTTCCGTTCGTTTGTTTCGTGGATATCGGTGAGTAACTTTTTTTCTATACATGCTAGCGACCTAAAACTTGTTTTATCGCATTCAGCGCGTCAAATTACGCCGGAAACGGCCGTCTTTGTTTTGATATTGCTCGAAACACGAAGTCGAATTCCGTTCGTTTGTTTCGTGGATATCGGTGAGTAACTTTTTTTCTATACATGCTAGCGACCTAAAACTTGTTTTATCGCATTCAGCGCGTCAAATTACGCCGGAAACGGCCGTCTTTGTTTTGATATTGCTCGAAACACGAAGTCGAAGTCCGTTTGTTTGTTTTTCAGATATCGGTTGGTAACTTTTTTTCTATACATGCTAGCGACCTAAAACTTGTTTTATCGCATTCAGCGCGTCAAAATACGCCGGAAACGGTCGTCTTTGTTTTGATATTGCTCAAAACACGGAGTCAATTTCCGTTCGTTTGTTTCGTGGATATCGGTGAGTAACTTTTTTTCTATACATGCTAGCGACCTGAAACTTGTTTTATCGCATTCAGCGCGTCAAATTACGCCGGAAACGGTCGTCTTTGTTTTGATATTGCTCAAAACACGAAGTCGAATTTCGTTCGTTTGTTTCGTGGATATCGGTGCGTAACTTTTTTTCTATACATGCTAGCGACCTAAAACTTGTTTCATCGCATTCAGCGCGTCAAATTACGCCGGAAACGGTCGTCTTTGTTTTGATATTGCTCAAAACACGGAGTCAATTTCCGTTCGTTTGTTTCGTGGATATCGGTGAGTAACTTTCTTTCTATACATGCTAGCGACCTAAAACTTGTTTTATCGCATTCAGCGCGTCAAATTACGCCGGAAACGGTCGTCTTTGTTTTGATATTGCTTAAAACACGAAGTCGAATTCCGTTCGTTTGTTTCGTGGATATCGGTGAGTAACTTTTTTTCTATACATGCTAGCGACCTAAAACTTGTTTTATCGCATTCAGCGCGTCAAATTACGCCGGAAACGGCCGTCTTTGTTTTGATATTGCTCGAAACACGAAGTCGAAGTCCGTTTGTTTGTTTTTCAGATATCGGTTGGTAACTTTTTTTCTATACATGCTAGCGACCTAAAACTTGTTTTATCGCATTCAGCGCGTCAAAATACGCCGGAAACGGTCGTCTTTGTTTTGATATTGCTCAAAACACGGAGTCAATTTCCGTTCGTTTGTTTCGTGGATATCGGTGAGTAACTTTTTTTCTATACATGCTAGCGACCTAAAACTTGTTTTATCGCATTCAGCGCGTCAAATTACGCCGGAAACGGCCGTCTTTGTTTTGATATTGCTCGAAACACGAAGTCGAAGTCCGTTTGTTTGTTTTTCAGATATCGGTTGGTAACTTTTTTTCTATACATGCTAGCGACCTAAAACTTGTTTTATCGCATTCAGCGCGTCAAAATACGCCGGAAACGGTCGTCTTTGTTTTGATATTGCTCAAAACACGGAGTCAATTTCCGTTCGTTTGTTTCGTGGATATCGGTGAGTAACTTTTTTTCTATACATGCTAGCGACCTAAAACTTGTTTTATCGCATTCAGCGCGTCAAATTACGCCGGAAACGGCCGTCTTTGTTTTGATATTGCTCGAAACACGAAGTCGAAGTCCGTTCGTTTGTTTTTCAGATATCGGTTGGTGACTTTTTTTCTATACATGCTAGCGACCTAAAACTTGTTTTATCGCATTCAGCGCGTCAAATTACGCCGGAAACGGTCGTCTTTGTTTTGATATTGCTCGAAACACGAAGTCGAAGTCCGTTTGTTTGTTTTTCAGATATCGGTTGGTAACTTTCTTTCTATACATGCTAGCGACCTAAAACTTGTTTTATCGCATTCAGCGCGTCAAATTACGCCGGAAACGGTCGTCTTTGTTTTGATATTGCTCAAAACACGGAGTCAATTTCCGTTCGTTTGTTTCGTGGATATCGGTGAGTAACTTTTTTTCTATACATGCTAGCGACCTAAAACTTGTTTGATCGCATTCAGCGCGTCAAATTACGCCGGAAACGGTCGTCTTTGTTTTGATATTGCTCGAAACACGAAGTCGAAGTCCGTTCGTTTGTTTTTCAGATATCGGTTGGTAACTTTTTTTCTATACATGCTAGCGACCTAAAACTTGTTTGATCGCATTCAGCGCGTCAAATTACGCCGGAAACGGTCGTCTTTGTTTTAATATTGCTCAAAACACGGAGTCAATTTCCGTTCGTTTGTTTCGTGGATATCGGTGAGTAACTTTTATTCTATACATGCTAGCGACCTAAAACTTGTTTTATCGCATTCAACGCGTCAAATTACGCCGAAAACGGCCGTCTTTGTTTTGATATTGCTCGAAACACGAAGTCGAAGTCCGTTTGTTTGTTTTTCAGATATCGGTCGGTAACTATTTTTCTATACATGCTAGCGACCTGAAACTTGTTTCATCGCTTTCAGCGCGTCAAATTACGCCGGAAACGGTCGTCTTTGTTTTGATATTGCTCAAAACACGAAGTCAATTTCCGTTCGTTTGTTTCGTGGATATCGGTGAGTAACTTTTTTTCTATACATGCTAGCGACCTAAAACTTGTTTTATCGCATTCAGCGCGTCAAATTACGCCGGAAACGGCCGTCTTTGTTTTGATATTGCTCGAAACACGAAGTCGAATTCCGTTCGTTTGTTTCGTGGATATCGGTGAGTAACTTTTTTTCTATACATGCTAGCGACCTAAAACTTGTTTTATCGCATTCAGCGCGTCAAATTACGCCGGAAACGGCCGTCTTTGTTTTGATATTGCTCGAAACACGAAGTCGAAGTCCGTTTGTTTGTTTTTCAGATATCGGTTGGTAACTTTTTTTCTATACATGCTAGCGACCTAAAACTTGTTTTATCGCATTCAGCGCGTCAAAATACGCCGGAAACGGTCGTCTTTGTTTTGATATTGCTCAAAACACGGAGTCAATTTCCGTTCGTTTGTTTCGTGGATATCGGTGAGTAACTTTTTTTCTATACATGCTAGCGACCTAAAACTTGTTTTATCGCATTCAGCGCGTCAAATTACGCCGGAAACGGCCGTCTTTGTTTTGATATTGCTCGAAACACGAAGTCGAATTCCGTTCGTTTGTTTCGTGGATATCGGTGAGTAACTTTTTTTCTATACATGCTAGCGACCTAAAACTTGTTTTATCGCATTCAGCGCGTCAAATTACGCCGGAAACGGCCGTCTTTGTTTTGATATTGCTCAAAACACGGAGTCAATTTCCGTTCGTTTGTTTCGTGGATATCGGTGAGTAACTTTTTTTCTATACATGCTAGCGACCTAAAACTTGTTTTATCGCATTCAGCGCGTCAAATTACGCCGGAAACGGCCGTCTTTGTTTTGATATTGCTCGAAACACGAAGTCGAATTCCGTTCGTTTGTTTCGTGGATATCGGTGAGTAACTTTTTTTCTATACATGCTAGCGACCTAAAACTTGTTTTATCGCATTCAGCGCGTCAAATTACGCCGGAAACGGCCGTCTTTGTTTTGATATTGCTCAAAACACGGAGTCAATTTCCGTTCGTTTGTTTCGTGGATATCGGTGAGTAACTTTTTTTCTATACATGCTAGCGACCTAAAACTTGTTTTATCGCATTCAGCGCGTCAAAATACGCCGGAAACGGTCGTCTTTGTTTTGATATTGCTCAAAACACGGAGTCAATTTCCGTTCGTTTGTTTCGTGGATATCGGTGAGTAACTTTTTTTCTATACATGCTAGCGACCTAAAACTTGTTTTATCGCATTCAGCGCGTCAAATTACGCCGGAAACGGCCGTCTTTGTTTTGATATTGCTCGAAACACGAAGTCGAAGTCCGTTTGTTTGTTTTTCAGATATCGGTTGGTAACTTTTTTTCTATACATGCTAGCGACCTAAAACTTGTTTTATCGCATTCAGCGCGTCAAAATACGCCGGAAACGGTCGTCTTTGTTTTGATATTGCTCAAAACACGGAGTCAATTTCCGTTCGTTTGTTTCGTGGATATCGGTGAGTAACTTTTTTTCTATACATGCTAGCGACCTTAAACTTGTTTTATCGCATTCAGCGCGTCAAATTACGCCGGAAACGGCCGTCTTTGTTTTGATATTGCTCGAAACACGAAGTCGAAGTCCGTTCGTTTGTTTTTCAGATATCGGTTGGTGACTTTTTTTCTATACATGCTAGCGACCTAAAACTTGTTTTATCGCATTCAGCGCGTCAAATTACGCCGGAAACGGTCGTCTTTGTTTTGATATTGCTCGAAACACGAAGTCGAAGTCCGTTTGTTTGTTTTTCAGATATCGGTTGGTAACTTTCTTTCTATACATGCTAGCGACCTAAAACTTGTTTTATCGCATTCAGCGCGTCAAATTACGCCGGAAACGGTCGTCTTTGTTTTGATATTGCTCAAAACACGGAGTCAATTTCCGTTCGTTTGTTTCGTGGATATCGGTGAGTAACTTTTTTTCTATACATGCTAGCGACCTAAAACTTGTTTGATCGCATTCAGCGCGTCAAATTACGCCGGAAACGGTCGTCTTTGTTTTGATATTGCTCGAAACACGAAGTCGAAGTCCGTTCGTTTGTTTTTCAGATATCGGTTGGTAACTTTTTTTCTATACATGCTAGCGACCTAAAACTTGTTTGATCGCATTCAGCGCGTCAAATTACGCCGGAAACGGTCGTCTTTGTTTTAATATTGCTCAAAACACGGAGTCAATTTCCGTTCGTTTGTTTCGTGGATATCGGTGAGTAACTTTTATTCTATACATGCTAGCGACCTAAAACTTGTTTTATCGCATTCAACGCGTCAAATTACGCCGAAAACGGCCGTCTTTGTTTTGATATTGCTCGAAACACGAAGTCGAAGTCCGTTTGTTTGTTTTTCAGATATCGGTCGGTAACTATTTTTCTATACATGCTAGCGACCTGAAACTTGTTTCATCGCTTTCAGCGCGTCAAATTACGCCGGAAACGGTCGTCTTTGTTTTGATATTGCTCAAAACACGAAGTCAATTTCCGTTCGTTTGTTTCGTGGATATCGGTGAGTAACTTTTTTTCTATACATGCTAGCGACCTAAAACTTGTTTTATCGCATTCAGCGCGTCAAATTACGCCGGAAACGGCCGTCTTTGTTTTGATATTGCTCGAAACACGAAGTCGAATTCCGTTCGTTTGTTTCGTGGATATCGGTGAGTAACTTTTTTTCTATACATGCTAGCGACCTAAAACTTGTTTTATCGCATTCAGCGCGTCAAATTACGCCGGAAACGGCCGTCTTTGTTTTGATATTGCTCGAAACACGAAGTCGAAGTCCGTTTGTTTGTTTTTCAGATATCGGTTGGTAACTTTTTTTCTATACATGCTAGCGACCTAAAACTTGTTTTATCGCATTCAGCGCGTCAAAATACGCCGGAAACGGTCGTCTTTGTTTTGATATTGCTCAAAACACGGAGTCAATTTCCGTTCGTTTGTTTCGTGGATATCGGTGAGTAACTTTTTTTCTATACATGCTAGCGACCTAAAACTTGTTTTATCGCATTCAGCGCGTCAAATTACGCCGGGAACGGCCGTCTTTGTTTTGATATTGCTCGAAACACGAAGTCGAATTCCGTTCGTTTGTTTCGTGGATATCGGTGAGTAACTTTTTTTCTATACATGCTAGCGACCTAAAACTTGTTTTATCGCATTCAGCGCGTCAAATTACGCCGGAAACGGCCGTCTTTGTTTTGATATTGCTCAAAACACGGAGTCAATTTCCGTTCGTTTGTTTCGTGGATATCGGTGAGTAACTTTTTTTCTATACATGCTAGCGACCTAAAACTTGTTTTATCGCATTCAGCGCGTCAAATTACGCCGGAAACGGCCGTCTTTGTTTTGATATTGCTCGAAACACGAAGTCGAATTCCGTTCGTTTGTTTCGTGGATATCGGTGAGTAACTTTTTTTCTATACATGCTAGCGACCTAAAACTTGTTTTATCGCATTCAGCGCGTCAAATCACGCCGGAAACGGCCGTCTTTGTTTTGATATTGCTCAAAACACGGAGTCAATTTCCGTTCGTTTGTTTCGTGGATATCGGTGAGTAACTTTTTTTCTATACATGCTAGCGACCTAAAACTTGTTTTATCGCATTCAGCGCGTCAAATTACGCCGGAAACGGTCGTCTTTGTTTTGATATTGCTCGAAACACGAAGTCAAAGTCCGTTCGTTTGTTTTTCAGATATCGGTTGGTAACTTTTTTTCTATACATGCTAGCGACCTAAAACTTGTTTTATCGCATTTAGCGCGTCAAATTACGCCGGAAACGGTCGTCTTTGTTTTGATATTGCTCGAAACACGAAGTCGAAGTCCGTTTGTTTGTTTTTCAGATATCGGTTGGTAACTTTTTTTCTATACATGCTAGCGACCTAAAACTTGTTTTATCGCATTCAGCGCGTCAAATTACGCCGGAAACGGTCGTCTTTGTTTTGATATTGCTCAAAACACGAAGTCGAATTCCGTTCGTTTGTTTCGTGGATATCGGTGCGTAACTTTTTTTCTATACATGCTAGCGACCTAAATTTTGTTTTATCGCATTCAGCGCGTCAAATTACGCCGGAAACGGCCGTCTCTGTTTTGATATTGCTCGAAACACGAAGTCGAAGTCCGTTTGTTTGTTTTTCAGATATCGGTTGGTAACTTTTTTTCTATACATGCTAGCGACCTAAAACTTGTTTTATCGCATTCAGCGCGTCAAATTACGCCGGAAACGGTCGTCTTTGTTTTGATATTGCTCAAAACACGAAGTCGAATTCCGTTCGTTTGTTTCGTGGATATCGGTGCGTAACTTTTTTTCTATACATGCTAGCGACCTAAAACTTGTTTTATCGCATTCAGCGCGTCAAATTACGCCAGAAACGGCCGTCTTTGTTTTGATATTGCTCGAAACACGAAGTCGAAGTCCGTTTGATTGTTTTTCAGATATCGGTTGGTAACTTTTTTTCTATACATGCTAGCGACCTAAAACTTGTTTCATCGCATTCAGCGCGTCAAATTACGCCGGAAACGGCCGTCTTTGTTTTGATATTGCTCGAAACACGAAGTCGAAGTCCGTTTGTTTGTTTTTCAGATATCGGTCGGTCACTATTTTTCTATACATGCTAGCGACCTGAAACTTGTTTCATCGCATTCAGCGCGTCAAATTACGCCGGAAACGGTCGTCTTTGTTTTAATATTGCTCAAAACACGGAGTCAATTTCCGTTCGTTTGTTTCGTGGATATCGGTGAGTAACTTTTTTTCTATACATGCTAGCGACCTAAAACTTGTTTCATCGCATTCAGCGCGTCAAATTACGCCGGAAACGGCCGTCTTTGTTTTGATATTGCTCGAAACACGAAGTCGAAGTCCGTTTGTTTGTTTTTCAGATATCGGTCGGTCACTATTTTTCTATACATGCTAGCGACCTGAAACTTGTTTCATCGCATTCAGCGCGTCAAATTACGCCGGAAACGGTCGTCTTTGTTTTAATATTGCTCAAAACACGGAGTCAATTTCCGTTCGTTTGTTTCGTGGATATCGGTGAGTAACTTTTTTTCTATACATGCTAGCGACCTAAAACTTGTTTTATCGCATTCAGCGCGTCAAATTACGCCGGAAACGGTCGTCTTTGTTTTGATATTGCTTAACACACGAAGTCGAATTCCGTTCGTTTGTTTCGTGGATATCGGTGAGTAACTTTTTTTCTATACATGCTAGCGACCTAAAACTTGTTTTATCGCATTCAGCGCGTCAAATTACGCCGAAAACGGTCGTCTTTGTTTTGATATTGCTCGAAACACGAAGTCGAAGTCCGTTTGTTTGTTTTTCAGATATCGGTTGGTAACTTTTTTTCTATACATGCTAGCGACCTAAAACTTGTTTTGTCGCATTCAGCGCGTCAAATTACGCCGGAAACGGTCGTCTTTGTTTTGATATTGCTCAAAACACGAAGTCGAATTCCGTTCGTTTGTTTCGTGGATATCGGTGCGTAACTTTTTTTCTATACATGCTAGCGACCTAAAACTTGTTTCATCGCATTCAGCGCGTCAAATTACGCCGGAAACGGTCGTCTTTGTTTTGATATTGCTCAAAACACGGAGTCAATTTCCGTTCGTTTGTTTCGTGGATATCGGTAAGTAACTTTGTTTCTATACATGCTAGCGACCTAAAACTTGTTTTATCGCATTCAGCCCGTCAAATTACGCCGGAAACGGTTGTCTTTGTTCTGATATTGCTTAAAACACGAAGTCGAATTCCGTTCGTTTGTTTCGTGGATATCGGTCAGTAACTTTTTTTTTATACATGCTAGCGACCTAAAACTTGTTTTATCGCATTCAGCGCGTCAAATTACGCCGGAAACGGCCGTCTCTGTTTTGATATTGCTCGAAACACGAAGAAGAAGTCCGTTTGTTTGTTCTTCAGATATCGGTTGGTAACTTTTTTTCTATACATGCTAGCGACCTAAAACTTGTTTCATCGCATTCAGCGCGTCAAATTACGCCGGAAACGGTCGTCTTTGTTTTGATATTGCTCAAAACACGAAGTCGAATTCCATTTGTTTGTTTCGTGGATATCGGTGAGTAACTTTTTTTCTATACATGCTAGCGACCTGAAACTTGTTTTATCGCATTCAGCGCGTCAAATTACGCCGGAAACGGTCGTCTTTGTTTTGATATTGCTCAAAACACGAAGTCGAATTTCGTTCGTTTGTTTCGTGGATATCGGTGCGTAACTTTTTTTCTATACATGCTAGCGACCTAAAACTTGTTTCATCGCATTCAGCGCGTCAAATTACGCCGGAAACGGTCGTCTTTGTTTTGATATTGCTCAAAACACGGAGTCAATTTCCGTTCGTTTGTTTCGTGGATATCGGTGAGTAACTTTCTTTCTATACATGCTAGCGACCTAAAACTTGTTTTATCGCATTCAGCGCGTCAAATTACGCCGGAAACGGTCGTCTTTGTTTTGATATTGCTTAAAACACGAAGTCGAATTCCGTTCGTTTGTTTCGTGGATATCGGTTGGTAACTTTTTTTCTATACATGCTAGCGACCTAAAACTTGTTTTATCGCATTCAGCGCGTCAAATCACGCCGGAAACGGTCGTCTTTGTTTTGATATTGCTCAAAACACGAAGTCGAATTCCGTTCGTTTGTTTCGTGGATATCGGTGCGTAACTTTTTTTCTATACATGCTAGCGACCTAAATTTTGTTTTATCGCATTCAGCGCGTCAAATTACGCCGGAAACGGCCGTCTTTGTTTTGATATTGCTCGAAACACGAAGTCGAAGTCCGTTTGTTTGTTTTTCAGATATCGGTTGGTAACTTTTTTTCTATACATGCTAGCGACCTAAATTTTGTTTTATCGCATTCAGCGCGTCAAATTACGCCGGAAACGGTCGTCTTTGTTATGATATTGCTCAAAACACGAAGTCGAATTCCGTTCGTTTGTTTCGTGGATATCGGTGCGTAACTTTTTTTCTATACATGCTAGCGACCTAAAACTTGTTTTATCGCATTCAGCGCGTCAAATTCCGCCGAAAACGGCCGTCTTTGTTTTGATGTTCCTCGAAACACGAAGTCGAAGTCCGTTTGTTTGTTTTTCAGATATCGGTTGGTAACTTTTTTTCTATACATGCTAGCGACCTAAAACTTGTTTCATCGCATTCAGCGCGTCAAATTACGCCGGAAACGGTCGTCTTTGTTTTGATATTGCTTAAAACACGAAGTCGAATTCCGTTCGTTTGTTTCGTGGATATCGGTGCGTAACTTTTTTTCTATACATGCTAGCGACCTAAAACTTGTTTTACCGCATTCAGCGCGTCAAATTACGCCGGAAACGGTCGTCTTTGTTTTGATATTGCTCGAAACACGAAGTCGAAGTCCGTTTGTTTGTTTTTCAGATATCGGTTGGTAACTTTTTTTCTATACATGCTAGCGACCTAAAACTTGTTTTGTCGCATTCAGCGCGTCAAATTACGCCGGAAACGGTCGTCTTTGTTTTGATATTGCTCAAAACACGAAGTCGAATTCCGTTCGTTTGTTTCGTGGATATCGGTGCGTAACTTTTTTTCTATTGTTATGGGCTGGGTTGGTTGATGACCAAACCACTCCCAAAAATATAACGCTTGGCTCGGACTAGTTCTCCCGGATGGTGAATTATTTGAATTTGATGTCGTTTTCCCTCTTGGTTGAACCGACTTTGATAATAAAATGGTCACTTACCTTTTGCTGGTGACCGTTGATTCGGGCTATGTGGGCGGCTTTGCGTGTTCGGCCGGTGGTGAAATTGGTTAAAGTTACTGATCGCTTAATTTATATTAGGCGTTAAAGGTAATTAATTGTTCAACTCGCGATGTAAGTTTAACACACGATATTTGTTTATTCAATTAAGGTTTAAAGAAAATTCTTATAATGATTTTAATTATAAAAGATGAAAGGTTTTAAATATAAAGTCACGGAATTCCCTTTTAGCGCTTCAGTTTGTTAAGTTAAATATAATAAAAGACCTTTTGAATTTCTAACAGATTCTCTGGTCTGATTGATCTGCCTAAAACTGAGAGAACAAATTCTGTTAAAGACTGTCTGACAATTATGTAATGACTGCTTGACGAAACGGTAAGAACTGCTGAACTATGTCACGACTGACTGACGACTATGTCACAACTATCTGATGACTATCCCACAACTGACTGACGACTATCCCACAACTGACTGACGACTATCCCACAACTGGCTGTTCAGAAAAACTGAGAGTTGAGAATTGAGAAAAACTACTTCCTGATTGGTTCCCAGCATCTTTGAGAGAGCTGTCCAATAAGGAAGTATTGATAAGATTTTGAATTTCCCATTCGCTATTAACTACCCCCGCCCTTTGGGTACGGTGTAGCATGCAAAACCATCTTAACTAATCCCGCCTCTTCCATGAGTGCGGGTGGGAATTGCCGTGCTTGTTTTGGTACATGATAAAAAATATTCTACTGTATGTTCGGGATGACCCTGTCCAAACAGACACTTCAAAGATGGATATATGGATTTTAATCCGTTGCACGTGCGTGCCAGATTCTGCATACCTGGAAATATCGAGAAGCGATTTCCGGTCATCTGGTTACTCTTAGAGAGTTTGTATATTCTAGTCTGTTTAGATAAGGATTATCCCGTAACATTATTTAATGAGTAAGATTATTATAAGCTGGGGGTGGTTATTTCCCAGAGCCGTAAAAAGTGATAAAGAAAGCCGTATGCATACAATGCATACGGAGACTCAAAAACATGAGATATAAATGAATTTAATCGAAACTGAAATAAAACTAATGAGTAGGGGCAGAGGGCATCGAGGATGTGACACCTCCCCCCTCCGTTTCAAATGTTAAACGTGTGTTTAACATTTGACGCTCGCGTAAATGGTCTTCTAGCACTCTGGTGGGTATGAGTTTTATTGCCTGTGATTGAGGTACGACCGGTGGGTTTTCCATGTTTTGTTCTTCTGTAAAAGCTTCTCCATTGTTTCCATTGTCCGATTTGGGTTTTCCCAAATGCGTCAGCAGAGTTGTCAATGAGCTGAGTAGTGCCCCCAGCAGATGTATACTCCAGCCATAAATTGTGTGTAAAGTATACCCATGGATTCCAACATTGATCACCGTTTTAATTAACTGAATAGTGAAGTAGACACCCAGGACTCCAGAACTAGCAGTTCCAAACAACATGAATCCATTCCAGAGTTTTCGTGATGTAGATTCGACGATTTTATTTAAAGAGTTCTCATCCAACAAGCCTGATAAAGATATTTTAGACTCGGAAATAGAATGTCCGGTTGCTCCCCTTGCAACTGCGTTCAAGACAGCTGGTTTTTCGATCGGGAACATTACTCGATCGCGGTAACTTTCCAAATCTTCTTCGGTATAGATACCACTGACAGAAAGAGGTGGCGGTTTGGTATATTTCCAAGATAACTGGGTCATTGGTGTGAGCTTCTCCGGTGCGTCGACGATAACCTTCGGTAGAGGTGAGAATTTGATTGCTACTCCTCGAGCAATTACATCTTCCCATTGTCCGTATCCATCGTCGTAACTGGCACCAACACAAATTCCGGTGTCGGTTATTTTCCCGGCAAAAATCGCATCTCTGATGTTGGTTCTGTTCTGAACGAGTCCTGATACAATCACATTATTTCCCAATCTGACTATTCCAAAGTTATAAAGCCCCATACAGGCTTCTCTGCTAACTTCGTGTATATAAACTCATCGTCCTTTCCTGACCGCAAAATTGTGTGAGTGCATAACACAGTGATAGACTATTCCATCAATCTCAATTTTGCACTGGACGACATCTACATGATGAAATTCAGCTAGTTGCAGCGATTGAACATGAATTTCATCGAAAATAGGTTCCTTTTCTGGTATGTTGCATTTTCCGATGCTGGCAGTGTCGATAATTGATGTGTTCCTCGAAGTTCCTCCACAGTCATATCCCACCAGTGCCCAAGTTACGATGGGCATCAATAAAGCGATCGTAAGAATGACTTTACTCATTGTCCCTTTTCTTTAACAGAGTGTTCTACTCATTCAATAATAAAGAAAATATTTGCATAATTTAATATTCTTAAACTATTAAATACAATTGCATTATATCTTTCTGTTCATTCATTCTAAAAGCAATATACTTATATTCAAATGACTGAAACTATTGATTATTATTTCTATGAATTTATCCAAGACTGGAAATATTGTATTATAAAAGATTATTTTCCTAATTTTAAAGTATTCTATTAGATTCAACTAACATTATTTTGTTTATACTTATATTTTATACATCAGTCAATCATTATTCCTAAATGAAGCTTATTTAACGTAATTATACAGAATGATTTGCCTATTACTGAAAATCTACAATAATACTTTCCTTATTCTAGTTAACTATGATGATTAGTTATCCTTTTAAAATTTTTAATTTGTTCATATGAACTGTCTTGATTTTATTTCCAACTTGAATTTTGACATTCTGATTTTCTAATAATTCTTGAATTTCATACGGTCCTGAATATTGATCAGCAAATTTCCCTTTTTTGGGTTCCTTTAGAAGAAAAACTAGATCTCCTTTCACCAAGTTTAACGAATTTAATTTTTTATCATAATAATATTTAGATTTTTCTTTAGAGTGTATCAGGTTTTCTTTAGCCAGATTTTGGATATTTCTAATTTTGGTGAAAAGTTCAACTAAGTATTCTTCGTAAGTTCGATCATTTAATTCCTCAATTATTTCATGTTCAGAAGGTAGTCTCGCTAGTTTTCCAAAAACTAATTCGTAGGGTGTATATTTTGTTCCCTCATGAACACTTGTGTTGTAAGAAAACATTGCAAAGTCTAGCCATTTATCCCAATTATTATTTTTCGTAACATATTGCTTTAGATATTCAGCTAGAACATGATGTGATCTTTCTATAGATCCATTTGATTGGGGATGGAAAGCTGTTGTTTTGCATTGTTTGATTTTAAATTTCTTTGCTACTATTTTCATTAATGAACTTGTGAGATTAGCACCTTGATCAGTAAGAATATGCTTAGGAGCTCCAAATTTACAAATAAAATTATTGATCAGGGCTTCTGCCACATCAATTGAGGTTGTTGAATTTAATGGTACTGCTACGGAATATTTTGTTAATTGATCTTGAATTGTTAAAATATATTCATTGTTTGAAGGAGTGATAGGTAAAGGACCTACAATGTCCATAGATATTTTCTCAAAGCTTGAACCTGGCGTGTCAGTTAACACCATAGGTTGCTTAGTTTTAACTCTTGTTAATTTTTTAAGTTGACATTCCATACATTCTGTAACGTACTGCTGGACTTGCAGTTTCATATTTGGCCAAAAATAGTTTTGTCTGATTCTATTGTACGTCTTTGTAACTCCCTTGTGTCCTCCTATTGGTAATGCATGATATTCTCGAATTATCTCAGTACGTTCTTTGAGTGATGGGACTCTAATTAAATTTTTGCAAATTGTTATTCTACATTCATTATCATTAAAAATGGATTCCAACAAAATTCTAATTTCTTTCCAATTTATTTCATCTATTTTTCCAGATTTTGATATTGATAAAGTATTCAAATTTAATTCTCGAACAACATCTAAAAGAGATTTTAACGATTCTATTAAAATATCACGATCCAAGGGTGTATTTACTGATTCCTTGATTGGTAGGACAATACATTTCTTGCTTCCCATTGGAGTTACTCGTGCTTTTCCTAACATAGCTTCTGTGATTTTTGGTAATTTATTTACATTTTGCAAATCTTTAGATCCCTCATCTAACGGAATTCCTCGAATAGTTGTAAAAATGACACAATTATCACTTCGCATGGAAAGTCTATCCCTAGTCTCAATAAATTTTAGATTATTCTGTGATTCTTCCTCATCTGATTCAAGATTTACCATTTCTATTTCATTATCTGCGGATAATTCTGTATCCTTATCAGATTCATCATCAGAATATTCAACAGGGCTGTTCATGATTTCCTTCTTTTCATTTTCAATGGATCTGTGAACTTCTGTGTTTTGTATGTTATTATTTGTGTTAATAGTTTCTAGAATTTCGTCATTCATTGTATTATTAGATTGTTCTTGGTTTTCATTGTAAAAAAGATCAGAATCATTTAAAATATCTTCTGCATTGATATGTGTTTTAAATTTTGATTTACGCATTTTAAAATTGTCTGTGTATCTGTCTGGTACTTTTATGGTTTGTCTGTCTCGAAGTTTACGACCCATATTTCCTGTATTCTGAACGTTTGGGTTTTCCGAATTTCTATCCTTTTCTACACTTGGGCCAGCTATTACACTACCTTCTCGCGATGGACTACCCTCGTGGTATGGTTTACTACCTGAAGGTCCTTGACCTTGTGGCCTATATATTTTGGGTGTTTCAGTTTTCTTGTTGACATATATAAGTACTTGAAATGGTTCTGTAAAAAGGATATCGATCTTTTCTTTTACTTTTTCCCATGGCAATTTATCTAAACCACATCCTATCTTAGGCATAGCGATTTTATAACAATTCAAATTTTCACATAAACTTCTTAGTGATATCAAACTTCGTTCTAATGATTTTAATGTTGGTTTTTCGTTACTTCTTTTTTTCGTTATTAAATAGAATATGTGTCTATTAACATCTTTTAGAAAAGCTACTTCACCAACAGACTTCCTTTGAGATTTCAAGCAACTGACATTTCCGAAACGTTTTTTAAATTCAAGAGCTATACCTGCGCTCATACTGAAATCTTCTGCTACGCAATGAACTAATGAATAGTTTTGGTCTACTGTGAATAAGTCACCTGAAATAATTTTAATATTTCCTGTTGGCTTTCCTTTCACATCCTGGATTTGTTGTTCAATTGCCAATATTTGTGTTTCATTCAACACTGGGTTTCTTGACAATGCGTCAGCATTGGCGTTTATCCTTCCAGGTTTGTATTCCCAGCTATATTCATATTCTGCAAGTTTTAATCTCCATCGTACGAGTCTTGACATTGGATCTTTGACTGAGTGCAACCAAATTAAAGGTCTATGATCTGTGACCAATTTAAATTTCTTTCCATATAAATATGGTCTAAAATAATTAACTGCATAAACTATAGCCAATAGTTCTTTCTCAATTGTTGAATAATTTCTCTCTGCCTGGTTTAACAATCTAGATGTATACGCTATTGGTAAGTCTTTTCCTACTGTACCTTGACTTAATACTCCTCCTATCGCGAAACCTGATGCATCTGTTGTTACGATAAATGGTTTGGTAAAATCCGGATATTGAAGTATTGGATTTTCACACAATTTATCTCGTAATTGATTGAAGGCTTTTTCTTGTGCATCTTTCCAGAGAAATTTAACATCTTTTTTCAAAAGTTCCGTCAAAGGTTTTGCTATCTTGGAGAAATTTGGTACAAAGCGTCGATAGTAACCGATTAGACCTAAAAATTGTTTTATATTTTTCGCATTCTTGGGTTTCGGGAATTCTTTAACTGCTACGATTTTCTTTGGATCGGGTTTTACACCATCCTCACTAATTATGTGGCCTAAATAGACTACTTCTTTCTTTAAAAATTCGCATTTGTCTGGTTGAAGTTTTAAATTTGCATTTCTTAGTTTTGTCATTAATAAATTGAATTTATCTTCGTGTTCTTTGAGTGAACTTGAGTATATTACTATATCATCGAGGTAAACAAATAGTTCTATACCCTGTAAACCCCGTAAAACGTGATCCATCAACCTTTGAAACGTTGCTGGTGCGTTCTTTAAACCAAATGGCATTCTTTGAAACTGATAATGGCCATATGGTGTTGAAAATGCTGTTTTAGCTGCATCCTTGTCTCTCATTTTAATTTGATGAAAACCTGAGGCTAAATCGAATATTGAAAAGTATTTTGCACTACCTAATTGATCTAAAATTTCCGTTATATTCGGTAACGGGTAGGCGTCTCCTACTGTCTTTTCATTTAAATTTCGATAATCTATCACCATTCTCCAGCGTTTATTACCCTTGGAATCGTCCTTTTTTGGTACGATCCATAGTGGAGAATTATATGGAGATAATGACGGTTTAATAATGTCATTATTTAATAAATCCTTTACCTGCCTATTTATTTCTTCTTTATGAACTGGCGGGAATCTATATTGTTTAATATTTATTGGTTGTTCGTCGATTGTATTAATTTCATGTTCTATAACATTTGTGGCTCCTAATAGCTCACCGGGAATATGAAACCTGTCTTGGTTTTCATATATTAGACGACGTATACTTTCTTCTTCTTCGTCATTTAAATGTTCGAGTCTTAACAGCTCTAAGATTTCGTTATAACGTGTTTTTGCGTCAATTTTATAAATCTTTCGAATTTTTTGAAAGCTTTGTATGCAATGATCATTTTGGATGCTCTGATTATTTTGATTGCAATGATCATTTTGGATGCTCTTATTATTTTGAATGCGATGATCATTTTGGATGCTCTGATTATTTTGATTGCAATGATCATTTTGGATGCTCTTATTATTTTGAATGCGATGATCATTTTGGATGCTCTGATTATTTTGATTGCAATGATCATTTTGGATGCTCTTATTATTTTGAATGCGATGATCATTTTGGATGCTCTGATTATTTTGATTGCAATGATCATTTTGGATGCTCTTATTATTTTGATTTTTTTGATTATTTCTTTTTGAAATTAATTCTGGATTTGAAAACAAACTTTGTTGACCTATTCTATCGTCATTTCCCTGCCCTAAGGAAAGGTTTGGTTCAGAAATTCCATTTCTCACTAGAGGATTTGCTAAGTCACTCACGCAATTTTCCTGCAAGTCAAGCCCTAAGGTTGAATCATGCAGCGGTATCGCGCCCTCGCTAGGTAGCAAACTTATGGTCGGTACAAGCAACTCTATCTCCTCGTCCGTAGAATTAATTATTCGAATATGCGCTTTTCCGTTATCATTTTTAACTAACGCTTCTCCTAAGAATACTCCTTCTTTTACGGTAAATCTTGGTACGTAACCTTCGTTTACGTCTTTATTTTTTATTTTGATATAAAATGGAGCATTTGAACGTGCGGGAATTGTAACTACCTCACGCGTATTGAAATAAAATACCAAGTCGTTTATTTCGACTAATTCTTGAGCATAATTAATTGTTGCTTTTTGAGATTGGAAAAAGTTCGTTCCCAGAATGCCGGCTTGAGGAATTGGAAAATTGTCACTGACGACATGAAAGTAAACGGGCATTCCAGATATTTCAATTTTTACACATCCTAAGGTGTGAACGTAACTATCTGTTATTCCTCTCAGTTGCAACACATTATTCATATCAATATTATTTAATGATGAAAGACTTCCTATTTTTAAAAGATTCGGCTCCGATCCCGTATCTATCATTACGTCTATTTCATCTATCAAGTCCCTGGATTTTATTTTTATTGTAGGTACTTGATCATTGATTTTTAATTTTACTGTTGCGACGCGGACTCTTGTACCTCCTGAGCAATCATGGCTGTTTGGGTTTGGTTGACCACCCGGGGTCCGCTTTGTGTTACCGAGGGTCCCTGGCCGTTTCCCGAATTCTGATTACTCGAATTTTCTTGAATATTTCTACGATATTGCAATTTACGACACACATCTATTGTGTGGCCTGTCCTTTTACAATATCTACAAGATGCTAGATTTTCATTTGTGGAATTACCTACTTGTTCGTTGCTTCGACGACTTTGCGGTTGATTTTGCGTAAAATTTCCACGTCTACTGTTATTTCCGTTATTGCTATTGCTTCTATTACTTCCGTTATCACTTCGCGGTTGGTTTTCTCGTCTGAAGCGACAGTTTTCCGTTGCATGGTTAGTTCGCTGACATATTCGGCATTTTATAAATGATTGCGGATTAGCCTGTTGCGATTGCTGTTTGAAATTTTGAGCTACTTTTCCCCTTGCTTTCTCCATCTCAAGGCGTCCACCTAACTCTATGGCTGTGTCAAATGCTTCGGTAAGGGAGGTATATCCTTTTAAATGTAAGCCTATGCTGAATTCTGATGGCAGTCCTTCTATAAAGCCCTTCAGTGTTTCTGACTCTATGGCTTTTTCCGTTTCCTCATTCACGTAACTGTTTGTGCGTCGTTCACATTCTAAAATTGCGGTCTTAATGTCTTTGATTCGACCGATGTATTCTATAATGTGCTCATCAGATCTTTTGAATGCTCTAGCTAATTCTCCGCGGTAAAAATTCACTGATCGAGAAGGTGCGAAAACTGTCGATAATTTATCTAAGAACAATTCGAGGGTGTCAAAAGTTTGTTCTTCTACCACGATATACGCTTTATCTTTTAGCTTTGCCTTGATATTCCTAACTAGCTGTTTTTCTAATCTAGGTGCAATCACAGCTTTTGCTCGCTTGCAAGCTCGGACAAATTGAGAAAACGGTAAATTATCCCCGTCGTAAGATGGTATTCCTGCTACAATTGAACCCATCGGAATTGACTGTTCTGCCGTAACGATTTCTACTTCATTGTGCGGACGTTCAGTTCTACCTACATTAATTGATTTTAATATTTCTTTCAAGTCTGCTAATTCATCTTTTATACCTGCTTCAGAATTTGGGATGCTTTCCTCGGGTTTTATTGATTTTACTTCTAATTTCGCAATTTCGCACTCTTCCTCTTTTTGCAAATCTTCGAGTAATTTTTTCATTTCCTCTTTTTTCCTTTGGTATTCCTTCTTACGTTCAGCTAGTAATAACATACGCGGGTCTAATGATTTTCTCTTAAGTTTCCTATTTTTAAACTCTTCAATTTGTTTTTGCATTTCAGCTTGTTCTTTTAAAAATTCTTTCTCGCATTCTTCTAACAATACCTGAGGATCTTCTTCTGTTTCTAGACCTTGAATAGGATTGCTACAATCTGAATTATCATTTGAATGTATTTGTATATTTGTTGCTTCATCTCTTGATTCGACAGTTTGAGATAATGCTTTATTAACGTTTATTACCGTTTCTTCGATTTTTTCGGACACTGGTTCTATCCTAATTTCCGATTCTGTTTGTTTGTCTAATGATTTTTGATTTTTTCGCGTTTTTTCTAATTGTCTTTGTGCTTGAACGCGTTCTTCACGTTCCTGTTCTAATTGTTTTTGTATTTCCAACTGTTTGACTAAAAATTCTTGTTCTAATTTTTCTCGCAGTTCACTTTCCCGTTTCTTGATTTCGTCTTCTTGTTTTTGTGTTAAATCCGCTGACCGTGATTCTACTAATTCTTCAGCTTTTCGTACCCTATTTTGTAACGCGTTAATTTGATCAGCGTATGCAGCTTCTGTTTCTTTAAATTGTTGTGATGTACTGGTAATTTTTTTGCGTTCTAAATCTACTAACCGTTTTTCTTCATTCACTTGTTCGGTATATGCTAATAATTCTGCTTCTGTAAGAGGAGTAACCTTTCCGGTGTCCTTTGCACTTCGCGTTAAAGGCATGATTTTAAGATAAATAGGCTATGCTGTCACCAATGAGTTTTCACACTCATGAAAAAAAAATAAAAATTGAAGTCGTAATCGGTGGATTACTAATAAAAAAAAAAAAATTCCGGTTTTTGGCTAAATTCGATCCACACCGCTGTTACCACTGTTATGGGCTGGGTTGGTTGATGACCAAACCACTCCCAAAAATATAACGCTTGGCTCGGACTAGTTCTCCCGGATGGTGAATTATTTGAATTTGATGTCGTTTTCCCTCTTGGTTGAACCGACTTTGATAATAAAATGGTCACTTACCTTTTGCTGGTGACCGTTGATTCGGGCTATGTGGGCGGCTCTGCGTGTTCGGCCGGTGGTGAAATTGGTTAAAGTTACTGATCGCTTAATTTATATTAGGCGTTAAAGGTAATTAATTGTTCAACTCGCGATGTAAGTTTAACACACGATATTTGTTTATTCAATTAAGGTTTAAAGAAAATTCTTATAATGATTTTAATTATAAAAGATGAAAGGTTTTAAATATAAAGTCACGGAATTCCCTTTTAGCGCTTTAGTTTGTTAAGTTAAATATAATAAAAGACCTTTTGAATTTCTAACAGATTCTCTGGTCTGATTGATCTGCCTAAAACTGAGAGAACAAATTCTGTTAAAGACTGTCTGACAATTATGTAATGACTGCTTGACGAAACGGTAAGAACTGCTGAACTATGTCACGACTGACTGACGACTATGTCACAACTATCTGATGACTATCCCACAACTGACTGACGACTATCCCACAACTGACTGACGACTATCCCACAACTGGCTGTTCAGAAAAACTGAGAGTTGAGAATTGAGAAAAACTACTTCCTGATTGGTTCCCAGCATCTTTGAGAGAGCTGTCCAATAAGGAAGTATTGATAAGATTTTGAATTTCCCATTCGCTATTAACTACCCCCGCCCTTTGGGTACGGTGTAGCATGCAAAACCATCTTAACTAATCCCGCCTCTTCCATGAGTGCGGGTGGGAATTGCCGTGCTTGTTTTGGTACATGATAAAAAATATTCTACTGTATGTTCGGGATGACCCTGTCCAAACAGACACTTCAAAGATGGATATATGGATTTTAATCCGTTGCACGTGCGTGCCAGATTCTGCATACCTGGAAATATCGAGAAGCGATTTCCGGTCATCTGGTTACTCTTAGAGAGTTTGTATATTCTAGTCTGTTTAGATAAGGATTATCCCGTAACATTATTTAATGAGTAAGATTATTATAAGCTGGGGGTGGTTATTTCCCAGAGCCGTAAAAAGTGATAAAGAAAGCCGTATGCATACAATGCATACGGAGACTCAAAAACATGAGATATAAATGAATTTAATCGAAACTGAAATAAAACTAATGAGTAGGGGCAGAGGGCATCGAGGATGTGACACTATACATGCTAGCGACCTAAAACTTGTTTTATCGCATTCAGCGCGTCAAATTACGCCAGAAACGGCCGTCTTTGTTTTGATATTGCTCGAAACACGAAGTCGAAGTCCGTTTGATTGTTTTTCAGATATCGGTTGGTAACTTTTTTTCTATACATGCTAGCGACCTAAAACTTGTTTCATCGCATTCAGCGCGTCAAATTACGCCGGAAACGGCCGTCTTTGTTTTGATATTGCTCGAAACACGAAGTCGAAGTCCGTTTGTTTGTTTTTCAGATATCGGTCGGTCACTATTTTTCTATACATGCTAGCGACCTGAAACTTGTTTCATCGCATTCAGCGCGTCAAATTACGCCGGAAACGGTCGTCTTTGTTTTGATATTGCTCAAAACACGAAGTCGAATTCCGTTCGTTTGTTTCGTGGATATCGGTGCGTAACTTTTTTTCTATACATGCTAGCGACCTAAAACTTGTTTTATCGCATTCAGCGCGTCAAATTACGCCAGAAACGGCCGTCTTTGTTTTGATATTGCTCGAAACACGAAGTCGAAGTCCGTTTGTTTGTTTCTCAGATATCGGTCGGTCACTATTTTTCTATACATGCTAGCGACCTGAAACTTGTTTCATCGCATTCAGCGCGTCAAATTACGCCGGAAACGGTCGTCTTTGTTTTGATATTGCTCAAAACACGGAGTCAATTTCCGTTCGTTTGTTTCGTGGATATCGGTGAGTAACTTTTTTTCTATACATGCTAGCGACCTAAAACTTGTTTTATCGCATTCAGCGCGTCAAATTACGCCGGAAACGGTCGTCTTTGTTTTGATATTGCTTAACACACGAAGTCGAATTCCGTTCGTTTGTTTCGTGGATATCGGTGAGTAACTTTTTTTCTATACATGCTAGCGACCTAAAACTTGTTTTATCGCATTCAGCGCGTCAAATTACGCCGGAAACGGCCGTCTTTGTTTTGATATTGCTCGAAACACGAAGTCGAAGTCCGTTTGTTTGTTTTTCAGATATCGGTTGGTAACTTTTTTTCTATACATGCTAGCGACCTAAAACTTGTTTCATCGCATTCAGCGCGTCAAATTACGCCGGAAACGGTCGTCTTTGTTTTGATATTGCTTAAATTACGAAGTCGAATTCCGTTCGTTTGTTTCGTGGATATCGGTGAGTAACTTTTTTTCTATACATGCTAGCGACCTAAAACTTGTTTTATCGCATTCAGCGCGTCAAATTACGCCGGAAACGGCCGTCTTTGTTTTGATATTGCTCGAAACACGAAGTCGAAGTCCGTTCGTTTGTTTTTCAGATATCGGTTGGTAACTTTTTTTCTATACATGCTAGCGACCTAAAACTTGTTTTATCGCATTCAGCGCGTCAAATTACGCCGGAAACGGTCGTCTTTGTTTTGATATTGCTCGAAACACGAAGTCGAAGTCCGTTTGTTTGTTTTTCAGATATCGGTTGGTAACTTTTTTTCTATACATGCTAGCGACCTAAAACTTGTTTTATCGCATTCAGCGCGTCAAATTACGCCGGAAACGGTCGTCTTTGTTTTGATATTGCTTAACACACGAAGTCGAATTCCGTTCGTTTGTTTCGTGGATATCGGTGAGTAACTTTTTTTCTATACATGCTAGCGACCTAAAACTTGTTTTATCGCATTCAGCGCGTCAAATTACGCCGGAAACGGCCGTCTTCGTTTTGATATTGCTCGAAACACGAAGTCGAAGTCCGTTTGTTTGTTTTTCAGATATCGGTCGGTAACTATTTTTCTATACATGCTAGCGACCTGAAACTTGTTTCATCGCATTCAGCGCGTCAAATTACGCTGGAAACGGTCGTCTTTGTTTTGATATTGCTCAAAACACGGAGTCAATTTCCGTTCGTTTGTTTCGTGGATATCGGTGAGTAACTTTTTTTCTATACATGCTAGCGACCTAAAACTTGTTTTATCGCATTCAGCGCGTCAAATTACGCCGGAAACGGCCGTCTTTGTTTTGATATTGCTCGAAACACGAAGTCGAAGTCCGTTCGTTTGTTTTTCAGATATCGGTTGGTAACTTTTTTTCTATACATGCTAGCGACCTAAAACTTGTTTTATCGCATTCAGCGCGTCAAATTACGCCGGAAACGGTCGTCTTTGTTTTGATATGGCTCGAAACACGAAGTCGAAGTCCGTTTGTTTGTTTTTCAGATATCGGTTGGTAACTTTTTTTCTATACATGCTAGCGACCTAAAACTTGTTTTATCGCATTCAGCGCGTCAAATTACGCCGGAAACGGTCGTCTTTGTTTTGATATTGCTTAACACACGAAGTCGAATTCCGTTCGTTTGTTTCGTGGATATCGGTGAGTAACTTTTTTTCTATACATGCTAGCGACCTAACACTTGTTTCATCGCATTCAGCGCGTCAAATTACGCCGGAAACGGTCGTCTTTGTTTTGATATTGCTCAAAACACGGAGTCAATTTCCGTTCGTTTGTTTCGTGGATATCGGTGAGTAACTTTTTTTCTATACATGCTAGCTACCTAAAACTTGTTTTATCGCATTCAGCGCGTCAAATTACGCCGGAAACGGTCGTCTTTGTTTTGATATTGCTCGAAACACGAAGTCGAAGTCCGTTTGTTTGTTTTTCAGATATCGGTTGGTAACTTTTTTTCTATACATGCTAGCGACCTAAAACTTGTTTTATCGCATTCAGCGCGTCAAATTACGCCGGAAACGGTCGTCTTTGTTTTGATATTGCTCAAAACACGAAGTCGAATTCCGTTCGTTTGTTTCGTGGATATCGGTGCGTAACTTTTTTTCTATACATGCTAGCGACCTAAAACTTGTTTTATCGCATTCAGCGCGTCAAATTACGCCGGAAACGGCCGTCTTTGTTTTGATATTGCTCGAAACACGAAGTCGAAGTCCGTTTGTTTGTTTTTCAGATATCGGTTGGTAACTTTTTTTCTATACATGCTAGCGACCTAAAACTTGTTTCATCGCATTCAGCGCGTCAAATTACGCCGGAAACGGTCGTCTTTGTTTTGATATTGCTTAAAACACGAAGTCGAATTCCGTTTGTTTGTTCCGTGAATATCGGTGAGTAACTTTTTTTCTATACATGCTAGCGACCTAAAACTTGTTTTATCGCATTCAGCGCGTCAAATTACGCCGGAAACGGCCGTCTTTGTTTTGATATTGCTCGAAACACGAAGTCGAAGTCCGTTCGTTTGTTTTTCGGATATCGGTTGGTAACTTTTTTTCTATACATGCTAGCGACCTAAAACTTGTTTTATCGCATTCAGCGCGTCAAATTACGCCGGAAACGGTCGTCTTTGTTTTGATATTGCTCGAAACACGAAGTCGAAGTCCGTTTGTTTGTTTTTCAGATATCGGTTGGTAACTTTTTTTCTATACATGCTAGCGACCTAAAACTTGTTTTATCGCATTCAGCGCGTCAAATTACGCCGGAAACGGTCGTCTTTGTTTTGATATTGCTTAACACACGAAGTCGAATTCCGTTCGTTTGTTTCGTGGATATCGGTGAGTAACTTTTTTTCTATACATGCTAGCGACCTAAAACTTGTTTTATCGCATTCAGCGCGTCAAATTACGCCGGAAACGGCCGTCTTTGTTTTGATATTGCTCGAAACACGAAGTCGAAGTCCGTTTGTTTGTTTTTCAGATATCGGTCGGTAACTATTTTTCTATACCCGCTAGCGACCTGAAACTTGTTTCATCGCATTCAGCGCGTCAAATTACGCCGGAAACGGTCGTCTTTGTTTTGATATTGCTCAAAACACGGAGTCAATTTCCGTTCGTTTGTTTCGTGGATATCGGTGAGTAACTTTTTTTCTATACATGCTAGCGACCTAAAACTTGTTTTATCGCATTCAGCGCGTCAAATTACGCCGGAAACGGCCGTCTTTGTTTTGATATTGCTCGAAACACGAAGTCGAATTCCGTTCGTTTGTTTCGTGGATATCGGTGAGTAACTTTTTTTCTATACATGCTAGCGACCTAAAACTTGTTTTATCGCATTCAGCGCGTCAAATTACGCCGGAAACGGCCGTCTTTGTTTTGATATTGCTCGAAACACGAAGTCGAAGTCTGTTTGTTTGTTCTTCAGATATCGGTTGGTAACTTTTTTTCTATACATGCTAGCGACCTAAAACTTGTTTCATCGCATTCAGCGCGTCAAATTACGCCGGAAACGGTCGTCTTTGTTTTGATATTGCTCAAAACACGGAGTCAATTTCCGTTCGTTTGTTTCGTGGATATCGGTGAGTAACTTTTTTTCTATACATGCTAGCGACCTAAAACTTGTTTTATCGCATTCAGCGCGTCAAATTACGCCGGAAACGGTCGTCTTTGTTCTGATATTGCTCGAAACACGAAGTCGAAGTCCGTTCGTTTGTTTTTCAGATATCGGTTGGTAACTTTTTTTCTATACATGCTAGCGACCTAAAACTTGTTTTATCGCATTCAGCGCGTCAAATTACGCCGGAAACGGTCGTCTTTGTTTTGATATTGCTCGAAACACGAAGTCGAAGTCCGTTTGTTTGTTTTTCAGATATCGGTCGGTAACTATTTTTCTATACCCGCTAGCGACCTGAAACTTGTTTCATCGCATTCAGCGCGTCAAATTACGCCGGAAACGGTCGTCTTTGTTTTGATATTGCTCAAAACACGGAGTCAATTTCCGTTCGTTTGTTTCGTGGATATCGGTGAGTAACTTTTTTTCTATACATGCTAGCGACCTAAAACTTGTTTTATCGCATTCAGCGCGTCAAATTACGCCGGAAACGGCCGTCTTTGTTTTGATATTGCTCGAAACACGAAGTCGAATTCCGTTCGTTTGTTTCGTGGATATCGGTGAGTAACTTTTTTTCTATACATGCTAGCGACCTAAAACTTGTTTTATCGCATTCAGCGCGTCAAATTACGCCGGAAACGGCCGTCTTTGTTTTGATATTGCTCGAAACACGAAGTCGAAGTCTGTTTGTTTGTTTTTCAGATATCGGTTGGTAACTTTTTTTCTATACATGCTAGCGACCTAAAACTTGTTTCATCGCATTCAGCGCGTCAAATTACGCCGGAAACGGTCGTCTTTGTTTTGATATTGCTCAAAACACGGAGTCAATTTCCGTTCGTTTGTTTCGTGGATATCGGTGAGTAACTTTTTTTCTATACATGCTAGCGACCTAAAACTTGTTTTATCGCATTCAGCGCGTCAAATTACGCCGGAAACGGTCGTCTTTGTTCTGATATTGCTCGAAACACGAAGTCGAAGTCCGTTCGTTTGTTTTTCAGATATCGGTTGGTAACTTTTTTTCTATACATGCTAGCGACCTAAAACTTGTTTTATCGCATTCAGCGCGTCAAATTACGCCGGAAACGGTCGTCTTTGTTTTGATATTGCTCGAAACACGAAGTCGAAGTCCGTTTGTTTGTTTTTCAGATATCGGTTGGTAACTTTTTTTCTATACATGCTAGCGACCTAAAACTTGTTTTATCGCATTCAGCGCGGCAAATTACGCCGGAAACGGTCGTCTTTGTTTTGATATTGCTCAAAACACGAAGTCGAATTCCGTTCGTTTGTTTCGTGGATATCGGTGCGTAACTTTTTTTCTATACATGCTAGCGACCTAAATTTTGTTTTATCGCATTCAGCGCGTCAAAGTACGCCGGAAACGGCCGTCTTTGTTTTGATATTGCTCGAAACACGAAGTCGAAGTCCGTTTGTTTGTTTTTCAGATATCGGTTGGTAACTTTTTTTCTATACATGCTAGCGACCTAAAACTTGTTTTATCGCATTCAGCGCGTCAAATTACGCCGGAAACGGTCGTCTCTGTTTTGATATTGCTCAAAACACGAAGTCGAATTCCGTTCGTTTGTTTCGTGGATATCGGTGCGTAACTTTTTTTCTATACATGCTAGCGACCTAAAACTTGTTTTATCGCATTCAGCGCGTCAAATTACGCCGGAAACGGCCGTCTTTGTTTTGATATTGCTCGAAACACGAAGTCGAAGTCCGTTTGTTTGTTTTTCAGATATCGGTTGGTAACTTTTTTTCTATACATGCTAGCGACCTAAAACTTGTTTCATCGCATTCAGCGCGTCAAATTACGCCGGAAACGGCCGTCTTTGTTTTGATATTGCTCGAAACACGGAGTCAATTTCCGTTCGTTTGTTTCGTGGATATCGGTGAGTAACTTTTTTTCTATACATGCTAGCGACCTAAAACTTGTTTTATCGCATTCAGCGCGTCAAATTACGCCGGAAACGGTCGTCTTTGTTTTGATATTGCTCGAAACACGAAGTCGAAGTCCGTTCGTTTGTTTTTCAGATATCGGTTGGTAACTTTTTTTCTATACATGCTAGCGACCTAAAACTTGTTTTATCGCATTCAGCGCGTCAAATTACGCCGGAAACGGTCGTCTTTGTTTTGATATTGCTCGAAACACGAAGTCGAAGTCCGTTTGTTTGTTTTTCAGATATCGGTTGGTAACTTTTTTTCTATACATGCTAGCGACCTAAAACTTGTTTTATCGCATTCAGCGCGTCAAATTACGCCGGAAACGGTCGTCTTTGTTTTGATATTGCTCAAAACACGAAGTCGAATTCCGTTCGTTTGTTTCGTGGATATCGGTGCGTAACTTTTTTTCTATACATGCTAGCTACCTAAAACTTGTTTTATCGCATTCAGCGCGTCAAATTACGCCGGAAACGGTCGTCTTTGTTTTGATATTGCTCGAAACACGAAGTCGAATTCCGTTCGTTTGTTTCGTGGATATCGGTGCGTAACTTTTTTTCTATACATGCTAGCGACCTAAATTTTGTTTTATCGCATTCAGCGCGTCAAAGTACGCCGGAAACGGCCGTCTTTGTTTTGATATTGCTCGAAACACGAAGTCGAAGTCCGTTTGTTTGTTTTTCAGATATCGGTTGGTAACTTTTTTTCTATACATGCTAGCGACCTAAAACTTGTTTTATCGCATTCAGCGCGTCAAATTACGCCGGAAACGGTCGTCTTTGTTTTGATATTGCTCAAAACACGAAGTCGAATTCCGTTCGTTTGTTTCGTGGATATCGGTGCGTAACTTTTTTTCTATACATGCTAGCGACCTAAAACTTGTTTTATCGCATTCAGCGCGTCAAATTACGCCGGAAACGGTCGTCTTTGTTTTGATATTGCTCGAAACACGAAGTCGAAGTCCGTTTGTTTGTTTTTCAGATATCGGTTGGTAACTTTTTTTCTATACATGCTAGCGACCTAAAACTTGTTTCATCGCATTCAGTGCGTCAAATTACGCCGGAAACGGCCGTCTTTGTTTTGATATTGCTCGAAACACGGAGTCAATTTCCGTTCGTTTGTTTCGTGGATATCGGTGAGTAACTTTTTTCTATACATGCTAGCGACCTAAAACTTGTTTTATCGCATTCAGCGCGTCAAATTACGCCGGAAACGGTCGTCTTTGTTTTGATATTGCTCGAAACACGAAGTCGAAGTCCGTTCGTTTGTTTTTCAGATATCGGTTGGTAACTTTTTTTCTATACATGCTAGCGACCTAAAACTTGTTTTATCGCATTCAGCGCGTCAAATTACGCCGGAAACGGTCGTCTTTGTTTTGATATTGCTCGAAACACGAAGTCGAAGTCCGTTTGTTTGTTTTTCAGATATCGGTTGGTAACTTTTTTTCTATACATGCTAGCGACCTAAAACTTGTTTTATCGCATTCAGCGCGTCAAATTACGCCGGAAACGGTCGTCTTTGTTTTGATATTGCTCAAAACACGAAGTCGAATTCCGTTCGTTTGTTTCGTGGATATCGGTGCGTAACTTTTTTTCTATACATGCTAGCTACCTAAAACTTGTTTTATCGCATTCAGCGCGTCAAATTACGCCGGAAACGGTCGTCTTTGTTTTGATATTGCTCAAAACACGAAGTCGAATTCCGTTCGTTTGTTTCGTGGATATCGGTTGGTAACTTTTTTTCTATACATGCTAGCTACCTAAAACTTGTTTTATCGCATTCAGCGCGTCAAATTACGCCGGAAACGGTCGTCTTTGTTTTGATATTGCTCGAAACACGAAGTCGAAGTCCGTTCGTTTGTTTTTCAGATATCGGTTGGTAACTTTTTTTCTATACATGCTAGCGACCTAAAACTTGTTTCATCGCATTCAGCGCGTCAAATTACGCCGGAAACGGCCGTCTTTGTTTTGATATTGCTCGAAACACGGAGTCAATTTCCGTTCGTTTGTTTCGTGGATATCGGTGAGTAACTTTTTTTCTATACATGCTAGCGACCTAAAACTTGTTTTATCGCATTCAGCGCGTCAAATTACGCCGGAAACGGCCGTCTTTGTTTTGATATTGCTCGAAACACGAAGTCGAAGTCCGTTTGTTTGTTTTTCAGATATCGGTTGGTTACTTTTTTTCTATACATGCTAGCGACCTAAAACTTGTTTCATCGCATTCAGCGCGTCAAATTACGCCGGAAACGGCCGTCTTTGTTTTGATATTGCTCGAAACACGGAGTCAATTTCCGTTCGTTTGTTTCGTGGATATCGGTGAGTAACTTTTTTTCTATACATGCTAGCGACCTGAAACTTGTTTTATCGCATTCAGCGCGTCAAATTACGCCGGAAACGGTCGTCTTTGTTTTGATATTGCTCGAAACACGAAGTCGAAGTCCGTTCGTTTGTTTTTCAGATATCGGTTGGTAACTTTTTTTCTATACATGCTAGCGACCTAAAACTTGTTTTATCGCATTCAGCGCGTCAAATTACGCCGGAAACGGTCGTCTTTGTTTTGATATTGCTCGAAACACGAAGTCGAAGTCCGTTTGTTTGTTTTTCAGATATCGGTTGGTAACTTTTTTTCTATACATGCTAGCGACCTAAAACTTGTTTTATCGCATTGAGCGCGTCAAATTACGCCGGAAACGGTCGTCTTTGTTTTGATATTGCTCAAAACACGAAGTCGAATTCCGTTCGTTTGTTTTGTGGATATCGGTGCGTAACTTTTTTTCTATACATGCTAGCGACCTAAAACTTGTTTTATCGCATTCAGCGCGTCAAATTACGCCGGAAACGGTCGTCTTTGTTTTGATATTGCTCAAAACACGAAGTCGAATTCCGTTCGTTTGTTTCGTGGATATCGGTGCGTAACTTTTTTTCTATACATGCTAGCGACCTAAAACTTGTTTCATCGCATTCAGCGCGTCAAATTACGCCGGAAACGGTCGTCTTTGTTTCGATATTGCTCAAAACACGGAGTCAATTTCCGTTCGTTTGTTTCGTGGATATCGGTAAGTAACTTTTTTTCTATACATGCTAGCGACCTAAAACTTGTTTTATCGCATTCAGCCCGTCAAATTACGCCGGAAACGGTCGTCTTTGTTCTGATATTGCTCAAAACACGAAGTCGAATTCCGTTCGTTTGTTTCGTGGATATCGGTCAGTAACTTTTTTTCTATACATGCTAGCGACCTAAAACTTGTTTTATCGCATTCAGCGCGTCAAATTACGCCGGAAACGGCCGTCTCTGTTTTGATATTGCTCGAAACACGAAGTCGAAGTCCGTTTGTTTGTTCTTCAGATATCGGTTGGTAACTTTTTTTCTATACATGCTAGCGACCTAAAACTTGTTTTATCGCATTCAGCGCGTCAAATTACGCCGGAAACGGTCGTCTTTGTTTTGATATTGCTCGAAACACGAAGTCGAAGTCCGTTTGTTTGTTTTTCAGATATCGGTTGGTAACTTTTTTTCTATACATGCTAGCGACCTAAAACTTGTTTTATCGCATTCAGCGCGTCAAATTACGCCGGAAACGGTCGTCTTTGTTTTGATATTGCTCAAAACACGAAGTCAAATTCCATTTGTTTGTTTCGTGGATATCGGTGAGTAACTTTTTTTCTATACATGCTAGCGACCTAAAACTTGTTTTATCGCATTCAGCGCGTCAAATTACGCCGGAAACGGTCGTCTTTGTTTTGATATTGCTCGAAACACGAAGTCGAAGTCCGTTCGTTTGTTTTTCAGATATCGGTTGGTAACTTTTTTTCTATACATGCTAGCGACCTAAAACTTGTTTTATCGCATTCAGCGCGTCAAATTACGCCGGAAACGGTCGTCTTTGTTTTGATATTGCTCGAAACACGAAGTCGAAGTCCGTTTGTTTGTTTTTCAGATATCGGTTGGTAACTTTTTTTCTATACATGCTAGCGACCTAAAACTTGTTTTATCGCATTCAGCGCGTCAAATTACGCCGGAAACGGTCGTCTTTGTTTTGATATTGCTCAAAACACGAAGTCGAATTCCGTTCGTTTGTTTCGTGGATATCGGTGCGTAACTTTTTTTCTATACATGCTAGCGACCTAAAACTTGTTTTATCGCATTCAGCGCGTCAAATTACGCCGGAAACGGTCGTCTTTGTTTTGATATTGCTCAAAACACGAAGTCGAATTCCGTTCGTTTGTTTCGTGGATATCGGTGCGTAACTTTTTTTCTATACATGCTCGCGACCTAAAACTTGTTTCATCGCATTCAGCGCGTCAAATTACGCCGGAAACGGTCGTCTCTGTTTTGATATTGCTCGAAACACGAAGTCGAAGTCCGTTTGTTTGTTCTTCAGATATCGGTTGGTAACTTTTTTTCTATACATGCTAGCGACCTAAAACTTGTTTTATCGCATTCAGCGCGTCAAATTACGCCGGAAACGGTCGTCTTTGTTTTGATATTGCTCGAAACACGAAGTCGAAGTCCGTTTGTTTGTTTTTCAGATATCGGTTGGTAACTTTTTTTCTATACATGCTAGCGACCTAAAACTTGTTTTATCGCATTCAGCGCGTCAAATTACGCCGGAAACGGTCGTCTTTGTTTTGATATTGCTCAAAACACGAAGTCAAATTCCATTTGTTTGTTTCGTGGATATCGGTGAGTAACTTTTTTTCTATACATGCTAGCGACCTAAAACTTGTTTTATCGCATTCAGCGCGTCAAATTACGCCGGAAACGGTCGTCTTTGTTTTGATATTGCTCGAAACACGAAGTCGAAGTCCGTTCGTTTGTTTTTCAGATATCGGTTGGTAACTTTTTTTCTATACATGCTAGCGACCTAAAACTTGTTTTATCGCATTCAGCGCGTCAAATTACGCCGGAAACGGTCGTCTTTGTTTTGATATTGCTCGAAACACGAAGTCGAAGTCCGTTTGTTTGTTTTTCAGATATCGGTTGGTAACTTTTTTTCTATACATGCTAGCGACCTAAAACTTGTTTTATCGCATTCAGCGCGTCAAATTACGCCGGAAACGGTCGTCTTTGTTTTGATATTGCTCAAAACACGAAGTCGAATTCCGTTCGTTTGTTTCGTGGATATCGGTGCGTAACTTTTTTTCTATACATGCTAGCGACCTAAAACTTGTTTTATCGCATTCAGCGCGTCAAATTACGCCGGAAACGGTCGTCTTTGTTTTGATATTGCTCAAAACACGAAGTCGAATTCCGTTCGTTTGTTTCGTGGATATCGGTGCGTAACTTTTTTTCTATACATGCTAGCGACCTAAAACTTGTTTCATCGCATTCAGCGCGTTAAATTACGCCGGAAACGGTCGTCTTTGTTTTGATATTGCTCAAAACACGGAGTCAATTTCCGTTCGTTTGTTTCGTGGATATCGGTAAGTAACTTTTTTTCTATACATGCTAGCGACCTAAAACTTGTTTTATCGCATTCAGCCCGTCAAATTACGCCGGAAACGGTCGTCTTTGTTCTGATATTGCTTAAAACACGAAGTCGAATTCCGTTCGTTTGTTTCGTGGATATCGGTCAGTAACTTTTTTTCTATACATGCTAGCGACCTAAAACTTGTTTTATCGCATTCAGCGCGTCAAATTACGCCGGAAACGGCCGTCTCTGTTTTGATATTGCTCGAAACACGAAGTCGAAGTCCGTTTGTTTGTTCTTCAGATATCGGTTGGTAACTTTTTTTCTATACATGCTAGCGACCTAAAACTTGTTTTATCGCATTCAGCGCGTCAAATTACGCCGGAAACGGTCGTCTTTGTTTTGATATTGCTCGAAACACGAAGTCGAAGTCCGTTTGTTTGTTTTTCAGATATCGGTTGGTAACTTTTTTTCTATACATGCTAGCGACCTAAAACTTGTTTTATCGCATTCAGCGCGTCAAATTACGCCGGAAACGGTCGTCTTTGTTTTGATATTACTCAAAACACGAAGTCAAATTCCATTTGTTTGTTTCGTGGATATCGGTGAGTAACTTTTTTTCTATACATGCTAGCGACCTAAAACTTGTTTTATCGCATTCAGCGCGTCAAATTACGCCGGAAACGGTCGTCTTTGTTTTGATATTGCTCACAACACGAAGTCGAATTCCGTTCGTTTGTTTCGCGGATATCGGTGCGTAACTTTTTTTCTATACATGCTAGCGACCTAAAACTTGTTTCATCGCATTCAGCGCGTCAAATTACGCTGGAAACGGTCGTCTTTGTTTCGATATTGCTCAAAACACGGAGTCAATTTCCGTTCGTTTGTTTCGTGGATATCGGTGAGTAACTTTTTTTCTATACATGCTAGCGACCTAAAACTTGTTTTATCGCATTCAGCGCGTCAAATTACGCCGGAAACGGCCGTCTTTGTTTTGATATTGCTCGAAACACGAAGTCGAAGTCCGTTCGTTTGTTTTTCAGATATCGGTTGGTAACTTTTTTTCTATACATGATAGCGACCTAAAACTTGTTTTATCGCATTCAGCGCGTCAAATTACGCCGGAAACGGTCGTCTTTGTTTTGATATTGCTCAAAACACGAAGTCGAATTCCGTTCGTTTGTTTCGTGGATATCGGTGCGTAACTTTTTTTCTATACATGCTAGCGACCTAAAACTTGTTTCATCGCATTCAGCGCGTCAAATTACGCCGGAAACGGTCGTCTTTGTTTTGATATTGCTCAAAACACGGAGTCAATTTCCGTTCGTTTGTTTCGTGGATATCGGTAAGTAACTTTTTTTCTATACATGCTAGCGACCTAAAACTTGTTTTATCGCATTCAGCCCGTCAAATTACGCCGGAAACGGTCGTCTTTGTTCTGATATTGCTTAAAACACGAAGTCGAATTCCGTTCGTTTGTTTCGTGGATATCGGTCAGTAACTTTTTTTCTATACATGCTAGCGACCTAACACTTGTTTCATCGCATTCAGCGCGTCAAATTACGCCGGAAACGGTCGTCTTTGTTTTGATATTGCTCAAAACACGGAGTCAATTTCCGTTCGTTTGTTTCGTGGATATCGGTGAGTAACTTTTTTTCTATACATGCTAGCGACCTAAAACTTGTTTTATCGCATTCAGCGCGTCAAATTACGCCGGAAACGGTCGTCTCTGTTTTGATATTGCTCGAAACACGAAGTCGAAGTCCGTTTGTTTGTTTTTCAGATATCGGTTGGTAACTTTTTTTCTATACATGCTAGCGACCTAAAACTTGTTTTATCGCATTCAGCGCGTCAAATTACGCCGGAGACGGTCGTCTTTGTTTTGATATTGCTCAAAACACGAAGTCGAATTCCGTTCGTTTGTTTCGTGGATATCGGTGCGTAACTTTTTTTCTATACATGCTAGCGACCTAAAACTTGTTTTATCGCATTCAGCGCGTCAAATTACGCCGGAAACGGCCGTCTTTGTTTTGATATTGCTCGAAACACGAAGTCGAAGTCCGTTTGTTTGTTTTTCAGATATCGGTTGGTAACTTTTTTTCTATACATGCTAGCGACCTAAAACTTGTTTCATCGCATTCAGCGCGTCAAATTACGCCGAAAACGGTCGTCTTTGTTTTGATATTGCTCAAAACACGAAGTCGAATTCCGTTCGTTTGTTTCGTGGATATCGGTGAGTAACTTTTTTTCTATACATGCTAGCGACCTAAAACTTGTTTTATCGCATTCAGCGCGTCAAATTACGCCGGAAACGGCCGTCTTTGTTTTGATATTGCTCGAAACACGAAGTCGAAGTCCGTTCGTTTGTTTTTCAGATATCGGTTGGTAACTTTTTTTCTATACATGCTAGCGACCTAAAACTTGTTTTATCGCATTCAGCGCGTCAAATTACGCCGGAAACGGTCGTCTTTGTTTTGATATTGCTCGAAACACGAAGTCGAAGTCCGTTCGTTTGTTTTTCAGATATCGGTTGGTAACTTTTTTTCTATACATGCTAGCGACCTAAAACTTGTTTTATCGCATTCAGCGCGTCAAATTACGCCGGAAACGGTCGTCTTTGTTTTGATATTGCTTAACACACGAAGTCGAATTCCGTTCGTTTGTTTCGTGGATATCGGTGAGTAACTTTTTTTCTATACATGCTAGCGACCTAAAACTTGTTTTATCGCATTCAGCGCGTCAAATTACGCCGGAAACGGCCGTCTTTGTTTTGATATTGCTCGAAACACGAAGTCGAAGTCCGTTTGTTTGTTTTTCAGATATCGGTCGGTAACTATTTTTCTATACCCGCTAGCGACCTGAAACTTGTTTCATCGCATTCAGCGCGTCAAATTACGCCGGAAACGGTCGTCTTTGTTTTGATATTGCTCAAAACACGGAGTCAATTTCCGTTCGTTTGTTTCGTGGATATCGGTGAGTAACTTTTTTTCTATACATGCTAGCGACCTAAAACTTGTTTTATCGCATTCAGCGCGTCAAATTACGCCGGAAACGGCCGTCTTTGTTTTGATATTGCTCGAAACACGAAGTCGAAGTCCGTTTGTTTGTTTTTCAGATATCGGTTGGTAACTTTTTTTCTATACATGCTAGCGACCTAAAACTTGTTTCATCGCATTCAGCGCGTCAAATTACGCCGGAAACGGTCGTCTTTGTTTTGATATTGCTCAAAACACAAAGTCGAATTCCGTTCGTTTGTTTCGTGGATATCGGTGAGTAACTTTTTTTCTATACATGCTAGCGACCTAAAACTTGTTTTATCGCATTCAGCGCGTCAAATTACGCCGGAAACGGCCGTCTTTGTTTTGATATTGCTCGAAACACGAAGTCGAAGTCCGTTCGTTTGTTTTTCAGATATCGGTTGGTAACTTTTTTTCTATACATGCTAGCGACCTAAAACTTGTTTTATCGCATTCAGCGCGTCAAATTACGCCGGAAACGGTCGTCTTTGTTTTGATATTGCTCGAAACACGAAGTCGAAGTCCGTTCGTTTGTTTTTCAGATATCGGTTGGTAACTTTTTTTCTATACATGCTAGCGACCTAAAACTTGTTTTATCGCATTCAGCGCGTCAAATTACGCCGGAAACGGTCGTCTTTGTTTTGATGTTGCTTAACACACGAAGTCGAATTCCGTTCGTTTGTTTCGTGGATATCGGTGAGTAACTTTTTTTCTATACATGCTAGCGACCTAAAACTTGTTTTATCGCATTCAGCGCGTCAAATTACGCCGGAAACGGCCGTCTTTGTTTTGATATTGCTCGAAACACGAAGTCGAAGTCCGTTTGTTTGTTTTTCAGATATCGGTCGGTAACTATTTTTCTATACCCGCTAGCGACCTGAAACTTGTTTCATCGCATTCAGCGCGTCAAATTACGCCGGAAACGGTCGTCTTTGTTTTGATATTGCTCAAAACACGGAGTCAATTTCCGTTCGTTTGTTTCGAGGATATCGGTGAGTAACTTTTTTTCTATACATGCTAGCGACCTAAAACTTGTTTTATCGCATTCAGCGCGTCAAATTACGCCGGAAACGGCCGTCTTTGTTTTGATATTGCTCGAAACACGAAGTCGAAGTCCGTTTGTTTGTTTTTCAGATATCGGTTGGTAACTTTTTTTCTATACATGCTAGCGACCTAAAACTTGTTTCATCGCATTCAGCGCGTCAAATTACGCCGGAAACGGTCGTCTTTGTTTTGATATTGCTCAAAACACGGAGTCAATTTCCGTTCGTTTGTTTCGTGGATATCGGTGAGTAACTTTTTTTCTATACATGCTAGCGACCTAAAACTTGTTTTATCGCATTCAGCGCGTCAAATTACGCCGGAAACGGTCGTCTTTGTTTTGATATTGCTCGAAACACGAAGTCGAAGTCCGTTTGTTTGTTTTTCAGATATCGGTTGGTAACTTTTTTTCTATACATGCTAGCGACCTAAAACTTGTTTTATCGCATTCAGCGCGTCAAATTACGCCGGAAACGGTCGTCTTTGTTTTGATATTGCTTAACACACGAAGTCGAATTCCGTTCGTTTGTTTCGTGGATATCGGTGAGTAACTTTTTTTCTATACATGCTAGCGACCTAAAACTTGTTTTATCGCATTCAGCGCGTCAAATTACGCCGGAAACGGCCGTCTTTGTTTTGATATTGCTCGAAACACGAAGTCGAAGTCCGTTTGTTTGTTTTTCAGATATCGGTCGGTAACTATTTTTCTATACCCGCTAGCGACCTGAAACTTGTTTCATCGCATTCAGCGCGTCAAATTACGCCGGAAACGGTCGTCTTTGTTTTGATATTGCTCAAAACACGGAGTCAATTTCCGTTCGTTTGTTTCGTGGATATCGGTGAGTAACTTTTTTTCTATACATGCTAGCGACCTAAAACTTGTTTCATCGCATTCAGCGCGTCAAATTACGCCGGAAACGGCCGTCTTTGTTTTGATATTGCTCGAAACACGAAGTCGAATTCCGTTCGTTTGTTTCGTGGATATCGGTGAGTAACTTTTTTTCTATACATGCTAGCGACCTAAAACTTGTTTTATCGCATTCAGCGCGTCAAATTACGCCGGAAACGGCCGTCTTTGTTTTGATATTGCTCGAAACACGAAGTCGAAGTCCGTTTGTTTGTTTTTCAGATATCGGTTGGTAACTTTTTTTCTATACATGCTAGCGACCTAAAACTTGTTTCATCGCATTCAGCGCGTCAAATTACGCCGGAAACGGTCGTCTTTGTTTTGATATTGCTCAAAACACGGAGTCAATTTCCGTTCGTTTGTTTCGTGGATATCGGTGAGTAACTTTTTTTCTATACATGCTAGCGACCTAAAACTTGTTTTATCGCATTCAGCGCGTCAAATTACGCCGGAAACGGTCGTCTTTGTTTTGATATTGCTCGAAACACGAAGTCGAAGTCCGTTCGTTTGTTTTTCAGATATCGGTTGGTAACTTTTTTTCTATACATGCTAGCGACCTAAAACTTGTTTCATCGCATTCAGCGCGTCAAATTACGCCGGAAACGGTCGTCTTTGTTTTGATATTGCTCAAAACACGGAGTCAATTTCCGTTCGTTTGTTTCGTGGATATCGGTGAGTAACTTTTTTTCTATACATGCTAGCGACCTAAAACTTGTTTTATCGCATTCAGCGCGTCAAATTACGCCGGAAACGGTCGTCTTTGTTTTGATATTGCTCGAAACACGAAGTCGAAGTCCGTTCGTTTGTTTTTCAGATATCGGTTGGTAACTTTTTTTCTATACATGCTAGCGACCTAAAACTTGTTTTATCGCATTCAGCGCGTCAAATTACGCCGGAAACGGTCGTCTTTGTTTTGATATTGCTCGAAACACGAAGTCGAAGTCCGTTTGTTTGTTTTTCAGATATCGGTTGGTAACTTTTTTTCTATACATGCTAGCGACCTAAAACTTGTTTTATCGCATTCAGCGCGTCAAATTACGCCGGAAACGGTCGTCTTTGTTTTGATATTGCTCAAAACACGAAGTCGAATTCCGTTCGTTTGTTTCGTGGATATCGGTGCGTAACTTTTTTTCTATACATGCTAGCGACCTAAATTTTGTTTTATCGCATTCAGCGCGTCAAAGTACGCCGGAAACGGCCGTCTTTGTTTTGATATTGCTCGAAACACGAAGTCGAAGTCCGTTCGTTTGTTTTTCAGATATCGGTTGGTAACTTTTTTTCTATACATGCTAGCGACCTAAAACTTGTATTATCGCATTCAGCGCGTCAAATTACGCCGGAAACGGTCGTCTTTGTTTTGATATTGCTCGAAACACGAAGTCGAAGTCCGTTTGTTTGTTTTTCAGATATCGGTTGGTAACTTTTTTTCTATACATGCTAGCGACCTAAAACTTGTTTTATCGCATTCAGCGCGTCAAATTACGCCGGAAACGGTCGTCTTTGTTTTGATATTGCTCAAAACACGAAGTCGAATTCCGTTCGTTTGTTTCGTGGATATCGGTGCGTAACTTTTTTTCTATACATGCTAGCGACCTAAATTTTGTTTTATCGCATTCAGCGCGTCAAAGTACGCCGGAAACGGCCGTCTTTGTTTTGATATTGCTCGAAACACGAAGTCGAAGTCCGTTTGTTTGTTTTTCAGATATCGGTTGGTAACTTTTTTTCTATACATGCTAGCGACCTAAAACTTGTTTTATCGCATTAAGCGCGTCAAATTACGCCGGAAACGGTCGTCTTTGTTTTGATATTGCTCAAAACACGAAGTCGAAGTCCGTTTGTTTGTTTTTCAGATATCGGTTGGTAACTTTTTTTCTATACATGCTAGCGACCTAAAACTTGTTTCATCGCATTCAGCGCGTCAAATTACGCCGGAAACGGTCGTCTTTGTTTTGATATTGCTCAAAACACGGAGTCAATTTCCGTTCGTTTGTTTCGTGGATATCGGTGAGTAACTTTTTTTCTATACATGCTAGCGACCTAAAACTTGTTTTATCGCATTCAGCGCGTCAAATTACGCCGGAAACGGTCGTCTTTGTTTTGATATTGCTCGAAACACGAAGTCGAAGTCCGTTTGTTTGTTTTTCAGATATCGGTTGGTAACTTTTTTTCTATACATGCTAGCGACCTAAAACTTGTTTTATCGCATTCAGCGCGTCAAATTACGCCGGAAACGGTCGTCTTTGTTTTGATATTGCTTAACACACGAAGTCGAATTCCGTTCGTTTGTTTCGTGGATATCGGTGAGTAACTTTTTTTCTATACATGCTAGCGACCTAAAACTTGTTTTATCGCATTCAGCGCGTCAAATTACGCCGGAAACGGCCGTCTTTGTTTTGATATTGCTCGAAACACGAAGTCGAAGTCCGTTTGTTTGTTTTTCAGATATCGGTCAGTAACTATTTTTCTATACCCGCTAGCGACCTGAAACTTGTTTCATCGCATTCAGCGCGTCAAATTACGCCGGAAACGGTCGTCTTTGTTTTGATATTGCTCAAAACACGGAGTCAATTTCCGTTCGTTTGTTTCGTGGATATCGGTGAGTAACTTTTTTTCTATACATGCTAGCGACCTAAAACTTGTTTCATCGCATTCAGCGCGTCAAATTACGCCGGAAACGGCCGTCTTTGTTTTGATATTGCTCGAAACACGAAGTCGAATTCCGTTCGTTTGTTTCGTGGATATCGGTGAGTAACTTTTTTTCTATACATGCTAGCGACCTAAAACTTGTTTTATCGCATTCAGCGCGTCAAATTACGCCGGAAACGGCCGTCTTTGTTTTGATATTGCTCGAAACACGAAGTCGAAGTCCGTTTGTTTGTTTTTCAGATATCGGTTGGTAACTTTTTTTCTATACATGCTAGCGACCTAAAACTTGTTTCATCGCATTCAGCGCGTCAAATTACGCCGGAAACGGTCGTCTTTGTTTTGATATTGCTCAAAACACGGAGTCAATTTCCGTTCGTTTGTTTCGTGGATATCGGTGAGTAACTTTTTTTCTATACATGCTAGCGACCTAAAACTTGTTTTATCGCATTCAGCGCGTCAAATTACGCCGGAAACGGTCGTCTTTGTTTTGATATTGCTCGAAACACGAAGTCGAAGTCCGTTCGTTTGTTTTTCAGATATCGGTTGGTAACTTTTTTTCTATACATGCTAGCGACCTAAAACTTGTTTTATCGCATTCAGCGCGTCAAATTACGCCGGAAACGGTCGTCTTTGTTTTGATATTGCTCGAAACACGAAGTCGAAGTCCGTTTGTTTGTTTTTCAGATATCGGTTGGTAACTTTTTTTCTATACATGCTAGCGACCTAAAACTTGTTTTATCGCATTCAGCGCGTCAAATTACGCCGGAAACGGTCGTCTTTGTTTTGATATTGCTCAAAACACGAAGTCGAATTCCGTTCGTTTGTTTCGTGGATATCGGTGCGTAACTTTTTTTCTATACATGCTAGCGACCTAAATTTTGTTTTATCGCATTCAGCGCGTCAAAGTACGTCGGAAACGGCCGTCTTTGTTTTGATATTGCTCGAAACACGAAGTCGAAGTCCGTTCGTTTGTTTTTCAGATATCGGTTGGTAACTTTTTTTCTATACATGCTAGCGACCTAAAACTTGTATTATCGCATTCAGCGCGTCAAATTACGCCGGAAACGGTCGTCTTTGTTTTGATATTGCTCGAAACACGAAGTCGAAGTCCGTTTGTTTGTTTTTCAGATATCGGTTGGTAACTTTTTTTCTATACATGCTAGCGACCTAAAACTTGTTTTATCGCATTCAGCGCGTCAAATTACGCCGGAAACGGTCGTCTTTGTTTTGATATTGCTCAAAACACGAAGTCGAATTCCGTTCGTTTGTTTCGTGGATATCGGTGCGTAACTTTTTTTCTATACATGCTAGCGACCTAAATTTTGTTTTATCGCATTCAGCGCGTCAAAGTACGCCGGAAACGGCCGTCTTTGTTTTGATATTGCTCGAAACACGAAGTCGAAGTCCGTTTGTTTGTTTTTCAGATATCGGTTGGTAACTTTTTTTCTATACATGCAAGCGACCTAAAACTTGTTTTATCGCATTAAGCGCGTCAAATTACGCCGGAAACGGTCGTCTTTGTTTTGATATTGCTCAAAACACGAAGTCGAATTCCGTTCGTTTGTTTCGTGGATATCGGTGCGTAACTTTTTTTCTATACATGCTAGCGACCTAAAACTTGTTTTATCGCATTCAGCGCGTCAAATTACGCCGGAAACGGCCGTCTTTGTTTTGATATTGCTCGAAACACGAAGTCGAAGTCCGTTTGTTTGTTTTTCAGATATCGGTTGGTAACTTTTTTTCTATACATGCTAGCGACCTAAAACTTGTTTCATCGCATTCAGCGCGTCAAATTACGCCGGAAACGGCCGTCTTTGTTTTGATATTGCTCGAAACACGGAGTCAATTTCCGTTCGTTTGTTTCGTGGATATCGGTGAGTAACTTTTTTTCTATACATGCTAGCGACCTAAAACTTGTTTTATCGCATTCAGCGCGTCAAATTACGCCGGAAACGGTCGTCTTTGTTTTGATATTGCTCGAAACACGAAGTCGAAGTCCGTTCGTTTGTTTTTCAGATATCGGTTGGTAACTTTTTTTCTATACATGCTAGCGACCTAAAACTTGTTCTATCGCATTCAGCGCGTCAAATTACGCCGGAAACGGTCGTCTTTGTTTTGATATTGCTCGAAACACGAAGTCGAAGTCCGTTTGTTTGTTTTTCAGATATCGGTTGGTAACTTTTTTTCTATACATGCTAGCGACCTAAAACTTGTTTTATCGCATTCAGCGCGTCAAATTACGCCGGAAACGGTCGTCTTTGTTTTGATATTGCTCAAAACACGAAGTCGAATTCCGTTCGTTTGTTTCGTGGATATCGGTGCGTAACTTTTTTTCTATACATGCTAGCGACCTAAAACTTGTTTTATCGCATTCAGCGCGTCAAATTACGCCGGAAACGGTCGTCTTTGTTTTGATATTGCTCAAAACACGAAGTCGAATTCCGTTCGTTTGTTTCGTGGATATCGGTGCGTAACTTTTTTTCTATACATGCTAGCGACCTAAAACTTGTTTCATCGCATTCAGCGCGTCAAATTACGCCGGAAACGGTCGTCTTTGTTTTGATATTGCTCAAAACACGGAGTCAATTTCCGTTCGTTTGTTTCGTGGATATCGGTAAGTAACTTTTTTTCTATACATGCTAGCGACCTAAAACTTGTTTTATCGCATTCAGCCCGTCAAATTACGCCGGAAACGGTCGTCTTTGTTCTGATATTGCTTAAAACACGAAGTCGAATTCCGTTCGTTTGTTTCGTGGATATCGGTCAGTAACTTTTTTTCTATACATGGTAGCGACCTCAAACTTGTTTTATCGCATTCAGCGCGTCAAATTACGCCGGAAACGGCCGTCTCTGTTTTGATATTGCTCGAAACACGAAGTCGAAGTCCGTTTGTTTGTTCTTCAGATATCGGTTGGTAACTTTTTTTCTATACATGCTAGCGACCTAAAACTTGTTTCATCGCATTCAGCGCGTCAAATTACGCCGGAAACGGTCGTCTTTGTTTTGATATTGCTCAAAACACGAAGTCGAATTCCATTTGTTTGTTTCGTGGATATCGGTGAGTAACTTTTTTTCTATACATGCTAGCGACCTAAAACTTGTTTTATCGCATTCAGCGCGTCAAATTACGCCGGAAACGGTCGTCTTTGTTTTGATATTGCTCAAAACACGAAGTCGAATTCCGTTCGTTTGTTTCGTGGATATCGGTGCGTAACTTTTTTTCTATACATGCTAGCGACCTAAAACTTGTTTCATCGCATTCAGCGCGTCAAATTACGCCGGAAACGGTCGTCTTTGTCTTGATATTGCTCAAAACACGGAGTCAACTTCCGTTCGTTTGTTTCGTGGATATCGGTAAGTAACTTTTTTTCTATACATGCTAGCGACCTAAAACTTGTTTTATCGCATTCAGCCCGTCAAATTACGCCGGAAACGGTCGTCTTTGTTCTGATATTGCTTAAAACACGAAGTCGAATTCCGTTCGTTTGTTTCGTGGATATCGGTCAGTAACTTTTTTTCTATACATGCTAGCGACCTAAAACTTGTTTTATCGCATTCAGCGCGTCAAATTACGCCGGAAACGGCCGTCTCTGTTTTGATATTGCTCGAAACACGAAGTCGAAGTCCGTTTGTTTGTTTCGTGGATATCGGTGCGTAACTTTTTTTCTATACATGCTAGCGACCTAAAACTTGTTTTATCGCATTCAGCGCGTCAAATTACGCCGGAAACGGTCGTCTTTGTTCTGATATTGCTTAAAACACGAAGTCGAATTCCGTTCGTTTGTTTCGTGGATATCGGTCAGTAACTTTTTTTCTATACATGCTAGCGACCTAAAACTTGTTTTATCGCATTCAGCGCGTCAAATTACGCCGGAAACGGCCGTCTCTGTTTTGATATTGCTCGAAACACGAAGTCGAAGTCCGTTTGTTTGTTCTTCAGATATCGGTTGGTAACTTTTTTTCTATACATGCTAGCGACCTAAAACTTGTTTTATCGCATTCAGCGCGTCAAATTACGCCAAAAACGGCCGTCTTAGTTTTGATATTGCTCGAAACACGAAGTCGAATTCCGTTCGTTTGTTTCGTGGATATCGGTGAGTAACTTTTTTTCTATACATGCTAGCGACCTAAAACTTGTTTTATCGCATTCAGCGCGTCAAATTACGCCGGAAACGGTCGTCTTTGTTTTGATATTGCTCAAAACACGAAGTCGAATTCCGTTCGTTTGTTTCGTGGATATCGGTGCGTAACTTTTTTTCTATACATGCTAGCGACCTAAAACTTGTTTTATCGCATTCAGCGCGTCAAATTACGCCGGAAACGGTCGTCTTTGTTTTGATATTGCTCAAAACACGGAGTCAATTTCCGTTCGTTTGTTTCGTGGATATCGGTAAGTAACTTTTTTTCTATACATGCTAGCGACCTAAAACTTGTTTTATCGCATTCAGCGCGTCAAATTACGCCGGAAACGGTCGTCTTTGTTTTGATATTGCTCAAAACACGAAGTCGAATTCCGTTCGTTTGTTTCGTGGATATCGGTGCGTAACTTTTTTTCTATACATGCTAGCGACCTAAAACTTGTTTTATCGCATTCAGCGCGTCAAATTACGCCGGAAACGGTCGTCTTTGTTCTGATATTGCTTAAAACACGAAGTCGAATTCCGTTCGTTTGTTTCGTGGATATCGGTCAGTAACTTTTTTTCTATACATGCTAGCGACCTAAAACTTGTTTCATCGCATTCAGCGCGTCAAATTACGCCGGAAACGGTCGTCTTTGTTTTGATATTGGTCAAAACACGGAGTCAATTTCCGTTCGTTTGTTTCGTGGATATCGGTAAGTAACTTTTTTTCTGTACATGCTAGCGACCTAAAACTTGTTTCATCGCATTCAGCGCGTCAAATTACGCCGGAAACGGTCGTCTTTGTTTTGATATTGCTCAAAACACGAAGTCGAATTCCATTTGTTTGTTTCGTGGATATCGGTGAGTAACTTTTTTTCTATACATGCTAGCGACCTAAAACTTGTTTTATCGCATTCAGCGCGTCAAATTACGCCGACAACGGTCGTCTTTGTTTTGATATTGCTCAAAACACGAAGTCGAATTCCGTTCGTTTGTTTCGTGGATATCGGTGCGTAACTTTTTTTCTATACATGCTAGCGACCTAAAACTTGTTTCATCGCATTCAGCGCGTCAAATTACGCCGGAAACGGTCGTCTTTGTCTTGATATTGCTCAAAACACGGAGTCAACTTCCGTTCGTTTGTTTCGTGGATATCGGTAAGTAACTTTTTTTCTATACATGCTAGCGACCTAAAACTTGTTTTATCGCATTCAGCCCGTCAAATTACGCCGGAAACGGTCGTCTTTGTTCTGATATTGCTTAAAACACGAAGTCGAATTCCGTTCGTTTGTTTCGTGGATATCGGTCAGTAACTTTTTTTCTATACATGCTAGCGACCTAAAACTTGTTTTATCGCATTCAGCGCGTCAAATTACGCCGGAAACGGCCGTCTCTGTTTTGATATTGCTCGAAACACGAAGTCGAAGTCCGTTTGTTTGTTTCGTGGATATCGGTGCGTAACTTTTTTTCTATACATGCTAGCGACCTAAAACTTGTTTCATCGCATTCAGCGCGTCAAATTACGCCGGAAACGGTCGTCTTTGTTTTGATATTGCTCAAAACACGGAGTCAATTTCCGTTCGTTTGTTTCGTGGATATCGGTAAGTAACTTTTTTTCTATACATGCTAGCGACCTAAAACTTGTTTTATCGCATTCAGCCCGTCAAATTACGCCGGAAACGGTCGTCTTTGTTCTGATATTGCTCAAAACACGAAGTCGAATTCCGTTCGTTTGTTTCGTGGATATCGGTCAGTAACTTTTTTTCTATACATGCTAGCGACCTAAAACTTGTTTTATCGCATTCAGCGCGTCAAATTACGCCGGAAACGGCCGTCTCTGTTTTGATATTGCTCGAAACACGAAGTCGAAGTCCGTTTGTTTGTTCTTCAGATATCGGTTGGTAACTTTTTTTCTGTACATGCTAGCGACCTAAAACTTGTTTCATCGCATTCAGCGCGTCAAATTACGCCGGAAACGGTCGTCTATGTTTTGATATTGCTCAAAACACGAAGTCGAATTCCATTTGTTTGTTTCGTGGATATCGGTGAGTAACTTTTTTTCTATACATGCTAGCGACCTAAAACTTGTTTTATCGCATTCAGCGCGTCAAATTACGCCGGAAACGGCCGTCTCTGTTTTGATATTGCTCGAAACACGAAGTCGAAGTCCGTTTGTTTGTTTTCCAGATATCGGTTGGTCACTTTTTTTCTATACATGCTAGCGACCTGAAACTTGTTTCATCGCATTCAGCGCGTCAAATTACGCCGGAAACGGCCGTCTTTGTTTTGATATTGCTCGAAACACGAAGTCGAAGTCCGTTTGTTTGTTTATCAGATATCGGTTGGTAACTTTTTTTCTATACATGCTAGCGACCTAAAACTTGTTTTATCGCATTCAGCGCGTCAAATTACGCCGGAAACGGCCGTCTTAGTTTTGATGTTGCTCGAAACACGAAGTCGAATTCCGTTCGTTTGTTTCGTGGATATCGGTGAGTAACTTTTTTTCTATACATGCTAGCGACCTAAAACTTGTTTTATCGCATTCAGCGCGTCAAATTACGCCGGAAACGGTCGTCTTTGTTTTGATATTGCTCAAAACACGAAGTCGAATTCCGTTCGTTTGTTTCGTGGATATCGGTGCGTAACTTTTTTTCTATACATGCTAGCGACCTGAAATTTGTTTTATCGCATTCAGCCCGTCAAATTACGCCGGAAACGGTCGTCTTTGTTCTGATATTGCTCAAAACACGAAGTCGAATTCCGTTCGTTTGTTTCGTGGATATCGGTCAGTAACTTTTTTTCTATACATGCTAGCGACCTAAAACTTGTTTTATCGCATTCAGCGCGTCAAATTACGCCGGAAACGGCCGTCTCTGTTTTGATATTGCTCGAAACACGAAGTCGAAGTCCGTTTGTTTGTTCTTCAGATATCGGTTGGTAACTTTTTTTCTGTACATGCTAGCGACCTAAAACTTGTTTCATCGCATTCAGCGCGTCAAATTACGCCGGAAACGGTCGTCTTTGTTTTGATATTGCTCAAAACACGAAGTCGAATTCCGTTCGTTTGTTTCGTGGATATCGGTGCGTAACTTTTTTTCTATACATGCTAGCGACCTAAAACTTGTTTTATCGCATTCAGCGCGTCAAATTACGCCGGAAACGGCCGTCTTAGTTTTGATGTTGCTCGAAACACGAAGTCGAATTCCGTTCGTTTGTTTCGTGGATATCGGTGAGTAACTTTTTTTCTATACATGCTAGCGACCTAAAACTTGTTTTATCGCATTCAGCGCGTCAAATTACGCCGGAAACGGTCGTCTTTGTTTTGATATTGCTCAAAACACGAAGTCGAATTCCGTTCGTTTGTTTCGTGGATATCGGTGCGTAACTTTTTTTCTATACATGCTAGCGACCTAAAATTTGTTTTATCGCATTCAGCCCGTCAAATTACGCCGGAAACGGTCGTCTTTGTTCTGATATTGCTCAAAACACGAAGTCGAATTCCGTTCGTTTGTTTCGTGGATATCGGTCAGTAACTTTTTTTCTATACATGCTAGCGACCTAAAACTTGTTTTATCGCATTCAGCGCGTCAAATTACGCCGGAAACGGCCGTCTCTGTTTTGATATTGCTCGAAACACGAAGTCGAAGTCCGTTTGTTTGTTCTTCAGATATCGGTTGGTAACTTTTTTTCTGTACATGCTAGCGACCTAAAACTTGTTTCATCGCATTCAGCGCGTCAAATTACGCCGGAAACGGTCGTCTTTGTTTTGATATTGCTCAAAACACGAAGTCGAATTCCGTTCGTTTGTTTCGTGGATATCGGTGCGTAACTTTTTTTCTATACATGCTAGCGACCTAAAACTTGTTTTATCGCATTCAGCGCGTCAAATTACGCCGGAAACGGTCGTCTTTGTTCTGATATTGCTTAAAACACGCAGTCGAATTCCGTTCGTTTGTTTCGTGGATATCGGTCAGTAACTTTTTTTCTATACATGCTAGCGACCTAAAACTTGTTTCATCGCATTCAGCGCGTCAAATTACGCCGGAAACGGTCGTCTTTGTTTTGATATTGGTCAAAACACGGAGTCCATTTCCGTTCGTTTGTTTCGTGGATATCGGTAAGTAACTTTTTTTCTATACATGCTAGCGACCTAAAACTTGTTTTATCGCATTCAGCGCGTCAAATTACGCCGGAAACGGTCGTCTTTGTTTTGATATTGCTCAAAACACGAAGTCGAATTCCGTTCGTTTGTTTCGTGGATATCGGTGCGTAACTTTTTTTCTATACATGCTAGCGACCTAAAACTTGTTTTATCGCATTCAGCGCGTCAAATTACGCCGGAAACGGTCGTCTTTGTTCTGATATTGCTTAAAACACGAAGTCGAATTCCGTTCGTTTGTTTCGTGGATATCGGTCAGTAACTTTTTTTCTATACATGCTAGCGACCTAAAACTTGTTTTATCGCATTCAGCGCGTCAAATTACGCCGGAAACGGCCGTCTCTGTTTTGATATTGCTCGAAACACGAAGTCGAAGTCCGTTTGTTTGTTCTTCAGATATCGGTTGGTAACTTTTTTTCTATACATGCTAGCGACCTAAAACTTGTTTTATCGCATTCAGCGCGTCAAATTACGCCAAAAACGGCCGTCTTAGTTTTGATATTGCTCGAAACACGAAGTCGAATTCCGTTCGTTTGTTTCGTGGATATCGGTGAGTAACTTTTTTTCTATACATGCTAGCGACCTAAAACTTGTTTTATCGCATTCAGCGCGTCAAATTACGCCGGAAACGGTCGTCTTTGTTTTGATATTGCTCAAAACACGAAGTCGAATTCCGTTCGTTTGTTTCGTGGATATCGGTGCGTAACTTTTTTTCTATACATGCTAGCGACCTAAAACTTGTTTTATCGCATTCAGCGCGTCAAATTACGCCGGAAACGGTCGTCTTTGTTTTGATATTGCTCAAAACACGAAGTCGAATTCCGTTCGTTTGTTTCGTGGATATCGGTGCGTAACTTTTTTTCTATACATGCTAGCGACCTAAAACTTGTTTTATCGCATTCAGCGCGTCAAATTACGCCGGAAACGGTCGTCTTTGTTTTGATATTGCTCAAAACACGGAGTCAATTTCCGTTCGTTTGTTTCGTGGATATCGGTAAGTAACTTTTTTTCTATACATGCTAGCGACCTAAAACTTGTTTTATCGCATTCAGCGCGTCAAATTACGCCGGAAACGGTCGTCTTTGTTTTGATATTGCTCAAAACACGAAGTCGAATTCCGTTCGTTTGTTTCGTGGATATCGGTGCGTAACTTTTTTTCTATACATGCTAGCGACCTAAAACTTGTTTTATCGCATTCAGCGCGTCAAATTACGCCGGAAACGGTCGTCTTTGTTCTGATATTGCTTAAAACACGAAGTCGAATTCCGTTCGTTTGTTTCGTGGATATCGGTCAGTAACTTTTTTTCTATACATGCTAGCGACCTAAAACTTGTTTCATCGCATTCAGCGCGTCAAATTACGCCGGAAACGGTCGTCTTTGTTTTGATATTGGTCAAAACACGGAGTCAATTTCCGTTCGTTTGTTTCGTGGATATCGGTAAGTAACTTTTTTTCTGTACATGCTAGCGACCTAAAACTTGTTTTATCGCATTCAGCCCGTCAAATTACGCCGGAAACGGTCGTCTTTGTTCTGATATTGCTTAAAACACGAAGTCGAATTCCGTTCGTTTGTTTCGTGGATATCGGTCAGTAACTTTTTTTCTATACATGCTAGCGACCTAAAACTTGTTTTATCGCATTCAGCGCGTCAAATTACGCCGGAAACGGCCGTCTCTGTTTTGATATTGCTCGAAACACGAAGTCGAAGTCCGTTTGTTTGTTTCGTGGATATCGGTGCGTAACTTTTTTTCTATACATGCTAGCGACCTAAAACTTGTTTCATCGCATTCAGCGCGTCAAATTACGCCGGAAACGGTCGTCTTTGTTTTGATATTGCTCAAAACACGGAGTCAATTTCCGTTCGTTTGTTTCGTGGATATCGGTAAGTAACTTTTTTTCTATACATGCTAGCGACCTAAAACTTGTTTTATCGCATTCAGCCCGTCAAATTACGCCGGAAACGGTCGTCTTTGTTCTGATATTGCTCAAAACACGAAGTCGAATTCCGTTCGTTTGTTTCGTGGATATCGGTCAGTAACTTTTTTTCTATACATGCTAGCGACCTAAAACTTGTTTTATCGCATTCAGCGCGTCAAATTACGCCGGAAACGGCCGTCTCTGTTTTGATATTGCTCGAAACACGAAGTCGAAGTCCGTTTGTTTGTTCTTCAGATATCGGTTGGTAACTTTTTTTCTGTACATGCTAGCGACCTAAAACTTGTTTCATCGCATTCAGCGCGTCAAATTACGCCGGAAACGGTCGTCTATGTTTTGATATTGCTCAAAACACGAAGTCGAATTCCATTTGTTTGTTTCGTGGATATCGGTGAGTAACTTTTTTTCTATACATGCTAGCGACCTAAAACTTGTTTTATCGCATTCAGCGCGTCAAATTACGCCGGAAACGGCCGTCTCTGTTTTGATATTGCTCGAAACACGAAGTCGAAGTCCGTTTGTTTGTTTTCCAGATATCGGTTGGTCACTTTTTTTCTATACATGCTAGCGACCTGAAACTTGTTTCATCGCATTCAGCGCGTCAAATTACGCCGGAAACGGCCGTCTTTGTTTTGATATTGCTCGAAACACGAAGTCGAAGTCCGTTTGTTTGTTTATCAGATATCGGTTGGTAACTTTTTTTCTATACATGCTAGCGACCTAAAACTTGTTTTATCGCATTCAGCGCGTCAAATTACGCCGGAAACGGCCGTCTTAGTTTTGATGTTGCTCGAAACACGAAGTCGAATTCCGTTCGTTTGTTTCGTGGATATCGGTGAGTAACTTTTTTTCTATACATGCTAGCGACCTAAAACTTGTTTTATCGCATTCAGCGCGTCAAATTACGCCGGAAACGGTCGTCTTTGTTTTGATATTGCTCAAAACACGAAGTCGAATTCCGTTCGTTTGTTTCGTGGATATCGGTGCGTAACTTTTTTTCTATACATGCTAGCGACCTAAAACTTGTTTTATCGCATTCAGCGCGTCAAATTACGCCGGAAACGGTCGTCTTTGTTCTGATATTGCTCAAAACACGAAGTCGAATTCCATTTGTTTGTTTCGTGGATATCGGTGAGTAACTTTTTTTCTATACATGCTAGCGACCTAAAACTTGTTTTATCGCATTCAGCGCGTCAAATTACGCCGGAAACGGCCGTCTCTGTTTTGATATTGCTCGAAACACGAAGTCGAAGTCCGTTTGTTTGTTTTCCAGATATCGGTTGGTCACTTTTTTTCTATACATGCTAGCGACCTGAAACTTGTTTCATCGCATTCAGCGCGTCAAATTACGCCGGAAACGGCCGTCTTTGTTTTGATATTGCTCGAAACACGAAGTCGAAGTCCGTTTGTTTGTTTATCAGATATCGGTTGGTAACTTTTTTTCTATACATGCTAGCGACCTAAAACTTGTTTTATCGCATTCAGCGCGTCAAATTACGCCGGAAACGGCCGTCTTAGTTTTGATGTTGCTCGAAACACGAAGTCGAATTCCGTTCGTTTGTTTCGTGGATATCGGTGAGTAACTTTTTTTCTATACATGCTAGCGACCTAAAACTTGTTTTATCGCATTCAGCGCGTCAAATTACGCCGGAAACGGTCGTCTTTGTTTTGATATTGCTCAAAACACGAAGTCGAATTCCGTTCGTTTGTTTCGTGGATATCGGTGCGTAACTTTTTTTCTATACATGCTAGCGACCTAAAATTTGTTTTATCGCATTCAGCCCGTCAAATTACGCCGGAAACGGTCGTCTTTGTTCTGATATTGCTCAAAACACGAAGTCGAATTCCGTTCGTTTGTTTCGTGGATATCGGTCAGTAACTTTTTTTCTATACATGCTAGCGACCTAAAACTTGTTTTATCGCATTCAGCGCGTCAAATTACGCCGGAAACGGCCGTCTCTGTTTTGATATTGCTCGAAACACGAAGTCGAAGTCCGTTTGTTTGTTCTTCAGATATCGGTTGGTAACTTTTTTTCTGTACATGCTAGCGACCTAAAACTTGTTTCATCGCATTCAGCGCGTCAAATTACGCCGGAAACGGTCGTCTTTGTTTTGATATTGCTCAAAACACGAAGTCGAATTCCGTTCGTTTGTTTCGTGGATATCGGTGCGTAACTTTTTTTCTATACATGCTAGCGACCTAAAACTTGTTTTATCGCATTCAGCGCGTCAAATTACGCCGGAAACGGTCGTCTTTGTTCTGATATTGCTTAAAACACGCAGTCGAATTCCGTTCGTTTGTTTCGTGGATATCGGTCAGTAACTTTTTTTCTATACATGCTAGCGACCTAAAACTTGTTTCATCGCATTCAGCGCGTCAAATTACGCCGGAAACGGTCGTCTTTGTTTTGATATTGGTCAAAACACGGAGTCCATTTCCGTTCGTTTGTTTCGTGGATATCGGTAAGTAACTTTTTTTCTATACATGCTAGCGACCTAAAACTTGTTTTATCGCATTCAGCGCGTCAAATTACGCCGGAAACGGTCGTCTTTGTTTTGATATTGCTCAAAACACGAAGTCGAATTCCGTTCGTTTGTTTCGTGGATATCGGTGCGTAACTTTTTTTCTATACATGCTAGCGACCTAAAACTTGTTTTATCGCATTCAGCGCGTCAAATTACGCCGGAAACGGTCGTCTTTGTTCTGATATTGCTTAAAACACGAAGTCGAATTCCGTTCGTTTGTTTCGTGGATATCGGTCAGTAACTTTTTTTCTATACATGCTAGCGACCTAAAACTTGTTTTATCGCATTCAGCGCGTCAAATTACGCCGGAAACGGCCGTCTCTGTTTTGATATTGCTCGAAACACGAAGTCGAAGTCCGTTTGTTTGTTCTTCAGATATCGGTTGGTAACTTTTTTTCTATACATGCTAGCGACCTAAAACTTGTTTTATCGCATTCAGCGCGTCAAATTACGCCAAAAACGGCCGTCTTAGTTTTGATATTGCTCGAAACACGAAGTCGAATTCCGTTCGTTTGTTTCGTGGATATCGGTGAGTAACTTTTTTTCTATACATGCTAGCGACCTAAAACTTGTTTTATCGCATTCAGCGCGTCAAATTACGCCGGAAACGGTCGTCTTTGTTTTGATATTGCTCAAAACACGAAGTCGAATTCCGTTCGTTTGTTTCGTGGATATCGGTGCGTAACTTTTTTTCTATACATGCTAGCGACCTAAAACTTGTTTTATCGCATTCAGCGCGTCAAATTACGCCGGAAACGGTCGTCTTTGTTTTGATATTGCTCAAAACACGGAGTCAATTTCCGTTCGTTTGTTTCGTGGATATCGGTAAGTAACTTTTTTTCTATACATGCTAGCGACCTAAAACTTGTTTTATCGCATTCAGCGCGTCAAATTACGCCGGAAACGGTCGTCTTTGTTTTGATATTGCTCAAAACACGAAGTCGAATTCCGTTCGTTTGTTTCGTGGATATCGGTGCGTAACTTTTTTTCTATACATGCTAGCGACCTAAAACTTGTTTTATCGCATTCAGCGCGTCAAATTACGCCGGAAACGGTCGTCTTTGTTCTGATATTGCTTAAAACACGAAGTCGAATTCCGTTCGTTTGTTTCGTGGATATCGGTCAGTAACTTTTTTTCTATACATGCTAGCGACCTAAAACTTGTTTCATCGCATTCAGCGCGTCAAATTACGCCGGAAACGGTCGTCTTTGTTTTGATATTGGTCAAAACACGGAGTCAATTTCCGTTCGTTTGTTTCGTGGATATCGGTAAGTAACTTTTTTTCTGTACATGCTAGCGACCTAAAACTTGTTTTATCGCATTCAGCGCGTCAAATTACGCCGGAAACGGTCGTCTTTGTTTTGATATTGCTCAAAACACGAAGTCGAATTCCGTTCGTTTGTTTCGTGGATATCGGTGCGTAACTTTTTTTCTATACATGCTAGCGACCTAAAACTTGTTTTATCGCATTCAGCGCGTCAAATTACGCCGGAAACGGTCGTCTTTGTTCTGATATTGCTTAAAACACGAAGTCGAATTCCGTTCGTTTGTTTCGTGGATATCGGTCAGTAACTTTTTTTCTATACATGCTAGCGACCCAAAACTTGTTTTATCGCATTCAGCGCGTCAAATTACGCCGGAAACGGCCGTCTCTGTTTTGATATTGCTCGAAACACGAAGTCGAAGTCCGTTTGTTTGTTCTTCAGATATCGGTTGGTAACTTTTTTTCTATACATGCTAGCGACCTAAAACTTGTTTTATCGCATTCAGCGCGTCAAATTACGCCGGAAACGGCCGTCTTAGTTTTGATATTGCTCGAAACACGAAGTCGAATTCCGTTCGTTTGTTTCGTGGATATCGGTGAGTAACTTTTTTTCTATACATGCTAGCGACCTAAAACTTGTTTTATCGCATTCAGCGCGTCAAATTACGCCGGAAACGGTCGTCTTTGTTTTGATATTGCTCAAAACACGAAGTCGAATTCCGTTCGTTTGTTTCGTGGATATCGGTGCGTAACTTTTTTTCTATACATGCTAGCGACCTAAAACTTGTTTCATCGCATTCAGCGCGTCAAATTACGCCGGAAACGGTCGTCTTTGTTTTGATATTGCTCAAAACACGGAGTCAATTTCCGTTCGTTTGTTTCGTGGATATCGGTAAGTAACTTTTTTTCTATACATGCTAGCGACCTAAAACTTGTTTTATCGCATTCAGCGCGTCAAATTACGCCGGAAACGGTCGTCTTTGTTTTGATATTGCTCAAAACACGAAGTCGAATTCCGTTCGTTTGTTTCGTGGATATCGGTGCGTAACTTTTTTTCTATACATGCTAGCGACCTAAAACTTGTTTTATCGCATTCAGCGCGTCAAATTACGCCGGAAACGGTCGTCTTTGTTCTGATATTGCTTAAAACACGAAGTCGAATTCCGTTCGTTTGTTTCGTGGATATCGGTCAGTAACTTTTTTTCTATACATGCTAGCGACCTAAAACTTGTTTTATCGCATTCAGCGCGTCAAATTACGCCGGAAACGGTCGTCTTTGTTCTGATATTGCTTAAAACACGAAGTCGAATTCCGTTCGTTTGTTTCGTGGATATCGGTCAGTAACTTTTTTTCTATACATGCTAGCGACCCAAAACTTGTTTTATCGCATTCAGCGCGTCAAATTACGCCGGAAACGGCCGTCTCTGTTTTGATATTGCTCGAAACACGAAGTCGAAGTCCGTTTGTTTGTTCTTCAGATATCGGTTGGTAACTTTTTTTCTATACATGCTAGCGACCTAAAACTTGTTTTATCGCATTCAGCGCGTCAAATTACGCCGGAAACGGCCGTCTTAGTTTTGATATTGCTCGAAACACGAAGTCGAATTCCGTTCGTTTGTTTCGTGGATATCGGTGAGTAACTTTTTTTCTATACATGCTAGCGACCTAAAACTTGTTTTATCGCATTCAGCGCGTCAAATTACGCCGGAAACGGTCGTCTTTGTTTTGATATTGCTCAAAACACGAAGTCGAATTCCGTTCGTTTGTTTCGTGGATATCGGTGCGTAACTTTTTTTCTATACATGCTAGCGACCTAAAACTTGTTTCATCGCATTCAGCGCGTCAAATTACGCCGGAAACGGTCGTCTTTGTTTTGATATTGCTCAAAACACGGAGTCAATTTCCGTTCGTTTGTTTCGTGGATATCGGTAAGTAACTTTTTTTCTATACATGCTAGCGACCTAAAACTTGTTTTATCGCATTCAGCGCGTCAAATTACGCCGGAAACGGTCGTCTTTGTTTTGATATTGCTCAAAACACGAAGTCGAATTCCGTTCGTTTGTTTCGTGGATATCGGTGCGTAACTTTTTTTCTATACATGCTAGCGACCTAAAACTTGTTTTATCGCATTCAGCGCGTCAAATTACGCCGGAAACGGTCGTCTTTGTTCTGATATTGCTTAAAACACGAAGTCGAATTCCGTTCGTTTGTTTCGTGGATATCGGTCAGTAACTTTTTTTCTATACATGCTAGCGACCTAAAACTTGTTTTATCGCATTCAGCGCGTCAAATTACGCCGGAAACGGTCGTCTTTGTTTTGATATTGCTCAAAACACGAAGTCGAATTCCGTTCGTTTGTTTCGTGGATATCGGTGCGTAACTTTTTTTCTATACATGCTAGCGACCTAAAACTTGTTTTATCGCATTCAGCGCGTCAAATTACGCCGGAAACGGTCGTCTTTGTTCTGATATTGCTTAAAACACGAAGTCGAATTCCGTTCGTTTGTTTCGTGGATATCGGTCAGTAACTTTTTTTCTATACATGCTAGCGACCTAAAACTTGTTTTATCGCATTCAGCGCGTCAAATTACGCCGGAAACGGTCGTCTTTGTTCTGATATTGCTTAAAACACGAAGTCGAATTCCGTTCGTTTGTTTCGTGGATATCGGTCAGTAACTTTTTTTCTATACATGCTAGCGACCCAAAACTTGTTTTATCGCATTCAGCGCGTCAAATTACGCCGGAAACGGCCGTCTCTGTTTTGATATTGCTCGAAACACGAAGTCGAAGTCCGTTTGTTTGTTCTTCAGATATCGGTTGGTAACTTTTTTTCTATACATGCTAGCGACCTAAAACTTGTTTTATCGCATTCAGCGCGTCAAATTACGCCGGAAACGGCCGTCTTAGTTTTGATATTGCTCGAAACACGAAGTCGAATTCCGTTCGTTTGTTTCGTGGATATCGGTGAGTAACTTTTTTTCTATACATGCTAGCGACCTAAAACTTGTTTTATCGCATTCAGCGCGTCAAATTACGCCGGAAACGGTCGTCTTTGTTTTGATATTGCTCAAAACACGAAGTCGAATTCCGTTCGTTTGTTTCGTGGATATCGGTGCGTAACTTTTTTTCTATACATGCTAGCGACCTAAAACTTGTTTCATCGCATTCAGCGCGTCAAATTACGCCGGAAACGGTCGTCTTTGTTTTGATATTGCTCAAAACACGGAGTCAATTTCCGTTCGTTTGTTTCGTGGATATCGGTAAGTAACTTTTTTTCTATACATGCTAGCGACCTAAAACTTGTTTTATCGCATTCAGCGCGTCAAATTACGCCGGAAACGGTCGTCTTTGTTTTGATATTGCTCAAAACACGAAGTCGAATTCCGTTCGTTTGTTTCGTGGATATCGGTGCGTAACTTTTTTTCTATACATGCTAGCGACCTAAAACTTGTTTTATCGCATTCAGCGCGTCAAATTACGCCGGAAACGGTCGTCTTTGTTCTGATATTGCTTAAAACACGAAGTCGAATTCCGTTCGTTTGTTTCGTGGATATCGGTCAGTAACTTTTTTTCTATACATGCTAGCGACCTAAAACTTGTTTTATCGCATTCAGCGCGTCAAATTACGCCGGAAACGGCCGTCTCTGTTTTGATATTGCTCGAAACACGAAGTCGAAGTCCGTTTGTTTGTTCTTCAGATATCGGTTGGTAACTTTTTTTCTATACATGCTAGCGACCTAAAACTTGTTTCATCGCATTCAGCGCGTCAAATTACGCCGGAAACGGTCGTCTTTGTTTTGATATTGCTCAAAACACGAAGTCGAATTCCATTTGTTTGTTTCGTGGATATCGGTGAGTAACTTTTTTTCTATACATGCTAGCGACCTAAAACTTGTTTTATCGCATTCAGCGCGTCAAATTACGCCGGAAACGGCCGTCTCTGTTTTGATATTGTTCGAAACACGAAGTCGAAGTCCGTTTGTTTGTTCTTCAGATATCGGTTGGTAACTTTTTTTCTATACATGCTAGCGACCTAAATCTTGTTTCATCGCATTCAGCGCGTCAAATTACGCCGGAAACGGTCGTCTTTGTTTTGATATTGCTCAAAACACGAAGTCGAATTCCATTTGTTTGTTTCGTGGATATCGGTGAGTAACTTTTTTTCTATACATGCTAGCGACCTAAAACTTGTTTTATCGCATTCAGCGCGTCAAATTACGCCGGAAACGGTCGTCTTTGTTTTGATATTGCTCAAAACACGAAGTCGAATTCCGTTCGTTTGTTTCGTGGATATCGGTGCGTAACTTTTTTTCTATACATGCTAGCGACCTAAAACTTGTTTCATCGCATTCAGCGCGTCAAATTACGCCGGAAACGGTCGTCTTTGTTTTGATATTGCTCAAAACACGGAGTCAATTTCCGTTCGTTTGTTTCGTGGATATCGGTAAGTAACTTTTTTTCTATACATGCTAGCGACCTAAAACTTGTTTTATCGCATTCAGCCCGTCAAATTACGCCGGAAACGGTCGTCTTTGTTCTGATATTGCTTAAAACACGAAGTCGAATTCCGTTCGTTTGTTTCGTGGATATCGATCAGTAACTTTTTTTCTATACATGCTAGCGACCTAAAACTTGTTTTATCGCATTCAGCGCGTCAAATTACGCCGGAAACCGCCGTCTCTGTTTTGATATTGCTCGAAACACGAAGTCGAAGTCCGTTTGTTTGTTCTTCAGATATCGGTTGGTAACTTTTTTTCTGTACATGCTAGCGACCTAAAACTTGTTTCATCGCATTCAGCGCGTCAAATTACGCCGGGAACGGTCGTCTTTGTTTTGATATTGCTCACAACACGAAGTCGAATTCCATTTGTTTGTTTCGTGGATATCGGTGAGTAACTTTTTTTCTATACATGCTAGCGACCTAAAACTTGTTTTATCGCATTCAGCGCGTCAAATTACGCCGGAAACGTCCGTCTCTGTTTTGATATTGCTCGAAACACGAAGTCGAAGTCCGTTTGTTTATTTTCCAGATATCGGTTGATCACTTTTTTTCTATACATGCTAGCGACCTGAAACTTGTTTCATCGCATTCAGCGCGTCAAATTACGCCGGAAACGGCCGTCTTTGTTTTGATATTGCTCGAAACACGAAGTCGAAGTCCGTTTGTTTGTTTTTCAGATATCGGTTGGTAACTTTTTTTCTATACATGCTAGCGACCTATAACTTGTTTTATCGCATTCAGCGCGTCAAATTACGCCGGAAACGGTCGTCTTTGTTTTGATATTGCTCAGAACACGAAGTCGAATTCCGTTCGTTTGTTTCGTGGATATCGGTGAGTAACTTTTTTTCTATACATGCTAGCGACCTCAAACATGTTTTATTGCATTCAGCGCGTCAAATTACGCCGAAAACGGCCGTCTTTGTTCTGATATTGCTCGAAACACGAAGTCGAAGTCCGTTTGTTTGTTTTTCAGATATCGGTTGGTAACTTTTTTTCTACACATGCTAGCGACCTGAAACTTGTTTCATCGCATTCAGCGCGTCAAATTACGCCGGAAACGGTCGTCTTTGTTTTGATATTGCTCAAAACACGGAGTCAATTTCCGTTCGTTTGTTTCGTGGATATCGGTGAGTAACTTTTTTTCTATACATGCTAGCGACCTAAAACCTGTTTCACCGCATTCAGCGCGTCAAATTACGCCGGAAACGGCCGTCTTTGTTTTGATATTGCTCGAAACACGAAGTCGAAGTCCGTTTGTTTGTTTTTCAGATATCGGTTGGTTACTTTTTTTCTATACATGCTAGCGACCTAAAACTTGTTTTATCGCATTCAGCGCGTCAAATTACGCCGGAAACGGTCGTCTTTGTTCTGATATTGCTGAAAACACGAAGTCGAATTCCGTTCGTTTGTTTCGTGGATATCGGTGAGTAACTTTTTTTCCATACATGCTAGCGACCTAAAATTTGTTTTATCGCATCCAGCGCGTCAAATTTCGCCGGAAACGGCCGTCTTTGTTTTGATATTGCTCGAAACACGAAGTCGAAGTCCGTTTGTTTGTTTTTCAGATATCGGTTGGTAACTTTTTTTCTATACATGCTAGCGACCTCAAACTTGTTTTATCGCATTCAGCGCGTCGAATTACGCCGGAAACGGTCGTCTTTGTTCTGATATTGCTCAAAACACGGAGTCGAATTCCGTTTGTTTGTTTCGTGGATATCGGTGAGTAACTTTTCTCTATACATGCTGGCGACCTAAAACTTGTTTTATCGCATTCAGCGCGTCAAATTACGCCGGAAACGGTCGTCTTTGTTTTGATATTGCTCAAAACACGAAGTCGAATTCCGTTCGTTTGTTTCGTGGATATCGGTGAGTAACTTTTTTCTATACATGCTAGCGACCTAAAACTTGTTTTATCGCATTCAGCGCGTCAAATTACGCCGGAAACGGTCGTCTTTTTTTTGATATTGCTTAAAACACGAAGTCGAATTCCGTTCGTTTGTTTCGTGGATATCGGTGAGTAACTTTTTTTCTATACATGCTAGCGACCTAAAACTTGTTTCATCGCATTGAGCGCGTCGAATTACGCCGGAAACGGTCGTCTTTGTTTTGATATTGCTTAAAACACGAAGTCGAATTCCGTTCGTTCTTTTCGTGGATATCGGTTAGTAACTTTATTTCCATACATGCTAGCGACCTAAAATTTGTTTTATCGCATTTCGCGCGTCAAATTTCGCCGGAAACGGCCGTCTTTGTTTTGATATTGCTCGAAACACGAAGTCGAAGTCCGTTCGTTTGTTTTTCAGATATCGGTTGGTAACTTTTTTTCTATACATGCTAGCGACCTAAAACTTGTTTTATCGCATTCAGCGCGTCAAATTACGCCGGAAACGGTCGTCTTTGTTTTGATATTGCTCGAAACACGAAGTCGAAGTCCGTTTGTTTGTTTTTCAGATATCGGTTGGTAACTTTTTTTCTATACATGCTAGCGACCTAAAACTTGTTTTATCGCATCCAGCGCGTCAAATTACGCCGGAAACAGTCGTCTTTGTTTCGATATTGCTCAAAACACGAAGTCGAATTGCGTTCGTTTGTTTCGTGGATATCGGTGAGTAACTTTTTTTCTATACATGCTAGCGACCTAAAATTTGTTTTATCGCATTCAGCGCGTCAAATTACGCCGGAAACGGCCGTCTTTGTTTTGATATTGCTCGAAACACGAAGTCGAAGTCCGTTTGTTTGTTTTTCAGATATCGGTCGGTAACTATTTTTCTATACATGCTAGCGACCTAAAACTTGTTTTATCGCATTCAGCGCGTCAAATTACGCCGGTAACGGTCGTCTTTGTTTTGATATTGCTCAAAACACGGAGTCAATTTCCGTTCGTTTGTTTCGTGGATATTGGTGAGTAACTTTTTTTCTATACATGCTAGCGACCTAAAACTTGTTTTATCGCATTCAGCGCGTCAAATTACGCCGGAAACGGCCGTCTTTGTTTTGATATTGCTCGAAACACGAAGTCGAATTCCGTTCGTTTGTTTCGTGGATATCGGTGAGTAACTTTTTTTCTATACATGCTAGCGACCTAAAACTTGTTTTATCGCATTCAGCGCGTCAAATTACGCCGGAAACGGCCGTCTTTGTTTTGATATTGCTCGAAACACGAAGTCGAAGTCCGTTTGTTTGTATTTCAGATATCGGTTGGTAACTTTTTTACTATACATGCTAGCGACCTAAAACTTGTTTCATCGCATTCAGCGCGTCAAATTACGCCGGAAACGGTCGTCTTTGTTTTGATATTGCTCAAAACACGGAGTCAATTTCCGTTCGTTTGTTTCGTGGATATCGGTGAGTAACTTTTTTTCTATACATGCTAGCGACCTAAAACTTGTTTTATCGCATTCAGCGCGTCAAATTACGCCGGAAACGGTCGTCTTTGTTTTGATATTGCTCGAAACACGAAGTCGAAGTCCGTTTGTTTGTTTTTCAGATATCGGTTGGTCACTTTTTTTCTATACATGCTAGCGACCTCAAACTTGTTTTATCGCATTCAGCGCGTCGAATTACGCCGGAAACGGTCGTCTTTGTTCTGATATTGCTTAAAACACGAAGTCGAATTCCGTTCGTTCTTTTCGTGGATATCGGTGAGTAACTTTTTTTCCATACATGCTAGCGACCTAAAACTTGTTTTATCGCATCCAGCGCGTCAAATTACGCCGGAAACAGTCGTCTTTGTTTCGATATTGCTCAAAACACGAAGTCGAATTGCGTTCGTTTGTTTCGTGGATATCGGTGAGTAACTTTTTTTCTATACATGCTAGCGACCTAAAACTTGTTTTATCGCATTCAGCGCGTCAAATTACGCCGGAAACGGCCGTCTTTGTTTTGATATTGCTCGAAACACGAAGTCGAAGTCCGTTTGTTTGTTTTTCAGATATCGGTCGGTAACTATTTTTCTATACATGCTAGCGACCTAAAACTTGTTTTATCGCATTCAGCGCGTCAAATTACGCCGGTAACGGTCGTCTTTGTTTTGATATTGCTCAAAACACGGAGTCAATTTCCGTTCGTTTGTTTCGTGGATATCGGTGAGTAACTTTTTTTCTATACATGCTAGCGACCTAAAACTTGTTTTATCGCATTCAGCGCGTCAAATTACGCCGGAAACGGCCGTCTTTGTTTTGATATTGCTCGAAACACGAAGTCGAATTCCGTTCGTTTGTTTCGTGGATATCGGTGAGTAACTTTTTTTCTATACATGCTGGCGACCTAAAACTTGTTTTATCGCATTCAGCGCGTCAAATTACGCCGGAAACGGCCGTCTTTGTTTTGATATTGCTCGAAACACGAAGTCGAAGTCCGTTTGTTTGTTTTTCAGATATCGGTTGGTAACTTTTTTACTATACATGCTAGCGACCTAAAACTTGTTTCATCGCATTCAGCGCGTCAAATTACGCCGGAAACGGTCGTCTTTGTTTTGATATTGCTCAAAACACGGAGTCAATTTCCGTTCGTTTGTTTCGTGGATATCGGTGAGTAACTTTTTTTCTATACATGCTAGCGACCTAAAACTTGTTTTATCGCATTCAGCGCGTCAAATTACGCCGGAAACGGTCGTCTTTGTTTTGATATTGCTCGAAACACGAAGTCGAAGTCCGTTTGTTTGTTTTTCAGATATCGGTTGGTCACTTTTTTTCTATACATGCTAGCGACCTCAAACTTGTTTTATCGCATTCAGCGCGTCGAATTACGCCGGAAACGGTCGTCTTTGTTCTGATATTGCTCAAAACACGGAGTCGAATTCCGTTTGTTTGTTTCGTGGATATCGGTGAGTAACTTTTTTCTATACATGCTAGCGACCTAAAACTTGTTTTATCGCATTCAGCGCGTCAAATTACGCCGGAAACGGTCGTCTTTGTTTTGATATTGCTCAAAACACGAAGTCGAATTCCGTTCGTTTGTTTCGTGGATATCGGTGAGTAACTTTTTTCTATACATGCTAGCGACCTAAAACTTGTTTTATCGCATTCAGCGCGTCAAATTACGCCGGAAACGGTCGTCTTTTTTTTGATATTGCTTAAAACACGAAGTCGAAGTCCGTTTGTTTGTTCTTCAGATATCGGTTGGTAACTTTTTTTCTATACATGCTAGCGACCTAAAACTTGTTTCATCGCATTCAGCGCGTCAAATTACGCCGGAAACGGTCGTTTTTGTTTTGATATTGCTCAAAACACGGGGTCAATTTCCGTTCGTTTGTTTCGTGGATATCGGTGAGTAACTTTTTTTCTATACATGCTAGCGACCTAAAACTTGTTTGATCGCATTCAGCGCGTCAAATTACGCCGGAAACGGTCGTCTTTGTTTTGATATTGCTCAAAACACGAAGTCGAAGTCCGTTTGTTTGTTTTTCAGATATCGGTTGGTAACTTTTTTTCTATACATGCTAGCGACCTAAAACTTATTTTATCGCATTCAGCGCGTCAAATTACGCCGGAAACGGTCGTCTTTGTTTTGATATTGCTCAAAACACGAAGTCGAATTCCGTTCGTTTGTTTCGTGGATATCGGTGCGTCACTTTTTTTCTATACATGCTAGCTACCTAAAACTTGTTTTATCGCATTCAGCGCGTCAAATTACGCCGGAAACAGCCGTCTTTGTTTTGATATTGCTCGAAACACGAAGTCGAAATCCGTTTGTTTGTTTTTCAGATATCGGTTGGTAACTTTTTTTCTATACATGCTAGCGACCTGAAACTTGTTTCATCGCATTCAGCGCGTCAAATTACGCCGGAAACGGTCGTCTTTGTTTTCATATTGCTTAAAACACGAAGTCGAATTCCGTCCGTTTGTATCGTGGATATCGGTGAGTAACTTTTTTTCTATACATGCTAGCGACCTAAAACTTGTTTTATCGCATTCAGCGCGTCAAATTACGCCGGAAACGGTCGTCTTTGTTTTGATATTGCTCAAAACACGGAGTCAATTTCCGTTCGTTTGTTTCGTGGATATCGGTGAGTAACTTTTTTTCTATACATGCTAGCGACCTAAAACTTGTTTTATCGCATTCAGCGCGTCAAATTACGCCGGAAAACGGTCGTCTTTGTTTTGATATTGCTCGAAACACGAAGTCGAAGTCCGTTCGTTTGTTTTTCAGATATCGGTTGGTAACTTTTTTTCTATACATGCTAGCGACCTAAAACTTGTTTTATCGCATTCAGCGCGTCAAATTACGCCGGAAACGGTCGTCTTTGTTTTGATATTGCTCGAAACACGAAGTCGAAGTCCGTTTGATTGTCTTTCAGATATCGGTTGGTAACTTTTTTTCTATACATGCTAGCGACCTAAAACTTGTTTCATCGCATTCAGCGCGTCAAATTACGCCGGAAACGGTCGTCTTTGTTTTGATATTGCTCAAAACACGGAGTCAATTTCCGTTCGTTTGTTTCGTGGATATCGGTAAGTAACTTTTTTTCTATACATGCTAGCGACCTAAAACTTGTTTCATCGCATTTAGCCCGTCAAATTACGCCGGAAACGGTCGTCTTTGTTCTGATATTGCTTAAAACACGAAGTCGAATTCCGTTCGTTTGTTTCGTGGATATCGGTTAGTAACTTTTTTTCTATACATGCTAGCGACCTAAAACTTGTTTTATCGCATTCAGCGCGTCAAATTACGCCGGAAACGGTCGTCTTTGTTTTGATATTGCTCGAAACACGAAGTCGAAGTCCGTTTGTTTGTTTTTCAGATATCGGTTGGTAACTTTTTTTCTATACATGCTAGCGACCTAAAACTTGTTTTATCGCATTCAGCGCGTCAAATTACGCCGGAAACGGTCGTCTTTGTTTTGATATTGCTCAAAACACGAAGTCGAATTCCGTTCGTTTGTTTCGTGGATATCGGTGCGTAACTTTTTTTCTATACATGCTAGCGACCTAAAACTTGTTTTATCGCATTCAGCGCGTCAAATTACGCCGGAAACGGTCGTCTTTGTTTTGATATTGCTCGAAACACGAAGTCGAAGTCCGTTTGATTGTCTTTCAGATATCGGTTGGTAACTTTTTTTCTATACATGCTAGCGACCTAAAACTTGTTTCATCGCATTCAGCGCGTCAAATTACGCCGGAAACGGTCGTCTTTGTTTTGATATTGCTCAAAACACGGAGTCAATTTCCGTTCGTTTGTTTCGTGGATATCGGTAAGTAACTTTTTTTCTATACATGCTAGCGACCTAAAACTTGTTTCATCGCATTTAGCCCGTCAAATTACGCCGGAAACGGTCGTCTTTGTTCTGATATTGCTTAAAACACGAAGTCGAATTCCGTTCGTTTGTTTCGTGGATATCGGTGAGTAACTTTTTTTCTATACATGCTAGCGACCTAAAACTTGTTTGATGGCATTCAGCGCGTCAAATTACGCCGGAAACGGCCGTCTCTGTTTTGATATTGCTCGAAACACGAAGTCGAAGTCCGTTTGTTTGTTCTTCAGATATCGGTTGGTAACTTTTTTTCTATACATGCTAGCGACCTAAAACTTGTTTCATCGCATTCAGCGCGTCAAATTACGCCGGAAACGGTCGTTTTTGTTTTGATATTGCTCAAAACACGGGGTCAATTTCCGTTCGTTTGTTTCGTGGATATCGGTGAGTAACTTTTTTTCTATACATGCTAGCGACCTAAAACTTGTTTGATCGCATTCAGCGCGTCAAATTACGCCGGAAACGGTCGTCTTTGTTTTGATATTGCTCAAAACACGAAGTCGAAGTCCGTTTGTTTGTTTTTCAGATATCGGTTGGTAACTTTTTTTCTATACATGCTAGCGACCTAAAACTTGTTTTATCGCATTCAGCGCGTCAAATTACGCCGGAAACGGTCGTCTTTGTTTTGATATTGCTCAAAACACGAAGTCGAATTCCGTTCGTTTGTTTCGTGGATATCGGTGCGTCACTTTTTTTCTATACATGCTAGCTACCTAAAACTTGTTTTATCGCATTCAGCGCTTCAAATTACGCCGGAAACAGCCGTCTTTGTTTTGATATTGCTCGAAACACGAAGTCGAAATCCGTTTGTTTGTTTTTCAGATATCGGTTGGTAACTTTTTTTCTATACATGCTAGCGACCTGAAACTTGTTTCATCGCATTCAGCGCGTCAAATTACGCCGGAAACGGTCGTCTTTGTTTTCATATTGCTTAAAACACGAAGTCGAATTCCGTCCGTTTGTATCGTGGATATCGGTGAGTAACTTTTTTTCTATACATGCTAGCGACCTAAAACTTGTTTTATCGCATTCAGCGCGTCAAATTACGCCGGAAACGGTCGTCTTTGTTTTGATATTGCTCAAAACACGGAGTCAATTTCCGTTCGTTTGTTTCGTGGATATCGGTGAGTAACTTTTTTTCTATACATGCTAGCGACCTAAAACTTGTTTTATCGCATTCAGCGCGTCAAATTACGCCGGAAAACGGTCGTCTTTGTTTTGATATTGCTCGAAACACGAAGTCGAAGTCCGTTCGTTTGTTTTTCAGATATCGGTTGGTAACTTTTTTTCTATACATGCTAGCGACCTAAAACTTGTTTTATCGCATTCAGCGCGTCAAATTACGCCGGAAACGGTCGTCTTTGTTTTGATATTGCTCGAAACACGAAGTCGAAGTCCGTTTGATTGTCTTTCAGATATCGGTTGGTAACTTTTTTTCTATACATGCTAGCGACCTAAAACTTGTTTCATCGCATTCAGCGCGTCAAATTACGCCGGAAACGGTCGTCTTTGTTTTGATATTGCTCAAAACACGGAGTCAATTTCCGTTCGTTTGTTTCGTGGATATCGGTAAGTAACTTTTTTTCTATACATGCTAGCGACCTAAAACTTGTTTCATCGCATTTAGCCCGTCAAATTACGCCGGAAACGGTCGTCTTTGTTCTGATATTGCTTAAAACACGAAGTCGAATTCCGTTCGTTTGTTTCGTGGATATCGGTTAGTAACTTTTTTTCTATACATGCTAGCGACCTAAAACTTGTTTTATCGCATTCAGCGCGTCAAATTACGCCGGAAACGGTCGTCTTTGTTTTGATATTGCTCGAAACACGAAGTCGAAGTCCGTTTGTTTGTTTTTCAGATATCGGTTGGTAACTTTTTTTCTATACATGCTAGCGACCTAAAACTTGTTTTATCGCATTCAGCGCGTCAAATTACGCCGGAAACGGTCGTCTTTGTTTTGATATTGCTCAAAACACGAAGTCGAATTCCGTTCGTTTGTTTCGTGGATATCGGTGCGTAACTTTTTTTCTATACATGCTAGCGACCTAAAACTTGTTTTATCGCATTCAGCGCGTCAAATTACGCCGGAAACGGTCGTCTTTGTTTTGATATTGCTCGAAACACGAAGTCGAAGTCCGTTTGATTGTCTTTCAGATATCGGTTGGTAACTTTTTTTCTATACATGCTAGCGACCTAAAACTTGTTTCATCGCATTCAGCGCGTCAAATTACGCCGGAAACGGTCGTCTTTGTTTTGATATTGCTCAAAACACGGAGTCAATTTCCGTTCGTTTGTTTCGTGGATATCGGTAAGTAACTTTTTTTCTATACATGCTAGCGACCTAAAACTTGTTTCATCGCATTTAGCCCGTCAAATTACGCCGGAAACGGTCGTCTTTGTTCTGATATTGCTTAAAACACGAAGTCGAATTCCGTTCGTTTGTTTCGTGGATATCGGTGAGTAACTTTTTTTCTATACATGCTAGCGACCTAAAACTTGTTTGATGGCATTCAGCGCGTCAAATTACGCCGGAAACGGCCGTCTCTGTTTTGATATTGCTCGAAACACGAAGTCGAAGTCCGTTTGTTTGTTCTTCAGATATCGGTTGGTAACTTTTTTTCTATACATGCTAGCGACCTAAAACTTGTTTCATCGCATTCAGCGCGTCAAATTACGCCGGAAACGGTCGTTTTTGTTTTGATATTGCTCAAAACACGGGGTCAATTTCCGTTCGTTTGTTTCGTGGATATCGGTGAGTAACTTTTTTTCTATACATGCTAGCGACCTAAAACTTGTTTGATCGCATTCAGCGCGTCAAATTACGCCGGAAACGGTCGTCTTTGTTTTGATATTGCTCAAAACACGAAGTCGAAGTCCGTTTGTTTGTTTTTCAGATATCGGTTGGTAACTTTTTTTCTATACATGCTAGCGACCTAAAACTTGTTTTATCGCATTCAGCGCGTCAAATTACGCCGGAAACGGTCGTCTTTGTTTTGATATTGCTCAAAACACGAAGTCGAATTCCGTTCGTTTGTTTCGTGGATATCGGTGCGTCACTTTTTTTCTATACATGCTAGCTACCTAAAACTTGTTTTATCGCATTCAGCGCGTCAAATTACGCCGGAAACAGCCGTCTTTGTTTTGATATTGCTCGAAACACGAAGTCGAAATCCGTTTGTTTGTTTTTCAGATATCGGTTGGTAACTTTTTTTCTATACATGCTAGCGACCTGAAACTTGTTTCATCGCATTCAGCGCGTCAAATTACGCCGGAAACGGTCGTCTTTGTTTTCATATTGCTTAAAACACGAAGTCGAATTCCGTCCGTTTGTATCGTGGATATCGGTGAGTAACTTTTTTTCTATACATGCTAGCGACCTAAAACTTGTTTTATCGCATTCAGCGCGTCAAATTACGCCGGAAACGGTCGTCTTTGTTTTGATATTGCTCAAAACACGGAGTCAATTTCCGTTCGTTTGTTTCGTGGATATCGGTGAGTAACTTTTTTTCTATACATGCTAGCGACCTAAAACTTGTTTTATCGCATTCAGCGCGTCAAATTACGCCGGAAAACGGTCGTCTTTGTTTTGATATTGCTCGAAACACGAAGTCGAAGTCCGTTCGTTTGTTTTTCAGATATCGGTTGGTAACTTTTTTTCTATACATGCTAGCGACCTAAAACTTGTTTTATCGCATTCAGCGCGTCAAATTACGCCGGAAACGGTCGTCTTTGTTTTGATATTGCTCGAAACACGAAGTCGAAGTCCGTTTGATTGTCTTTCAGATATCGGTTGGTAACTTTTTTTCTATACATGCTAGCGACCTAAAACTTGTTTCATCGCATTCAGCGCGTCAAATTACGCCGGAAACGGTCGTCTTTGTTTTGATATTGCTCAAAACACGGAGTCAATTTCCGTTCGTTTGTTTCGTGGATATCGGTAAGTAACTTTTTTTCTATACATGCTAGCGACCTAAAACTTGTTTCATCGCATTTAGCCCGTCAAATTACGCCGGAAACGGTCGTCTTTGTTCTGATATTGCTTAAAACACGAAGTCGAATTCCGTTCGTTTGTTTCGTGGATATCGGTTAGTAACTTTTTTTCTATACATGCTAGCGACCTAAAACTTGTTTTATCGCATTCAGCGCGTCAAATTACGCCGGAAACGGTCGTCTTTGTTTTGATATTGCTCGAAACACGAAGTCGAAGTCCGTTTGTTTGTTTTTCAGATATCGGTTGGTAACTTTTTTTCTATACATGCTAGCGACCTAAAACTTGTTTTATCGCATTCAGCGCGTCAAATTACGCCGGAAACGGTCGTCTTTGTTTTGATATTGCTCAAAACACGAAGTCGAATTCCGTTCGTTTGTTTCGTGGATATCGGTGCGTAACTTTTTTTCTATACATGCTAGCGACCTAAAACTTGTTTTATCGCATTCAGCGCGTCAAATTACGCCGGAAACAGCCGTCTTTGTTTTGATATTGCTCGAAACACGAAGTCGAAATCCGTTTGTTTGTTTTTCAGATATCGGTTGGTAACTTTTTTTCTATACATGCTAGCGACCTGAAACTTGTTTCATCGCATTCAGCGCGTCAAATTACGCCGGAAACGGTCGTCTTTGTTTTCATATTGCTTAAAACACGAAGTCGAATTCCGTCCGTTTGTATCGTGGATATCGGTGAGTAACTTTTTTTTCATACATGCTAGCGACCTAAAACTTGTTTTATCGCATTCAGCGCGTCAAATTACGCCAGAAACGGCCGTCTTTGTTTTGATATTGCTCGAAACACGAAGTCGAAGTCCGTTTGTTTGTTTTTCAGATATCGGTTGGTAACTTTTTTTCTATACATGCTAGCGACCTAAAACTTGTTTCATCGCATTCAGCGCGTCAAATTACGCCGGAAACGGTCGTCTTTGTTTTGATATTGCTCAAAACACGGAGTCAATTTCCGTTCGTTTGTTTCGTGGATATCGGTAAGTAACTTTTTTTCTATACATGCTAGCGACCTAAAACTTGTTTTATCGCATTTCGCGCGTCAAATTTCGCCGGAAACGGCCGTCTTTGTTTTGATATTGCTCGAAACACGAAGTCGAAGTCCGTTCGTTTGTTTTTCAGATATCGGTTGGTAACTTTTTTTCTATACATGCTAGCGACCTAAAACTTGTTTTATCGCATTCAGCGCGTCAAATTACGCCGGAAACGGTCGTCTTTGTTTTGATATTGCTCGAAACACGAAGTCGAAGTCCGTTTGTTTGTTTTTCAGATATCGGTTGGTAACTTTTTTTCTATACATGCTAGCGACCTAAAACTTGTTTTATCGCATTCAGCGCGTCAAATTACGCCGGAAACGGTCGTCTTTGTTTTGATATTGCTCAAAACACGAAGTCGAAGTCCGTTTGTTTGTTTTTCAGATATCGGTTGGTCACTTTTTTTCTATACATGCTAGCGACCTGAAACTTGTTTCATCGCATTCAGCGCGTCAAATTACGCCGGAAACGGCCGTCTTTGTTTTGATATTGCTCGAAACACGAAGTCGAAGTCCGTTTGTTTGTTTTTCAGATATCGGTTGGTAACTTTTTTTCTATACATGCTAGCGACCTAAAACTTGTTTTATCGCATTCAGCGCGTCAAATTACTCCGGAAACGGCCGTCTTTGTTTTGATATTGCTCAAAACACGAAGTCGAAGTCCGTTCGTTTGTTTTTCAGATATCGGTTGGTAACTTTTTTTCTATACATGCTAGCGACCTCAAACTTGTTTTATCGCATTCAGCGCGTCGAATTACGCCGGAAACGGTCGTCTTTGTTCTGATATTGCTCAAAACACGGAGTCGAATTCCGTTTGTTTGTTTCGTGGATATCGGTGAGTAACTTTTTTCTATACATGCTAGCGACCTAAAACTTGTTTTATCGCATCCAGCGCGTCAAATTACGCCGGAAACGGTCGTCTTTGTTTTGATATTGCTCAAAACACGAAGTCGAATTCCGTTCGTTTGTTTCGTGGATATCGGTGAGTAACTTTTTTCTATACATGCTAGCGACCTAAAACTTGTTTTATCGCATTCAGCGCGTCAAATTACGCCGGAAACGGTCGTCTTTTTTTTGATATTGCTTAAAACACGAAGTCGAATTCCGTTCGTTTGTTTCGTGGATATCGGTGAGTAACTTTTTTTCTATACATGCTAGCGACCTAAAACTTGTTTCATCGCATTGAGCGCGTCAAATTACGCCGGAAACGGTCGTCTTTGTTTTGATATTGCTTAAAACACGAAGTCGAATTCCGTTCGTTCTTTTCGTGGATATCGGTGAGTAACTTTTTTTCCATACATGCTAGCGACCTAAAATTTGTTTTATCGCATTCAGCGCGTCAAATTACGCCGGAAACGGCCGTCTTTGTTTTGATATTGCTCGAAACACGAAGTCGAAGTCCGTTTGTTTGTTTTTCAGATATCGGTCGGTAACTATTTTTCTATACATGCTAGCGACCTAAAACTTGTTTCATCGCATTGAGCGCGTCAAATTACGCCGGAAACGGTCGTCTTTGTTTTGATATTGCTTAAAACACGAAGTCGAATTCCGTTCGTTCTTTTCGTGGATATCGGTGAGTAACTTTTTTTCCATACATGCTAGCGACCTAAAATTTGTTTTATCGCATTCAGCGCGTCAAATTACGCCGGTAACGGTCGTCTTTGTTTTGATATTGCTCAAAACACGGAGTCAATTTCCGTTCGTTTGTTTCGTGGATATCGGTAAGTAACTTTTTTTCTATACATGCTAGCGACCTAAAACTTGTTTTATCGCATTCAGCGCGTCAAATTACGCCGGAAACGGTCGTCTTTGTTTTGATATTGCTCGAAACACGAAGTCGAAGTCCGTTCGTTTGTTTTTCAGATATCGGTTGGTAACTTTTTTTCTATACATGCTAGCGACCTAAAACTTGTTTTATCGCATTCAGCGCGTCAAATTACGCCGGAAACGGTCGTCTTTGTTTTGATATTGCTCGAAACACGAAGTCGAAGTCCGTTTGATTGTCTTTCAGATATCGGTTGGTAACTTTTTTTCTATACATGCTAGCGACCTAAAACTTGTTTCATCGCATTCAGCGCGTCAAATTACGCCGGAAACGGTCGTCTTTGTTTTGATATTGCTCAAAACACGGAGTCAATTTCCGTTCGTTTGTTTCGTGGATATCGGTAAGTAACTTTTTTTCTATACATGCTAGCGACCTAAAACTTGTTTCATCGCATTTAGCCCGTCAAATTACGCCGGAAACGGTCGTCTTTGTTCTGATATTGCTTAAAACACGAAGTCGAATTCCGTTCGTTTGTTTCGTGGATATCGGTGAGTAACTTTTTTTCTATACATGCTAGCGACCTAAAACTTGTTTGATGGCATTCAGCGCGTCAAATTACGCCGGAAACGGCCGTCTCTGTTTTGATATTGCTCGAAACACGAAGTCGAAGTCCGTTTGTTTGTTCTTCAGATATCGGTTGGTAACTTTTTTTCTATACATGCTAGCGACCTAAAACTTGTTTCATCGCATTCAGCGCGTCAAATTACGCCGGAAACGGTCGTTTTTGTTTTGATATTGCTCAAAACACGGGGTCAATTTCCGTTCGTTTGTTTCGTGGATATCGGTGAGTAACTTTTTTTCTATACATGCTAGCGACCTAAAACTTGTTTGATCGCATTCAGCGCGTCAAATTACGCCGGAAACGGTCGTCTTTGTTTTGATATTGCTCAAAACACGAAGTCGAAGTCCGTTTGTTTGTTTTTCAGATATCGGTTGGTAACTTTTTTTCTATACATGCTAGCGACCTAAAACTTATTTTATCGCATTCAGCGCGTCAAATTACGCCGGAAACGGTCGTCTTTGTTTTGATATTGCTCAAAACACGAAGTCGAATTCCGTTCGTTTGTTTCGTGGATATCGGTGCGTCACTTTTTTTCTATACATGCTAGCTACCTAAAACTTGTTTTATCGCATTCAGCGCGTCAAATTACGCCGGAAACAGCCGTCTTTGTTTTGATATTGCTCGAAACACGAAGTCGAAATCCGTTTGTTTGTTTTTCAGATATCGGTTGGTAACTTTTTTTCTATACATGCTAGCGACCTGAAACTTGTTTCATCGCATTCAGCGCGTCAAATTACGCCGGAAACGGTCGTCTTTGTTTTCATATTGCTTAAAACACGAAGTCGAATTCCGTCCGTTTGTATCGTGGATATCGGTGAGTAACTTTTTTTCTATACATGCTAGCGACCTAAAACTTGTTTTATCGCATTCAGCGCGTCAAATTACGCCGGAAACGGTCGTCTTTGTTTTGATATTGCTCAAAACACGGAGTCAATTTCCGTTCGTTTGTTTCGTGGATATCGGTGAGTAACTTTTTTTCTATACATGCTAGCGACCTAAAACTTGTTTTATCGCATTCAGCGCGTCAAATTACGCCGGAAAACGGTCGTCTTTGTTTTGATATTGCTCGAAACACGAAGTCGAAGTCCGTTCGTTTGTTTTTCAGATATCGGTTGGTAACTTTTTTTCTATACATGCTAGCGACCTAAAACTTGTTTTATCGCATTCAGCGCGTCAAATTACGCCGGAAACGGTCGTCTTTGTTTTGATATTGCTCGAAACACGAAGTCGAAGTCCGTTTGATTGTCTTTCAGATATCGGTTGGTAACTTTTTTTCTATACATGCTAGCGACCTAAAACTTGTTTCATCGCATTCAGCGCGTCAAATTACGCCGGAAACGGTCGTCTTTGTTTTGATATTGCTCAAAACACGGAGTCAATTTCCGTTCGTTTGTTTCGTGGATATCGGTAAGTAACTTTTTTTCTATACATGCTAGCGACCTAAAACTTGTTTCATCGCATTTAGCCCGTCAAATTACGCCGGAAACGGTCGTCTTTGTTCTGATATTGCTTAAAACACGAAGTCGAATTCCGTTCGTTTGTTTCGTGGATATCGGTTAGTAACTTTTTTTCTATACATGCTAGCGACCTAAAACTTGTTTTATCGCATTCAGCGCGTCAAATTACGCCGGGAACGGTCGTCTTTGTTTTGATATTGCTCGAAACACGAAGTCGAAGTCCGTTTGTTTGTTTTTCAGATATCGGTTGGTAACTTTTTTTCTATACATGCTAGCGACCTAAAACTTGTTTTATCGCATTCAGCGCGTCAAATTACGCCGGAAACGGTCGTCTTTGTTTTGATATTGCTCAAAACACGAAGTCGAATTCCGTTCGTTTGTTTCGTGGATATCGGTGCGTAACTTTTTTTCTATACATGCTAGCGACCTAAAACTTGTTTTATCGCATTCAGCGCGTCAAATTACGCCGGAAACGGTCGTCTTTGTTTTGATATTGCTCGAAACACGAAGTCGAAGTCCGTTTGATTGTCTTTCAGATATCGGTTGGTAACTTTTTTTCTATACATGCTAGCGACCTAAAACTTGTTTCATCGCATTCAGCGCGTCAAATTACGCCGGAAACGGTCGTCTTTGTTTTGATATTGCTCAAAACACGGAGTCAATTTCCGTTCGTTTGTTTCGTGGATATCGGTAAGTAACTTTTTTTCTATACATGCTAGCGACCTAAAACTTGTTTCATCGCATTTAGCCCGTCAAATTACGCCGGAAACGGTCGTCTTTGTTCTGATATTGCTTAAAACACGAAGTCGAATTCCGTTCGTTTGTTTCGTGGATATCGGTGAGTAACTTTTTTTCTATACATGCTAGCGACCTAAAACTTGTTTGATGGCATTCAGCGCGTCAAATTACGCCGGAAACGGCCGTCTCTGTTTTGATATTGCTCGAAACACGAAGTCGAAGTCCGTTTGTTTGTTCTTCAGATATCGGTTGGTAACTTTTTTTCTATACATGCTAGCGACCTAAAACTTGTTTCATCGCATTCAGCGCGTCAAATTACGCCGGAAACGGTCGTTTTTGTTTTGATATTGCTCAAAACACGGGGTCAATTTCCGTTCGTTTGTTTCGTGGATATCGGTGAGTAACTTTTTTTCTATACATGCTAGCGACCTAAAACTTGTTTGATCGCATTCAGCGCGTCAAATTACGCCGGAAACGGTCGTCTTTGTTTTGATATTGCTCAAAACACGAAGTCGAAGTCCGTTTGTTTGTTTTTCAGATATCGGTTGGTAACTTTTTTTCTATACATGCTAGCGACCTAAAACTTGTTTTATCGCATTCAGCGCGTCAAATTACGCCGGAAACGGTCGTCTTTGTTTTGATATTGCTCAAAACACGAAGTCGAATTCCGTTCGTTTGTTTCGTGGATATCGGTGCGTCACTTTTTTTCTATACATGCTAGCTACCTAAAACTTGTTTTATCGCATTCAGCGCGTCAAATTACGCCGGAAACAGCCGTCTTTGTTTTGATATTGCTCGAAACACGAAGTCGAAATCCGTTTGTTTGTTTTTCAGATATCGGTTGGTAACTTTTTTTCTATACATGCTAGCGACCTGAAACTTGTTTCATCGCATTCAGCGCGTCAAATTACGCCGGAAACGGTCGTCTTTGTTTTCATATTGCTTAAAACATGAAGTCGAATTCCGTCCGTTTGTATCGTGGATATCGGTGAGTAACTTTTTTTCTATACATGCTAGCGACCTAAAACTTGTTTTATCGCATTCAGCGCGTCAAATTACGCCGGAAACGGTCGTCTTTGTTTTGATATTGCTCAAAACACGGAGTCAATTTCCGTTCGTTTGTTTCGTGGATATCGGTGAGTAACTTTTTTTCTATACATGCTAGCGACCTAAAACTTGTTTTATCGCATTCAGCGCGTCAAATTACGCCGGAAAACGGTCGTCTTTGTTTTGATATTGCTCGAAACACGAAGTCGAAGTCCGTTCGTTTGTTTTTCAGATATCGGTTGGTAACTTTTTTTCTATACATGCTAGCGACCTAAAACTTGTTTTATCGCATTCAGCGCGTCAAATTACGCCGGAAACGGTCGTCTTTGTTTTGATATTGCTCGAAACACGAAGTCGAAGTCCGTTTGATTGTCTTTCAGATATCGGTTGGTAACTTTTTTTCTATACATGCTAGCGACCTAAAACTTGTTTCATCGCATTCAGCGCGTCAAATTACGCCGGAAACGGTCGTCTTTGTTTTGATATTGCTCAAAACACGGAGTCAATTTCCGTTCGTTTGTTTCGTGGATATCGGTAAGTAACTTTTTTTCTATACATGCTAGCGACCTAAAACTTGTTTCATCGCATTTAGCCCGTCAAATTACGCCGGAAACGGTCGTCTTTGTTCTGATATTGCTTAAAACACGAAGTCGAATTCCGTTCGTTTGTTTCGTGGATATCGGTTAGTAACTTTTTTTCTATACATGCTAGCGACCTAAAACTTGTTTTATCGCATTCAGCGCGTCAAATTACGCCGGAAACGGTCGTCTTTGTTTTGATATTGCTCGAAACACGAAGTCGAAGTCCGTTTGTTTGTTTTTCAGATATCGGTTGGTAACTTTTTTTCTATACATGCTAGCGACCTAAAACTTGTTTTATCGCATTCAGCGCGTCAAATTACGCCGGAAACGGTCGTCTTTGTTTTGATATTGCTCAAAACACGAAGTCGAATTCCGTTCGTTTGTTTCGTGGATATCGGTGCGTAACTTTTTTTCTATACATGCTAGCGACCTAAAACTTGTTTTATCGCATTCAGCGCGTCAAATTACGCCGGAAACAGCCGTCTTTGTTTTGATATTGCTCGAAACACGAAGTCGAAATCCGTTTGTTTGTTTTTCAGATATCGGTTGGTAACTTTTTTTCTATACATGCTAGCGACCTGAAACTTGTTTCATCGCATTCAGCGCGTCAAATTACGCCGGAAACGGTCGTCTTTGTTTTCATATTGCTTAAAACACGAAGTCGAATTCCGTCCGTTTGTATCGTGGATATCGGTGAGTAACTTTTTTTTCATACATGCTAGCGACCTAAAACTTGTTTTATCGCATTCAGCGCGTCAAATTACGCCAGAAACGGCCGTCTTTGTTTTGATATTGCTCGAAACACGAAGTCGAAGTCCGTTTGTTTGTTTTTCAGATATCGGTTGGTAACTTTTTTTCTATACATGCTAGCGACCTAAAACTTGTTTCATCGCATTCAGCGCGTCAAATTACGCCGGAAACGGTCGTCTTTGTTTTGATATTGCTCAAAACACGGAGTCAATTTCCGTTCGTTTGTTTCGTGGATATCGGTAAGTAACTTTTTTTCTATACATGCTAGCGACCTAAAACTTGTTTTATCGCATTCAGCGCGTCAAATTACGCCGGAAACGGTCGTCTTTGTTTTGATATTGCTCAAAACACGAAGTCGAATTCCGTTCGTTTGTTTCGTGGATATCGGTGCGTAACTTTTTTTCTATACATGCTAGCGACCTAAAACTTGTTTTATCGCATTCAGCGCGTCAAATTACGCCGGAAACGGTCGTCTTTGTTCTGATATTGCTTAAAACACGAAGTCGAATTCCGTTCGTTTGTTTCGTGGATATCGGTCAGTAACTTTTTTTCTATACATGCTAGCGACCTAAAACTTGTTTTATCGCATTCAGCGCGTCAAATTACGCCGGAAACGGTCGTCTTTGTTTTGATATTGCTCAAAACACGAAGTCGAATTCCGTTCGTTTGTTTCGTGGATATCGGTGCGTAACTTTTTTTCTATACATGCTAGCGACCTAAAACTTGTTTTATCGCATTCAGCGCGTCAAATTACGCCGGAAACGGTCGTCTTTGTTCTGATATTGCTTGAAACACGAAGTCGAATTCCGTTCGTTTGTTTCGTGGATATCGGTCAGTAACTTTTTTTCTATACATGCTAGCGACCTAAAACTTGTTTTATCGCATTCAGCGCGTCAAATTACGCCGGAAACGGTCGTCTTTGTTCTGATATTGCTTAAAACACGAAGTCGAATTCCGTTCGTTTGTTTCGTGGATATCGGTCAGTAACTTTTTTTCTATACATGCTAGCGACCCAAAACTTGTTTTATCGCATTCAGCGCGTCAAATTACGCCGGAAACGGCCGTCTCTGTTTTGATATTGCTCGAAACACGAAGTCGAAGTCCGTTTGTTTGTTCTTCAGATATCGGTTGGTAACTTTTTTTCTATACATGCTAGCGACCTAAAACTTGTTTTATCGCATTCAGCGCGTCAAATTACGCCGGAAACGGTCGTCTTTGTTTTGATATTGCTCAAAACACGAAGTCGAATTCCGTTCGTTTGTTTCGTGGATATCGGTGCGTAACTTTTTTTCTATACATGCTAGCGACCTAAAACTTGTTTCATCGCATTCAGCGCGTCAAATTACGCCGGAAACGGTCGTCTTTGTTTTGATATTGCTCAAAACACGAAGTCGAATTCCGTTCGTTTGTTTCGTGGATATCGGTGCGTAACTTTTTTTCTATACATGCTAGCGACCTAAAACTTGTTTTATCGCATTCAGCGCGTCAAATTACGCCGGAAACGGTCGTCTTTGTTCTGATATTGCTTAAAACACGAAGTCGAATTCCGTTCGTTTGTTTCGTGGATATCGGTCAGTAACTTTTTTTCTATACATGCTAGCGACCTAAAACTTGTTTTATCGCATTCAGCGCGTCAAATTACGCCGGAAACGGCCGTCTCTGTTTTGATATTGCTCGAAACACGAAGTCGAAGTCCGTTTGTTTGTTCTTCAGATATCGGTTGGTAACTTTTTTTCTATACATGCTAGCGACCTAAAACTTGTTTCATCGCATTCAGCGCGTCAAATTACGCCGGAAACGGTCGTCTTTGTTTTGATATTGCTCAAAACACGAAGTCGAATTCCATTTGTTTGTTTCGTGGATATCGGTGAGTAACTTTTTTTCTATACATGCTAGCGACCTAAAACTTGTTTTATCGCATTCAGCGCGTCAAATTACGCCGGAAACGGCCGTCTCTGTTTTGATATTGTTCGAAACACGAAGTCGAAGTCCGTTTGTTTGTTCTTCAGATATCGGTTGGTAACTTTTTTTCTATACATGCTAGCGACCTAAATCTTGTTTCATCGCATTCAGCGCGTCAAATTACGCCGGAAACGGTCGTCTTTGTTTTGATATTGCTCAAAACACGAAGTCGAATTCCATTTGTTTGTTTCGTGGATATCGGTGAGTAACTTTTTTTCTATACATGCTAGCGACCTAAAACTTGTTTTATCGCATTCAGCGCGTCAAATTACGCCGGAAACGGTCGTCTTTGTTTTGATATTGCTTAAAACACGAAGTCGAATTCCGTCCGTTTGTATCGTGGATATCGGTGAGTAACTTTTTTTTCATACATGCTAGCGACCTAAAACTTGTTTTATCGCATTCAGCGCGTCAAATTACGCCAGAAACGGCCGTCTTTGTTTTGATATTGCTCGAAACACGAAGTCGAAGTCCGTTTGTTTGTTTCGTGGATATCGATCAGTAACTTTTTTTCTATACATGCTAGCGACCTAAAACTTGTTTTATCGCATTCAGCGCGTCAAATTACGCCGGAAACCGCCGTCTCTGTTTTGATATTGCTCGAAACACGAAGTCGAAGTCCGTTTGTTTGTTCTTCAGATATCGGTTGGTAACTTTTTTTCTGTACATGCTAGCGACCTAAAACTTGTTTCATCGCATTCAGCGCGTCAAATTACGCCGGGAACGGTCGTCTTTGTTTTGATATTGCTCACAACACGAAGTCGAATTCCATTTGTTTGTTTCGTGGATATCGGTGAGTAACTTTTTTTCTATACATGCTAGCGACCTAAAACTTGTTTTATCGCATTCAGCGCGTCAAATTACGCCGGAAACGTCCGTCTCTGTTTTGATATTGCTCGAAACACGAAGTCGAAGTCCGTTTGTTTGTTTTCCAGATATCGGTTGATCACTTTTTTTCTATACATGCTAGCGACCTGAAACTTGTTTCATCGCATTCAGCGCGTCAAATTACGCCGGAAACGGCCGTCTTTGTTTTGATATTGCTCGAAACACGAAGTCGAAGTCCGTTTGTTTGTTTTTCAGATATCGGTTGGTAACTTTTTTTCTATACATGCTAGCGACCTATAACTTGTTTTATCGCATTCAGCGCGTCAAATTACGCCGGAAACGGTCGTCTTTGTTTTGATATTGCTCAGAACACGAAGTCGAATTCCGTTCGTTTGTTTCGTGGATATCGGTGAGTAACTTTTTTTCTATACATGCTAGCGACCTCAAACATGTTTTATTGCATTCAGCGCGTCAAATTACGCCGGAAACGGCCGTCTTTGTTCTGATATTGCTCGAAACACGAAGTCGAAGTCCGTTTGTTTGTTTTTCAGATATCGGTTGGTAACTTTTTTTCTACACATGCTAGCGACCTGAAACTTGTTTCATCGCATTCAGCGCGTCAAATTACGCCGGAAACGGTCGTCTTTGTTTTGATATTGCTCAAAACACGGAGTCAATTTCCGTTCGTTTGTTTCGTGGATATCGGTGAGTAACTTTTTTTCTATACATGCTAGCGACCTAAAACCTGTTTCACCGCATTCAGCGCGTCAAATTACGCCGGAAACGGCCGTCTTTGTTTTGATATTGCTCGAAACACGAAGTCGAAGTCCGTTTGTTTGTTTTTCAGATATCGGTTGGTTACTTTTTTTCTATACATGCTAGCGACCTAAAACTTGTTTTATCGCATTCAGCGCGTCAAATTACGCCGGAAACGGTCGTCTTTGTTCTGATATTGCTGAAAACACGAAGTCGAATTCCGTTCGTTTGTTTCGTGGATATCGGTGAGTAACTTTTTTTCCATACATGCTAGCGACCTAAAATTTGTTTTATCGCATCCAGCGCGTCAAATTTCGCCGGAAACGGCCGTCTTTGTTTTGATATTGCTCGAAACACGAAGTCGAAGTCCGTTTGTTTGTTTTTCAGATATCGGTTGGTAACTTTTTTTCTATACATGCTAGCGACCTCAAACTTGTTTTATCGCATTCAGCGCGTCGAATTACGCCGGAAACGGTCGTCTTTGTTCTGATATTGCTCAAAACACGGAGTCGAATTCCGTTTGTTTGTTTCGTGGATATCGGTGAGTAACTTTTCTCTATACATGCTGGCGACCTAAAACTTGTTTTATCGCATTCAGCGCGTCAAATTACGCCGGAAACGGTCGTCTTTGTTTTGATATTGCTCAAAACACGAAGTCGAATTCCGTTCGTTTGTTTCGTGGATATCGGTGAGTAACTTTTTTCTATACATGCTAGCGACCTAAAACTTGTTTTATCGCATTCAGCGCGTCAAATTACGCCGGAAACGGTCGTCTTTTTTTTGATATTGCTTAAAACACGAAGTCGAATTCCGTTCGTTTGTTTCGTGGATATCGGTGAGTAACTTTTTTTCTATACATGCTAGCGACCTAAAACTTGTTTCATCGCATTGAGCGCGTCGAATTACGCCGGAAACGGTCGTCTTTGTTTTGATATTGCTTAAAACACGAAGTCGAATTCCGTTCGTTCTTTTCGTGGATATCGGTTAGTAACTTTATTTCCATACATGCTAGCGACCTAAAATTTGTTTTATCGCATTTCGCGCGTCAAATTTCGCCGGAAACGGCCGTCTTTGTTTTGATATTGCTCGAAACACGAAGTCGAAGTCCGTTCGTTTGTTTTTCAGATATCGGTTGGTAACTTTTTTTCTATACATGCTAGCGACCTAAAACTTGTTTTATCGCATTCAGCGCGTCAAATTACGCCGGAAACGGTCGTCTTTGTTTTGATATTGCTCGAAACACGAAGTCGAAGTCCGTTTGTTTGTTTTTCAGATATCGGTTGGTAACTTTTTTTCTATACATGCTAGCGACCTAAAACTTGTTTTATCGCATCCAGCGCGTCAAATTACGCCGGAAACAGTCGTCTTTGTTTCGATATTGCTCAAAACACGAAGTCGAATTGCGTTCGTTTGTTTCGTGGATATCGGTGAGTAACTTTTTTTCTATACATGCTAGCGACCTAAAATTTGTTTTATCGCATTCAGCGCGTCAAATTACGCCGGAAACGGCCGTCTTTGTTTTGATATTGCTCGAAACACGAAGTCGAAGTCCGTTTGTTTGTTTTTCAGATATCGGTCGGTAACTATTTTTCTATACATGCTAGCGACCTAAAACTTGTTTTATCGCATTCAGCGCGTCAAATTACGCCGGTAACGGTCGTCTTTGTTTTGATATTGCTCAAAACACGGAGTCAATTTCCGTTCGTTTGTTTCGTGGATATCGGTGAGTAACTTTTTTTCTATACATGCTAGCGACCTAAAACTTGTTTTATCGCATTCAGCGCGTCAAATTACGCCGGAAACGGCCGTCTTTGTTTTGATATTGCTCGAAACACGAAGTCGAATTCCGTTCGTTTGTTTCGTGGATATCGGTGAGTAACTTTTTTTCTATACATGCTAGCGACCTAAAACTTGTTTTATCGCATTCAGCGCGTCAAATTACGCCGGAAACGGCCGTCTTTGTTTTGATATTGCTCGAAACACGAAGTCGAAGTCCGTTTGTTTGTATTTCAGATATCGGTTGGTAACTTTTTTACTATACATGCTAGCGACCTAAAACTTGTTTCATCGCATTCAGCGCGTCAAATTACGCCGGAAACGGTCGTCTTTGTTTTGATATTGCTCAAAACACGGAGTCAATTTCCGTTCGTTTGTTTCGTGGATATCGGTGAGTAACTTTTTTTCTATACATGCTAGCGACCTAAAACTTGTTTTATCGCATTCAGCGCGTCAAATTACGCCGGAAACGGTCGTCTTTGTTTTGATATTGCTCGAAACACGAAGTCGAAGTCCGTTTGTTTGTTTTTCAGATATCGGTTGGTCACTTTTTTTCTATACATGCTAGCGACCTCAAACTTGTTTTATCGCATTCAGCGCGTCGAATTACGCCGGAAACGGTCGTCTTTGTTCTGATATTGCTTAAAACACGAAGTCGAATTCCGTTCGTTCTTTTCGTGGATATCGGTGAGTAACTTTTTTTCCATACATGCTAGCGACCTAAAACTTGTTTTATCGCATCCAGCGCGTCAAATTACGCCGGAAACAGTCGTCTTTGTTTCGATATTGCTCAAAACACGAAGTCGAATTGCGTTCGTTTGTTTCGTGGATATCGGTGAGTAACTTTTTTTCTATACATGCTAGCGACCTAAAACTTGTTTTATCGCATTCAGCGCGTCAAATTACGCCGGAAACGGCCGTCTTTGTTTTGATATTGCTCGAAACACGAAGTCGAAGTCCGTTTGTTTGTTTTTCAGATATCGGTCGGTAACTATTTTTCTATACATGCTAGCGACCTAAAACTTGTTTTATCGCATTCAGCGCGTCAAATTACGCCGGTAACGGTCGTCTTTGTTTTGATATTGCTCAAAACACGGAGTCAATTTCCGTTCGTTTGTTTCGTGGATATCGGTGAGTAACTTTTTTTCTATACATGCTAGCGACCTAAAACTTGTTTTATCGCATTCAGCGCGTCAAATTACGCCGGAAACGGCCGTCTTTGTTTTGATATTGCTCGAAACACGAAGTCGAATTCCGTTCGTTTGTTTCGTGGATATCGGTGAGTAACTTTTTTTCTATACATGCTGGCGACCTAAAACTTGTTTTATCGCATTCAGCGCGTCAAATTACGCCGGAAACGGCCGTCTTTGTTTTGATATTGCTCGAAACACGAGGTCGAAGTCCGTTTGTTTGTTTTTCAGATATCGGTTGGTAACTTTTTTACTATACATGCTAGCGACCTAAAACTTGTTTCATCGCATTCAGCGCGTCAAATTACGCCGGAAACGGTCGTCTTTGTTTTGATATTGCTCAAAACACGGAGTCAATTTCCGTTCGTTTGTTTCGTGGATATCGGTGAGTAACTTTTTTTCTATACATGCTAGCGACCTAAAACTTGTTTTATCGCATTCAGCGCGTCAAATTACGCCGGAAACGGTCGTCTTTGTTTTGATATTGCTCGAAACACGAAGTCGAAGTCCGTTTGTTTGTTTTTCAGATATCGGTTGGTCACTTTTTTTCTATACATGCTAGCGACCTCAAACTTGTTTTATCGCATTCAGCGCGTCGAATTACGCCGGAAACGGTCGTCTTTGTTCTGATATTGCTCAAAACACGGAGTCGAATTCCGTTTGTTTGTTTCGTGGATATCGGTGAGTAACTTTTTTCTATACATGCTAGCGACCTAAAACTTGTTTTATCGCATTCAGCGCGTCAAATTACGCCGGAAACGGTCGTCTTTGTTTTGATATTGCTCAAAACACGAAGTCGAATTCCGTTCGTTTGTTTCGTGGATATCGGTGAGTAACTTTTTTCTATACATGCTAGCGACCTAAAACTTGTTTTATCGCATTCAGCGCGTCAAATTACGCCGGAAACGGTCGTCTTTTTTTTGATATTGCTTAAAACACGAAGTCGAATTCCGTTCGTTTGTTTCGTGGATATCGGTGAGTAACTTTTTTTCTATACATGCTAGCGACCTAAAACTTGTTTCATCGCATTGAGCGCGTCAAATTACGCCGGAAACGGTCGTCTTTGTTTTGATATTGCTTAAAACACGAAGTCGAATTCCGTTCGTTCTTTTCGTGGATATCGGTGAGTAACTTTTTTTCCATACATGCTAGCGACCTAAAATTTGTTTTATCGCATTTCGCGCGTCAAATTTCGCCGGAAACGGCCGTCTTTGTTTTGATATTGCTCGAAACACGAAGTCGAAGTCCGTTCGTTTGTTTTTCAGATATCGGTTGGTAACTTTTTTTCTATACATGCTAGCGACCTAAAACTTGTTTTATCGCATTCAGCGCGTCAAATTACGCCGGAAACGGTCGTCTTTGTTTTGATATTGCTCGAAACACGAAGTCGAAGTCCGTTTGTTTGTTTTTCAGATATCGGTTGGTAACTTTTTTTCTATACATGCTAGCGACCTAAAACTTGTTTTATCGCATTCAGCGCGTCAAATTACGCCGGAAACGGTCGTCTTTGTTTTGATATTGCTCAAAACACGAAGTCGAAGTCCGTTTGTTTGTTTTTCAGATATCGGTTGGTCACTTTTTTTCTATACATGCTAGCGACCTGAAACTTGTTTCATCGCATTCAGCGCGTCAAATTACGCCGGAAACGGCCGTCTTTGTTTTGATATTGCTCGAAACACGAAGTCGAAGTCCGTTTGTTTGTTTTTCAGATATCGGTTGGTAACTTTTTTTCTATACATGCTAGCGACCTAAAACTTGTTTTATCGCATTCAGCGCGTCAAATTACTCCGGAAACGGCCGTCTTTGTTTTGATATTGCTCAAAACACGAAGTCGAAGTCCGTTCGTTTGTTTTTCAGATATCGGTTGGTAACTTTTTTTCTATACATGCTAGCGACCTAAAACTTGTTTTATCGCATTCAGCGCGTCAAATTACGCCGGAAACGGTCGTCTTTGTTCTGATATTGCTGAAAACACGAAGTCGAATTCCGTTCGTTTGTTTCGTGGATATCGGTGAGTAACTTTTTTTCCATACATGCTAGCGACCTAAAATTTGTTTTATCGCATTCAGCGCGTCAAATTTCGCCGGAAACGGCCGTCTTTGTTTTGATATTGCTCGAAACACGAAGTCGAAGTCCGTTTGTTTGTTTTTCAGATATCGGTTGGTAACTTTTTTTCTATACATGCTAGCGACCTCAAACTTGTTTTATCGCATTCAGCGCGTCGAATTACGCCGGAAACGGTCGTCTTTGTTCTGATATTGCTCAAAACACGGAGTCGAATTCCGTTTGTTTGTTTCGTGGATATCGGTGAGTAACTTTTTTCTATACATGCTAGCGACCTAAAACTTGTTTTATCGCATCCAGCGCGTCAAATTACGCCGGAAACGGTCGTCTTTGTTTTGATATTGCTCAAAACACGAAGTCGAATTCCGTTCGTTTGTTTCGTGGATATCGGTGAGTAACTTTTTTCTATACATGCTAGCGACCTAAAACTTGTTTTATCGCATTCAGCGCGTCAAATTACGCCGGAAACGGTCGTCTTTTTTTTGATATTGCTTAAAACACGAAGTCGAATTCCGTTCGTTTGTTTCGTGGATATCGGTGAGTAACTTTTTTTCTATACATGCTAGCGACCTAAAACTTGTTTCATCGCATTGAGCGCGTCAAATTACGCCGGAAACGGTCGTCTTTGTTTTGATATTGCTTAAAACACGAAGTCGAATTCCGTTCGTTCTTTTCGTGGATATCGGTGAGTAACTTTTTTTCCATACATGCTAGCGACCTAAAATTTGTTTTATCGCATTCAGCGCGTCAAATTACGCCGGAAACGGCCGTCTTTGTTTTGATATTGCTCGAAACACGAAGTCGAAGTCCGTTTGTTTGTTTTTCAGATATCGGTCGGTAACTATTTTTCTATACATGCTAGCGACCTAAAACTTGTTTCATCGCATTGAGCGCGTCAAATTACGCCGGAAACGGTCGTCTTTGTTTTGATATTGCTTAAAACACGAAGTCGAATTCCGTTCGTTCTTTTCGTGGATATCGGTGAGTAACTTTTTTTCCATACATGCTAGCGACCTAAAATTTGTTTTATCGCATTCAGCGCGTCAAATTACGCCGGTAACGGTCGTCTTTGTTTTGATATTGCTCAAAACACGGAGTCAATTTCCGTTCGTTTGTTTCGTGGATATCGGTAAGTAACTTTTTTTCTATACATGCTAGCGACCTAAAACTTGTTTTATCGCATTCAGCGCGTCAAATTACGCCGGAAACGGTCGTCTTTGTTTTGATATTGCTCGAAACACGAAGTCGAAGTCCGTTCGTTTGTTTTTCAGATATCGGTTGGTAACTTTTTTTCTATACATGCTAGCGACCTAAAACTTGTTTTATCGCATTCAGCGCGTCAAATTACGCCGGAAACGGTCGTCTTTGTTTTGATATTGCTCGAAACACGAAGTCGAAGTCCGTTTGATTGTCTTTCAGATATCGGTTGGTAACTTTTTTTCTATACATGCTAGCGACCTAAAACTTGTTTCATCGCATTCAGCGCGTCAAATTACGCCGGAAACGGTCGTCTTTGTTTTGATATTGCTCAAAACACGGAGTCAATTTCCGTTCGTTTGTTTCGTGGATATCGGTAAGTAACTTTTTTTCTATACATGCTAGCGACCTAAAACTTGTTTCATCGCATTTAGCCCGTCAAATTACGCCGGAAACGGTCGTCTTTGTTCTGATATTGCTTAAAACACGAAGTCGAATTCCGTTCGTTTGTTTCGTGGATATCGGTGAGTAACTTTTTTTCTATACATGCTAGCGACCTAAAACTTGTTTGATGGCATTCAGCGCGTCAAATTACGCCGGAAACGGCCGTCTCTGTTTTGATATTGCTCGAAACACGAAGTCGAAGTCCGTTTGTTTGTTCTTCAGATATCGGTTGGTAACTTTTTTTCTATACATGCTAGCGACCTAAAACTTGTTTCATCGCATTCAGCGCGTCAAATTACGCCGGAAACGGTCGTTTTTGTTTTGATATTGCTCAAAACACGGGGTCAATTTCCGTTCGTTTGTTTCGTGGATATCGGTGAGTAACTTTTTTTCTATACATGCTAGCGACCTAAAACTTGTTTGATCGCATTCAGCGCGTCAAATTACGCCGGAAACGGTCGTCTTTGTTTTGATATTGCTCAAAACACGAAGTCGAAGTCCGTTTGTTTGTTTTTCAGATATCGGTTGGTAACTTTTTTTCTATACATGCTAGCGACCTAAAACTTGTTTTATCGCATTCAGCGCGTCAAATTACGCCGGAAACGGTCGTCTTTGTTTTGATATTGCTCAAAACACGAAGTCGAATTCCGTTCGTTTGTTTCGTGGATATCGGTGCGTCACTTTTTTTCTATACATGCTAGCTACCTAAAACTTGTTTTATCGCATTCAGCGCGTCAAATTACGCCGGAAACAGCCGTCTTTGTTTTGATATTGCTCGAAACACGAAGTCGAAATCCGTTTGTTTGTTTTTCAGATATCGGTTGGTAACTTTTTTTCTATACATGCTAGCGACCTGAAACTTGTTTCATCGCATTCAGCGCGTCAAATTACGCCGGAAACGGTCGTCTTTGTTTTCATATTGCTTAAAACACGAAGTCGAATTCCGTCCGTTTGTATCGTGGATATCGGTGAGTAACTTTTTTTCTATACATGCTAGCGACCTAAAACTTGTTTTATCGCATTCAGCGCGTCAAATTACGCCGGAAACGGTCGTCTTTGTTTTGATATTGCTCAAAACACGGAGTCAATTTCCGTTCGTTTGTTTCGTGGATATCGGTGAGTAACTTTTTTTCTATACATGCTAGCGACCTAAAACTTGTTTTATCGCATTCAGCGCGTCAAATTACGCCGGAAAACGGTCGTCTTTGTTTTGATATTGCTCGAAACACGAAGTCGAAGTCCGTTCGTTTGTTTTTCAGATATCGGTTGGTAACTTTTTTTCTATACATGCTAGCGACCTAAAACTTGTTTTATCGCATTCAGCGCGTCAAATTACGCCGGAAACGGTCGTCTTTGTTTTGATATTGCTCGAAACACGAAGTCGAAGTCCGTTTGATTGTCTTTCAGATATCGGTTGGTAACTTTTTTTCTATACATGCTAGCGACCTAAAACTTGTTTCATCGCATTCAGCGCGTCAAATTACGCCGGAAACGGTCGTCTTTGTTTTGATATTGCTCAAAACACGGAGTCAATTTCCGTTCGTTTGTTTCGTGGATATCGGTAAGTAACTTTTTTTCTATACATGCTAGCGACCTAAAACTTGTTTCATCGCATTTAGCCCGTCAAATTACGCCGGAAACGGTCGTCTTTGTTCTGATATTGCTTAAAACACGAAGTCGAATTCCGTTCGTTTGTTTCGTGGATATCGGTTAGTAACTTTTTTTCTATACATGCTAGCGACCTAAAACTTGTTTTATCGCATTCAGCGCGTCAAATTACGCCGGAAACGGTCGTCTTTGTTTTGATATTGCTCGAAACACGAAGTCGAAGTCCGTTTGTTTGTTTTTCAGATATCGGTTGGTAACTTTTTTTCTATACATGCTAGCGACCTAAAACTTGTTTTATCGCATTCAGCGCGTCAAATTACGCCGGAAACGGTCGTCTTTGTTTTGATATTGCTCAAAACACGAAGTCGAATTCCGTTCGTTTGTTTCGTGGATATCGGTGCGTAACTTTTTTTCTATACATGCTAGCGACCTAAAACTTGTTTTATCGCATTCAGCGCGTCAAATTACGCCGGAAACAGCCGTCTTTGTTTTGATATTGCTCGAAACACGAAGTCGAAATCCGTTTGTTTGTTTTTCAGATATCGGTTGGTAACTTTTTTTCTATACATGCTAGCGACCTGAAACTTGTTTCATCGCATTCAGCGCGTCAAATTACGCCGGAAACGGTCGTCTTTGTTTTCATATTGCTTAAAACACGAAGTCGAATTCCGTCCGTTTGTATCGTGGATATCGGTGAGTAACTTTTTTTTCATACATGCTAGCGACCTAAAACTTGTTTTATCGCATTCAGCGCGTCAAATTACGCCAGAAACGGCCGTCTTTGTTTTGATATTGCTCGAAACACGAAGTCGAAGTCCGTTTGTTTGTTTTTCAGATATCGGTTGGTAACTTTTTTTCTATACATGCTAGCGACCTAAAACTTGTTTCATCGCATTCAGCGCGTCAAATTACGCCGGAAACGGTCATCTTTGTTTTGATATTGCTCAAAACACGGAGACAATTTCCGTTCGTTTGTTTCGTGGATATCGGTGAGTAACTTTTTTTCTATACATGCTAGCGACCTAAAACTTGTTTTATCGCATTCAGCCCGTCAAATTACGCCGGAAACGGTCGTCTTTGTTCTGATATTGCTTAAAACACGAAGTGGAATTCCGTTCGTTTGTTTCGTGGATATCGGTGAGTAACTTTTTTTCTATACATGCTAGCGACCTAAAACCTGGTTCACCGCATTCAGCGCGTCAAATTACGCCGGAAACGGCCGTCTTTGTTTTGATATTGCTCGAAACACGAAGTCGAAGTCCGTTTGTTTGTTTTTCAGATATCGGTTGGTATTTTTTTTTCTATACATGCTAGCGACCTAAAACTTGTTTTATCGCATCCAGCGCGTCAAATTACGCCGGAAACGGTCGTCTTTGTTTTGATATTGCTCAAAACACGAGGTCGAATTGCGTTCGTTTGTTTCGTGGATATCGGTGAGTAACTTTTTTTCTATACATGCTAGCGACCTGAAACTTGTTTTATCGCATTCAGCGCGTCAAATTACGCCGGAAACGGCCGTCTTTGTTTTGATATTGCTCGAAACACGAAGTCGAAGTCCGTTTGTTTGTTTTTCAGATATCGGTCGGTAACTATTTTTCTATACATGCTAGCGACCTAAAACTTGTTTCATCGCATTCAGCGCGTCAAATTACGCCGGTAACGGTCGTCTTTGTTTTGATATTGCTCAAAACACGGAGTCAATTTCCGTTCGTTTGTTTCGTGGATATCGGTGAGTAACTTTTTTTCTATACATGCTAGCGACCTAAAACTTGTTTTATCGCATTCAGCGCGTCAAATTACGCCGGAAACGGCCGTCTTTGTTTTGATATTGCTCGAAACACGAAGTCGAATTCCGTTCGTTTGTTTCGTGGATATCGGTGAGTAACTTTTTTTCTATACATGCTAGCGACCTAAAACTTGTTTTATCGCTTTCAGCGCGTCAAATTACGCCGGAAACGGCCGTCTTTGTTTTGATATTGCTCGAAACACGAAGTCGAAGTCCGTTTGTTTGTTTTTCAGATATCGGTTGGTAACTTTTTTACTATACATGCTAGCGACCTAAAACTTGTTTCATCGCATTCAGCGCGTCAATTTACGCCGAAAACGGTCGTCTTTGTTTTGATATTGCTCAAAACACGGAGTCAATTTCCGTTCGTTTGTTTCGTGGATATCGGTGAGTAACTTTTTTTCTATACATGCTAGCGACCTAAAACTTGTTTTATCGCATTCAGCGCGTCAAATTACGCCGGAAACGGTCGTCTTTGTTTTGATATTGCTCGAAACACGAAGTCAAAATCCGTTTGTTTGTTTTTCAGATATCGGTTGGTAACTTTTTTTCTATACATGCTAGCGACCTGAAACTTGTTTCATCGCATTCAGCGCGTCAAATTACGCCGGAAACGGTCGTCTTTGTTTTCATATTGCTTAAAACACGAAGTCGAATTCCGTCCGTTTGTATCGTGGATATCGGTGAGTAACTTTTTTTTCATACATGCTAGCGACCTAAAACTTGTTTTATCGCATTCAGCGCGTCAAATTACGCCAGAAACGGCCGTCTTTGTTTTGATATTGCTCGAAACACGAAGTCGAAGTCCGTTTGTTTGTTTTTCAGATATCGGTTGGTAACTTTTTTTCTATACATGCTAGCGACCTAAAACTTGTTTCATCGCATTCAGCGCGTCAAATTACGCCGGAAACGGTCATCTTTGTTTTGATATTGCTCAAAACACGGAGACAATTTCCGTTCGTTTGTTTCGTGGATATCGGTGAGTAACTTTTTTTCTATACATGCTAGCGACCTAAAACTTGTTTTATCGCATTCAGCCCGTCAAATTACGCCGGAAACGGTCGTCTTTGTTCTGATATTGCTTAAAACACGAAGTGGAATTCCGTTCGTTTGTTTCGTGGATATCGGTGAGTAACTTTTTTTCTATACATGCTAGCGACCTAAAACCTGTTTCACCGCATTCAGCGCGTCAAATTACGCCGGAAACGGCCGTCTTTGTTTTGATATTGCTCGAAACACGAAGTCGAAGTCCGTTTGTTTGTTTTTCAGATATCGGTTGGTATTTTTTTTTCTATACATGCTAGCGACCTAAAACTTGTTTTATCGCATCCAGCGCGTCAAATTACGCCGGAAACGGTCGTCTTTGTTTTGATATTGCTCAAAACACGAGGTCGAATTGCGTTCGTTTGTTTCGTGGATATCGGTGAGTAACTTTTTTTCTATACATGCTAGCGACCTGAAACTTGTTTTATCGCATTCAGCGCGTCAAATTACGCCGGAAACGGCCGTCTTTGTTTTGATATTGCTCGAAACACGAAGTCGAAGTCCGTTTGTTTGTTTTTCAGATATCGGTCGGTAACTATTTTTCTATACATGCTAGCGACCTAAAACTTGTTTCATCGCATTCAGCGCGTCAAATTACGCCGGTAACGGTCGTCTTTGTTTTGATATTGCTCAAAACACGGAGTCAATTTCCGTTCGTTTGTTTCGTGGATATCGGTGAGTAACTTTTTTTCTATACATGCTAGCGACCTAAAACTTGTTTTATCGCATTCAGCGCGTCAAATTACGCCGGAAACGGCCGTCTTTGTTTTGATATTGCTCGAAACACGAAGTCGAATTCCGTTCGTTTGTTTCGTGGATATCGGTGAGTAACTTTTTTTCTATACATGCTAGCGACCTAAAACTTGTTTTATCGCTTTCAGCGCGTCAAATTACGCCGGAAACGGCCGTCTTTGTTTTGATATTGCTCGAAACACGAAGTCGAAGTCCGTTTGTTTGTTTTTCAGATATCGGTTGGTAACTTTTTTACTATACATGCTAGCGACCTAAAACTTGTTTCATCGCATTCAGCGCGTCAATTTACGCCGAAAACGGTCGTCTTTGTTTTGATATTGCTCAAAACACGGAGTCAATTTCCGTTCGTTTGTTTCGTGGATATCGGTGAGTAACTTTTTTTCTATACATGCTAGCGACCTAAAACTTGTTTTATCGCATTCAGCGCGTCAAATTACGCCGGAAACGGTCGTCTTTGTTTTGATATTGCTCGAAACACGAAGTCGAAGTCCGTTCGTTTGTTTTTCAGATATCGGTTGGTAACTTTTTTTCTATACATGCTAGCGACCTAAAACTTGTTTTATCGCATTCAGCGCGTCAAATCACGCCGGAAACGGTCGTCTTTGTTTTGATATTGCTCGAAACACGAAGTCGAAGTCCGTTTGTTTGTTTTTCAGATATCGGTTGGTAACTTTTTTTCTATACATGCTAGCGACCTAAAACTTGTTTTATCGCATTCAGCGCGTCAAATTACGCCGGAAACGGTCGTCTTTGTTTTGATATTGCTCAAAACACGAAGTCGAATTCCGTTCGTTTGTTTCGTGGATATCGGTGCGTAACTTTTTTTCTATACATGCTAGCTACCTAAAACTTGTTTTATCGCATTCAGCGCGTCAAATTACGCCGGAAGCGGCCGTCTTTGTTTTGATATTGCTCGAAACACGAAGTCGAAGTCCGTTTGTTTGTTTTTCAGATATCGGTTGGTAACTTTTTTACTATACATGCTAGCGACCTAAAACTTGTTTCATCGCATTCAGCGCGTCAAATTACGCCGGAAACGGTCGTCTTTGTTTTGATATTGCTCAAAACACGGAGTCAATTTCCGTTCGTTTGTTTCGTGGATATCGGTGAGTAACTTTTTTTCTATACATGCTAGCGACCTAAAACTTGTTTTATCGCATTCAGCGCGTCAAATTACGCCGGAAACGGTCGTCTTTGTTTTGATATTGCTCGAAACACGAAGTCGAAGTCCGTTCGTTTGTTTTTCAGATATCGGTTGGTAACTTTTTTTCTATACATGCTAGCGACCTAAAACTTGTTTTATCGCATTCAGCGCGTCAAATTACGCCGGAAACGGTCGTCTTTGTTTTGATATTGCTCGAAACACGAAGTCGAAGTCCGTTTGATTGTCTTTCAGATATCGGTTGGTAACTTTTTTTCTATACATGCTAGCGACCTAAAACTTGTTTCATCGCATTCAGCGCGTCAAATTACGCCGGAAACGGTCGTCTTTGTTTTGATATTGCTCAAAACACGGAGTCAATTTCCGTTCGTTTGTTTCGTGGATATCGGTAAGTAACTTTTTTTCTATACATGCTAGCGACCTAAAACTTGTTTCATCGCATTTAGCCCGTCAAATTACGCCGGAAACGGTCGTCTTTGTTCTGATATTGCTTAAAACACGGAGTCGAATTCCGTTCGTTTGTTTCGTGGATATCGGTGAGTAACTTTTTTTCTATACATGCTAGCGACCTAAAACTTGTTTGATGGCATTCAGCGCGTCAAATTACGCCGGAAACGGCCGTCTCTGTTTTGATATTGCTCGAAACACGAAGTCGAAGTCCGTTTGTTTGTTCTTCAGATATCGGTTGGTAACTTTTTTTCTATACATGCTAGCGACCTAAAACTTGTTTCATCGCATTCAGCGCGTCAAATTACGCCGGAAACGGTCGTCTTTGTTTTGATATTGCTCAAAACACGGGGTCAATTTCCGTTCGTTTGTTTCGTGGATATCGGTGAGTAACTTTTTTTCTATACATGCTAGCGACCTAAAACTTGTTTTATCGCATTCAGCGCGTCAAATTACGCCGGAAACGGTCGTCTTTGTTTTGATATTGCTCGAAACACGAAGTCGAAGTCCGTTTGTTTGTTTTTCAGATATCGGTTGGTAACTTTTTTTCTATACATGCTAGCGACCTAAAACTTGTTTTATCGCATTCAGCGCGTCAAATTACGCCGGAAACGGTCGTCTTTGTTTTGATATTGCTCAAAACACGAAGTCGAATTCCGTTCGTTTGTTTCGTGGATATCGGTGCGTAACTTTTTTTCTATACATGCTAGCTACCTAAAACTTGTTTTATCGCATTCAGCGCGTCAAATTACGCCGGAAACAGCCGTCTTTGTTTTGATATTGCTCGAAACACGAAGTCGAAATCCGTTTGTTTGTTTTTCAGATATCGGTTGGTAACTTTTTTTCTATACATGCTAGCGACCTGAAACTTGTTTCATCGCATTCAGCGCGTCAAATTACGCCGGAAACGGTCGTCTTTGTTTTCATATTGCTTAAAACACGAAGTCGAATTCCGTCCGTTTGTATCGTGGATATCGGTGAGTAACTTTTTTTCTATACATGCTAGCGACCTAAAACTTGTTTTATCGCATTCAGCGCGTCAAATTACGCCGGAAACGGTCGTCTTTGTTTTGATATTGCTCAAAACACGGAGTCAATTTCCGTTCGTTTGTTTCGTGGATATCGGTGAGTAACTTTTTTTCTATACATGCTAGCGACCTAAAACTTGTTTTATCGCATTCAGCGCGTCAAATTACGCCGGAAACGGTCGTCTTTGTTTTGATATTGCTCGAAACACGAAGTCGAAATCCGTTTGTTTGTTTTTCAGATATCGGTTGGTAACTTTTTTTCTATACATGCTAGCGACCTGAAACTTGTTTCATCGCATTCAGCGCGTCAAATTACGCCGGAAACGGTCGTCTTTGTTTTCATATTGCTTAAAACACGAAGTCGAATTCCGTCCGTTTGTATCGTGGATATCGGTGAGTAACTTTTTTTTCATACATGCTAGCGACCTAAAACTTGTTTTATCGCATTCAGCGCGTCAAATTACGCCAGAAACGGCCGTCTTTGTTTTGATATTGCTCGAAACACGAAGTCGAAGTCCGTTTGTTTGTTTTTCAGATATCGGTTGGTAACTTTTTTTCTATACATGCTAGCGACCTAAAACTTGTTTCATCGCATTCAGCGCGTGAAATTACGCCGGAAACGGTCATCTTTGTTTTGATATTGCTCAAAACACGGAGACAATTTCCGTTCGTTTGTTTCGTGGATATCGGTGAGTAACTTTTTTTCTATACATGCTAGCGACCTAAAACTTGTTTTATCGCATTCAGCCCGTCAAATTACGCCGGAAACGGTCGTCTTTGTTCTGATATTGCTTAAAACACGAAGTGGAATTCCGTTCGTTTGTTTCGTGGATATCGGTGAGTAACTTTTTTTCTATACATGCTAGCGACCTAAAACCTGTTTCACCGCATTCAGCGCGTCAAATTACGCCGGAAACGGCCGTCTTTGTTTTGATATTGCTCGAAACACGAAGTCGAAGTCCGTTTGTTTGTTTTTCAGATATCGGTCGGTATTTTTTTTTCTATACATGCTAGCGACCTAAAACTTGTTTTATCGCATCCAGCGCGTCAAATTACGCCGGAAACGGTCGTCTTTGTTTTGATATTGCTCAAAACACGAGGTCGAATTGCGTTCGTTTGTTTCGTGGATATCGGTGAGTAACTTTTTTTCTATACATGCTAGCGACCTGAAACTTGTTTTATCGCATTCAGCGCGTCAAATTACGCCGGAAACGGCCGTCTTTGTTTTGATATTGCTCGAAACACGAAGTCGAAGTCCGTTTGTTTGTTTTTCAGATATCGGTCGGTAACTATTTTTCTATACATGCTAGCGACCTAAAACTTGTTTCATCGCATTCAGCGCGTCAAATTACGCCGGTAACGGTCGTCTTTGTTTTGATATTGCTCAAAACACGGAGTCAATTTCCGTTCGTTTGTTTCGTGGATATCGGTGAGTAACTTTTTTTCTATACATGCTAGCGACCTAAAACTTGTTTTATCGCATTCAGCGCGTCAAATTACGCCGGAAACGGCCGTCTTTGTTTCGATATTGCTCGAAACACGAAGTCGAATTCCGTTCGTTTGTTTCGTGGATATCGGTGAGTAACTTTTTTTCTATACATGCTAGCGACCTAAAACTTGTTTTATCGCTTTCAGCGCGTCAAATTACGCCGGAAACGGCCGTCTTTGTTTTGATATTGCTCGAAACACGAAGTCGAAGTCCGTTTGTTTGTTTTTCAGATATCGGTTGGTAACTTTTTTACTATACATGCTAGCGACCTAAAACTTGTTTCATCGCATTCAGCGCGTCAATTTACGCCGAAAACGGTCGTCTTTGTTTTGATATTGCTCAAAACACGGAGTCAATTTCCGTTCGTTTGTTTCGTGGATATCGGTGAGTAACTTTTTTTCTATACATGCTAGCGACCTAAAACTTGTTTCATCGCATTCAGCGCGTCAATTTACGCCGAAAACGGTCGTCTTTGTTTTGATATTGCTCAAAACACGGAGTCAATTTCCGTTCGTTTGTTTCGTGGATATCGGTGAGTAACTTTTTTTCTATACATGCTAGCGACCTAAAACTTGTTTCATCGCATTCAGCGCGTCAAATTACGCCGGAAACGGTCGTCTTTGTTTTGATATTGCTCTAAACACGGAGTCAATTTCCGTTCGTTTGTTTCGTGGATATCGGTGAGTAACTTTTTTTCTACACATGCTAGCGACCTAAAACTTGTTTTATCGCATTCAGCCCGTCAAATTACGCCGGAAACGGTCGTCTTTGTTCTGATATTGCTTAAAACACGAAGTGGAATTCCGTTCGTTCGTTTCGTGGATATCGGTGAGTAACTTTTTTTCTATACATGCTAGCGACCTAAAACCTGTTTCACCGCATTTAGCGCGTCAAATTACGCTGGAAACGGCCGTCTTTGTTTTGATATTGCTCGAAACACGAAGTCGAAGTCCGTTTGATTGTCTTTCAGATATCGGTTGGTAACTTTTTTTCTATACATGCTAGCGACCTAAAACTTGTTTCATCGCATTCAGCGCGTCAAATTACGCCGGAAACGGTCGTCTTTGTTTTGATATTGCTCAAAACACGGAGTCAATTTCCGTTCGTTTGTTTCGTGGATATCGGTAAGTAACTTTTTTTCTATACATGCTAGCGACCTAAAACTTGTTTCATCGCATTTAGCCCGTCAAATTACGCCGGAAACGGTCGTCTTTGTTCTGATATTGCTTAAAACACGAAGTCGAATTCCGTTCGTTTGTTTCGTGGATATCGGTTAGTAACTTTTTTTCTATACATGCTAGCGACCTAAAACTTGTTTGATGGCATTCAGCGCGTCAAATTACGCCGGAAACGGCCGTCTCTGTTTTGATATTGCTCGAAACACGAAGTCGAAGTCCGTTTGTTTGTTCTTCAGATATCGGTTGGTTACTTTTTTCTATACATGCTAGCGACCTAAAACTTGTTTCATCGCATTCAGCGCGTCAAATTACGCCGGAAACGGTCGTCTTTGTTTTGATATTGCTCAAAACACGGAGTCAATTTCCGTTCGTTTGTTTCGTGGATATCGGTGAGTAACTTTTTTTCTATACATGCTAGCGACCTAAAACTTGTTTTATCGCATTCAGCGCGTCAAATTACGCCGGAAACGGCCGTCTTTGTTTTGATATTGCTCGAAACACGAAGTCGAAATCCGTTTGTTTGTTTTCCAGATATTGGTTGGTAACTTTTTTTCTATACATGCTAGCGACCTAAAACTTGTTTCATCGCATTCAGCGCGTCAAATTACGCCGGAAACGGTCGTCTCTGTTTTGATATTGCTCGAAACACGAAGTCGAAGTCCGTTTGTTTGTTTTTCAGATATCGGTTGGTAACTTTTTTTCTATACATGCTAGCGACCTAAAACTTGTTTTATCGCATCCAGCGCGTCAAATTACGCCGGAAACGGTCGTCTTTGTTTTGATATTGCTCAAAACACGAAGTCGAATTGCGTTCGTTTGTTTCGTGGATATCGGTGAGTAACTTTTTTTCTATACATGCTAGCGACCTAAAACTTGTTTTATCGCATTCAGCGCGTCAAATTACGCCGGAAACGGCCGTCTTTGTTTTGATATTGCTCGAAACACGAAGTCGAATTCCGTTCGTTTGTTTCGTGGATATCGGTGAGTAACTTTTTTTCTATACATGCTAGCGACCTAAAACTTGTTTTATCGCATTCAGCGCGTCAAATTACGCCGGAAACGGCCGTCTTTGTTTTGATATTGCTCGAAACACGAAGTCGAATTCCGTTCGTTTGTTTCGTGGATATCGGTGAGTAACTTTTTTTCTATACATGCTAGCGACCTAAAACTTGTTTTATCGCATTCAGCGCGTCAAATTACGCCGGAAACGGCCGTCTTTGTTTTGATATTGCTCGGAACACGAAGTCGAAGTCCGTTTGTTTGTTTTTCAGATATCGGTTGGTAACTTTTTTACTATACATGCTAGCGACCTCAAACTTGTTTTATCGCATTCAGCGCGTCAAATTACGCCGGAAACGGCCGTCTTTGTTTTGATATTGCTCGAAACACGAAGTCGAAATCCGTTTGTTTGTTTTCCAGATATTGGTTGGTAACTTTTTTTCTATACATGCTAGCGACCTAAAACTTGTTTCATCGCATTCAGCGCGTCAAATTACGCCGGAAACGGTCGTCTCTGTTTTGATATTGCTCGAAACACGAAGTCGAAGTCCGTTTGTTTGTTTTTCAGATATCGGTTGGTAACTTTTTTTCTATACATGCTAGCGACCTAAAACTTGTTTTATCGCATCCAGCGCGTCAAATTACGCCGGAAACGGTCGTCTTTGTTTTGATATTGCTCAAAACACGAAGTCGAATTGCGTTCGTTTGTTTCGTGGATATCGGTGAGTAACTTTTTTTCTATACATGCTAGCGACCTAAAACTTGTTTTATCGCATTCAGCGCGTCAAATTACGCCGGAAACGGCCGTCTTTGTTTTGATATTGCTCGAAACACGAAGTCGAATTCCGTTCGTTTGTTTCGTGGATATCGGTGAGTAACTTTTTTTCTATACATGCTAGCGACCTAAAACTTGTTTTATCGCATTCAGCGCGTCAAATTACGCCGGAAACGGCCGTCTTTGTTTTGATATTGCTCGAAACACGAAGTCGAATTCCGTTCGTTTGTTTCGTGGATATCGGTGAGTAACTTTTTTTCTATACATGCTAGCGACCTAAAACTTGTTTTATCGCATTCAGCGCGTCAAATTACGCCGGAAACGGCCGTCTTTGTTTTGATATTGCTCGGAACACGAAGTCGAAGTCCGTTTGTTTGTTTTTCAGATATCGGTTGGTAACTTTTTTACTATACATGCTAGCGACCTCAAACTTGTTTCATCGCATTCAGCGCGTCAAATTACGCCGAAAACGGTCGTCTTTGTTTTGATATTGCTCAAAACACGGAGTCAATTTTCGTTCGTTTGTTTCGTGGATATCGGTGAGTAACTTTTTTTCTATACATGCTAGCGACCTAAAACTTGTTTTATCGCATTCAGCGCGTCAAATTACGCCGGAAACGGTCGTCTTTGTTTTGATATTGCTCGAAACACGAAGTCGAAGTCCGTTCGTTTGTTTTTCAGATATCGGTTGGTAACTTTTTTTCTATACATGCTAGCGACCTAAAACTTGTTTCATCGCATTCAGCGCGTCAAATTACGCCGGAAACGGTCGTCTTTGTTTTGATATTGCTCGAAACACGGAGTCGAAGTCCGTTTGTTTGTTTTTCAGATATCGGTTGGTCACTTTTTTTCTATACATGCTAGCGACCTAAAACTTGTTTTATCGCATTCAGCGCGTCAAATTACGCCGGAAACGGTCGTCTTTGTTCTGATATTGCTTATAACACGAAGTCGAATTCCGTTCGTTTGTTTCGTGGATATCGGTGAGTAACTTTTTTTCTATACATGCTAGCGACCTAAAACCTGTTTTATCGCATTCAGCGCGTCAATTTACGCCGAAAACGGTCGTCTTTGTTTTGATATTGCTCAAAACACGGAGTCAATTTCCGTTCGTTTGTTTCGTGGATATCGGTGAGTAACTTTTTTTCTATACATGCTAGCGACCTAAAACTTGTTTCATCGCATTCAGCGCGTCAATTTACGCCGAAAACGGTCGTCTTTGTTTTGATATTGCTCAAAACACGGAGTCAATTTCCGTTCGTTTGTTTCGTGGATATCGGTGAGTAACTTTTTTTCTATACATGCTAGCGACCTAAAACTTGTTTCATCGCATTCAGCGCGTCAAATTACGCCGGAAACGGTCGTCTTTGTTTTGATATTGCTCTAAACACGGAGTCAATTTCCGTTCGTTTGTTTCGTGGATATCGGTGAGTAACTTTTTTTCTACACATGCTAGCGACCTAAAACTTGTTTTATCGCATTCAGCCCGTCAAATTACGCCGGAAACGGTCGTCTTTGTTCTGATATTGCTTAAAACACGAAGTGGAATTCCGTTCGTTCGTTTCGTGGATATCGGTGAGTAACTTTTTTTCTATACATGCTAGCGACCTAAAACCTGTTTCACCGCATTCAGCGCGTCAAATTACGCTGGAAACGGCTGTCTTTGTTTTGATATTGCTCGAAACACGAAGTCGAAGTCCGTTTGATTGTCTTTCAGATATCGGTTGGTAACTTTTTTTCTATACATGCTAGCGACCTAAAACTTGTTTCATCGCATTCAGCGCGTCAAATTACGCCGGAAACGGTCGTCTTTGTTTTGATATTGCTCAAAACACGGAGTCAATTTCCGTTCGTTTGTTTCGTGGATATCGGTAAGTAACTTTTTTTCTATACATGCTAGCGACCTAAAACTTGTTTCATCGCATTGAGCCCGTCAAATTACGCCGGAAACGGTCGTCTTTGTTCTGATATTGCTTAAAACACGAAGTCGAATTCCGTTCGTTTGTTTCGTGGATATCGGTTAGTAACTTTTTTTCTATACATGCTAGCGACCTAAAACTTGTTTGATGGCATTCAGCGCGTCAAATTACGCCGGAAACGGCCGTCTCTGTTTTGATATTGCTCGAAACACGAAGTCGAAGTCCGTTTGTTTGTTCTTCAGATATCGGTTGGTTACTTTTTTCTATACATGCTAGCGACCTAAAACTTGTTTCATCGCATTCAGCGCGTCAAATTACGCCGGAAACGGTCGTCTTTGTTTTGATATTGCTCAAAACACGGAGTCAATTTCCGTTCGTTTGTTTCGTGGATATCGGTGAGTAACTTTTTTTCTATACATGCTAGCGACCTAAAACTTGTTTTATCGCATTCAGCGCGTCAAATTACGCCGGAAACGGCCGTCTTTGTTTTGATATTGCTCGAAACACGAAGTCGAAATCCGTTTGTTTGTTTTCCAGATATTGGTTGGTAACTTTTTTTCTATACATGCTAGCGACCTAAAACTTGTTTCATCGCATTCAGCGCGTCAAATTACGCCGGAAACGGTCGTCTCTGTTTTGATATTGCTCGAAACACGAAGTCGAAGTCCGTTTGTTTGTTTTTCAGATATCGGTTGGTAACTTTTTTTCTATACATGCTAGCGACCTAAAACTTGTTTTATCGCATCCAGCGCGTCAAATTACGCCGGAAACGGTCGTCTTTGTTTTGATATTGCTCAAAACACGAAGTCGAATTGCGTTCGTTTGTTTCGTGGATATCGGTGAGTAACTTTTTTTCTATACATGCTAGCGACCTAAAACTTGTTTTATCGCATTCAGCGCGTCAAATTACGCCGGAAACGGCCGTCTTTGTTTTGATATTGCTCGAAACACGAAGTCGAATTCCGTTCGTTTGTTTCGTGGATATCGGTGAGTAACTTTTTTTCTATACATGCTAGCGACCTAAAACTTGTTTTATCGCATTCAGCGCGTCAAATTACGCCGGAAACGGCCGTCTTTGTTTTGATATTGCTCGAAACACGAAGTCGAATTCCGTTCGTTTGTTTCGTGGATATCGGTGAGTAACTTTTTTTCTATACATGCTAGCGACCTAAAACTTGTTTTATCGCATTCAGCGCGTCAAATTACGCCGGAAACGGCCGTCTTTGTTTTGATATTGCTCGGAACACGAAGTCGAAGTCCGTTTGTTTGTTTTTCAGATATCGGTTGGTAACTTTTTTACTATACATGCTAGCGACCTCAAACTTGTTTCATCGCATTCAGCGCGTCAAATTACGCCGAAAACGGTCGTCTTTGTTTTGATATTGCTCAAAACACGGAGTCAATTTTCGTTCGTTTGTTTCGTGGATATCGGTGAGTAACTTTTTTTCTATACATGCTAGCGACCTAAAACTTGTTTTATCGCATTCAGCGCGTCAAATTACGCCGGAAACGGTCGTCTTTGTTTTGATATTGCTCGAAACACGAAGTCGAAGTCCGTTCGTTTGTTTTTCAGATATCGGTTGGTAACTTTTTTTCTATACATGCTAGCGACCTAAAACTTGTTTCATCGCATTCAGCGCGTCAAATTACGCCGGAAACGGTCGTCTTTGTTTTGATATTGCTCGAAACACGAAGTCGAAGTCCGTTTGTTTGTTTTTCAGATATCGGTTGGTCACTTTTTTTCTATACATGCTAGCGACCTAAAACTTGTTTTATCGCATTCAGCGCGTCAAATTACGCCGGAAACGGTCGTCTTTGTTCTGATATTGCTTATAACACGAAGTCGAATTCCGTTCGTTTGTTTCGTGGATATCGGTGAGTAACTTTTTTTCTATACATGCTAGCGACCTAAAACCTGTTTTATCGCATTCAGCGCGTCAAATTACTCCGGAAACGGGGTCTTTGTTTTGATATTGCTCAAAACACGAAGTCGAAGTCCGTTCGTTTGTTTTTCAGATATCGGTTGGTAACTTTTTTTCTATACATGCTAGCCACCTAAAACTTGTTTTATCGCATTCAGCGCGTCAAATTACGCCGGAAACGGTCGTCTTTGTTCTGATATTGCTTAAAACACGAAGTCGAATTCCGTTCGTTTGTTTCGTGGATATCGGCGAGTAACTTTTTTTCCATACATGCTAGCGACCTAAAATTTGTTTCATCGCATTCAGCGCGTCAAATTTCGCCGGAAACGGCCGTCTTTGTTTTGATATTGCTCGAAACACGAAGTCGAAGTCCGTTTGTTTGTTTTTCAGATATCGGTTGGTAACTTTTTTTCTATACATGCTAGCGACCTCAAACTTGTTTTATCGCATTCAGCGCGTCGAATTACGCCGGAAACGGTCGTCTTTGTTCTGATATTGCTCAAAACACGGAGTCGAATTCCGTTTGTTTGTTTCGTGGATATCGGTGAGTAACTTTTTTCTATACATGCTAGCGACCTAAAACTTGTTTTATCGCATTCAGCGCGTCAAATTACGCCGGAAACGGTCGTCTTTGTTTTGATATTGCTCAAAACACGAAGTCGAATTCCGTTCGTTTGTTTCGTGGATATCGGTGAGTAACTTTTTTCTATACATGCTAGCGACCTAAAACTTGTTTTATCGCATTCAGCGCGTCAAATTACGCCGGAACCGGTCGTCTTTTTTTTGATATTGCTTAAAACACGAAGTCGAATTCCGTTCGTTTGTTTCGTGGATATCGGTGAGTAACTTTTTTTCTATACATGCTAGCGACCTAAAACTTGTTTCATCGCATTGAGCGCGTCAAATTACGCCGGAAACGGTCGTCTTTGTTTTGATATTGCTTAAAACACGAAGTCGAATTCCGTTCGTTTGTTTCGTGGATATCGGTGAGTAACTTTTTTTCCATACATGCTAGCGACCTAAAATTTGTTTTATCGCATTTCGCGCGTCAAATTTCGCCGGAAACGGCCGTCTTTGTTTTGATATTGCTCGAAACACGAAGTCGAAGTCCGTTCGTTTGTTTTTCAGATATCGGTTGGTAACTTTTTTTCTATACATGCTAGCGACCTAAAACTTGTTTTATCGCATTCAGCGCGTCAAATCACGCCGGAAACGGTCGTCTTTGTTTTGATATTGCTCGAAACACGAAGTCGAAGTCCGTTTGTTTGTTTTTCAGATATCGGTTGGTAACTTTTTTTCTATACATGCTAGCGACCTAAAACTTGTTTTATCGCATCCAGCGCGTCAAATTACATCGGAAACGGTCGTCTTTGTTTTGATATTGCTCAAAACACGAAGTCGAATTCCGTTCGTTTGTTTCGTGGATATCGGTGAGTAACTTTTTTTCTATACATGCTAGCGACCTAAAACTTGTTTTATCGCATTCAGCGCGTCAAATTACGCCGGAAACGGCCGTCTTTGTTTTGATATTGCTCGAAACACGAAGTCGAATTCCGTTCGTTTGTTTCGTGGATATCGGTGAGTAACTTTTTTTCTATACATGCTAGCGACCTAAAACTTGTTTTATCGCATTCAGCGCGTCAAATTACGCCGGAAACGGCCGTCTTTGTTTTGATATTGCTCGAAACACGAAGTCGAAGTCCGTTTGTTTGTTTGTCAGATATCGGTTGGTAACTTTTTTACTATACATGCTAGCGACCTAAAACTTGTTTCATCGCATTCAGCGCGTCAAATTACGCCGGAAACGGTCGTCTTTGTTTTGATATTGCTCAAAACACGGAGTCAATTTCCGTTCGTTTGTTTCGTGGATATCGGTGAGTAACTTTTTTTCTATACATGCTAGCGACCTAAAACTTGTTTTATCGCATTCAGCGCGTCAAATTACGCCGGAAACGGTCGTCTTTGTTTTGATATTGCTCGAAACACGAAGTCGAAGTCCGTTCGTTTGTTTTTTAGATATCGGTTGGTAACTTTTTTTCTATACATGCTAGCGACCTAAAACTTGTTTTATCGCATTCAGCGCGTCAAATCACGCCGGAAACGGTCGTCTTTGTTTTGATATTGCTCGAAACACGAAGTCGAAGTCCGTTTGTTTGTTTTTCAGATATCGGTTGGTAACTTTTTTTCTATACATGCTAGCGACCTAAAACTTGTTTTATCGCATCCAGCGCGTCAAATTACATCGGAAACGGTCGTCTTTGTTTTGATATTGCTCAAAACACGAAGTCGAATTCCGTTCGTTTGTTTCGTGGATATCGGTGAGTAACTTTTTTTCTATACATGCTAGCGACCTAAAACTTGTTTTATCGCATTCAGCGCGTCAAATCACGCCGGAAACGGTCGTCTTTGTTTTGATATTGCTCGAAACACGAAGTCGAAGTCCGTTTGTTTGTTTTTCAGATATCGGTTGGTAACTTTTTTTCTATACATGCTAGCGACCTAAAACTTGTTTTATCGCATCCAGCGCGTCAAATTACATCGGAAACGGTCGTCTTTGTTTTGATATTGCTCAAAACACGAAGTCGAATTCCGTTCGTTTGTTTCGTGGATATCGGTGAGTAACTTTTTTTCTATACATGCTAGCGACCTAAAACTTGTTTTATCGCATTCAGCGCGTCAAATTACTCCGGAAACGGCCGTCTTTGTTTTGATATTGCTCGAAACACGAAGTCGAAATCCGTTTGTTTGTTTTTCAGATATCGGTTGGTAACTTTTTTTCTATACATGCTAGCGACCTAAAACTTGTTTCATCGCATTCAGCGCGTCAAATTACGCCGGAAACGGTCGTCTCTGTTTTGATATTGCTCGAAACACGAAGTCGAAGTCCGTTTGTTTGTTTTTCAGATATCGGTTGGTAACTTTTTTTCTATACATGCTAGCGACCTAAAACTTGTTTTATCGCATTCAGCGCGTCAAATTACGCCGGAATCGGTCGTCTTTGTTTTGATATTGCTCAAAACACGAAGTCGAATTCCGTTCGTTTGTTTCGTGGATATCGGTGCGTAACTTTTTTTCTATACATGCTAGCGACCTAAAACTTGTTTTATCGCATTCAGCGCGTCAAATTACGCCGGAAACGGCCGTCTTTGTTTTGATATTGCTCGAAACACGAAGTCGAAGTCCGTTTGTTTGTTTTTCAGATATCGGTTGGTAACTTTTTTTCTATACATGCTAGCGACCTAAAACTTGTTTTATCGCATTCAGCGCGTCAAATTACGCCGGAAACGGTCGTCTTTTTTTTGATATTGCTTAAAACACGAAGTCGAATTCCGTTCGTTTGTTTCGTGGATATCGGTGAGTAACTTTTTTTCTATACATGTTAGCGACCTAAAACTTGTTTTATCGCATTCAGCGCGTCAAATTACGCCGGAAACGGCCGTCTTTGTTTTGATATTGCTCGAAACACGAAGTCGAATTCCGTTCGTTTGTTTCGTGGATATCGGTGAGTAACTTTTTTTCTATACATGCTAGCGACCTAAAACTTGTTTTATCGCATTCAGCGCGTCAAATTACGCCGGAAACGGCCGTCTTTGTTTTGATATTGCTCGAAACACGAAGTCGAAGTCCGTTTGTTTGTTTGTCAGATATCGGTTGGTAACTTTTTTACTATACATGCTAGCGACCTAAAACTTGTTTTATCGCATTCAGCGCGTCAAATTACGCCGGAAACGGTCGTCTTTGTTCTGATATTGCTTATAACACGAAGTCGAATTCCGTTCGTTTGTTTCGTGGATATCGGTGAGTAACTTTTTTTCTATACATGCTAGCGACCTAAAACCTGTTTTATCGCATTCAGCGCGTCAAATTACTCCGGAAACGGGGTCTTTGTTTTGATATTGCTCAAAACACGAAGTCGAAGTCCGTTCGTTTGTTTTTCAGATATCGGTTGGTAACTTTTTTTCTATACATGCTAGCCACCTAAAACTTGTTTTATCGCATTCAGCGCGTCAAATTACGCCGGAAACGGTCGTCTTTGTTCTGATATTGCTTAAAACACGAAGTCGAATTCCGTTCGTTTGTTTCGTGGATATCGGCGAGTAACTTTTTTTCCATACATGCTAGCGACCTAAAATTTGTTTCATCGCATTCAGCGCGTCAAATTTCGCCGGAAACGGCCGTCTTTGTTTTGATATTGCTCGAAACACGAAGTCGAAGTCCGTTTGTTTGTTTTTCAGATATCGGTTGGTAACTTTTTTTCTATACATGCTAGCGACCTCAAACTTGTTTTATCGCATTCAGCGCGTCGAATTACGCCGGAAACGGTCGTCTTTGTTCTGATATTGCTCAAAACACGGAGTCGAATTCCGTTTGTTTGTTTCGTGGATATCGGTGAGTAACTTTTTTCTATACATGCTAGCGACCTAAAACTTGTTTTATCGCATTCAGCGCGTCAAATTACGCCGGAAACGGTCGTCTTTGTTTTGATATTGCTCAAAACACGAAGTCGAATTCCGTTCGTTTGTTTCGTGGATATCGGTGAGTAACTTTTTTCTATACATGCTAGCGACCTAAAACTTGTTTTATCGCATTCAGCGCGTCAAATTACGCCGGAACCGGTCGTCTTTTTTTTGATATTGCTTAAAACACGAAGTCGAATTCCGTTCGTTTGTTTCGTGGATATCGGTGAGTAACTTTTTTTCTATACATGCTAGCGACCTAAAACTTGTTTCATCGCATTGAGCGCGTCAAATTACGCCGGAAACGGTCGTCTTTGTTTTGATATTGCTTAAAACACGAAGTCGAATTCCGTTCGTTTGTTTCGTGGATATCGGTGAGTAACTTTTTTTCCATACATGCTAGCGACCTAAAATTTGTTTTATCGCATTTCGCGCGTCAAATTTCGCCGGAAACGGCCGTCTTTGTTTTGATATTGCTCGAAACACGAAGTCGAAGTCCGTTCGTTTGTTTTTCAGATATCGGTTGGTAACTTTTTTTCTATACATGCTAGCGACCTAAAACTTGTTTTATCGCATTCAGCGCGTCAAATCACGCCGGAAACGGTCGTCTTTGTTTTGATATTGCTCGAAACACGAAGTCGAAGTCCGTTTGTTTGTTTTTCAGATATCGGTTGGTAACTTTTTTTCTATACATGCTAGCGACCTAAAACTTGTTTTATCGCATCCAGCGCGTCAAATTACATCGGAAACGGTCGTCTTTGTTTTGATATTGCTCAAAACACGAAGTCGAATTCCGTTCGTTTGTTTCGTGGATATCGGTGAGTAACTTTTTTTCTATACATGCTAGCGACCTAAAACTTGTTTTATCGCATTCAGCGCGTCAAATTACGCCGGAAACGGCCGTCTTTGTTTTGATATTGCTCGAAACACGAAGTCGAATTCCGTTCGTTTGTTTCGTGGATATCGGTGAGTAACTTTTTTTCTATACATGCTAGCGACCTAAAACTTGTTTTATCGCATTCAGCGCGTCAAATTACGCCGGAAACGGCCGTCTTTGTTTTGATATTGCTCGAAACACGAAGTCGAAGTCCGTTTGTTTGTTTGTCAGATATCGGTTGGTAACTTTTTTACTATACATGCTAGCGACCTAAAACTTGTTTCATCGCATTCAGCGCGTCAAATTACGCCGGAAACGGTCGTCTTTGTTTTGATATTGCTCAAAACACGGAGTCAATTTCCGTTCGTTTGTTTCGTGGATATCGGTGAGTAACTTTTTTTCTATACATGCTAGCGACCTAAAACTTGTTTTATCGCATTCAGCGCGTCAAATTACGCCGGAAACGGTCGTCTTTGTTTTGATATTGCTCGAAACACGAAGTCGAAGTCCGTTCGTTTGTTTTTTAGATATCGGTTGGTAACTTTTTTTCTATACATGCTAGCGACCTAAAACTTGTTTTATCGCATTCAGCGCGTCAAATCACGCCGGAAACGGTCGTCTTTGTTTTGATATTGCTCGAAACACGAAGTCGAAGTCCGTTTGTTTGTTTTTCAGATATCGGTTGGTAACTTTTTTTCTATACATGCTAGCGACCTAAAACTTGTTTTATCGCATCCAGCGCGTCAAATTACATCGGAAACGGTCGTCTTTGTTTTGATATTGCTCAAAACACGAAGTCGAATTCCGTTCGTTTGTTTCGTGGATATCGGTGAGTAACTTTTTTTCTATACATGCTAGCGACCTAAAACTTGTTTTATCGCATTCAGCGCGTCAAATCACGCCGGAAACGGTCGTCTTTGTTTTGATATTGCTCGAAACACGAAGTCGAAGTCCGTTTGTTTGTTTTTCAGATATCGGTTGGTAACTTTTTTTCTATACATGCTAGCGACCTAAAACTTGTTTTATCGCATCCAGCGCGTCAAATTACATCGGAAACGGTCGTCTTTGTTTTGATATTGCTCAAAACACGAAGTCGAATTCCGTTCGTTTGTTTCGTGGATATCGGTGAGTAACTTTTTTTCTATACATGCTAGCGACCTAAAACTTGTTTTATCGCATTCAGCGCGTCAAATTACTCCGGAAACGGCCGTCTTTGTTTTGATATTGCTCGAAACACGAAGTCGAAATCCGTTTGTTTGTTTTTCAGATATCGGTTGGTAACTTTTTTTCTATACATGCTAGCGACCTAAAACTTGTTTCATCGCATTCAGCGCGTCAAATTACGCCGGAAACGGTCGTCTCTGTTTTGATATTGCTCGAAACACGAAGTCGAAGTCCGTTTGTTTGTTTTTCAGATATCGGTTGGTAACTTTTTTTCTATACATGCTAGCGACCTAAAACTTGTTTTATCGCATTCAGCGCGTCAAATTACGCCGGAATCGGTCGTCTTTGTTTTGATATTGCTCAAAACACGAAGTCGAATTCCGTTCGTTTGTTTCGTGGATATCGGTGCGTAACTTTTTTTCTATACATGCTAGCGACCTAAAACTTGTTTTATCGCATTCAGCGCGTCAAATTACGCCGGAAACGGCCGTCTTTGTTTTGATATTGCTCGAAACACGAAGTCGAAGTCCGTTTGTTTGTTTTTCAGATATCGGTTGGTAACTTTTTTTCTATACATGCTAGCGACCTAAAACTTGTTTTATCGCATTCAGCGCGTCAAATTACGCCGGAAACGGTCGTCTTTTTTTTGATATTGCTTAAAACACGAAGTCGAATTCCGTTCGTTTGTTTCGTGGATATCGGTGAGTAACTTTTTTTCTATACATGTTAGCGACCTAAAACTTGTTTTATCGCATTCAGCGCGTCAAATTACGCCGGAAACGGCCGTCTTTGTTTTGATATTGCTCGAAACACGAAGTCGAATTCCGTTCGTTTGTTTCGTGGATATCGGTGAGTAACTTTTTTTCTATACATGCTAGCGACCTAAAACTTGTTTTATCGCATTCAGCGCGTCAAATTACGCCGGAAACGGCCGTCTTTGTTTTGATATTGCTCGAAACACGAAGTCGAAGTCCGTTTGTTTGTTTGTCAGATATCGGTTGGTAACTTTTTTACTATACATGCTAGCGACCTAAAACTTGTTTCATCGCATTCAGCGCGTCAAATTACGCCGGAAACGGTCGTCTTTGTTTTGATATTGCTCAAAACACGGAGTCAATTTCCGTTCGTTTGTTTCGTGGATATCGGTGAGTAACTTTTTTTCTATACATGCTAGCGACCTAAAACTTGTTTTATCGCATTCAGCGCGTCAAATTACGCCGGAAACGGTCGTCTTTGTTTTGATATTGCTCGAAACACGAAGTCGAAGTCCGTTCGTTTGTTTTTTAGATATCGGTTGGTAACTTTTTTTCTATACATGCTAGCGACCTAAAACTTGTTTTATCGCATTCAGCGCGTCAAATTACGCCGGAAACGGTCGTCTTTGTTTTGATATTGCTCGAAACACGAAGTCGAAGTCCGTTTGTTTGTTTTTCAGATATCGGTTGGTAACTTTTTTTCTATACATGCTAGCGACCTGAAACTTGTTTTATCGCATTCAGCGCGTCAAATTACGCCGGAAACGGTCGTCTTTGTCTTGATATTGCTCAAAACACGAAGTCGAATTCCGTTCGTTTGTTTCGTGGATATCGGTGCGTAACTTTTTTTCTATACATGCTAGCGACCTAAAACTTGTTTTATCGCATTCAGCGCGTCAAATTACGCCGGAAACGGCCGTCTTTGTTTTGATATTGCTCGAAACACGAAGTCGAAGTCCGTTTGTTTGTTTTTCAGATATCGGTTGGTAACTTTTTTTCCATACATGCTAGCGACCTAAAATTTGTTTCATCGCATTCAGCGCGTCAAATTTCGCCGGAAACGGCCGTCTTTGTTTTGATATTGCTCGAAACACGAAGTCGAAGTCCGTTTGTTTGTTTTTCAGATATCGGTTGGTAACTTTTTTTCTATACATGCTAGCGACCTCAAACTTGTTTTATCGCATTCAGCGCGTCGAATTACGCCGGAAACGGTCGTCTTTGTTCTGATATTGCTCAAAACACGGAGTCGAATTCCGTTTGTTTGTTTCGTGGATATCGGTGAGTAACTTTTTTCTATACATGCTAGCGACCTAAAACTTGTTTTATCGCATTCAGCGCGTCAAATTACGCCGGAAACGGTCGTCTTTGTTTTGATATTGCTCAAAACACGAAGTCGAATTCCGTTCGTTTGTTTCGTGGATATCGGTGAGTAACTTTTTTCTATACATGCTAGCGACCTAAAACTTGTTTTATCGCATTCAGCGCGTCAAATTACGCCAGAAACGGCCGTCTTTGTTTTGATATTGCTCGAAACACGAAGTCGAAGTCCGTTTGTTTGTTTTTCAGATATCGGTTGGTAACTTTTTTTCTATACATGCTAGCGACCTGAAACTTGTTTCATCGCATTCAGCGCGTCAAATTACGCCGGAAACGGTCGTCTTTGTTTTGATATTGCTCTAAACACGGAGTCAATTTCCGTTCGTTTGTTTCGTGGATATCGGTGAGTAACTTTTTTTCTACACATGCTAGCGACCTAAAACTTGTTTTATCGCATTCAGCCCGTCAAATTACGCCGGAAACGGTCGTCTTTGTTCTGATATTGCTTAAAACACGAAGTGGAATTCCGTTCGTTCGTTTCGTGGATATCGGTGAGTAACTTTTTTTCTATACATGCTAGCGACCTAAAACCTGTTTCACCGCATTCAGCGCGTCAAATTACGCTGGAAACGGCCGTCTTTGTTTTGATATTGCTCGAAACACGAAGTCGAAGTCCGTTTGATTGTCTTTCAGATATCGGTTGGTAACTTTTTTTCTATACATGCTAGCGACCTAAAACTTGGTTCATCGCATTCAGCGCGTCAAATTACGCCGGAGACGGTCGTCTTTGTTTTGATATTGCTCAAAACACGGAGTCAATTTCCGTTCGTTTGTTTCGTGGATATCGGTAAGTAACTTTTTTTCTATACATGCTAGCGACCTAAAACTTATTTCATCGCATTTAGCCCGTCAAATTACGCCGGAAACGGTCGTCTTTGTTCTGATATTGCTTAAAACACGAAGTCGAATTCCGTTCGTTTGTTTCGTGGATATCGGTTAGTAACTTTTTTTCTATACATGCTAGCGACCTAAAACTTGTTTGATGGCATTCAGCGCGTCAAATTACGCCGGAAACGGCCGTCTCTGTTTTGATATTGCTCGAAACACGAAGTCGAAGTCCGTTTGTTTGTTCTTCAGATATCGGTTGGTTACTTTTTTCTATACATGCTAGCGACCTAAAACTTGTTTCATCGCATTCAGCGCGTCAAATTACGCCGGAAACGGTCGTCTTTGTTTTGATATTGCTCAAAACACGGAGTCAATTTCCGTTCGTTTGTTTCGTGGATATCGGTGAGTAACTTTTTTTCTATACATGCTAGCGACCTAAAACTTGTTTTATCGCATTCAGCGCGTCAAATTACGCCGGAAACGGCCGTCTTTGTTTTGATATTGCTCGAAACACGAAGTCGAAATCCGTTTGTTTGTTTTTCAGATATCGGTTGGTAACTTTTTTTCTATACATGCTAGCGACCTAAAACTTGTTTCATCGCATTCAGCGCGTCAAATTACGCCGGAAACGGTCGTCTCTGTTTTGATATTGCTCGAAACACGAAGTCGAAGTCCGTTTGTTTGTTTTTCAGATATCGGTTGGTAACTTTTTTTCTATACATGCTAGCGACCTAAAACTTGTTTTATCGCATTCAGCGCGTCAAATTACGCCGGAAACGGTCGTCTTTGTTTTGATATTGCTCAAAACACGAAGTCGAATTCCGTTCGTTTGTTTCGTGGATATCGGTGCGTAACTTTTTTTCTATACATGCTAGCGACCTAAAACTTGTTTTATCGCATTCAGCGCGTCAAATTACGCCGGAAACGGCCGTCTTTGTTTTGATATTGCTCGAAACACGAAGTCGAAGTCCGTTTGTTTGTTTTTCAAATATCGGTCGATAACTATTTTTCTATACATGCTAGCGACCTGAAACTTGTTTCATCGCATTCAGCGCGTCAAATTACGCCGGAAACGGTCGTCTTTGTTTTGATATTGCTCAAAACACGGAGTCAATTTCCGTTCGTTTGTTTCGTGGATATCGGTGAGTAACTTTTTTTCTATACATGCTAGCGACCTAAAACTTGTTTTATCGCATTCAGCGCGTCAAATTACGCCGGAAACGGCCGTCTTTGTTTTGATATTGCTCGAAACACGAAGTCGAATTCCGTTCGTTTGTTTCGTGGATATCGGTGAGTAACTTTTTTTCTATACATGCTAGCGACCTAAAACTTGTTTTATCGCATTCAGCGCGTCAAATTACGCCGGAAACGGCCGTCTTTGTTTTGATATTGCTCGAAACACGAAGTCGAAGTCCGTTTGTTTGTTTGTCAGATATCGGTTGGTAACTTTTTTACTATACATGCTAGCGACCTAAAACTTCTTTCATCGCATTCAGCGCGTCAAATTACGCCGGAAACGGTCGTCTTTGTTTTGATATTGCTCAAAACACGGAGTCAATTTCCGTTCGTTTGTTTCGTGGATATCGGTGAGTAACTTTTTTTCTATACATGCTAGCGACCTAAAACTTGTTTTATCGCATTCAGCGCGTCAAATTACGCCGGAAACGGTCGTCTTTGTTTTGATATTGCTCGAAACACGAAGTCGAAGTCCGTTCGTTTGTTTTTTAGATATCGGTTGGTAACTTTTTTTCTATACATGCTAGCGACCTAAAACTTGTTTTATCGCATTCAGCGCGTCAAATTACGCCGGAAACGGTCGTCTTTGTTTTGATATTGCTCGAAACACGAAGTCGAAGTCCGTTTGTTTGTTTTTCAGATATCGGTTGGTAACTTTTTTTCTATACATGCTAGCGACCTGAAACTTGTTTTATCGCATTCAGCGCGTCAAATTACGCCGGAAACGGTCGTCTTTGTCTTGATATTGCTCAAAACACGAAGTCGAATTCCGTTCGTTTGTTTCGTGGATATCGGTGCGTAACTTTTTTTCTATACATGCTAGCGACCTAAAACTTGTTTTATCGCATTCAGCGCGTCAAATTACGCCGGAAACGGCCGTCTTTGTTTTGATATTGCTCGAAACACGAAGTCGAAGTCCGTTTGTTTGTTTTTCAGATATCGGTTGGTAACTTTTTTTCTATACATGCTAGCGACCTAAAACTTGTTTCATCGCATTCAGCGCGTCAAATTACGCCGGAAACGGTCGTCTTTGTTTTGATATTGCTTAAAACACGAAGTCGGATTCCGTCCGTTTGTATCGTGGATATCGGTGAGTAACTTTTTTTCTATACATGCTAGCGACCTAAAACTTGTTTTATCGCATTCAGCGCGTCAAATTACGCCAGAAACGGCCGTCTTTGTTTTGATATTGCTCGAAACACGAAGTCGAAGTCCGTTTGTTTGTTTTTCAGATATCGGTTGGTAACTTTTTTTCTATACATGCTAGCGACCTGAAACTTGTCTCATCGCATTCAGCGCGTCAAATTACGCCGGAAACGGTCGTCTTTGTTTTGATATTGCTCTAAACACGGAGTCAATTTCCGTTCGTTTGTTTCGTGGATATCGGTGAGTAACTTTTTTTCTACACATGCTAGCGACCTAAAACTTGTTTTATCGCATTCAGCCCGTCAAATTACGCCGGAAACGGTCGTCTTTGTTCTGATATTGCTTAAAACACGAAGTGGAATTCCGTTCGTTCGTTTCGTGGATATCGGTGAGTAACTTTTTTTTTATACATGCTAGCGACCTAAAACCTGTTTCACCGCATTCAGCGCGTCAAATTACGCTGGAAACGGCCGTCTTTGTTTTGATATTGCTCGAAACACGAAGTCGAAGTCCGTTTGATTGTCTTTCAGATATCGGTTGGTAACTTTTTTTCTATACATGCTAGCGACCTAAAACTTGTTTCATCGCATTCAGCGCGTCAAATTACGCCGGAAACGGTCGTCTTTGTTTCGATATTGCTCAAAACACGGAGTCAATTTCCGTTCGTTTGTTTCGTGGATATCGGTAAGTAACTTTTTTTCTATACATGCTAGCGACCTAAAACTTATTTCATCGCATTTAGCCCGTCAAATTACGCCGGAAACGGTCGTCTTTGTTCTGATATTGCTTAAAACACGAAGTCGAATTCCGTTCGTTTGTTTCGTGGATATCGGTTAGTAACATTTTTTTCTATACATGCTAGCGACCTAAAACTTGTTTGATGGCATTCAGCGCGTCAAATTACGCCGGAAACGGCCGTCTCTGTTTTGATATTGCTCGAAACACGAAGTCGAAGTCCGTTTGTTTGTTCTTCAGATATCGGTTGGTTACTTTTTTCTATACATGCTAGCGACCTAAAACTTGTTTCATCGCATTCAGCGCGTCAAATTACGCCGGAAACGGTCGTCTTTGTTTTGATATTGCTCAAAACACGGAGTCAATTTCCGTTCGTTTGTTTCGTGGATATCGGTGAGTAACTTTTTTTCTATACATGCTAGCGACCTAAAACTTGTTTTATCGCATTCAGCGCGTCAAATTACGCCGGAAACGGTCGTCTTTGTTTTGATATTGCTCGAAACACGAAGTCGAAGTCCGTTCGTTTGTTTTTTAGATATCGGTTGGTAACTTTTTTTCTATACATGCTAGCGACCTAAAACTTGTTTTATCGCATTCAGCGCGTCAAATTACGCCGGAAACGGTCGTCTTTGTTTTGATATTGCTCGAAACACGAAGTCGAAGTCCGTTTGTTTGTTTTTCAGATATCGGTTGGTAACTTTTTTTCTATACATGCTAGCGACCTGAAACTTGTTTTATCGCATTCAGCGCGTCAAATTACGCCGGAAACGGTCGTCTTTGTCTTGATATTGCTCAAAACACGAAGTCGAATTCCGTTCGTTTGTTTCGTGGATATCGGTGCGTAACTTTTTTTCTATACATGCTAGCGACCTAAAACTTGTTTTATCGCATTCAGCGCGTCAAATTACGCCGGAAACGGCCGTCTTTGTTTTGATATTGCTCGAAACACGAAGTCGAAGTCCGTTTGTTTGTTTTTCAGATATCGGTTGGTAACTTTTTTTCTATACATGCTAGCGACCTAAAACTTGTTTCATCGCATTCAGCGCGTCAAATTACGCCGGAAACGGTCGTCTTTGTTTTGATATTGCTTAAAACACGAAGTCGGATTCCGTCCGTTTGTATCGTGGATATCGGTGAGTAACTTTTTTTCTATACATGCTAGCGACCTAAAACTTGTTTTATCGCATTCAGCGCGTCAAATTACGCCAGAAACGGCCGTCTTTGTTTTGATATTGCTCGAAACACGAAGTCGAAGTCCGTTTGTTTGTTTTTCAGATATCGGTTGGTAACTTTTTTTCTATACATGCTAGCGACCTGAAACTTGTCTCATCGCATTCAGCGCGTCAAATTACGCCGGAAACGGTCGTCTTTGTTTTGATATTGCTCTAAACACGGAGTCAATTTCCGTTCGTTTGTTTCGTGGATATCGGTGAGTAACTTTTTTTCTACACATGCTAGCGACCTAAAACTTGTTTTATCGCATTCAGCCCGTCAAATTACGCCGGAAACGGTCGTCTTTGTTCTGATATTGCTTAAAACACGAAGTGGAATTCCGTTCGTTCGTTTCGTGGATATCGGTGAGTAACTTTTTTTTTATACATGCTAGCGACCTAAAACCTGTTTCACCGCATTCAGCGCGTCAAATTACGCTGGAAACGGCCGTCTTTGTTTTGATATTGCTCGAAACACGAAGTCGAAGTCCGTTTGATTGTCTTTCAGATATCGGTTGGTAACTTTTTTTCTATACATGCTAGCGACCTAAAACTTGTTTCATCGCATTCAGCGCGTCAAATTACGCCGGAAACGGTCGTCTTTGTTTCGATATTGCTCAAAACACGGAGTCAATTTCCGTTCGTTTGTTTCGTGGATATCGGTAAGTAACTTTTTTTCTATACATGCTAGCGACCTAAAACTTATTTCATCGCATTTAGCCCGTCAAATTACGCCGGAAACGGTCGTCTTTGTTCTGATATTGCTTAAAACACGAAGTCGAATTCCGTTCGTTTGTTTCGTGGATATCGGTTAGTAACATTTTTTTCTATACATGCTAGCGACCTAAAACTTGTTTGATGGCATTCAGCGCGTCAAATTACGCCGGAAACGGCCGTCTCTGTTTTGATATTGCTCGAAACACGAAGTCGAAGTCCGTTTGTTTGTTCTTCAGATATCGGTTGGTTACTTTTTTCTATACATGCTAGCGACCTAAAACTTGTTTCATCGCATTCAGCGCGTCAAATTACGCCGGAAACGGTCGTCTTTGTTTTGATATTGCTCAAAACACGGAGTCAATTTCCGTTCGTTTGTTTCGTGGATATCGGTGAGTAACTTTTTTTCTATACATGCTAGCGACCTAAAACTTGTTTTATCGCATTCAGCGCGTCAAATTACGCCGGAAACGGCCGTCTTTGTTTTGATATTGCTCGAAACACGAAGTCGAAATCCGTTTGTTTGTTTTTCAGATATCGGTTGGTAACTTTTTTTCTATACATGCTAGCGACCTAAAACTTGTTTCATCGCATTCAGCGCGTCAAATTACGCCGGAAACGGTCGTCTCTGTTTTGATATTGCTCGAAACACGAAGTCGAAGTCCGTTTGTTTGTTTTTCAGATATCGGTTGGTAACTTTTTTTCTATACATGCTAGCGACCTAAAACTTGTTTTATCGCATTCAGCGCGTCAAATTACGCCGGAAACGGTCGTCTTTGTTTTGATATTGCTCAAAACACGAAGTCGAATTCCGTTCGTTTGTTTCGTGGATATCGGTGCGTAACTTTTTTTCTATACATGCTAGCGACCTAAAACTTGTTTTATCGCATTCAGCGCGTCAAATTACGCCGGAAACGGCCGTCTTTGTTTTGATATTGCTCGAAACACGAAGTCGAAGTCCGTTTGTTTGTTTTTCAGATATCGGTTGGTAACTTTTTTTCTATACATGCTAGCGACCTAAAACTTGTTTCATCGCATTCAGCGCGTCAAATTACGCCGGAAACGGTCGTCTTTGTTTTGATATTGCTTAAAACACGAAGTCGAATTCCGTCCGTTTGTATCGTGGATATCGGTGAGTAACTTTTTTTCTATACATGCTAGCGACCTAAAACTTGTTTTATCGCATTCAGCGCGTCAAATTACTCCAGAAACGGCCGTCTTTGTTTTGATATTGCTCGAAACACGAAGTCGAAGTCCGTTTGTTTGTTTTTCAGATATCGGTTGGTAACTTTTTTTCTATACATGCTAGCGACCTAAAACTTGTTTCATCGCATTCAGCGCGTCAAATTACGCCGGAAACGGTCGTCTTTGTTTTGATATTGCTCAAAACACGGAGTCAATTTCCGTTCGTTTGTTTCGTGGATATCGGTGAGTAACTTTTTTTCTACACATGCTAGCGACCTAAAACTTGTTTTATCGCATTCAGCCCGTCAAATTAAGCCGGAAACGGTCGTCTTTGTTCTGATATTGCTTAAAACACGAAGTGGAATTCCGTTCGTTTGTTTCGTGGATATCGGTGAGTAACTTTTTTTCTATACATGCTAGCGACCTAAAACCTGTTTCACCGCATTCAGCGCGTCAAATTACGCCGGAAACGGCCGTCTTTGTTTTGATATTGCTCGAAACACGAAGTCGAAGTCCGTTTGATTGTCTTTCAGATATCGGTTGGTAAATTTTTTTCTATACATGCTAGCGACCTAAAACTTGTTTCATCGCATTCAGCGCGTCAAATTACGCCGGAAACGGTCGTCTTTGTTTTGATATTGCTCAAAACACGGAGTCAATTTCCGTTCGTTTGTTTCGTGGATATCGGTAAGTAACTTTTTTCCTATACATGCTAGCGACCTAAAACTTGTTTCATCGCATTTAGCCCGTCAAATTACGCCGGAAACGGTCGTCTCTGTTTTGATATTGCTCGAAACACGAAGTCGAAGTCCGTTCGTTTGTTTTTCAGATATCGGTTGGTAACTTTTTTTCTATACATGCTAGCGACCTAAAACTTGTTTTATCGCATTCAGCGCGTCAAATTACGCCGGAAACGGTCGTCTTTGTTTTGATATTGCTCGAAACACGAAGTCGAAGTCCGTTTGTTTGTTTTTCAGATATCGGTTGGTAATTTTTTTTCTATACATGCTAGCGACCTAAAACTTGTTTTATCGCATTCAGCGCGTCAAATTACGCCGGAAACGGTCGTCTTTGTTTTGATATTGCTCAAAACACGAAGTCGAATTCCGTTCGTTTGTTTCGTGGATATCGGTGCGTAACTTTTTTTCTATACATGCTAGCGACCTAAAACTTGTTTTATCGCATTCAGCGCGTCAAATTACGCCGGAAACGGCCGTCTTTGTTTTGATATTGCTCGAAACACGAAGTCGAAGTCCGTTTGTTTGTTTTTCAGATATCGGTTGGTAACTTTTTTTCTATACATGCTAGCGACCTAAAACTTGTTTCATCGCATTTAGCCCGTCAAATTACGCCGGAAACGGTCGTCTCTGTTTTGATATTGCTCGAAACACGAAGTCGAAGTCCGTTCGTTTGTTTTTCAGATATCGGTTGGTAACTTTTTTTCTATACATGCTAGCGACCTAAAACTTGTTTTATCGCATTCAGCGCGTCAAATTACGCCGGAAACGGTCGTCTTTGTTTTGATATTGCTCGAAACACGAAGTCGAAGTCCGTTTGTTTGTTTTTCAGATATCGGTTGGTAATTTTTTTTCTATACATGCTAGCGACCTAAAACTTGTTTTATCGCATTCAGCGCGTCAAATTACGCCGGAAACGGTCGTCTTTGTTTTGATATTGCTCAAAACACGAAGTCGAATTCCGTTCGTTTGTTTCGTGGATATCGGTGCGTAACTTTTTTTCTATACATGCTAGCGACCTAAAACTTGTTTTATCGCATTCAGCGCGTCAAATTACGCCGGAAACGGCCGTCTTTGTTTTGATATTGCTCGAAACACGAAGTCGAAGTCCGTTTGTTTGTTTTTCAGATATCGGTTGGTAACTTTTTTTCTATACATGCTAGCGACCTAAAACTTGTTTCATCGCATTCAGCGCGTCAAATTACGCCGGAAACGGTCGTCTTTGTTTTGATATTGTTCAAAACACGGAGACAATTTCCGTTCGTTTGTTTCGTGGATATCGGTGAGTAACTTTTTTTCTATACATGCTAGCGACCTAAAACTTGTTTTATCGCATTCAGCCCGTCAAATTACGCCGGAAACGGTCGTCTTTGTTCTGATATTGCTTAAAACACGAAGTGGAATTCCGTTCGTTTGTTTCGTGGATATCGGTGAGTAACTTTTTTTCTATACATGCTAGCGACCTAAAACCTGTTTCACCGCATTCAGCGCGTCAAATTACGCCGGAAACGGCCGTCTTTGTTTTGATATTGCTCGAAACACGAAGTCGAAGTCCGTTTGATTGTTTTTCAGATATCGGTTGGTAACTTTTTTTCTATACATGCTAGCGACCTAGAACTTGTTTTATCGCATTCAGCGCGTCAAATTACGCCGGAAACGGCCGTCTTTGTTTTGATATTGCTCGAAACACGAAGTCGAATTCCGTTCGTTTGTTTCGTGGATATCGGTGAGTAACTTTTTTTCTATACATGCTAGCGACCTAAAACTTGTTTTATCGCATTCAGCGCGTCAAATTACGCCGGAAACGGTCGTCTCTGTTTTGATATTGCTCGAAACACGAAGTCGAAGTCCGTTCGTTTGTTTTTCAGATATCGGTTGGTAACTTTTTTTCTATACATGCTAGCGACCTAAAACTTGTTTTATCGCATTCAGCGCGTCAAATTACGCCGGAAACGGTCGTCTTTGTTTTGATATTGCTCGAAACACGAAGTCGAAGTCCGTTTGTTTGTTTTTCAGATATCGGTTGGTAACTTTTTTTCTATACATGCTAGCGACCTAAAACTTGTTTTATCGCATTCAGCGCGTCAAATTACGCCGGAAACGGTCGTCTTTGTTTTGATATTGCTCAAAACACGAAGTCGAATTCCGTTCGTTTGTTTCGTGGATATCGGTGCGTAACTTTTTTTCTATACATGCTAGCGACCTAAAACTTGTTTTATCGCATTCAGCGCGTCAAATTACGCCGGAAACGGCCGTCTTTGTTTTGATATTGCTCGAAACACGAAGTCGAAGTCCGTTTGTTTGTTTTTCAGATATCGGTTGGTAACTTTTTTTCTATACATGCTAGCGACCTAAAACTTGTTTCATCGCATTCAGCGCGTCAAATTACGCCGGAAACGGTCGTCTTTGTTTTGATATTGCTTAAAACACGAAGTCGAATTCCGTCCGTTTGTATCGTGGATATCGGTGAGTAACTTTTTTTCTATACATGCTAGCAACCTAAAACTTGTTTTATCGCATTCAGCGCGTCAAATTACGCCAGAAACGGCCGTCTTTGTTTTGATATTGCTCGAAACACGAAGTCGAAGTCCGTTTGTTTGTTTTTCAGATATCGGTTGGTAACTTTTTTTCTATACATGCTAGCGACCTAAAACTTGTTTCATCGCATTCAGCGCGTCAAATTACGCCGGAAACGGTCGTCTTTGTTTTGATATTGCCCAGAACACGAAGTCGAATTCCGTTCGTTTGTTTCGTGGATATCGGTGAGTAACTTTTTTTCTATACATGCTAGCGACCTAAAACTTGTTTCATCGCATTCAGCGCGTCAAATTACGCCGGAAACGGTCGTCTTTGTTTTGATATTGCTCAAAACACGAAGTCGAATTCCATTTGTTTGTTTCGTGGATATCGGTGGGTAACTTTTTTTCTATACATGCTAGCGACCTAAAACTTGTTTTATCGCATTCAGCCCGTCAAATTACGCCGGAAACGGTCGTCTTTGTTTTGATATTGCTTAAAACACGAAGTCGAATTCCGTCCGTTTGTATCGTGGATATCGGTGAGTAACTTTTTTTCTATACATGCTAGCGACCTAAAACTTGTTTTATCGCATTCAGCGCGTCAAATTACGCCAGAAACGGCCGTCTTTGTTTTGATATTGCTCGAAACACGAAGTCGAAGTCCGTTTGTTTGTTTTTCAGATATCGGTTGGTAACTTTTTTTCTATACATGCTAGCGACCTAAAACTTGTTTCATCGCATTCAGCGCGTCAAATTACGCCGGAAACGGTCGTCTTTGTTTTGATATTGCTCAAAACACGGAGACAATTTCCGTTCGTTTGTTTCGTGGATATCGGTGAGTAACTTTTTTTCTATACATGCTAGCGACCTAAAACTTGTTTTATCGCATTCAGCCCGTCAAATTACGCCGGAAACGGTCGTCTTTGTTCTGATATTGCTTAAAACACGAAGTGGAATTCCGTTCGTTTGTTTCGTGGATATCGGTGAGTAACTTTTTTTCTATACATGCTAGCGACCTAAAACTTGTTTTATCGCATTCAGCGCGTCAAATTACGCCGGAAACGGCCGTCTTTGTTTTGATATTGCTCGAAACACGAAGTCGAAGTCCGTTTGTTTGTTTTTCAGATATCGGTTGGTAACTTTTTTTCTATACATGCTAGCGACCTAAAACTTGTTTCATCGCATTCAGCGCGTCAAATTACGCCGGATACGGTCGTCTTTGTTTTGATATTGCTTAAAACACGAAGTCGAATTCCGTCCGTTTGTATCGTGGATATCGGTGAGTAACTTTTTTTCTATACATGCTAGCGACCTAAAACTTGTTTTATCGCATTCAGCGCGTCAAATTACGCCAGAAACGGCCGTCTTTGTTTTGATATTGCTCGAAACACGAAGTCGAAGTCCGTTTGTTTGTTTTTCAGATATCGGTTGGTAACTTTTTTTCTATACATGCTAGCGACCTAAAACTTGTTTCATCGCATTCAGCGCGTCAAATTACGCCGGAAACGGTCGTCTTTGTTTTGATATTGCTCAAAACACGGAGACAATTCCGTCCGTTTGTATCGTGGATATCGGTGAGTAACTTTTTTTCTATACATGCTAGCGACCTAAAACTTGTTTTATCGCTTTCAGCGCGTCAAATTACGCCAGAAACGGCCGTCTTTGTTTTGATATTGCTCGAAACACGAAGTCGAAGTCCGTTTGTTTGTTTTTCAGATATCGGTTGGTAACTTTTTTTCTATACATGCTAGCGACCTAAAACTTGTTTCATCGCATTCAGCGCGTCAAATTACGCCGGAAACGGTCGTCTTTGTTTTGATATTGCTCAAAACACGGAGACAATTTCCGTTCGTTTGTTTCGTGGATATCGGTGAGTAACTTTTTTTCTATACATGCTAGCGACCTAAAACTTGTTTTATCGCATTCAGCCCGTCAAATTACGCCGGAAACGGTCGTCTTTGTTCTGATATTGCTTAAAACACGAAGTGGAATTCCGTTCGTTTGTTTCGTGGATATCGGTGACTAACTTTTTTTCTATACATGCTAGCGACCTAAAACTTGTTTTATCGCATTCAGCGCGTCAAATTACGCCGGAAACGGCCGTCTTTGTTTTGATATTGCTCGAAACACGAAGTCGAAGTCCGTTTGTTTGTTTTTCAGATATCGGTTGGTAACTTTTTTTCTATACATGCTAGCGACCTAAAACTTGTTTCATCGCATTCAGCGCGTCAAATTACGCCGGATACGGTCGTCTTTGTTTTGATATTGCTTAAAACACGAAGTCGAATTCCGTCCGTTTGTATCGTGGATATCGGTGAGTAACTTTTTTTCTATACATGCTAGCGACCTAAAACTTGTTTTATCGCATTCAGCGCGTCAAATTACGCCAGAAACGGCCGTCTTTGTTTTGATATTGCTCGAAACACGAAGTCGAAGTCCGTTTGTTTGTTTTTCAGATATCGGTTGGTAACTTTTTTTCTATACATGCTAGCGACCTAAAACTTGTTTCATCGCATTCAGCGCGTCAAATTACGCCGGAAACGGTCGTCTTTGTTTTGATATTGCTCAAAACACGGAGACAATTTCCGTTCGTTTGTTTCGTGGATATCGGTGAGTAACTTTTTTTCTATACATGCTAGCGACCTAAAACTTGTTTTATCGCATTCAGCCCGTCAAATTACGCCGGAAACGGTCGTCTTTGTTCTGATATTGCTTAAAACACGAAGTGGAATTCCGTTCGTTTGTTTCGTGGATATCGGTGAGTAACTTTTTTTCTATACATGCTAGCGACCTAAAACCTGTTTCACCGCATTCAGCGCGTCAAATTACGCCGGAAACGGCCGTCTTTGTTTTGATATTGCTCGAAACACGAAGTCGAAGTCCGTTTGATTGTTTTTCAGATATCGGTTGGTAACTTTTTTTCTATACATGCTAGCGACCTAAAACTTGTTTCATCGCATTCAGCGCGTCAAATTACGCCGGAAACGGTCGTCCTTGTTTTGATATTGCTCAAAACACGGAGTCAATTTCCGTTCGTTTGTTTCGTGGATATCGGTAAGTAACTTTTTTTCTATACATGCTAGCGACCTAAAACTTGTTTCATCGCATTTAGCCCGTCAAATTACGCCGGAAACGGTCGTCTTTGTTCTGATATTGCTTAAAACACGAAGTCGAATTCCGTTCGTTTGTTTCGTGGATATCGGTTAGTAACTTTTTTTCTATACATGCTAGCGACCTAAAACTTGTTTGATCGCATTCAGCGCGTCAAATTACGCCGGAAACGGCCGTCTCTGTTTTGATATTGCTCGAAACACGAAGTCGAAGTCCGTTTGTTTGTTCTTCAGATATCGGTTGGTAACTTTTTTTCTATACATGCTAGCGACCTAAAACTTGTTTCATCGCATTCAGCGCGTCAAATTACGCCGGAATCGGTCGTCTTTGTTTTGATATTGCTCAAAACACGAAGTCGAATTCCATTTGTTTGTTTCGTGGATATCGGTGAGTAACTTTTTTTCTATACATGCTAGCGACCTAAAACTTGTTTTATCGCATTCAGCGCGTCAAATTACGCCGGAAACGGCCGTCTCTATTTTGATATTGCTCGAAACACGAAGTCGAAGTCCGTTTGTTTGTTTTTCAGATATCGGTTGGTCACTTTTTTCCTATACATGCTAGCGACCTGAAACTTGTTTTATCGCATTCAGCGCGTCAAATTACGCCGGAAACGGCCGTCTTTGTTTTGATATTGCTCGAAACACGAAGTCGAAGTCCGTTTGTTTATTTTTCAGATATCGGTTGGTAACTTTTTTTCTATACATGCTAGCGACCTAAAACTTGTTTTATCGCATTCAGCGCGTCAAATTACGCCGGAAACGGTCGTCTTTGTTTTGATATTGCTCAGAACACGAAGTCGAACTCCGTTCGTTTGTTTCGTGGATATCGGTGAGTAACTTTTTTTCTATACATGCTAGCGACCTGAAACTTGTTTCATCGCATTCAGCGCGTCAAATTACGCCGGAAACGGTCGTCTTTGTTTTGATATTGCTCAAAACACGAAGTCGAATTCCATTTGTTTGTTTCGTGGATATCGGTGGGTAACTTTTTTTCTATACATGCTAGCGACCTAAAACTTGTTTTATCGCATTCAGCCCGTCAAATTACGCCGGAAACGGTCGTCTTTGTTTTGATATTGCTTAAAACACGAAGTCGAATTCCGTCCGTTTGTATCGTGGATATCGGTGAGTAACTTTTTTTCTATACATGCTAGCGACCTAAAACTTGTTTTATCGCATTCAGCGCGTCAAATTACGCCAGAAACGGCCGTCTTTGTTTTGATATTGCTCAAAACACGAAGTCGAAGTCCGTTTGTTTGTTTTTCAGATATCGGTTGGTAACTTTTTTTCTATACATGCTAGCGACCTAAAACTTGTTTCATCGCATTCAGCGCGTCAAATTACGCCGGAATCGGTCGTCTTTGTTTTGATATTGCTCAAAACACGAAGTCGAATTCCATTTGTTTGTTTCGTGGATATCGGTGAGTAACTTTTTTTCTATACATGCTAGCGACCTAAAACTTGTTTTATCGCATTCAGCGCGTCAAATTACGCCGGAAACGGCCGTCTCTATTTTGATATTGCTCGAAACACGAAGTCGAAGTCCGTTTGTTTGTTTTTCAGATATCGGTTGGTCACTTTTTTCCTATACATGCTAGCGACCTGAAACTTGTTTCATCGCATTCAGCGCGTCAAATTACGCCGGAAACGGCCGTCTTTGTTTTGATATTGCTCGAAACACGAAGTCGAAGTCCGTTTGTTTATTTTTCAGATATCGGTTGGTAACTTTTTTTCTATACATGCTAGCGACCTAAAACTTGTTTTATCGCATTCAGCCCGTCAAATTACGCCGGAAACGGTCGTCTTTGTTTTGATATTGCTTAAAACACGAAGTCGAATTCCGTCCGTTTGTATCGTGGATATCGGTGAGTAACTTTTTTTCTATACATGCTAGCGACCTAAAACTTGTTTTATCGCATTCAGCGCGTTAAATTACGCCAGAAACGGCCGTCTTTGTTTTGATATTGCTCGAAACACGAAGTCGAAGTCCGTTTGTTTGTTTTTCAGATATCGGTTGGTAACTTTTTTTCTATACATGCTAGCGACCTAAAACTTGTTTCATCGCATTCAGCGCGTCAAATTACGCCGGAAACGGTCGTCTTTGTTTTGATATTGCTCAAAACACGGAGACAATTTCCGTTCGTTTGTTTCGTGGATATCGGTGAGTAACTTTTTTTCTATACATGCTAGCGACCTAAAACTTGTTTTATCGCATTCAGCCCGTCAAATTACGCCGGAAACGATCGTCTTTGTTCTGATATTGCTTAAAACACGAAGTGGAATTCCGTTCGTTTGTTTCGTGGATATCGGTGAGTAACTTTTTTTCTATACATGCTAGCGACCTAAAACTTGTTTCATCGCATTCAGCGCGTCAAATTACGCCGGAATCGGTCGTCTTTGTTTTGATATTGCTCAAAACACGAAGTCGAATTCCATTTGTTTGTTTCGTGGATATCGGTGAGTAACTTTTTTTCTATACATGCTAGCGACCTAAAACTTGTTTTATCGCATTCAGCGCGTCAAATTACGCCGGAAACGGCCGTCTCTATTTTGATATTGCTCGAAACACGAAGTCGAAGTCCGTTTGTTTGTTTTTCAGATATCGGTTGGTCACTTTTTTCCTATACATGCTAGCGACCTGAAACTTGTTTCATCGCATTCAGCGCGTCAAATTACGCCGGAAACGGCCGTCTTTGTTTTGATATTGCTCGAAACACGAAGTCGAAGTCCGTTTGTTTATTTTTCAGATATCGGTTGGTAACTTTTTTTCTATACATGCTAGCGACCTAAAACTTGTTTTATCGCATTCAGCCCGTCAAATTACGCCGGAAACGGTCGTCTTTGTTTTGATATTGCTTAAAACACGAAGTCGAATTCCGTCCGTTTGTATCGTGGATATCGGTGAGTAACTTTTTTTCTATACATGCTAGCGACCTAAAACTTGTTTTATCGCATTCAGCGCGTTAAATTACGCCAGAAACGGCCGTCTTTGTTTTGATATTGCTCGAAACACGAAGTCGAAGTCCGTTTGTTTGTTTTTCAGATATCGGTTGGTAACTTTTTTTCTATACATGCTAGCGACCTAAAACTTGTTTCATCGCATTCAGCGCGTCAAATTACGCCGGAAACGGTCGTCTTTGTTTTGATATTGCTCAAAACACGGAGACAATTTCCGTTCGTTTGTATCGTGGATATCGGTGAGTAACTTTTTTTCTATACATGCTAGCGACCTAAAACTTGTTTTATCGCATTCAGCCCGTCAAATTACGCCGGAAACGGTCGTCTTTGTTCTGATATTGCTTAAAACACGAAGTGGAATTCCGTTCGTTTGTTTCGTGGATATCGGTGAGTAACTTTTTTTCTATACATGCTAGCGACCTAAAACCTGTTTCACCGCATTCAGCGCGTCAAATTACGCCGGAAACGGCCGTCTTTGTTTTGATATTGCTCGAAACACGAAGTCAAAGTCCGTTTGATTGTTTTTCAGATATCGGTTGGTAACTTTTTTTCTATACATGCTAGCGACCTAAAACTTGTTTCATCGCATTCAGCGCGTCAAATTACGCCGGAAACGGTCGTCTTTGTTTTGATATTGCTCAAAACACGGAGTCAATTTCCGTTCGTTTGTTTCGTGGATATCGGTAAGTAACTTTTTTTTTATACATGCTAGCGACCTAAAACTTGTTTCATCGCATTTAGCCCGTCAAATTACGCCGGAAACGGTCGTCTTTGTTCTGATATTGCTCAAAACACGAAGTCGAATTCCGTTCGTTTGTTTCGTGGATATCGGTTAGTAATTTTTTTTCTATACATGCTAGCGACCTAAAACTTGTTTGATCGCATTCAGCGCGTCAAATTACGCCGGAAACGGCCGTCTCTGTTTTGATATTGCTCGAAACACGAAGTCGAAGTCCGTTTGTTTGTTCTTCAGATATCGGTTGGTAACTTTTTTTCTATACATGCTAGCGACCTAAAACTTGTTTCATCGCATTCAGCGCGTCAAATTACGCCGGAATCGGTCGTCTTTGTTTTGATATTGCTCAAAACACGAAGTCGAATTCCATTTGTTTGTTTCGTGGATATCGGTGAGTAACTTTTTTTCTATACATGCTAGCGACCTAAAACTTGTTTTATCGCATTCAGCGCGTCAAATTACGCCGGAAACGGCCGTCTCTATTTTGATATTGCTCGAAACACGAAGTCGAAGTCCGTTTGTTTGTTTTTCAGATATCGGTTGGTCACTTTTTTCCTATACATGCTAGCGACCTGAAACTTGTTTCATCGCATTCAGCGCGTCAAATTACGCCGGAAACGGCCGTCTTTGTTTTGATATTGCTCGAAACACGAAGTCGAAGTCCGTTTGTTTATTTTTCAGATATCGGTTGGTAACTTTTTTTCTATACATGCTAGCGACCTAAAACTTGTTTTATCGCATTCAGCGCGTCAAATTACGCCGGAAACGGTCGTCTTTGTTTTGATATTGCTCAGAACACGAAGTCGAATTCCGTTCGTTTGTTTCGTGGATATCGGTGAGTAACTTTTTTTCTATACATGCTAGCGACCTAAAACTTGTTTTATCGCATTCAGCCCGTCAAATTACGCCGGAAACGGTCGTCTTTGTTTTGATATTGCTTAAAACACGAAGTCGAATTCCGTCCGTTTGTATCGTGGATATCGGTGAGTAACTTTTTTTCTATACATGCTAGCGACCTAAAACTTGTTTTATCGCATTCAGCGCGTTAAATTACGCCAGAAACGGCCGTCTTTGTTTTGATATTGCTCGAAACACGAAGTCGAAGTCCGTTTGTTTGTTTTTCAGATATCGGTTGGTAACTTTTTTTCTATACATGCTAGCGACCTAAAACTTGTTTCATCGCATTCAGCGCGTCAAATTACGCCGGAAACGGTCGTCTTTGTTTTGATATTGCTCAAAACACGGAGTCAATTTCCGTTCGTTTGTTTCGTGGATATCGGTAAGTAACTTTTTTTCTATACATGCTAGCGACCTGAAACTTGTTTAATCGCATTCAGCCCGTCAAATTACGCCGGAAACGGTCGTCTTTGTTCTGATATTGCTTGAAACACGAAGTCGAATTCCGTTCGTTTGTTTCGTGGATATCGGTCAGTAACTTTTTTTCTATACATGCTAGCGACCTAAAACTTGTTTTATCGCATTCAGCCCGTCAAATTACGCCGGAAACGGTCGTCTTTGTTTTGATATTGCTTAAAACACGAAGTCGAATTCCGTCCGTTTGTATCGTGGATATCGGTGAGTAACTTTTTTTCTATACATGCTAGCGACCTAAAACTTGTTTTATCGCATTCAGCGCGTTAAATTACGCCAGAAACGGCCGTCTTTGTTTTGATATTGCTCGAAACACGAAGTCGAAGTCCGTTTGTTTGTTTTTCAGATATCGGTTGGTAACTTTTTTTCTATACATGCTAGCGACCTAAAACTTGTTTCATCGCATTCAGCGCGTCAAATTACGCCGGAAACGGTCGTCTTTGTTTTGATATTGCTCAAAACACGGAGACAATTTCCGTTCGTTTGTTTCGTGGATATCGGTGAGTAACTTTTTTTCTATACATGCTAGCGACCTAAAACTTGTTTTATCGCATTCAGCCCGTCAAATTACGCCGGAAACGGTCGTCTTTGTTCTGATATTGCTTAAAACACGAAGTGGAATTCCGTTCGTTTGTTTCGTGGATATCGGTGAGTAACTTTTTTTCTATACATGCTAGCGACCTAAAACTTGTTTTATCGCATTCAGCGCGTTAAATTACGCCAGAAACGGCCGTCTTTGTTTTGATATTGCTCGAAACACGAAGTCGAAGTCCGTTTGTTTGTTTTTCAGATATCGGTTGGTAACTTTTTTTCTATACATGCTAGCGACCTAAAACTTGTTTCATCGCATTCAGCGCGTCAAATTACGCCGGAAACGGTCGTCTTTGTTTTGATATTGCTCAAAACACGGAGTCAATTTCCGTTCGTTTGTTTCGTGGATATCGGTAAGTAACTTTTTTTCTATACATGCTAGCGACCTGAAACTTGTTTAATCGCATTCAGCCCGTCAAATTACGCCGGAAACGGTCGTCTTTGTTCTGATATTGCTTGAAACACGAAGTCGAATTCCGTTCGTTTGTTTCGTGGATATCGGTCAGTAACTTTTTTTCTATACATGCTAGCGACCTAAAACTTGTTTTATCGCATTCAGCCCGTCAAATTACGCCGGAAACGGTCGTCTTTGTTTTGATATTGCTTAAAACACGAAGTCGAATTCCGTCCGTTTGTATCGTGGATATCGGTGAGTAACTTTTTTTCTATACATGCTAGCGACCTAAAACTTGTTTTATCGCATTCAGCGCGTTAAATTACGCCAGAAACGGCCGTCTTTGTTTTGATATTGCTCGAAACACGAAGTCGAAGTCCGTTTGTTTGTTTTTCAGATATCGGTTAATAACTTTTTTTCTATACATGCTAGCGACCTAAAACTTGTTTCATCGCATTCAGCGCGTCAAATTACGCCGGAAACGGTCGTCTTTGTTTTGATATTGCTCAAAACACGGAGACAATTTCCGTTCGTTTGTTTCGTGGATATCGGTGAGTAACTTTTTTTCTATACATGCTAGCGACCTAAAACTTGTTTTATCGCATTCAGCCCGTCAAATTACGCCGGAAACGGTCGTCTTTGTTCTGATATTGCTTAAAACACGAAGTGGAATTCCGTTCGTTTGTTTCGTGGATATCGGTGAGTAACTTTTTTTCTATACATGCTAGCGACCTAAAACCTGTTTCACCGCATTCAGCGCGTCAAATTACGCCGGAAACAGCCGTCTTTGTTTTGATATTGCTCGAAACACGAAGTCAAAGTCCGTTTGATTGTTTTTCAAATATCGGTTGGTAACTTTTTTTCTATACATGCTAGCGACCTAAAACTTGTTTCATCGCATTCAGCGCGTCAAATTACGCCGGAAACGGTCGTCTTTGTTTTGATATTGCTCAAAACACGGAGTCAATTTCCGTTCGTTTGTTTCGTGGATATCGGTAAGTAACTTTTTTTTTATACATGCTAGCGACCTAAAACTTGTTTCATCGCATTTAGCCCGTCAAATTACGCCGGAAACGGTCGTCTTTGTTCTGATATTGCTTAAAACACGAAGTCGAATTCCGTTCGTTTGTTTCGTGGATATCGGTTAGTAACTTTTTTTCTATACATGCTAGCGACCTAAAACTTGTTTGATCGCATTCAGCGCGTCAAATTACGCCGGAAACGGCCGTCTCTGTTTTGATATTGCTCGAAACACGAAGTCGAAGTCCGTTTGTTTGTCCTTCAGATATCGGTTGGTAACTTTTTTTCTATACATGCTAGCGACCTAAAACTTGTTTCATCGCATTCAGCGCGTCAAATTACGCCGGAATTGGTCGTCTTTGTTTTGATATTGCTCAAAACACGAAGTCGAATTCCATTTGTTTGTTTCGTGGATATCGGTGAGTAACTTTTTTTCTATACATGCTAGCGACCTAAAACTTGTTTCATCGCATTCAGCGCGTCAAATTACGCCGGAAACGGTCGTCTTTGTTTTGATATTGCTCAAAACACGGAGTCAATTTCCGTTCGTTTGTTTCGTGGATATCGGTAAGTAACTTTTTTTTTATACATGCTAGCGACCTAAAACTTGTTTCATCGCATTTAGCCCGTCAAATTACGCCGGAAACGGTCGTCTTTGTTCTGATATTGCTTAAAACACGAAGTCGAATTCCGTTCGTTTGTTTCGTGGATATCGGTTAGTAACTTTTTTTCTATACATGCTAGCGACCTAAAACTTGTTTGATCGCATTCAGCGCGTCAAATTACGCCGGAAACGGCCGTCTCTGTTTTGATATTGCTCGAAACACGAAGTCGAAGTCCGTTTGTTTGTCCTTCAGATATCGGTTGGTAACTTTTTTTCTATACATGCTAGCGACCTAAAACTTGTTTCATCGCATTCAGCGCGTCAAATTACGCCGGAATCGGTCGTCTTTGTTTTAATATTGCTCAAAACACGAAGTCGAATTCCATTTGTTTGTTTCGTGGATATCGGTGAGTAACTTTTTTTCTATACATGCTAGCGACCTAAAACTTGTTTTATCGCATTCAGCGCGTCAAATTACGCCGGAAACGGCCGTCTCTATTTTGATATTGCTCGAAACACGAAGTCGAAGTCCGTTTGTTTGTTTTTCAGATATCGGTTGGTCACTTTTTTCCTATACATGCTAGCGACCTGAAACTTGTTTCATCGCATTCAGCGCGTCAAATTACGCCGGAAACGGCCGTCTTTGTTTTGATATTGCTCGAAACACGAAGTCGAAGTCCGTTTGTTTATTTTTCAGATATCGGTTGGTAACTTTTTTTCTATACATGCTAGCGACCTAAAACTTGTTTTATCGCATTCAGCGCGTCAAATTACGCCGGAAACGGTCGTCTTTGTTTTGATATTGCTCAGAACACGAAGTCGAATTCCGTTCGTTTGTTTCGTGGATATCGGTGAGTACCTTTTTTTCTATACATGCTAGCGACCTAAAACTTGTTTCATCGCATTCAGCGCGTCAAATTACGCCGGAAACGGTCGTCTTTGTTCTGATATTGCTCAAAACACGAAGTCGAATTCCATTTGTTTGTTTCGTGGATATCGGTGGGTAACTTTTTTTCTATACATGCTAGCGACCTAAAACTTGTTTTATCGCATTCAGCCCGTCAAATTACGCCGAAAACGGTCGTCTTTGTTCTGATATTGCTCAAAACACGAAGTCGAATTCCGTTCGTTTGTTTCGTGGATATCGGTGAGTAACTTTTTTTCTATACATGCTAGCGACCTAAAACTTGTTTCATCGCATTCAGCGCGTCAAATTACGCCGGAAACGGTCGTCTTTGTTTTGATATTGCTCAAAACACGGAGTCAATTTCCGTTCGTTTGTTTCGTGGATATCGGTAAGTAACTTTTTTTCTATACATGCTAGCGACCTGAAACTTGTTTAATCGCATTCAGCCCGTCAAATTACGCCGGAAACGGTCGTCTTTGTTCTGATATTGCTTGAAACACGAAGTCGAATTCCGTTCGTTTGTTTCGTGGATATCGGTCAGTAACTTTTTTTCTATACATGCTAGCGACCTAAAACTTGTTTTATCGCATTCAGCGCGTCAAATTACGCCGGAAACGGCCGTCTCTGTTTTGATATTGCTCGAAACACGAAGTCGAAGTCCGTTTGTTTGTTCTTCAGATATCGGTTGGTAACTTTTTTTTATACATGCTAGCGACCTAAAACTTGTTTCATCGCATTCAGCGCGTCAAATTACGCCGGAAACGGTCGTCTTTGTTTTGATATTGCTCAAAACACGAAGTCGAATTCCATTTGTTTGTTTCGTGGATATCGGTGAGTAACTTTTTTTCTATACATGCTAGCGACCTAAAACTTGTTTTATTGCATTCAGCGCGTCAAATTACGCCGGAAACGGCGTCTCTGTTTTGATATTGCTCGAAACACGAAGTCGAAGTCCGTTTGTTTGTTTTCCAGATATCGGTTGGTCACTTTTTCTCTATACATGCTAGCGACCTAAAACTTGTTTTATCGCATTCAGCGCGTCAAATTACGCCAGAAACGGCCGTCTATGTTTTGATATTGCTCGAAACACGAAGTCGAAGTCCGTTTGTTTGTTTTTCAGATATCGGTTGGTAACTTTTTTTCTATACATGCTAGCGACCTAAAACTTGTTTCATCGCATTCAGCGCGTCAAATTACGCCGGAAACGGTCGTCTTTGTTTTGATATTGCTCAAAACACGGAGACAATTTCCGTTCGTTTGTTTCGTGGATATCGGTGAGTAACTTTTTTTCTATACATGCTAGCGACCTAAAACTTGTTTTATCGCATTCAGCGCGTCAAATTACGCCGGAAACGGTCGTCTTTGTTCTGATATTGCTTGAAACACGAAGTCGAATTCCGTTCGTTTGTTTCGTGGATATCGGTGAGTAACTTTTTTCTATACATGCTAGCGACCTAAAACTTGTTTTATCGCATTCAGCCCGTCAAATTACGCCGGAAACGGCCGTCTCTGTTTTGATATTGCTCGAAACACGAAGTCGAAGTCCGTTTGTTTGTTCTTCAGATATCGGTTGGTAACTTTTTTTTATACATGCTAGCGACCTAAAACTTGTTTCATCGCATTCAGCGCGTCAAATTACGCCGGAAACGGTCGTCTTTGTTCTGATATTGCTTAGAACACGAAGTCGAATTCCGTTCGTTTGTTTCGTGAATATCGGTGAGTAACTTTTTTTCCATACATGCTAGCGACCTAAAATTTGTTTTATCGCATTCAGCGCGTCAAATTTCGCCGGAAACGGCCGTCTTTGTTTTGATATTGCTCGAAACACGAAGTCGAAGTCCGTTTGTTTGTTTTTCAGATATCGGTTGGTAACTTTTTTTCTATACATGCTAGCGACCTCAAACTTGTTTCATCGCATTCAGCGCGTCGAATTACGCCGGAAACGGTCGTCTTTGTTCTGATATTGCTCAAAACACGAAGTCGAATTCCGTTTGTTTGTTTCGTGGATATCGGTGAGTAACTTTTTTCTATACATGCTAGCGACCTGAAACTTGTTTTATCGCATTCAGCGCGTCAAATTACGCCGGAAACGGTCGTCTTTGTTTTGATATTGCTCAAAACACGAAGTCGAATTCCGTTCGTTTGTTTCGTGGATATCGGTGAGTAACTTTTTTCTATACATGCTAGCGACCTAAAACTTGTTTTATCGCATTCAGCCCGTCAAATTACGCCGGAAACGGCCGTCTCTGTTTTGATATTGCTCGAAACACGAAGTCGAAGTCCGTTTGTTTGTTCTTCAGATATCGGTTGGTAACTTTTTTTCTATACATGCTAGCGACCTAAAACTTGTTTCATCGCATTCAGCGCGTCAAATTACGCCGGAATCGGTCGTCTTTGTTTTGATATTGCTTAAAACACGAAGTCGAATTCCATTTGTTTGTTTCGTGGATATCGGTGAGTAACTTTTTTTCTACCGGGACAATCTCTTGAAACTATACAAGAACTGCGCATGCGTCAAATAATTCAATCTCATTGGTCAGCGAAGTTGCCCCGAGGCGTAATTTTCGTCAGCTGACCAAGGCGACCAACGTACACGAAATGTGACAAGGCTGTGAGTATCTCACGTGTAAAGTAGCGTATTGAGGTTATGTTGATATTTATTCCTATTCATCGTGAATTTTCTGAGAAGAGTGTCATTCAGCAATACCGTAGTTGATATTAAAAGATATTTAATCGACTCAATAAAGGCGTCAATGGAGAAACAAATATCAAAAGCTACAGAAATTGGATCAGTTATTTATTGAAAGAAGAAATCTGAAATTAAATGTGGAACGTCATCAACGAGTGGGAGTCTGAGCAGATGAACAACAAACTGAGACAGGTGAGTAAAAATGTTGTTGATTTCAAACAGATTCTTCATTTACATAAAATTAAAAATGAATGGATTGTTGAAACCCAGTAGAAGGTAGCTCCAGAGTAGATTTGTTACGGTGCAGTGTTCCGGAAGCCAGTGATCAGTGCCGATGAACATGAAATATTAAAATAAAATCAGTAAGAAGAAATAACAGAAATAGTGTACCTCAAAACACAAAGCTTAGGAGTACAAAAAGTAGCAATTCGTTTTAGTGTCGCAATTTATTGAAAATTAGTGGTACCCAAAACAATTAGAAGCTCTTGTCTGATAATAATACCTTTTAATATTTTCAGGTAGAAAACAACCATCATCGAAGCGAGACTAAAGTTGTCAGGCATGGAAGCGTGTAAGTAAGTTTTTGATTCTATGATCTTTGCATATTACAATGTTTTCTCATGTATTCAATAATAGAATTAGTTTGTTCTGACAGACTCAAAGTTTCAAGTTTGGTTAATAGGAGGAAAATCATACCTTACCTGATGATTAAAAGGTTTTGGTGGCAAGGACCCTAGTTTCACGATTGGTGCCACCGTTCCAACCATCGAACTTGGTTGTTCCGTTGTTCCATCAGACAACAGGTACCCGAGGGAATTTCTTCAGGTCATCGCCACCTTCTGAACATCAGTCGAGCCAAAATTGAAGAGCATGACACGCTACAGATCATGGTGTTTGAATATTCCACTATTCTAGATCTATCGAGCCAATAGTAATAAGTTTGTTATTCAACAATTGCTGCTAACTAATTCTACAGAGCAATCATTTCATGCGCCATTGTGATCCAAGCAGTATTATTGGCCTGCATTATTTTTCAAATTTTATTTTCTGCAGTTTTGATATTTTATTTCTTACTCGCTTGGTATTGAATTCAGATGAATAGTTTTTCAAGTGTTAAATCAGATTCCAGGGATTAATTCTGATAGGTAAACCGAACTAATCTCAATCTCAAAATGTTGGATAACTTCAGTTGAAAATGTCTTTAAAGTCATAGTTAATTGACAGTATCATCTGACTGGCTAGTTCCAGCTATCATACGTGCTTGAGTCTCGTTCAACTTCAGCAAGGTCTAAGGAATGCCCTCACTCACTAGTACACGTGACAAATGATCATTTTGTCTGCAGTAGGATTTACTTGCTGGCTAACTTTTTTATGGTGAATCTTTATCAGGGAGTTATCCGGTAACTTATTGATAGCTTGAAACCAGATTCAATTGTATAGTCTTACAATGGTCTTTCACTGAAACTGAAAGTTTGTGAATCACCATTTATTACAATTAGTTCTGCATCGCACATGTTCAAAAAAAAATCTCATCCTGAGATTGGAAATGGAATCTGCGATGCAAAAGTTATCTAGTGCCAGAAGTTAAAAACAAAGAACTTTATAACGGTTTCCGCGAGAGAGGGATTTCTTCCGGATATTCATGTTACTGGATGATGTTCGGAGCACTATAAAGAAGATATTGTATTGGATTTAGGTTTAAGTGAATATTTTCATATACTTCGTTGAAAATTAGATATTCATATATTTCAAAAGAACAAGGGGTACAATCTTGAATCCGATAAGTCAATATTTTCATATGAATGTTCTCAACATTACTCTAAAACATGATTATCCTTAAAGTTAATTGTGACACTGAGGCACATTTTGAAAATGTTGATTTTCAACTTGTGTCACAGAACGTTTTTGAGTTTTACTCTTCGGATTAGATTTGAAATTGAAAGAAACCGTAAGACCTATAACTTTCTTCGCCAACCAACAAAAGTGGCGATGATCTCTGCACGTCTCATGAATTGAATGGGAAGAGGAGATATCTGCGAACAGCAGAGATGCTATTATTTTGGCTGTATTTTCTGTTGAAAGAAAAAAATTTCATTCTTATTCTTAATGTATGAAGTAATGAAAATGATTGAATAAATTCTCCTTACATATCTGCTTCGTTTCTTCCAAGCACCCAACATTTGAACAGATTTTTTGTTTTAATCAAATAGTACGAATTTTAAAAGAGCATCAGCATTAAATTCTGATCGTTCTTTGAACAATCAATTTCCAATAACAAATGCTTCCCAAGCCTTTCCGAGTGACTATCTCAATTACTTGAGATTCTAACCTCAAAAATGCATGTGAACTACATCGCCGACAGAACAGAGTTTGACAGCAGGGTCTCGGGGTGGCCAGACTGCACGGATGGCGGATTTTAACTCGCGCATGCGCAGTTCTTGTATAGTTTCAAGAGATTGTCCCGGTATACATGCTAGCGACCTAAAACTTGTTTTATCGCATTCAGCGCGTCAAATTACGCCGGAAACGGCCGTCTCTATTTTGATATTGCTCGAAACACGAAGTCGAAGTCCGTTTGTTTGTTTTTCAGATATCGGTTGGTCACTTTTTTCCTATACATGCTAGCGACCTGAAACTTGTTTCATCGCATTCAGCGCGTCAAATTACGCCAGAAACGGCCGTCTTTGTTTTGATATTGCTCGAAACACGAAGTCGAAGTCCGTTTGTTTATTTTTCAGATATCGGTTAGTAACTTTTTTTCTATACATGCTAGCGACCTAAAACTTGTTTTATCGCATTCAGCGCGTCAAATTACGCCGGAAACGGTCGTCTTTGTTTTGATATTGCTCAGAACACGAAGTCGAATTCCGTTCGTTTGTTTCGTGGATATCGGTGAGTAACTTTTTTTCTATACATGCTAGCGACCTAAAACTTGTTTCATCGCATTCAGCGCGTCAATTCACGCCGGAAACGGTCGTCTTTGTTTTGATATTGCTCAAAACACGAAGTCGAATTCCATTTGTTTGTTTCGTGGATATCGGTGGGTAACTTTTTTTCTATACATGCTAGCGACCTAAAACTTGTTTTATCGCATTCAGCCCGTCAAATCACGCCGAAAACGGTCGTCTTTGTTCTGATATTGCTCAAAACACGAAGTCGAATTCCGTTCGTTTGTTTCGTGGATATCGGTGAGTAACTTTTTTTCTATACATGCTAGCGACCTAAAACTTGTTTCATCGCATTCAGCGCGTCAAATTACGCCGGAAACGGTCGTCTTTGTTTTGATATTGCTCAAAACACGGAGTCAATTTCCGTTCGTTTGTTTCGTGGATATCGGTAAGTAACTTTTTTTCTATACATGCTAGCGACCTGAAACTTGTTTAATCGCATTCAGCCCGTCAAATTACGCCGGAAACGGTCGTCTTTGTTCTGATATTGCTTGAAACACGAAGTCGAATTCCGTTCGTTTGTTTCGTGGATATCGGTCAGTAACTTTTTTTCTATACATGCTAGCGACCTAAAACTTGTTTTATCGCATTCAGCGCGTCAAATTACGCCGGAAACGGCCGTCTCTGTTTTGATATTGCTCGAAACACGAAGTCGAAGTCCGTTTGTTTGTTCTTCAGATATCGGTTGGTAACTTTTTTTTATACATGCTAGCGACCTAAAACTCGTTTCATCGCATTCAGCGCGTCATATTACGCCGGAAACGGTCGTCTTTGTTTTGATATTGCTCAAAACACGAAGTCGAATTCCATTTGTTTGTTTCGTGGATATCGGTGAGTAACTTTTTTTCTATACATGCTAGCGACCTCAAACTTGTTTTATCGCATTCAGCGCGTCAAATTACGCCGGAAACGGCCGTCTCTGTTTTGATATTGCTCGAAACACGAAGTCGAAGTCCGTTTGTTTGTTTTCCAGATATCGGTTGGTCACTTTTTTTCTATACATGCTAGCGACCTGAAACTTGTTCCATCGCATTCAGCGCGTCAAATTACGCCGGAAACGGCCGTCTTTGTTTTGATATTGCTCAAAACACGAAGTCGAAGTCCGTTCGTTTGTTCTTCAGATATCGGTTGGTAACTTTTTTTCTATACATGCTAGCGACCTAAAACTTGTTTTATCGCATTCAGCGCGTCAAATTACGCCGGAAACGGTCGTCTTTGTTCTGATATTGCTTAAAACACGAAGTCGAATTCCGTTCGTTTGTTTCGTGGATATCGGTGAGTAACTTTTTTTCCATACATACTAGCGACCTAAAATTTGTTTTATCGCATTCAGCGCGTCAAATTTCGCCGGAAACGGCCGTCTTTGTTTTGATATTGCTCGAAACACGAAGTCGAAGTCCGTTTGTTTGTTTTTCAGATATCGGTTGGTAACTTTTTTTCTATACATGCTAGCGACCTCAAACTTGTTTTATCGCATTCGGCCCGTCGAATTACGCCGGAAACGGTCGTCTTTGTTCTGATATTGCTCAAAACACGAAGTCGAATTCCGTTTGTTTGTTTCGTGGATATCGGTGAGTAACTTTTTTCTATACATGCTAGCGACCTGAAACTTGTTTTATCGCATTCAGCGCGTCAAATTACGCCGGAAACGGTCGTCTTTGTTTTGATATTGCTCAAAACACGAAGTCGAATTCCGTTCGTTTGTTTCGTGGATATCGGTGAGTAACTTTTTTCTATACATGCTAGCGACCTAAAACTTGTTTTATCGCATTCAGCGCGTCAAATTACGCCGGAAACGGTCGTCTTTTTTTTGATATTGCTTAAAACACGAAGTCGAATTCCGTTCGTTTGTTTCGTGGATATCGGTGAGTAACTTTTTTTCTATACATGCTAGCGACCTAAAACTTGTTTCATCGCATTTAGCGCGTCAAATTACGCCGGAAACGGTCGTCTTTGTTTTGATATTGCTTAAAACACGAAGTCGAATTCCGTTCGTTTGTTTCGTGGATATCGGTGAGTAACTTTTTTTCCATACATGCTAGCGACCTAAAATTTGTTTCATCGCATTCAGCGCGTCAAATTTCGCCGGAAACGGCCGTCTTTGTTTTGATATTGCTCGAAACACGAAGTCGAAGTCCGTTTGTTTGTTTTTCAGATATCGGTTGGTAACTTTTTTTCTATACATGCAAGCGACCTCAAACTTGTTTTATCGCATTCAGCGCGTCAAATTACGCCGGAAACGGTCGTCTTTGTTTGGATACTGCTCGAAACACGAAGTCGAAGTCCGTTTGTTTGTTTTTCAGATATCGGTTGGTAACTTTTTTTCTATACATGCTAGCGACCTAAAATTTGTTTTATCGCATTCAGCGCGTCAAATTTCGCCGGAAACGGCCGTCTTTGTTTTGATATTGCTCGAAACACGAAGTCGAAGTCCGTTTGTTTGTTCTTCAGATATCGGTTGGTAACTTTTTTTCTATACATGCTAGCGACCTAAAACTTGTTTTATCGCATTCAGCGCGTCAAATCACGCCGGAAACGGTCGTCTTTGTTTTGATATTGCTCGAAACACGAAGTCGAAGTCCGTTTGTTTGTTTTTCAGATATCGGTTGGTAACTTTTTTTCTATACATGCTAGCGACCTAAAACTTGTTTTATCGCATTCAGCCCGTCAAATTACGCCGGAAACGGCCGTCTTTGTTTTGATATTGCTCGAAACACGAAGTCGAAGTCCGTTCGTTTGTTTTTCAGATATCGGTTGGGAACTTTTTTTATATACATGCTAGCGACCTAAAACTTGTTTTATCGCATTCAGCGCGTCGAATTGCGCCGGAAACGGTCGTCTTTTTTCTGATATTGCTTAAAACACGAAGTCGAGTTCCGTTCGTTTGTTTCGTGGATATCGGTGAGTAACTTTTTTTCTATACATGCTAGCGACCTAAAACTTGTTTCATCGCATTGAGCGCGTCAAATTACGCCGGAAACGGTCGTCTTTGTTTTGATATTGCTTAAAACACGAAGTCGAATTCCGTTCGTTTGTTTCGTGGATATCGGAGAGTAACTTTTTTTCCATACATGCTAGCGACCTAAAATTTGTTTTATCGCATTCAGCGCGTCAAATTACGCCGGAAACGGCCGTCTCTGTTTTGATATTGCTCGAAACACGAAGTCGAAGTCCGTTTGTTTGTTCTTCAGATATCGGTTGGTAACTTTTTTTCTATACATGCCAGCGACCTAAAACTTGTTTTATCGCATTCAGCTCGTCAAATTACGCCGGAAACGGTCGTCTTCGTTTTGATATTGCTCGATAGACGAAGTCGAATTCCGTTCGTTTGTTTCGTGGATATCGGTAAGTAACTTTTTTTCTATACATGCTAGCGACCTAAAACTTGTTTTATCGCATTCAGCGCGTCAAATTACGCCGGAAACGGCCGTCTTTGTTTTGATATTGCTCAATAGACGAAGTCGGAGTCCGTTTGTTTGTTTTTCAGATATCGGTTGGTAACTTTTTTTCTATACATGCTAGCGACCTAAAACTTGTTTTATCGCATTCAGCGCGTCAAATTACGCCGGAAACGGTCGTCTTTGTTTTGATATTGCTTAAAACACGAAGTCGAATTCCGTTCGTTTGCTTCGTGGATATCGGTGAGTAACTCTTTTTCTATACATGCTAGCGACCTAAAACTTGTTTTATCGCATTCAGCGCGTCAAATTACGCCGGAAACGGTCGTCTTTGTTTCGATATTGCTCAAAACACGAAGTCGAATTCCGTTCGTTTGTTTCGTGGATATCGGTGAGTAACTTTTTTCTATACATGCTAGCGACCTAAAACTTGTTTTATCGCATTCAGCGCGTCAAATTACGCCGGAAACGGTCGTCTTTGTTCTGATATTGCTTAAAACACGAAGTCGAAGTCCGTTTGTTTGTTCTTCAGATATCGGTTGGTAACTTTTTTTCTATACATGCTAGCGACCTAAAACTTGTTTCATCGCATTGAGCGCGTCAAATTACGCCGGAAACGGTCGTCTTTGTTTTGATATTGCTTAAAACACGAAGTCGAATTCCGTTCGTTTGTTTCGTGGATATCGGTGAGTAACTTTTTTTCCATACATGCTAGCGACCTAAAATTTGTTTTATCGCATTCAGCGCGTCAAATTTCGCCGGAAACGGCCGTCTTTGTTTTGATATTGCTCGAAACACGAAGTCGAAGTCCGTTTGTTTGTTCTTCAGATATCGGTTGGTAACTTTTTTTCTATACATGCTAGCGACCTAAAACTTGTTTCATCGCATTGAGCGCGTCAAATTACGCCGGAAACGGTCGTCTTTGTTTTGATATTGCTCAAAACACGAAGTCGAATTCCGTTCGTTTGTTTCGTGGATATCGGTGAGTAACTTTTTTTCCATACATGCTAGCGACCTAAAACTTGTTTTATCGCATTCAGCGCGTCAAATTACGCCGGAAACGGACGTCTTTGTTTTGATATTGCTCGAAACACGAAGTCGAAGTCCGTTCGTTTGTTTTTCAGATATCGGTTGGTAACTTTTTTTCTATACATGCTAGCGACCTAAAATTTGTTTTATCGCATTCAGCGCGTCAAATTTCGCCGGAAACGGCCGTCTTTGTTTTGATATTGCTCGAAACACGAAGTCGAAGTCCGTTTGTTTGTTCTTCAGATATCGGTTGGTAACTTTTTTTCTATACATGCTAGCGACTTAAAACTTGTTTTATCGCATTCAGCGCGTCAAATTACGCCGGAAACGGCCGTCTCTGTTTTGATATTGCTCGAAACACGAAGTCGAAGTCCGTTTGTTTGTTCTTCAGATATCGGTTGGTAACTTTCTTTCTATACATGCTAGCGACCTCAAACTTGTTTTATCGCATTCAGCGCGTCAAATTACGCCGGAAACGGCCGTCTTTGTTTTGATATTGCTCGAAACACGAAGTCGAAGTCCGTTCGTTTGTTTTTCAGATATCGGTTGGTAACTTTTTTTCTATACATGCTAGCGACCTAAAATTTGTTTTATCGCATTCAGCGCGTCAAATTTCGCCGGAAACGGTCGTCTTTGTTTTGATATTGCTCGAAACACGAAGTCGAAGTCCGTTTGTTTGTTTTTCAGATATCGGTTGGTAACTTTTTTTCTATACATGCTAGCGACCTAAAACTTGTTTTATCGCATTCAGCGCGTCGAATTGCGCCGGAAACGGTCGTCTTTTTTCTGATATTGCTTAAAACACGAAGTCGAATTCCGTTCGTTTGTTTCGTGGATATCGGTGAGTAACTTTTTTTCTATACATGCTAGCGACCTAAAACTTGTTTCATCGCATTGAGCGCGTCAAATTACGCCGGAAACGGTCGTCTTTGTTTTGATATTGCTTAAAACACGAAGTCGAATTCCGTTCGTTTGTTTCGTGGATATCGGAGAGTAACTTTTTTTCCATACATGCTAGCGACCTAAAATTTGTTTTATCGCATTCAGCGCGTCAAATTTCGCCGGAAACGGCCGTCTTTGTTTTGATATTGCTCGAAACACGAAGTCGAAGTCCGTTTGTTTGTTCTTCAGATATCGGTTGGTAACTTTTTTTCTATACATGCTAGCGACCTAAAACTTGTTTTATCGCATTCAGCGCGTCAAATTACGCCGGAAACGGCCGTCTCTGTTTTGATATTGCTCGAAACACGAAGTCGAAGTCCGTTTGTTTGTTCTTCAGATATCGGTTGGTAACTTTTTTTCTATACATGCCAGCGACCTAAAACTTGTTTTATCGCATTCAGCTCGTCAAATTACGCCGGAAACGGTCGTCTTTTTTTTGATATTGCTTAAAACACGAAGTCGAATTCCGTTCGTTTGTTTCGTGGATATCGGTGAGTAACTTTTTTTCTATACATGCTAGCGACCTAAAACTTGTTTCATCGCATTTAGCGCGTCAAATTACGCCGGAAACGGTCGTCTTTGTTTTGATATTGCTTAAAACACGAAGTCGAATTCCGTTCGTTTGTTTCGTGGATATCGGTGAGTAACTTTTTTTCCATACATGCTAGCGACCTAAAATTTGTTTCATCGCATTCAGCGCGTCAAATTTCGCCGGAAACGGCCGTCTTTGTTTTGATATTGCTCGAAACACGAAGTCGAAGTCCGTTTGTTTGTTTTTCAGATATCGGTTGGTAACTTTTTTTCTATACATGCTAGCGACCTCAAACTTGTTTTATCGCATTCAGCGCGTCAAATTACGCCGGAAACGGTCGTCTTTGTTTGGATACTGCTCGAAACACGAAGTCGAAGTCCGTTTGTTTGTTTTTCAGATATCGGTTGGTAACTTTTTTTCTATACATGCTAGCGACCTAAAATTTGTTTTATCGCATTCAGCGCGTCAAATTTCGCCGGAAACGGCCGTCTTTGTTTTGATATTGCTCGAAACACGAAGTCGAAGTCCGTTTGTTTGTTCTTCAGATATCGGTTGGTAACTTTTTTTCTATACATGCTAGCGACCTAAAACTTGTTTTATCGCATTCAGCGCGTCAAATCACGCCGGAAACGGTCGTCTTTGTTTTGATATTGCTCGAAACACGAAGTCGAAGTCCGTTTGTTTGTTTTTCAGATATCGGTTGGTAACTTTTTTTCTATACATGCTAGCGACCTAAAACTTGTTTTATCGCATTCAGCGCGTCGAATTGCGCCGGAAACGGTCGTCTTTTTTCTGATATTGCTTAAAACACGAAGTCGAATTCCGTTCGTTTGTTTCGTGGATATCGGTGAGTAACTTTTTTTCTATACATGCTAGCGACCTAAAACTTGTTTCATCGCATTGAGCGCGTCAAATTACGCCGGAAACGGTCGTCTTTGTTTTGATATTGCTTAAAACACGAAGTCGAATTCCGTTCGTTTGTTTCGTGGATATCGGAGAGTAACTTTTTTTCCATACATGCTAGCGACCTAAAATTTGTTTTATCGCATTCAGCGCGTCAAATTTCGCCGGAAACGGCCGTCTTTGTTTTGATATTGCTCGAAACACGAAGTCGAAGTCCGTTTGTTTGTTCTTCAGATATCGGTTGGTAACTTTTTTTCTATACATGCTAGCGACCTAAAACTTGTTTTATCGCATTCAGCGCGTCAAATTACGCCGGAAACGGCCGTCTCTGTTTTGATATTGCTCGAAACACGAAGTCGAAGTCCGTTTGTTTGTTCTTCAGATATCGGTTGGTAACTTTTTTTCTATACATGCCAGCGACCTAAAACTTGTTTTATCGCATTCAGCTCGTCAAATTACGCCGGAAACGGTCGTCCTCGTTTTGATATTGCTCGATAGACGAAGTCGAATTCCGTTCGTTTGTTTCGTGGATATCGGTAAGTAACTTTTTTTCTATACATGCTAGCGACCTAAAACTTGTTTTATCGCATTCAGCGCGTCAAATTACGCCGGAAACGGCCGTCTTTGTTTTGATATTGCTCAATAGACGAAGTCGGAGTCCGTTTGTTTGTTTTTCAGATATCGGTTGGTAACTTTTTTTCTATACATGCTAGCGACCTAAAACTTGTTTTATCGCATTCAGCGCGTCAAATTACGCCGGAAACGGTCGTCTTTGTTTTGATATTGCTTAAAACACGAAGTCGAATTCCGTTCGTTTGCTTCGTGGATATCGGTGAGTAACTCTTTTTCTATACATGCTAGCGACCTAAAACTTGTTTTATCGCATTCAGCGCGTCAAATTACGCCGGAAACGGTCGTCTTTGTTTCGATATTGCTCAAAACACGAAGTCGAATTCCGTTCGTTTGTTTCGTGGATATCGGTGAGTAACTTTTTTCTATACATGCTAGCGACCTAAAACTTGTTTTATCGCATTCAGCGCGTCAAATTACGCCGGAAACGGTCGTCTTTGTTCTGATATTGCTTAAAACACGAAGTCGAAGTCCGTTTGTTTGTTCTTCAGATATCGGTTGGTAACTTTTTTTCTATACATGCTAGCGACCTAAAACTTGTTTCATCGCATTGAGCGCGTCAAATTACGCCGGAAACGGTCGTCTTTGTTTTGATATTGCTTAAAACACGAAGTCGAATTCCGTTCGTTTGTTTCGTGGATATCGGTGAGTAACTTTTTTTCCATACATGCTAGCGACCTAAAATTTGTTTTATCGCATTCAGCGCGTCAAATTTCGCCGGAAACGGCCGTCTTTGTTTTGATATTGCTCGAAACACGAAGTCGAAGTCCGTTTGTTTGTTCTTCAGATATCGGTTGGTAACTTTTTTTCTATACATGCTAGCGACCTAAAACTTGTTTCATCGCATTGAGCGCGTCAAATTACGCCGGAAACGGTCGTCTTTGTTTTGATATTGCTCAAAACACGAAGTCGAATTCCGTTCGTTTGTTTCGTGGATATCGGTGAGTAACTTTTTTTCCATACATGCTAGCGACCTAAAACTTGTTTTATCGCATTCAGCGCGTCAAATTACGCCGGAAACGGACGTCTTTGTTTTGATATTGCTCGAAACACGAAGTCGAAGTCCGTTCGTTTGTTTTTCAGATATCGGTTGGTAACTTTTTTTCTATACATGCTAGCGACCTAAAATTTGTTTTATCGCATTCAGCGCGTCAAATTTCGCCGGAAACGGCCGTCTTTGTTTTGATATTGCTCGAAACACGAAGTCGAAGTCCGTTTGTTTGTTCTTCAGATATCGGTTGGTAACTTTTTTTCTATACATGCTAGCGACTTAAAACTTGTTTTATCGCATTCAGCGCGTCAAATTACGCCGGAAACGGCCGTCTCTGTTTTGATATTGCTCGAAACACGAAGTCGAAGTCCGTTTGTTTGTTCTTCAGATATCGGTTGGTAACTTTCTTTCTATACATGCTAGCGACCTCAAACTTGTTTTATCGCATTCAGCGCGTCAAATTACGCCGGAAACGGTCGTCTTTGTTCTGATATTGCTCAAAACACGGAGTCGAATTCCGTTTGTTTGTTTCGTGGATATCGGTGAGTAACTTTTTTCTATACATGCTAGCGACCTAAAACTTGTTTTATCGCATTCAGCGCGTCGAATTACGCCGGAAACGGTCGTCTTTGTTCTGATATTGCTTAAAACACGAAGTCGAATTCCGTTCGTTTGTTTCGTGGATATCGGTGAGTAACTTTTTTTCTATACATGCTAGCGACCTAAAACTTGTTTTATCGCATTCAGCGCGTCAAATTACGCCGGAAACGGCCGTCTTTGTTTTGATATTGCTCGAAACACGAAGTCGAAGTCCGTTTGTTTGTTTTTCAGATATCGGTTGGTAACTTTTTTTCTTTACATGCTAGCGACCTAAAACTTGTTTCATCGCATTGAGCGCGTCAAATTACGCCGGAAACGGTCGTCTTTGTTTTGATATTGCTTAAAACACGAAGTCGAATTCCGTTCGTTTGTTTCGTGGATATCGGTGAGTAACTTTTTTTCCATACATGCTAGCGACCTAAAATTTGTTTTATCGCATTCAGCGCGTCAAATTTCGCCGGAAACGGCCATCTTTGTTTTGATATTGCTCGAAACACGAAGTCGAAGTCCGTTTGTTTGTTCTTCAGATATCGGTTGGTAACTTTTTTTCTATACATGCTAGCGACCTGAAACTTGTTTCATCGCATTGAGCGCGTCAAATTACGCCGGAAACGGTCGTCTTTGTTTTGATATTGCTTAAAACACGAAGTCGAATTCCGTTCGTTTGTTTCGTGGATATCGGTGAGTAACTTTTTTTCCATACATGCTAGCGACCTAAAATTTGTTTTATCGCATTCAGCGCGTCAAATTTCGCCGGAAACGGCCGTCTTTGTTTTGATATTGCTCGAAACACGAAGTCGAAGTCCGTTTGTTTGTTCTTCAGATATCGGTTAGTAACTTTTTTTCTATACATGCTAGCGACCTAAAATTTGTTTTATCGCATTCAGCGCGTCAAATTTCGCCGGAAACGGCCGTCTTTGTTTTGATATTGCTCGAAACACGAAGTCGAAGTCCGTTTGTTTGTTCTTCAGATATCGGTTGGTAACTTTTTTTCTATACATGCTAGCGACCTAAAACTTGTTTTATCGCATTCGGCGCTTCAAATCACGCCGGAAACGGTCGTCTTTGTTTTGATATTGCTCGAAACACGAAGTCGAAGTCCGTTTGTTTGTTTTTCAGATATCGGTTGGTAACTTTTTTTCTATACATGCTAGCGACCTAAAACTTGTTTTATCGCATTCAGCGCGTCAAATTACGCCGGAAACGGCCGTCTCTGTTTTGATATTGCTCGAAACACGAAGTCGAAGTCCGTTTGTTTGTTCTTCAGATATCGGTTGGTAACTTTCTTTCTATACATGCTAGCGACCTCAAACTTGTTTTATCGCATTCAGCGCGTCAAATTACGCCGGAAACGGTCGTCTTTGTTCTGATATTGCTCAAAACACGGAGTCGAATTCCGTTTGTTTGTTTCGTGGATATCGGTGAGTAACTTTTTTCTATACATGCTAGCGACCTAAAACTTGTTTTATCGCATTCAGCGCGTCGAATTACGCCGGAAACGGTCGTCTTTGTTCTGATATTGCTTAAAACACGAAGTCGAATTCCGTTCGTTTGTTTCGTGGATATCGGTGAGTAACTTTTTTTCTATACATGCTAGCGACCTAAAACTTGTTTTATCGCATTCAGCGCGTCAAATTACGCCGGAAACGGCCGTCTTTGTTTTGATATTGCTCGAAACACGAAGTCGAAGTCCGTTTGTTTGTTTTTCAGATATCGGTTGGTAACTTTTTTTCTATACATGCTAGCGACCTAAAACTTGTTTCATCGCATTGAGCGCGTCAAATTACGCCGGAAACGGTCGTCTTTGTTTTGATATTGCTTAAAACACGAAGTCGAATTCCGTTCGTTTGTTTCGTGGATATCGGTGAGTAACTTTTTTTCCATACATGCTAGCGACCTAAAATTTGTTTTATCGCATTCAGCGCGTCAAATTTCGCCGGAAACGGCCGTCTTTGTTTTGATATTGCTCGAAACACGAAGTCGAAGTCCGTTTGTTTGTTCTTCAGATATCGGTTGGTAACTTTTTTTCTATACATGCTAGCGACCTGAAACTTGTTTCATCGCATTGAGCGCGTCAAATTACGCCGGAAACGGTCGTCTTTGTTTTGATATTGCTTAAAACACGAAGTCGAATTCCGTTCGTTTGTTTCGTGGATATCGGTGAGTAACTTTTTTTCCATACATGCTAGCGACCTAAAATTTGTTTTATCGCATTCAGCGCGTCAAATTTCGCCGGAAACGGCCGTCTTTGTTTTGATATTGCTCGAAACACGAAGTCGAAGTCCGTTTGTTTGTTCTTCAGATATCGGTTAGTAACTTTTTTTCTATACATGCTAGCGACCTAAAATTTGTTTTATCGCATTCAGCGCGTCAAATTTCGCCGGAAACGGCCGTCTTTGTTTTGATATTGCTCGAAACACGAAGTCGAAGTCCGTTTGTTTGTTCTTCAGATATCGGTTGGTAACTTTTTTTCTATACATGCTAGCGACCTAAAACTTGTTTTATCGCATTCGGCGCTTCAAATCACGCCGGAAACGGTCGTCTTTGTTTTGATATTGCTCGAAACACGAAGTCGAAGTCCGTTTGTTTGTTTTTCAGATATCGGTTGGTAACTTTTTTTCTATACATGCTAGCGACCTAAAACTTGTTTTATCGCATTCAGCGCGTCAAATTACGCCGGAAACGGCCGTCTTTGTTTTGATATTGCTCGAAACACGAAGTCGAAGTCCGTTCGTTTGTTTTTCAGATATCGGTAGGGAACTTTTTTTCTATACATGCTAGCGACCTAAAACTTGTTTTATTGCATTCAGCGCGTCGAATTGCGCCGGAAACGGTCGTCTTTTTTTTGATATTGCTTAAAACACGAAGTCGAATTCCGTTCGTTTGTTTCGTGGATATCGGTGAGTAACTTTTTTTCTATACATGCTAGCGACCTAAAACTTGTTTCATCGCATTGAGCGCGTCAAATTACGCCGGAAACGGCCGTCTTTGTTTTGATATTGCTCGAAACACGAAGTCGAAGTCCGTTCGTTTGTTTTTCAGATATCGGTTGGGAACTTTTTTTCTATACATGCTAGCGACCTAAAACTTGTTTTATCGCATTCAGCGCGTCGAATTGCGCCGGAAACGGTCGTCTTTTTTCTGATATTGCTTAAAACACGAAGTCGAATTCCGTTCGTTTGTTTCGTGGATATCGGTGAGTAACTTTTTTTCTATACATGCTAGCGACCTAAAACTTGTTTCATCGCATTGAGCGCGTCAAATTACGCCGGAAACGGTCGTCTTTGTTTTGATATTGCTTAAAACACTAAGTAAAATTCCGTTCGTTTGTTTCGTGGATATCGGAGAGTAACTTTTTTTCCATACATGCTAGCGACCTAAAATTTGTTTTATCGCATTCAGCGCGTCAAATTTCGCCGGAAACGGCCGTCTTTGTTCTGATATTGCTCGAAACACGAAGTCGAAGTCCGTTTGTTTGTTCTTCAGATATCGGTTGGTAACTTTTTTTCTATACATGCTAGCGACCTAAAACTTGTTTTATCGCATTCAGCGCGTCAAATTACGCCGGAAACGGCCGTCTCTGTTTTGATATTGCTCGAAACACGAAGTCGAAGTCCGTTTGTTTGTTCTTTAGATATCGGTTGGTAACTTTTTTTCTATACATGCCAGCGACCTAAAACTTGTTTTATCGCATTCAGCTCGTCAAATTACGCCGGAAACGGTCGTCTTCGTTTTGATATTGCTCGATAGACGAAGTCGAATTCCGTTCGTTTGTTTCGTGGATATCGGTAAGTAACTTTTTTTCTATACATGCTAGCGACCTAAAACTTGTTTTATCGCATTCAGCGCGTCAAATTACGCCGGAAACGGCCGTCTTTGTTTTGATATTGCTCAATAGACGAAGTCGGAGTCCGTTTGTTTGTTTTTCAGATATCGGTTGGTAACTTTTTTTCTATACATGCTAGCGACCTAAAACTTGTTTTATCGCATTCAGCGCGTCAAATTACGCCGGAAACGGTCGTCTTTGTTTTGATATTGCTTAAAACACGAAGTCGAATTCCGTTCGTTTGCTTCGTGGATATCGGTGAGTAACTCTTTTTCTATACATGCTAGCGACCTAAAACTTGTTTTATCGCATTCAGCGCGTCAAATTACGCCGAAAACGGTCGTCTTTGTTCCGATATTGCTCAAAACACGAAGTCGAATTCCGTTCGTTTGTTTCGTGGATATCGGTGAGTAACTTTTTTCTATACATGCTAGCGACCTAAAACTTGTTTTATCGCATTCAGCGCGTCAAATTACGCCGGAAACGGTCGTCTTTGTTCTGATATTGCTTAAAACACGAAGTCGAAGTCCGTTTGTTTGTTCTTCAGATATCGGTTTGTAACTTTTTTTCTATACATGCTAGCGACCTAAAACTTGTTTCATCGCATTGAGCGCGTCAAATTACGCCGGAAACGGTCGTCTTTGTTTTGATATTGCTTAAAACACGAAGTCGAATTCCGTTCGTTTGTTTCGTGGATATCGGTGAGTAACTTTTTTCTATACATGCTAGCGACCTAAAACTTGTTTTATCGCATTCAGCGCGTCAAATTACGCCGGAAACGGTCGTCTTTGTTCTGATATTGCTTAAAACACGAAGTCGAAGTCCGTTTGTTTGTTCTTCAGATATCGGTTTGTAACTTTTTTTCTATACATGCTAGCGACCTAAAACTTGTTTCATCGCATTGAGCGCGTCAAATTACGCCGGAAACGGTCGTCTTTGTTTTGATATTGCTTAAAACACGAAGTCGAATTCCGTTCGTTTGTTTCGTGGATATCGGTGAGTAACTTTTTTTCCATACATGCTAGCGACCTAAAATTTGTTTTATCGCATTCAGCGCGTCAAATTTCGCCGGAAACGGCCGTCTTTGTTTTGATATTGCTCGAAACACGAAGTCGAAGTCCGTTTGTTTGTTCTTCAGATATCGGTTGGTAACTTTTTTTCTATACATGCTAGCGACCTAAAACTTGTTTCATCGCATTGAGCGCGTCAAATTACGCCGGAAACGGTCGTCTTTGTTTTGATATTGCTTAAAACACGAAGTCGAATTCCGTTCGTTTGTTTCGTGGATATCGGTGAGTAACTTTTTTTCCATACATGCTAGCGACCTAAAACTTGTTTTATCGCATTCAGCGCGTCAAATTACGCCGGAAACGGCCGTCTTTGTTTTGATATTGCTCGAAACACGAAGTCGAAGTCCGTTCGTTTGTTTTTCGGATATCGGTTGGTAACTTTTTTTCTATACATGCTAGCGACCTAAAATTTGTTTTATCGCATTCAGCGCGTCAAATTTCGCCGGAAACGGCCGTCTTTGTTTTGATATTGCTCGAAACACGAAGTCGAAGTCCGTTTGTTTGTTCTTCAGATATCGGTTGGTAACTTTTTTTCTATACATGCTAGCGACCTAAAACTTGTTTTATCGCATTCAGCGCGTCAAATTACGCCGGAAACGGCCGTCTCTGTTTTGATATTGCTCGAAACACGAAGTCGAAGTCCGTTTGTTTGTTCTTCAGATATCGGTTGGTAACTTTCATTCTATACATGCTAGCGACCTCAAACTTGTTTTATCGCATTCAGCGCGTCAAATTACGCCGGAAACGGTCGTCTTTGTTCTGATATTGCTCAAAACACGGAGTCGAATTCCGTTTGTTTGTTTCGTGGATATCGGTGAGTAACTTTTTTCTATACATGCTAGCGACCTAAAACTTGTTTTATCGCATTCAGCGCGTCGAATTACGCCGAAAACGGTCGTCTTTGTTCTGATATTGCTTAAAACACGAAGTCGAATTCCGTTCGTTTGTTTCGTGGATATCGGTAAGTAACTTTTTTTCTATACATGCTAGCGACCTAAAACTTGTTTTATCGCATTCAGCGCGTCAAATTACGCCGGAAACGGCCGTCTTTGTTTTGATATTGCTCGAAACACGAAGTCGAAGTCCGTTTGTTTGTTTTTCAGATATCGGTTGGTAACTTTTTTTCTATACATGCTAGCGACCTAAAACTTGTTTCATCGCATTGAGCGCGTCAAATTACGCCGGAAACGGTCGTCTTTGTTTTGATATTGCTTAAAACACGAAGTCGAATTCCGTTCGTTTGTTTCGTGGATATCGGTGAGTAACTTTTTTTCCATACATGCTAGCGACCTAAAATTTGTTTTATCGCATTCAGCGCGTCAAATTTCGCCGGAAACGGCCGTCTTTGTTTTGATATTGCTCGAAACACGAAGTCGAAGTCCGTTTGTTTGTTCTTCAGATATCGGTTGGTAACTTTTTTTCTATACATGCTAGCGACCTGAAACTTGTTTCATCGCATTGAGCGCGTCAAATTACGCCGGAAACGGTCGTCTTTGTTTTGATATTGCTTAAAACACGAAGTCGAATTCCGTTCGTTTGTTTCGTGGATATCGGTGAGTAACTTTTTTTCCATACATGCTAGCGACCTAAAATTTGTTTTATCGCATTCAGCGCGTCAAATTTCGCCGGAAACGGCCGTCTTTGTTTTGATATTGCTCGAAACACGAAGTCGAAGTCCGTTTGTTTGTTCTTCAGATATCGGTTGGTAACTTTTTTTCTATACATGCTAGCGACCTAAAATTTGTTTTATCGCATTCAGCGCGTCAAATTTCGCCGGAAACGGCCGTCTTTGTTTTGATATTGCTCGAAACACGAAGTCGAAGTCCGTTTGTTTGTTCTTCAGATATCGGTTGGTAACTTTTTTTCTATACATGCTAGCGACCTAAAACTTGTTTTATCGCATTCGGCGCTTCAAATCACGCCGGAAACGGTCGTCTTTGTTTTGATATTGCTCGAAACACGAAGTCGAAGTCTGTTTGTTTGTTTTTCAGATATCGGTTGGTAACTTTTTTTCTATACATGCTAGCGACCTAAAACTTGTTTTATCGCATTCAGCGCGTCAAATTACGCCGGAAACGGCCGTCTTTGTTTTGATATTGCTCGAAACACGAAGTCGAAGTCCGTTCGTTTGTTTTTCAGATATCGGTTGGGAACTTTTTTTCTATACATGCTAGCGACCTAAAACTTGTTTTATCGCATTCAGCGCGTCGAATTGCGCCGGAAACGGTCGTCTTTTTTTTGATATTGCTTAAAACACGAAGTCGAATTCCGTTCGTTTGTTTCGTGGATATCGGTGAGTAACTTTTTTTCTATACATGCTAGCGACCTAAAACTTGTTTCATCGCATTGAGCGCGTCAAATTACGCCGGAAACGGTCGTCTTTGTTTTGATATTGCTTAAAACACGAAGTCGAATTCCGTTCGTTTGTTTCGTGGATATCGGTGAGTAACTTTTTTTCCATACATGCTAGCGACCTAAAATTTGTTTTATCGCATTCAGCGCGTCAAATTTCGCCGAAAACGGTCGTCTTTGTTTTGATATTGCTCGAAACACGAAGTCGAAGTCCGTTTGTTTGTTCTTCAGATATCGGTTGGTAACTTTTTTTCTATACATGCTAGCGACCTAAAACTTGTTTTATCGCATTCAGCGCGTCAAATTACGCCGGAAACGGCCGTCTCTGTTTTGATATTGCTCGAAACACGAAGTCGAAGTCCGTTTGTTTGTTCTTCAGATATCGGTTGGTAACTTTTTTTCTATACATGCCAGCGACCTAAAACTTGTTTTATCGCATTCAGCTCGTCAAATTACGCCGGAAACGGTCGTCTTCGTTTTGATATTGCTTAAAACACGAAGTCGAATTCCGTTCGTTTGTTTCGTGGATATCGGTAAGTAACTTTTTTTCTATACATGCTAGCGACCTAAAACTTGTTTTATCGCATTCAGCGCGTCAAATTACGCCGGAAACGGCCGTCTTTGTTTTGATATTGCTCGAAACACGAAGTCGAAGTCCGTTTGTTTGTTTCGTGGATATCGGTGAGTAACTTTTTTTCTATACATGCTAGCGACCTAAAACTTGTTTTATCGCATTCAGCTCGTCAAATTACGCCGGAAACGGTCGTCTTCGTTTTGATATTGCTCAAAACACGAAGTCGAATTCCGTTCGTTTGTTTCGTGGATATCGGTGAGTAACTTTTTTTCTATACATGCTAGCGACCTGAAACTTGTTTTATCGCATTCAGCGCGTCAAATTACGCCGGAAACGGCCGTCTTTGTTTTGATATTGCTCGATAGACGAAGTCGGAGTCCGTTTGTTTGTTTTTCAGATATCGGTTGGTAACTTTTTTTCTATACATGCTAGTGACCTAAAACTTGTTTTATCGCATTCAGCGCGTCAAATTACGCCGGTAACGGTCGTCTTTGTTCTGATATTGCTCAAAACACGGAGTCGAATTCCGTTTGTTTGTTTCGTGGATATCGGTGAGTAACTTTTTTCTATACATGCTAGCGACCTAAAACTTGTTTTATCGCATTCAGCGCGTCAAATTACGCCGGAAACGGTCGTCTTTGTTTTGATATTGCTTAAAACACGAAGTCGAATTCCGTTTGTTTGTTTCGTGGATATCGGTGAGTAACTTTTTTTCCATACATGCTAGCGACCTAAAACTTGTTTTATCGCATTCAGCGCGTCAAATTACGCCGGAAACGGCCGTCTTTGTTTTGATATTGCTCGATAGACGAAGTCGGAGTCCGTTTGTTTGTTTTTCAGATATCGGTTGGTAACTTTTTTTCTATACATGCTAGCGACCTAAAACTTGTTTTATCGCATTCAGCGCGTCAAATCACGCCGGTAACGGTCGTCTTTGTTCTGATATTGCTCAAAACACGGAGTCGAATTCCGTTTGTTTGTTTCGTGGATATCGGTGGGTAACTTTTTTCTATACATGCTAGCGACCTAAAACTTGTTTTATCGCATTCAGCGCGTCAAATCACGCCGGAAACGGTCGTCTTTGTTTTGATATTGCTTAAAACACGAAGTCGAATTCCGTTCGTTTGTTTCGTGGATATCGGTGAGTAACTCTTTTTCTATACATGCTAGCGACCTAAAACTTGTTTTATCGCATTCAGCGCGTCAAATTACGCCGGAAACGGCCGTCTTTGTTTTGATATTGCTCGAAACACGAAGTCGAAGTCCGTTTGTTTGTTTTTCAGATATCGGTTGGTAACTTTTTTTCTATACATGCTAGCGACCTAAAACTTGTTTTATCGCATTCAGCGCGTCAAATTACGCCGGAAACGGCCGTCTCTGTTTTGATATTGCTCGAAACACGAAGTCGAAGTCCGTTTGTTTGTTTTTCAGATATCGGTTGGTAACTTTTTTTCTATACATGCTAGCGACCTAAAACTTGTTTCATCGCATTCAGCGCGTCAAATTACGCCGGAAACGGTCGTCTTTGTTTTGATATTGCTTGAAACACGAAGTCGAATTCCGTTTGTTTGTTTCGTGGATATCGGTGAGTAACTTTTTTTCCATACATGCTAGCGACCTAAAACTTGTTTTATCGCATTCAGCGCGTCAAATTACGCCGGAAACGGCCGTCTTTGTTTTTGATATTGCTCGATAGACGAAGTCGGAGTCCGTTTGTTTGTTTTTCAGATATCGGTTGGTAACTTTTTTTCTATACATGCTAGCGACCTAAAACTTGTTTTATCGCATTCAGCGCGTCAAATTACGCCGGTAACGGTCGTCTTTGTTCTGATATTGCTTAAAACACGGAGTCGAATTCCGTTTGTTTGTTTCGTGGATATCGGTGAGTAACTTTTTTCTATACATGCTAGCGACCTAAAACTTGTTTTATCGCATTCAGCGCGTCAAATTACGCCGGAAACGGTCGTCTTTGTTTTGATATTGCTTAAAACACGAAGTCGAATTCCGTTCGTTTGTTTCGTGGATATCGGTGAGTAACTCTTTTTCTATACATGCTAGCGACCTAAAACTTGTTTTATCGCATTCAGCGCGTCAAATTACGCCGGAAACGGCCGTCTTTGTTTTGATATTGCTCGAAACACGAAGTCGAAGTCCGTTTGTTTGTTTTTCAGATATCGGTTGGTAACTTTTTTTCTATACATGCTAGCGACCTAAAACTTGTTTTATCGCATTCAGCGCGTCAAATTACGCCGGAAACGGCCGTCTCTGTTTTGATATTGCTCGAAACACGAAGTCGAAGTCCGTTTGTTTGTTTTTCAGATATCGGTTGGTAACTTTTTTTCTATACATGCTAGCGACCTAAAACTTGTTTCATCGCATTCAGCGCGTCAAATTACGCCGGAAACGGTCGTCTTTGTTTTGATATTGCTTGAAACACGAAGTCGAATTCCGTTTGTTTGTTTCGTGGATATCGGTGAGTCACTTTTTTTCCATACATGCTAGCGACCTAAAACTTGTTTTATCGCATTCAGCGCGTCAAATTACGCCGGAAACGGCCGTCTTTGTTTTGATATTGCTCGATAGACGAAGTCGGAGTCCGTTTGTTTGTTTTTCAGATATCGGTTGGTAACTTTTTTTCTATACATGCTAGCGACCTAAAACTTGTTTTATCGCATTCAGCGCGTCAAATTACGCCGGTAACGGTCGTCTTTGTTCTGATATTGCTCAAAACACGGAGTCGAATTCCGTTTGTTTGTTTCGTGGATATCGGTGAGTAACTTTTTTCTATACATGCTAGCGACCTAAAACTTGTTTTATCGCATTCAGCGCGTCAAATTACGCCGGAAACGGTCGTCTTTGTTTTGATATTGCTTAAAACACGAAGTCGAATTCCGTTCGTTTGTTTCGTGGATATCGGTGAGTAACTCTTTTTCTATACATGCTAGCGACCTAAAACTTGTTTTATCGCATTCAGCTCGTCAAATTACGCCGGAAACGGTCGTCTTTGTTTTGATATTGCTTAAAACACGAAGTCGAATTCCGTTCGTTTGTTTCGTGGATATCGGTGAGTAACTCTTTTTCTATACATGCTAGCGACCTAAAACTTGTTTTATCGCATTCAGCGCGTCAAATTACGCCGGAAACGGTCGTCTTTGTTTTGATATTGCTTAAAACACGAAGTCGAATTCCGTTCGTTTGTTTCGTGGATATCGGTCAGTAACTCTTTTTCTATACATGCTAGCGACCTAAAACTTGTTTTATCGCATTCAGCGCGTCAAATTACGCCGGAAACGGCCGTCTTTGTTTTGATATTGCTCGAAACACGAAGTCGAAGTCCGTTTGTTTGTTTCGTGGATATCGGTGAGTAAATTTTTTTCTATACATGCTAGCGACCTAAAACTTGTTTTATCGCATTCAGCTCGTCAAATTACGCCGGAAACGGTCGTCTTCGTTTTGATATTGCTCAAAACACGAAGTCGAATTCCGTTCGTTTGTTTCGTGGATATCGGTGAGTAACTTTTTTTCTATACATGCTAGCGACCTGAAACTTGTTTTATCGCATTCAGCGCGTCAAATTACGCCGGAAACGGCCGTCTTTGTTTTGATATTGCTCGATAGACGAAGTCGGAGTCCGTTTGTTTGTTTTTCAGATATCGGTTGGTAACTTTTTTTCTATACATGCTAGCGACCTAAAACTTGTTTTATCGCATTCAGCGCGTCAAATTACGCCGGAAACGGCCGTCTCTGTTTTGATATTGCTCGAAACACGAAGTCGAAGTCCGTTTGTTTGTTTTTCAGATATCGGTTGGTAACTTTTTTTCTATACATGCTAGCGACCTAAAACTTGTTTCATCGCATTCAGCGCGTCAAATTACGCCGGAAACGGTCGTCTTTGTTTTGATATTGCTTGAAACACGAAGTCGAATTTCGTTTGTTTGTTTCGTGGATATCGGTGAGTAACTTTTCTTCTATACATGCTAGCGACCTGAAACTTGTTTCATCGCATTCAGCGCGTCAAATTACGCCGGAAACGGTCGTCTTTGTTTTGATATTGCTCGATAGACGAAGTCGGAGTCCGTTTGTTTGTTTTTCAGATATCGGTTGGTCACTTTTTTTCTATACATGCTAGCGACCTGAAACTTGTTTCATCGCATTCAGCGCGTCAAATTACGCCGGAAACGGTCGTCTGTGTTCTGATATTGCTCAAAACACGGAGTCGAATTTCGTTTGTTTGTTTCGTGGATATCGGTGAGTAACTTTTCTTCTATACATGCTAGCGACCTGAAACTTGTTTCATCGCATTCAGCGCGTCAAATTACGCCGGAAACGGTCGTCTTTGTTTTGATATTGCTTAAAACACTAAGTCGAATTCCGTTTGTTTGTTTCGTGGATATCGGTGAGTAACTTTTTTTCCATACATGCTAGCGACCTAAAACTTGTTTAATCGCATTAAGCGCGTCAAATTACGCCGGAAACGGCCGTCTTTGTTTTGATATTGCTCGATAGACGAAGTCGGAGTCCGTTTGTTTGTTTTTCAGATATCGGTTGGTAACTTTTTTTCTATACATGCTAGCGACCTAAAACTTGTTTTATCGCATTCAGCGCGTCAAATTACGCCGGAAACGGCCGTCTTTGTTTTGATATTGCTCGAAACACGAAGTCGAAGTCCGTTTGTTTGTTTTTCAGATATCGGTTGGTAACTTTTTTTCTATACATGCTAGCGACCTGAAACTTGTTTTATCGCATTCAGCGCGTCAAATTACGCCGGAAACGGCCGTCTCTGTTTTGATATTGCTCGAAACACGAAGTCGAAGTCCGTTTGTTTGTTTTTCAGATATCGGTTGGTAACTTTTTTTCTATACATGCTAGCGACCTAAAACTTGTTTCATCGCATTCAGCGCGTCAAATTACGCCGGAAACGGTCGTCTTTGTTTTGATATTGCTTAAAACACGAAGTCGAATTCCGTTTGTTTGTTTCGTGGATATCGGTGAGTAACTTTTTTTCCATACATGCTAGCGACCTAAAACTTGTTTTATCGCATTCAGCGCGTCAAATTACGCCGGAAACGGCCGTCTTTGTTTTGATATTGCTCGATAGACGAAGTCGGAGTCCGTTTGTTTGTTTTTCAGATATCGGTTGGTAACTTTTTTTCTATACATGCTAGCGACCTAAAACTTGTTTTATCGCATTCAGCGCGTCAAATTACGCCGGTAACGGTCGTCTTTGTTCTGATATTGCTCAAAACACGGAGTCGAATTCCGTTTGTTTGTTTCGTGGATATCGGTGAGTAACTTTTTTTCTATACATGCTAGCGACCTAAAACTTGTTTTATCGCATTCAGCGCGTCAAATTACGCCAGAAACGGCCGTCTTTGTTTTGCTCGATAGACGAAGTCGGAGTCCGTTTGTTTGTTTTTCAGATATCGGTTGGTAACTTTTTTTCTATACATGCTAGCGACCTAAAACTTGTTTTATCGCATTCAGCGCGTCAAATCACGCCGGTAACGGTCGTCTTTGTTCTGATATTGCTCAAAACACGGAGTCGAATTCCGTTTGTTTGTTTCGTGGATATCGGTGGGTAACTTTTTTCTATACATGCTAGCGACCTAAAACTTGTTTTATCGCATTCAGCGCGTCAAATTACGCCGGAAACGGTCGTCTTTGTTTTGATATTGCTTGAAACACGAAGTCGAATTCCGTTTGTTTGTTTCGTGGATATCGGTGAGTAACTTTTTTCTATACATGCTAGCGACCTAAAACTTGTTTTATTGCATTCAGCGCGTCAAATTACGCCGGAAACGGTCGTCTTCGTTTTGATATTGCTTAAAACACGAAGTCGAATTCCGTTCGTTTGTTTCGTGGATATCGGTGAGTAACTCTTTTTCTATACATGCTAGCGACCTAAAACTTGTTTTATCGCATTCAGCTCGTCAAATTACGCCGGAAACGGTCGTCTTTGTTTTGATATTGCTTAAAACACGAAGTCGAATTCCGTTCGTTTGTTTCGTGGATATCGGTGAGTAACTCTTTTTCTATACATGCTAGCGACCTAAAACTTGTTTTATCGCATTCAGCGCGTCAAATTACGCCGGAAACGGTCGTCTTTGTTTTGATATTGCTTAAAACACGAAGTCGAATTCCGTTCGTTTGTTTCGCGGATATCGGTGAGTAACTCTTTTTCTATACATGCTAGCGACCTAAAACTTGTTTTATCGCATTCAGCGCGTCAAATTACGCCGGAAACGGCCGTCTTTGTTTTGATATTGCTCGAAACACGAAGTCGAAGTCCGTTTGTTTGTTTCGTGGATATCGGTGAGTAACTTTTTTTCTATACATGCTAGCGACCTAAAACTTGTTTTATCGCATTCAGCTCGTCAAATTACGCCGGAAACGGTCGTCTTCGTTTTGATATTGCTCAAAACACGAAGTCGAATTCCGTTCGTTTGTTTCGTGGATATCGGTGAGTAACTTTTTTTCTATACATGCTAGCGACCTGAAACTTGTTTTATCGCATTCAGCGCGTCAAATTACGCCAGAAACGGCCTTCTTCGTTTTGATATTGCTCGATAGACGAAGTCGGAGTCCGTTTGTTTGTTTTTCAGATATCGGTTGGTAACTTTTTTTCTATACATGCTAGCGACCTAAAACTTGTTTTATCGCATTCAGCGCGTCAAATCACGCCGGTAACGGTCGTCTTTGTTCTGATATTGCTCAAAACACGGAGTCGAATTCCGTTTGTTTGTTTCGTGGATATCGGTGGGTAACTTTTTTCTATACATGCTAGCGACCTAAAACTTGTTTTATCGCATTCAGCGCGTCAAATCACGCCGGAAACGGTCGTCTTTGTTTTGATATTGCTTAAAACACGAAGTCGAATTCCGTTCGTTTGTTTCGTGGATATCGGTGAGTAACTCTTTTTCTATACATGCTAGCGACCTAAAACTTGTTTTATCGCATTCAGCGCGTCAAATTACGCCGGAAACGGCCGTCTTTGTTTTGATATTGCTCGAAACACGAAGTCGAAGTCCGTTTGTTTGTTTTTCAGATATCGGTTGGTAACTTTTTTTCTATACATGCTAGCGACCTAAAACTTGTTTTATTGCATTCAGCGCGTCAAATTACGCCGGAAACGGCCGTCTCTGTTTTGATATTGCTCGAAACACGAAGTCGAAGTCCGTTTGTTTGTTTTTCAGATATCGGTTGGTAACTTTTTTTCTATACATGCTAGCGACCTAAAACTTGTTTCATCGCATTCAGCGCGTCAAATTACGCCGGAAACGGTCGTCTTTGTTTTGATATTGCTTGAAACACGAAGTCGAATTCCGTTTGTTTGTTTCGTGGATATCGGTGAGTAACTTTTTTTCCATACATGCTAGCGACCTAAAACTTGTTTTATCGCATTCAGCGCGTCAAATTACGCCGGAAACGGCCGTCTTTGTTTTGATATTGCTCGATAGACGAAGTCGGAGTCCGTTTGTTTGTTTTTCAGATATCGGTTGGTAACTTTTTTTCTATACATGCTAGCGACCTAAAACTTGTTTTATCGCATTCAGCGCGTCAAATTACGCCGGTAACGGTCGTCTTTGTTCTGATATTGCTCAAAACACGGAGTCGAATTCCGTTTGTTTGTTTCGTGGATATCGGTGAGTAACTTTTTTCTATACATGCTAGCGACCTAAAACTTGTTTTATCGCATTCAGCGCGTCAAATTACGCCGGAAACGGTCGTCTTTGTTTTGATATTGCTTAAAACACGAAGTCGAATTCCGTTCGTTTGTTTCGTGGATATCGGTGAGTAACTCTTTTTCTATACATGCTAGCGACCTAAAACTTGTTTTATCGCATTCAGCTCGTCAAATTACGCCGGAAACGGTCGTCTTTGTTTTGATATTGCTTAAAACACGAAGTCGAATTCCGTTCGTTTGTTTCGTGGATATCGGTGAGTAACTCTTTTTCTATACATGCTAGCGACCTAAAACTTGTTTTATCGCATTCAGCGCGTCAAATTACGCCGGAAACGGTCGTCTTTGTTTTGATATTGCTTAAAACACGAAGTCGAATTCCGTTCGTTTGTTTCGTGGATATCGGTGAGTAACTCTTTTTCTATACATGCTAGCGACCTAAAACTTGTTTTATCGCATTCAGCGCGTCAAATTACGCCGGAAACGGCCGTCTTTGTTTTGATATTGCTCGAAACACGAAGTCGAAGTCCGTTTGTTTGTTTCGTGGATATCGGTGAGTAACTTTTTTTCTATACATGCTAGCGACCTAAAACTTGTTTTATCGCATTCAGCTCGTCAAATTACGCCGGAAACGGTCGTCTTCGTTTTGATATTGCTCAAAACACGTAGTCGAATTCCGTTCGTTTGTTTCGTGGATATCGGTGAGTAACTTTTTTTCTATACGTGCTAGCGACCTGAAACTTGTTTTATCGCATTCAGCGCGTCAAATTACGCCAGAAACGGCCTTCTTCGTTTTGATATTGCTCGATAGACGAAGTCGGAGTCCGTTTGTTTGTTTTTCAGATATCGGTTGGTAACTTTTTTTCTATACATGCTAGCGACCTAAAACTTGTTTTATCGCATTCAGCGCGTCAAATCACGCCGGTAACGGTCGTCTTTGTTCTGATATTGCTCAAAACACGGAGTCGAATTCCGTTTGTTTGTTTCGTGGATATCGGTGGGTAACTTTTTTCTATACATGCTAGCGACCTAAAACTTGTTTTATCGCATTCAGCGCGTCAAATCACGCCGGAAACGGTCGTCTTTGTTTTGATATTGCTTAAAACACGAAGTCGAATTCCGTTCGTTTGTTTCGTGGATATCGGTGAGTAACTCTTTTTCTATACATGCTAGCGACCTAAAACTTGTTTTATCGCATTCAGCGCGTCAAATTACGCCGGAAACGGCCGTCTTTGTTTTGATATTGCTCGAAACACGAAGTCGAAGTCCGTTTGTTTGTTTTTCAGATATCGGTTGGTAACTTTTTTTCTATACATGCTAGCGACCTAAAACTTGTTTTATCGCATTCAGCGCGTCAAATTACGCCGGAAACGGCCGTCTCTGTTTTGATATTGCTCGAAACACGAAGTCGAAGTCCGTTTGTTTGTTTTTCAGATATCGGTTGGTAACTTTTTTTCTATACATGCTAGCGACCTAAAACTTGTTTCATCGCATTCAGCGCGTCAAATTACGCCGGAAACGGTCGTCTTTGTTTTGATATTGCTTGAAACACGAAGTCGAATTCCGTTTGTTTGTTTCGTGGATATCGGTGAGTAACTTTTTTTCCATACATGCTAGCGACCTAAAACTTGTTTTATCGCATTCAGCGCGTCAAATTACGCCGGAAACGGCCGTCTTTGTTTTGATATTGCTCGATAGACGAAGTCGGAGTCCGTTTGTTTGTTTTTCAGATATCGGTTGGTAACTTTTTTTCTATACATGCTAGCGACCTAAAACTTGTTTTATCGCATTCAGCGCGTCAAATTACGCCGGTAACGGTCGTCTTTGTTCTGATATTGCTCAAAACACGGAGTCGAATTCCGTTTGTTTGTTTCGTGGATATCGGTGAGTAACTTTTTTCTATACATGCTAGCGACCTAAAACTTGTTTTATCGCATTCAGCGCGTCAAATTACGCCGGAAACGGTCGTCTTTGTTTTGATATTGCTTAAAACACGAAGTCGAATTCCGTTCGTTTGTTTCGTGGATATCGGTGAGTAACTCTTTTTCTATACATGCTAGCGACCTAAAACTTGTTTTATCGCATTCAGCTCGTCAAATTACGCCGGAAACGGTCGTCTTTGTTTTGATATTGCTTAAAACACGAAGTCGAATTCCGTTCGTTTGTTTCGTGGATATCGGTGAGTAACTCTTTTTCTATACATGCTAGCGACCTAAAACTTGTTTTATCGCATTCAGCGCGTCAAATTACGCCGGAAACGGTCGTCTTTGTTTTGATATTGCTTAAAACACGAAGTCGAATTCCGTTCGTTTGTTTCGTGGATATCGGTGAGTAACTCTTTTTCTATACGTGCTAGCGACCTGAAACTTGTTTTATCGCATTCAGCGCGTCAAATTACGCCAGAAACGGCCTTCTTCGTTTTGATATTGCTCGATAGACGAAGTCGGAGTCCGTTTGTTTGTTTTTCAGATATCGGTTGGTAACTTTTTTTCTATACATGCTAGCGACCTAAAACTTGTTTTATCGCATTCAGCGCGTCAAATCACGCCGGTAACGGTCGTCTTTGTTCTGATATTGCTCAAAACACGGAGTCGAATTCCGTTTGTTTGTTTCGTGGATATCGGTGGGTAACTTTTTTCTATACATGCTAGCGACCTAAAACTTGTTTTATCGCATTCAGCGCGTCAAATCACGCCGGAAACGGTCGTCTTTGTTTTGATATTGCTTAAAACACGAAGTCGAATTCCGTTCGTTTGTTTCGTGGATATCGGTGAGTAACTCTTTTTCTATACATGCTAGCGACCTAAAACTTGTTTTATCGCATTCAGCGCGTCAAATTACGCCGGAATCGGCCGTCTTTGTTTTGATATTGCTCGAAACACGAAGTCGAAGTCCGTTTGTTTGTTTTTCAGATATCGGTTGGTAACTTTTTTTCTATACATGCTAGCGACCTAAAACTTGTTTTATCGCATTCAGCGCGTCAAATTACGCCGGAAACGGCCGTCTCTGTTTTGATATTGCTCGAAACACGAAGTCGAAGTCCGTTTGTTTGTTTTTCAGATATCGGTTGGTAACTTTTTTTCTATACATGCTAGCGACCTAAAACTTGTTTCATCGCATTCAGCGCGTCAAATTACGCCGGAAACGGTCGTCTTTGTTTTGATATTGCTTGAAACACGAAGTCGAATTCCGTTTGTTTGTTTCGTGGATATCGGTGAGTAACTTTTTTTCCATACATGCTAGCGACCTAAAACTTGTTTTATCGCATTCAGCGCGTCAAATTACGCCGGAAACGGCCGTCTTTGTTTTGATATTGCTCGATAGACGAAGTCGGAGTCCGTTTGTTTGTTTCGTGGATATCGGTGAGTAACTTTTTTCTATACATGCTAGCGACCTAAAACTTGTTTTATCGCATTCAGCGCGTCAAATTACGCCGGAAACGGTCGTCTTTGTTTTGATATTGCTTAAAACACGAAGTCGAATTCCGTTCGTTTGTTTCGTGGATATCGGTGAGTAACTCTTTTTCTATACATGCTAGCGACCTAAAACTTGTTTTATCGCATTCAGCTCGTCAAATTACGCCGGAAACGGTCGTCTTTGTTTTGATATTGCTTAAAACACGAAGTCGAATTCCGTTCGTTTGTTTCGTGGATATCGGTGAGTAACTCTTTTTCTATACATGCTAGCGACCTAAAACTTGTTTTATCGCATTCAGCGCGTCAAATTACGCCGGAAACGGTCGTCTTTGTTTTGATATTGCTTAAAACACGAAGTCGAATTCCGTTCGTTTGTTTCGTGGATATCGGTGAGTAACTCTTTTTCTATACATGCTAGCGACCTAAAACTTGTTTTATCGCATTCAGCGCGTCAAATTACGCCGGAAACGGCCGTCTTTGTTTTGATATTGCTCGAAACACGAAGTCGAAGTCCGTTTGTTTGTTTCGTGGATATCGGTGAGTAACTTTTTTTCTATACATGCTAGCGACCTAAAACTTGTTTTATCGCATTCAGCTCGTCAAATTACGCCGGAAACGGTCGTCTTCGTTTTGATATTGCTCAAAACACGAAGTCGAATTCCGTTCGTTTGTTTCGTGGATATCGGTGAGTAACTTTTTTTCTATACATGCTAGCGACCTGAAACTTGTTTTATCGCATTCAGCGCGTCAAATTACGCCGGAAACGGCCGTCTTTGTTTTGATATTGCTCGATAGACGAAGTCGGAGTCCGTTTGTTTGTTTTTCAGATATCGGTTGGTAACTTTTTTTCTATACATGCTAGCGACCTAAAACTTGTTTTATCGCATTCAGCGCGTCAAATTACGCCGGAAACGGCCGTCTCTGTTTTGATATTGCTCGAAACACGAAGTCGAAGTCCGTTTGTTTGTTTTTCAGATATCGGTTGGTAACTTTTTTTCTATACATGCTAGCGACCTAAAACTTGTTTCATCGCATTCAGCGCGTCAAATTACGCCGGAAACGGTCGTCTTTGTTTTGATATTGCTTGAAACACGAAGTCGAATTTCGTTTGTTTGTTTCGTGGATATCGGTGAGTAACTTTTCTTCTATACATGCTAGCGACCTGAAACTTGTTTCATCGCATTCAGCGCGTCAAATTACGCCGGAAACGGTCGTCTTTGTTTTGATATTGCTCGATAGACGAAGTCGGAGTCCGTTTGTTTGTTTTTCAGATATCGGTTGGTCACTTTTTTTCTATACATGCTAGCGACCTGAAACTTGTTTCATCGCATTCAGCGCGTCAAATTACGCCGGAAACGGTCGTCTGTGTTCTGATATTGCTCAAAACACGGAGTCGAATTTCGTTTGTTTGTTTCGTGGATATCGGTGAGTAACTTTTCTTCTATACATGCTAGCGACCTGAAACTTGTTTCATCGCATTCAGCGCGTCAAATTACGCCGGAAACGGTCGTCTTTGTTTTGATATTGCTTAAAACACGAAGTCGAATTCCGTTTGTTTGTTTCGTGGATATCGGTGAGTAACTTTTTTTCCATACATGCTAGCGACCTAAAACTTGTTTAATCGCATTAAGCGCGTCAAATTACGCCGGAAACGGCCGTCTTTGTTTTGATATTGCTCGATAGACGAAGTCGGAGTCCGTTTGTTTGTTTTTCAGATATCGGTTGGTAACTTTTTTTCTATACATGCTAGCGACCTAAAACTTGTTTTATCGCATTCAGCGCGTCAAATTACGCCGGAAACGGCCGTCTCTGTTTTGATATTGCTCGAAACACGAAGTCGAAGTCCGTTTGTTTGTTTTTCAGATATCGGTTGGTAACTTTTTTTCTATACATGCTAGCGACCTGAAACTTGTTTCATCGCATTCAGCGCGTCAAATTACGCCGGAAACGGTCGTCTTTGTTTTGATATTGCTTGAAACACGAAGTCGAATTTCGTTTGTTTGTTTCGTGGATATCGGTGAGTAACTTTTCTTCTATACATGCTAGCGACCTGAAACTTGTTTCATCGCATTCAGCGCGTCAAATTACGCCGGAAACGGTCGTCTTTGTTTTGATATTGCTCGATAGACGAAGTCGGAGTCCGTTTGTTTGTTTTTCAGATATCGGTTGGTCACTTTTTTTCTATACATGCTAGCGACCTGAAACTTGTTTCATCGCATTCAGCGCGTCAAATTACGCCGGAAACGGTCGTCTGTGTTCTGATATTGCTCAAAACACGGAGTCGAATTTCGTTTGTTTGTTTCGTGGATATCGGTGAGTAACTTTTCTTCTATACATGCTAGCGACCTGAAACTTGTTTCATCGCATTCAGCGCGTCAAATTACGCCGGAAACGGTCGTCTTTGTTTTGATATTGCTTAAAACACGAAGTCGAATTCCGTTTGTTTGTTTCGTGGATATCGGTGAGTAACTTTTTTTCCATACATGCTAGCGACCTAAAACTTGTTTAATCGCATTAAGCGCGTCAAATTACGCCGGAAACGGCCGTCTTTGTTTTGATATTGCTCGATAGACGAAGTCGGAGTCCGTTTGTTTGTTTTTCAGATATCGGTTGGTAACTTTTTTTCTATACATGCTAGCGACCTAAAACTTGTTTTATCGCATTCAGCGCGTCAAATTACGCCGGAAACGGCCGTCTTTGTTTTGATATTGCTCGAAACACGAAGTCGAAGTCCGTTTGTTTGTTTTTCAGATATCGGTTGGTAACTTTTTTTCTATACATGCTAGCGACCTGAAACTTGTTTTATCGCATTCAGCGCGTCAAATTACGCCGGAAACGGCCGTCTCTGTTTTGATATTGCTCGAAACACGAAGTCGAAGTCCGTTTGTTTGTTTTTCAGATATCGGTTGGTAACTTTTTTTCTATACATGCTAGCGACCTAAAACTTGTTTCATCGCATTCAGCGCGTCAAATTACGCCGGAAACGGTCGTCTTTGTTTTGATATTGCTTAAAACACGAAGTCGAATTCCGTTTGTTTGTTTCGTGGATATCGGTGAGTAACTTTTTTTCCATACATGCTAGCGACCTAAAACTTGTTTTATCGCATTCAGCGCGTCAAATTACGCCGGAAACGGCCGTCTTTGTTTTGATATTGCTCGATAGACGAAGTCGGAGTCCGTTTGTTTGTTTTTCAGATATCGGTTGGTAACTTTTTTTCTATACATGCTAGCGACCTAAAACTTGTTTTATCGCATTCAGCGCGTCAAATTACGCCGGTAACGGTCGTCTTTGTTCTGATATTGCTCAAAACACGGAGTCGAATTCCGTTTGTTTGTTTCGTGGATATCGGTGAGTAACTTTTTTTCTATACATGCTAGCGACCTAAAACTTGTTTTATCGCATTCAGCGCGTCAAATTACGCCAGAAACGGCCGTCTTTGTTTTGCTCGATAGACGAAGTCGGAGTCCGTTTGTTTGTTTTTCAGATATCGGTTGGTAACTTTTTTTCTATACATGCTAGCGACCTAAAACTTGTTTTATCGCATTCAGCGCGTCAAATCACGCCGGTAACGGTCGTCTTTGTTCTGATATTGCTCAAAACACGGAGTCGAATTCCGTTTGTTTGTTTCGTGGATATCGGTGGGTAACTTTTTTCTATACATGCTAGCGACCTAAAACTTGTTTTATCGCATTCAGCGCGTCAAATTACGCCGAAAACGGCCGTCTTTGTTTTGATATTGCTCGATAGACGAAGTCGGAGTCCGTTTGTTTGTTTTTCAGATATCGGTTGGTAACTTTTTTTCTATACATGCTAGCGACCTAAAACTTGTTTTATCGCATTCAGCGCGTCAAATTACGCCGGTAACGGTCGTCTTTGTTCTGATATTGCTCAAAACACGGAGTCGAATTCCGTTTGTTTGTTTCGTGGATATCGGTGAGTAACTTTTTTTCTATACATGCTAGCGACCTAAAACTTGTTTTATCGCATTCAGCGCGTCAAATTACGCCAGAAACGGCCGTCTTTGTTTTGCTCGATAGACGAAGTCGGAGTCCGTTTGTTTGTTTTTCAGATATCGGTTGGTAACTTTTTTTCTATACATGCTAGCGACCTAAAACTTGTTTTATCGCATTCAGCGCGTCAAATCACGCCGGTAACGGTCGTCTTTGTTCTGATATTGCTCAAAACACGGAGTCGAATTCCGTTTGTTTGTTTCGTGGATATCGGTGGGTAACTTTTTTCTATACATGCTAGCGACCTAAAACTTGTTTTATCGCATTCAGCGCGTCAAATTACGCCGGAAACGGCCGTCTTTGTTTTGATATTGCTCGAAACACGAAGTCGAAGTCCGTTTGTTTGTTTTTCAGATATCGGTTGGTAACTTTTTTTCTATACATGCTAGCGACCTAAAACTTGTTTTATCGCATTCAGCGCGTCAAATTACGCCGGAAACGGCCGTCTCTGTTTTGATATTGCTCGAAACACGAAGTCGAAGTCCGTTTGTTTGTTTTTCAGATATCGGTTGGTAACTTTTTTTCTATACATGCTAGCGACCTAAAACTTGTTTCATCGCATTCAGCGCGTCAAATTACGCCGGAAACGGTCGTCTTTGTTTTGATATTGCTTAAAACACGAAGTCGAATTCCGTTTGTTTGTTTCGTGGATATCGGTGAGTAACTTTTTTTCCATACATGCTAGCGACCTAAAACTTGTTTTATCGCATTCAGCGCGTCAAATTACGCCGGAAACGGCCGTCTTTGTTTTGATATTGCTCGATAGACGAAGTCGGAGTCCGTTTGTTTGTTTTTCAGATATCGGTTGGTAACTTTTTTTCTATACATGCTAGCGACCTAAAACTTGTTTTATCGCATTCAGCGCGTCAAATTACGCCGGTAACGGTCGTCTTTGTTCTGATATTGCTCAAAACACGGAGTCGAATTCCGTTTGTTTGTTTCGTGGATATCGGTAAGTAACTTTTTTCTATACATGCTAGCGACCTAAAACTTGTTTCATCGCATTCAGCGCGTCAAATTACGCCGGAAACGGTCGTCTTTGTTTTGATATTGCTTAAAACACGAAGTCGAATTCCGTTCGTTTGTTTCGTGGATATCGGTGAGTAACTCTTTTTCTATACATGCTAGCGACCTAAAACTTGTTTTATCGCATTCAGCGCGTCAATTTACGCCGGAAACGGCCGTCTTTGTTTTGATATTGCTCGAAACACGAAGTCGAAGTCCGTTTGTTTGTTTTTCAGATATCGGTTGGTAACTTTTTTTCTATACATGCTAGCGACCTGAAACTTGTTTTATCGCATTCATCGCGTCAAATTACGCCGGAAACGGCCGTCTCTGTTTTGATATTGCTCGAAACACGAAGTCGAAGTCCGTTTGTTTGTTTTTCAGATATCGGTTGGTAACTTTCTTTCTATACATGCTAGCGACCTAAAACTTGTTTTATCGCATTCAGCGCGTCAAATTACGCCGGTGACGGTCGTCTTTGTTTTGATATTGCTCAAAACACGGAGTCGAATTCCGTTTGTTTGTTTCGTGGATATCGGTGAGTAACTTTTTTCTATACATGCTAGCGACCTGAAACTTGTTTTATCGCATTCAGCGCGTCAAATTACGCCGGAAACGGTCGTCTTTGTTTTGATATTGCTTAAAACACGAAGTCGAATTCCGTTCGTTTGTTTCGTGGATATCGGTGAGTAACTCTTTTTCTATACATGCTAGCGACCTAAAACTTGTTTTATCGCATTCAGCGCGTCAAATTACGCCGGAAACGGTCGTCTTTGTTTTGATATTGCTTAAAACACGAAGTCGAATTCCGTTTGTTTGTTTCGTGGATATCGGTGAGTAACTTTTTTCCCATACATGCTAGCGACCTAAAACTTGTTTTATCGCATTCAGCGCGTCAAATTACGCCGGAAACGGCCGTCTTTGTTTTGATATTGCTCGAAACACGAAGTCGAAGTCCGTTTGTTCGTTTTTCAGATATCGGTTGGTAACTTTTTTCCTATACATGCTAGCGACCTAAAACTTGTTTTATCGCATTCAGCTCGTGAAATTACGCCGGAAACGGTCGTCTTCGTTTTGATATTGCTTAAAACACGAAGTCGAATTCCGTTCGTTTGTTTCGTGGATATCGGTGAGTAACTCTTTTTCTATACATGCTAGCGACCTAAAACTTGTTTCATCGCATTCAGCGCGTCAAATTACGCCGGAAACGGTCGTCTTTGTTTTGATATTGCTTAAAACACGAAGTCGAATTCCGTTTGTTTGTTTCGTGGATATCGGTGAGTAACTTTTTTCCCATACATGCTAGCGACCTAAAACTTGTTTTATCGCATTCAGCGCGTCAAATTACGCCGGAAACGGCCGTCTTTGTTTTGATATTGCTCGAAACACGAAGTCGAAGTCCGTTTGTTCGTTTTTCAGATATCGGTTGGTAACTTTTTTCCTATACATGCTAGCGACCTAAAACTTGTTTTATCGCATTCAGCTCGTGAAATTACGCCGGAAACGGTCGTCTTCGTTTTGATATTGCTTAAAACACGAAGTCGAATTCCGTTCGTTTGTTTCGTGGATATCGGTGAGTAACTTTTTTTCTATACATGCTAGCGACCTGAAACTTGTTTTATCGCATTCAGCGCGTCAAATTACGCCGGAAACGGCCGTCTCTGTTTTGATATTGCTCGAAACACGAAGTCGAAGTCCGTTTGTTTGTTTTTCAGATATCGGTTGGTCACTTTTTTTCTATACATGCTAGCGACCTGAAACTTGTTTCATCGCATTCAGCGCGTCAAATTACGCCGGAAACGGTCGTCTTTGTTCTGATATTGCTTAAAACACGAAGTCGAATTCCGTTTGTTTGTTTCGTGGATATCGGTGAGTAACTTTTTTTCCATACATGCTAGCGACCTAAAACTTGTTTTATCGCATTCAGCGCGTCAAATTACGCCGGAAACGGCCGTCTCTGTTTTGATATTGCTCGAAACACGAAGTCGAAGTCCGTTTGTTTGTTTTTCAGATATCGGTTGGTCACTTTTTTTCTATACATGCTAGCGACCTGAAACTTGTTTCATCGCATTCAGCGCGTCAAATTACGCCGGAAACGGTCGTCTTTGTTCTGATATTGCTCAAAACACGGAGTCGAATTTCGTTTGTTTGTTTCGTGGATATCGGTGAGTAACTTTTTTTCTATACATGCTAGCGACCTAAAACTTGTTTCATCGCATTCAGCGCGTCAAATTACGCCGGAAACGGTCGTCTTTGTTTTGATATTGCTTAAAACACGAAGTCGAATTCCGTTTGTTTGTTTCGTGGATATCGGTGAGTAACTTTTTTTCCATACATGCTAGCGACCTAAAACTTGTTTTATCGCATTCAGCGCGTCAAATTACGCCGGAAACGGCCGTCTTTGTTTTGATATTGCTCGAAACACGAAGTCGAAGTCCGTTTGTTCGTTTTTCAGATATCGGTTGGTAACTTTTTTCCTATACATGCTAGCGACCTAAAACTTGTTTTATCGCATTCAGCTCGTGAAATTACGCCGGAAACGGTCGTCTTCGTTTTGATATTGCTTAAAACACGAAGTCGAATTCCGTTCGTTTGTTTCGTGGATATCGGTGAGTAACTTTTTTTCTATACATGCTAGCGACCTGAAACTTGTTTTATCGCATTCAGCGCGTCAAATTACGCCGGAAACGGCCGTCTTTGTTTTGATATTGCTCGATAGACGAAGTCGGAGTCCGTTTGTTTGTTTTTCAGATATCGGTTGGTAACTTTTTTTCTATACATGCTAGCGACCTAAAATTTGTTTTATCGCATTCAGCGCGTCAAATTACGCCGGAAACGGTCGTCTTTGTTCTGATATTGCTCAAAACACGAAGTCGAATTCCGTTCGTTTGTTTCGTGGATATCGGTGAGTAACTTTTTTTCTATACATGCTAGCGACCTAAAACTTGTTTCATCGCATTCAGCAAGTCAAATTACGCCGGAAACGGTCGTCTTTGTTTTGATATTGCTTAAAACACGAAGTCGAATTCCGTTTGTTTGTTTCGTGGATATCGGTGAGTAACTTTTTTTCCATACATGCTAGCGACCTAAAACTTGTTTTATCGCATTCAGCGCGTCAAATTACGCCGGAAACGGCCGTCTTTGTTTTGATATTGCTCGAAACACGAAGTCGAAGTCCGTTTGTTTGTTTTTCAGATATCGGTTGGTAACTTTTTTTCCATACATGCTAGCGACCTAAAACTTGTTTTATCGCATTCAGCGCGTCAAATTACGCCGGAAACAGTCGTCTTTGTTCTGATATTGCTCAAAACACGGAGTCGAATTCCGTTTGTTTGTTTCGTGGATATCGGTGAGTAACTTTTTTCTATACATGCTAGCGACCTGAAACTTGTTTTATCGCATTCAGCGCGTCAAATTACGCCGGAAACGGTCGTCTTTGTTTTGATATTGCTCGAAACACGAAGTCGAAGTCCGTTCGTTTGTTTTTCAGATATCGGTTGGTAACTTTTTTTCTATACATGCTAGCGACCTAAAACTTGTTTCATCGCGTTCAGCGCGTCAATCTACGCCGGAAACGGCCGTCTCTGTTTTGATATTGCTCGAAACACGAAGTCGAAGTCCGTTTGTTTGTTTTTCAGATATCGGTTGGTAACTTTTTTTCTATACATGCTAGCGACCTAAAACTTGTTTCACCGCATTCAGCGCGTCAAATTACGCCGGAAACGGCCGTCTTTCTTTTGATATTGCTCGATAGACGAAGTCGGAGTCCGTTTGTTTGTTTTTCAGATATCGGTTAGTAACTTTTTTTCTATACATGCTAGCGACCTAAAACTTGTTCCATCGCATTCAGCGCGTCAAATTACGCCGGAAACGGTCGTCTTTGTTCTGATATTGCTCAAAACACGGAGTCGAATTCCGTTTGTTTGTTTCGTGGATATCGGTGAGTAACTTTTTTTCTATACATGCTAGCGACCTAAAACTTGTTTGATCGCATTCAGCTCGTCAAATTACGCCGAAAACGGTCGTCTTCGTTTTGATATTGCCTTAAACACGAAGTCGAAGTCCGTTTGTTTGTTTTTCAGATATCGGTTGGTAACTTTTTTTCTATACATGCTAGCGACCTAAAACTTGTTTTATCGCATTCAGCGCGTCAAATTACGCCGGAAACAGTCGTCTTTGTTCTGATATTGCTCAAAACACGGAGTCGAATTCCGTTTGTTTGTTTCGTGGATATCGGTGAGTAACTTTTTTCTATACATGCTAGCGCCCTAAAACTTGTTTTATCGCATTCAGCGCGTCAAATTACGCCGGAAACGGTCGTCTTTGTTTTGATATTGCTCGAAAAACGAAGTCGAAGTCCGTTCGTTTGTTTTTCAGATATCGGTTGGTAACTTTTTTTCTATACATGCTAGCGACCTAAAACTTGTTTTATCGCATTCAGCGCGTCAAATTACGCCGGAAACGGTCGTCTTTGTTTTGATATTGCTCGAAAAACGAAGTCGAAGTCCGTTCGTTTGTTTTTCAGATATCGGTTGGTAACTTTTTTTCTATACATGCTAGCGACCTAAAACTTGTTTTATCGCATTCAGCGCGTTAAATTACGCCGGAAACGGTCGTCTTTGTTCTGATATTGCTCAAAACACAAAGTCGAATTCCGTTCGTTTGTTTCGTGGATATCGGTGAGTAACTTTTTTTCTATACATGCTAGCGACCTAAAACTTGTTTCATCGCATTCAGCATGTCAAATTACGCCGGAAACGGTCGTCTTTGTTTTGATATTGCTTAAAACACGAAGTCGAATTCCGTTTGTTTGTTTCGTGGATATCGGTGAGTAACTTTTTTTCCATACATGCTAGCGACCTAAAACTTGTTTCACCGCATTCAGCGCGTCAAGATACGCCGGAAACGGCCGTCTTTCTTTTGATATTGCTCGATACACGAAGTCGGAGTCCGTTTGTTTGTTTTTCAGATATCGGTTAGTAACTTTTTTTCTATACATGCTAGCGACCTAAAACTTGTTCCATCGCATTCAGCGCGTCAAATTACGCCGGAAACGGTCGTCTTTGTTCTGATATTGCTCAAAACACGGAGTCGAATTCCGTTTGTTTGTTTCGTGGATATCGGTGAGTAACTTTTTTTCTATACATGCTAGCGACCTAAAACTTGTTTGATCGCATTCAGCTCGTCAAATTACGCCGAAAACGGTCGTCTTCGTTTTGATATTGCCTTAAACACGAAGTCGAAGTCCGTTTGTTTGTTTTTCAGATATCGGTTGGTAACTTTTTTTCTATACATGCTAGCGACCTAAAACTTGTTTTATCGCATTCAGCGCGTCAAATTACGCCGGAAACAGTCGTCTTTGTTCTGATATTGCTCAAAACACGGAGTCGAATTCCGTTGGTTTGTTTCGTGGATATCGGTGAGTAACTTTTTTCTATACATGCTAGCGCCCTAAAACTTGTTTCATCGCATTCAGCGCGTCAAATTACGCCGGAAACGGTCGTCTTTGTTTTGATATTGCTCGAAACACGAAGTCGAAGTCCGTTCGTTTGTTTTTCAGATATCGGTTGGTAACTTTTTTTCTATACATGCTAGCGACCTAAAACTTGTTTTATCGCATTCAGCGCGTCAAATTACGCCGGAAACGGTCGTCTTTTTTTTGATATTGCTTAAAACACGAAGTCGAATTCCGTTCGTTTGTTTCGTGGATATCGGTGAGTAACTTTTTTTCTATACATGTTAGCGACCTAAAACTTGTTTCATCGCGTTCAGCGCGTCAATCTACGCCGGAAACGGCCGTCTCTGTTTTGATATTGCTCGAAACACGAAGTCGAAGTCCGTTTGTTTGTTTTTCAGATATCGGTTGGTAACTTTTTTTCTATACATGCTAGCGACCTAAAACTTGTTTCATCGCAATCAGCGCGTCAAATTACGCTGGAAACGGCCGTCTTTCTTTTGATATTGCTCGATACACGAAGTCGGAGTCCGTTTGTTTGTTTTTCAGATATCGGTTAGTAACTTTTTTTCTATACATGCTAGCGACCTAAAACTTGTTCCATCGCATTTAGCGCGTCAAATTACGCCGGAAACGGTCGTCTTTGTTCTGATATTGCTCAAAACACGGAGTTGAATTCCGTTTGTTTGTTTCGTGGATATCGGTGAGTAACTTTTTTCTATACATGCTAGCGACCTAAAACTTGTTTTATCGCATTCAGCGCGTCAAATTACGCCGGAAACGGTCGTCTTTGTTTTGATATTGCTCGAAACACGAAGTCGAAGTCCGTTCGTTTGTTTTTCAGATATCGGTTGGTAACTTTTTTTCTATACATGCTAGCGACCTAAAACTTGTTTCATCGCGTTCAGCGCGTCAATCTACGCCGGAAACGGCCGTCTCTGTTTTGATATTGCTCGAAACACGAAGTCGAAGTCCGTTTGTTTGTTTTTCAGATATCGGTTGGTAACTTTTTTTCTATACATGCTGGCGACCTAAAACTTGTTTCACCGCATTCAGCGCGTCAAATTACGCCGGAAACGGCCGTCTTTCTTTTGATATTGCTCGATACACGAAGTCGGAGTCCGTTTGTTTGTTTTTCAGATATCGGTTAGTAACTTTTTTTCTATACATGCTAGCGACCTAAAACTTGTTCCATCGCATTCGGCGCGTCAAATTACGCCGGAAACGGTCGTCTTTGTTCTGATATTGCTCAAAACACGGAGTCGAATTCCGTTTGTTTGTTTCGTGGATATCGGTGAGTAACTTTTTTTCTATACATGCTAGCGACCTAAAACTTGTTTGATCGCATTCAGCTCGTCAAATTACGCCGAAAACGGTCGTCTTCGTTTTGATATTGCCTTAAACACGAAGTCGAAGTCCGTTTGTTTGTTTTTCAGATATCGGTTGGTAACTTTTTTTCTATACATGCTAGCGACCTAAAACTTGTTTTATCGCATTCAGCGCGTCAAATTACGCCGGAAACAGTCGTCTTTGTTCTGATATTGCTCAAAACACGGAGTCGAATTCCGTTTGTTTGTTTCGTGGATATCGGTGAGTAACTTTTTTCTATACATGCTAGCGCCCTAAAACTTGTTTCATAGCATTCAGCGCGTCAAATTACGCCGGAAACGGTCGTCTTTGTTTTGATATTGCTCGAAACACGAAGTCGAAGTCCGTTCGTTTGTTTTTCAGATATCGGTTGGTAACTTTTTTTCTATACATGCTAGCGACCTAAAACTTGTTTTATCGCATTCAGCGCGTCAAATTACGCCGGAAACGGCCGTCTTTCTTTTGATATTGCTCGATACACGAAGTCGGAGTCCGTTTGTTTGTTTTTCAGATATCGGTTAGTAACTTTTTTTCTATACATGCTAGCGACCTAAAACTTGTTCCATCGCATTCGGCGCGTCAAATTACGCCGGAAACGGTCGTCTTTGTTCTGATATTGCTCAAAACACGGAGTCGAATTCCGTTTGTTTGTTTCGTGGATATCGGTGAGTAACTTTTTTTCTATACATGCTAGCGACCTAAAACTTGTTTGATCGCATTCAGCTCGTCAAATTACGCCGAAAACGGTCGTCTTCGTTTTGATATTGCCTTAAACACGAAGTCGAAGTCCGTTTGTTTGTTTTTCAGATATCGGTTGGTAACTTTTTTTCTATACATGCTAGCGACCTAAAACTTGTTTTATCGCATTCAGCGCGTCAAATTACGCCGGAAACAGTCGTCTTTGTTCTGATATTGCTCAAAACACGGAGTCGAATTCCGTTTGTTTGTTTCGTGGATATCGGTGAGTAACTTTTTTCTATACATGCTAGCGCCCTAAAACTTGTTTCATAGCATTCAGCGCGTCAAATTACGCCGGAAACGGTCGTCTTTGTTTTGATATTGCTCGAAACACGAAGTCGAAGTCCGTTCGTTTGTTTTTCAGATATCGGTTGGTAACTTTTTTTCTATACATGCTAGCGACCTAAAACTTGTTTTATCGCATTCAGCGCGTCAAATTACGCCGGAAACGGTCGTCTTTTTTTTGATATTGCTTAAAACACGAAGTCGAATTCCGTTCGTTTGTTTCGTGGATATCGGTGAGTAACTTTTTTTCTATACATGTTAGCGACCTAAAACTTGTTTCATCGCGTTCAGCGCGTCAATCTACGCCGGAAACGGCCGTCTCTGTTTTGATATTGCTCGAAACACGAAGTCGAAGTCCGTTTGTTTGTTTTTCAGATATCGGTTGGTAACTTTTTTTCTATACATGCTAGCGACCTAAAACTTGTTTCATCGCAATCAGCGCGTCAAATTACGCTGGAAACGGCCGTCTTTCTTTTGATATTGCTCGATACACGAAGTCGGAGTCCGTTTGTTTGTTTTTCAGATATCGGTTAGTAACTTTTTTTCTATACATGCTAGCGACCTAAAACTTGTTCCATCGCATTTAGCGCGTCAAATTACGCCGGAAACGGTCGTCTTTGTTCTGATATTGCTCAAAACACGGAGTTGAATTCCGTTTGTTTGTTTCGTGGATATCGGTGAGTAACTTTTTTTCTATACATGCTAGCGACCTAAAACTTGTTTGATCGCATTTAGCTCGTCAAATTACGCCGGTAACGGTCGTCTTTGTTTTGATATTGCTTAAAACACGAATTCGAATTCCGTTCGTTTGTTTCGTGGATATCGGTGAGTCACTTTTTTTCTATACATGCTAGCGACCTAAAACTTGTTTTATCGCATTCAGCGCGTCAAATTACGCCGGAAACGGTCGTCTTTGTTCTGATATTGCTCAAAACACGGAGTCGAATTCCGTTTGTTTGTTTCGTGGATATCGGTAAGTAACTTCTTTTCTATACATGCTAGCGACCTGAAACTTGTTTTATCGCATTCAGCGCGTCAAATTACGCCGGAAACGGCCGTCTTTGTTTTGATATTGCTCGAAACACGAAGTCGAAGTCCGTTTGTTTGTTTTTCAGATATCGGTTGGTAACTTTTTTTCTATACATGCTAGCGACCTGAAACTTGTTTTATCGCATTCAGCGCGTCAAATTACGCCGGAAACGGTCGTCTTTGTTCTGATATTGCTCAAAACACGGAGTCGAATTCCGTTTGTTTGTTTCGTGGATATCGGTGAGTAACTTCTTTTCTATACATGCTAGCGACCTGAAACTTGTTTTATCGCATTCAGCGCGTCAAATTACGCCGGAAACGGCCGTCTTTGTTTTGATATTGCTTAAAACACGAAGTCGAATTCCGTTCGTTTGTTTCGTGGATATCGGTGAGTAACTCTTTTTCTATACATGCTAGCGACCTAAAACTTGTTTTATCGCATTCAGCGCGTCAAATTACGCCCGAAACGGTCGTCTTTGTTCTGATATTGCTCAAAACACGGAGTCGAATTCCGTTTGTTTGTTTCGTGGATATCGGTGAGTAACTTTTTTTCTATACATGCTAGCGACCTAAAACTTGTTTTATCGCATTCAGCTCGTCAAATTACGCCGGAATCGGTCGTCTTTGTTTTGATATTGCTTAAAACACGAAGTCGAATTCCGTTCGTTTGTTTCGTGGATATCGGTGAGTAACTCTTTTTCTATACATGCTAGCGACCTAAAACTTGTTTTATCGCATTCAGCGCGTCAAATTACGCCGGAAACGGCCGTCTTTGTTTTGATATTGCTCGAAACACGAAGTCGAAGTCCGTTTGTTTGTTTTTCAGATATCGGTTGGTAACTTTTTTTCTATACATGCTAGCGACCTAAAACTTGTTTTATCGCATTCAGCGCGTCAAATTACGCCGGAAACGGTCGTCTTTGTTCTGATATTGCTCAAAACACGGAGTCGAATTCCGTTTGTTTGTTTCGTGGATATCGGTAAGTAACTTCTTTTCTATACATGCTAGCGACCTAAAACTTGTTTTATCGCATTCAGCGCGTCAAATTACGCCGGAAACGGCCGTCTCTGTTTTGATATTGCTCGAAACACGAAGTCGAAGTCCGTTTGTTTGTTTTTCAGATATCGGTTGGTCACTTTTTTTCTATACATGCTAGCGACCTGAAACTTGTTTCATCGCATTCAGCGCGTCAAATTACGCCGGAAACGGTCGTCTTTGTTCTGATATTGCTCAAAACACGGAGTCGAATTTCGTTTGTTTGTTTCGTGGATATCGGTGAGTAACTTTTTTTCTATACATGCTAGCGACCTAAAACTTGTTTCATCGCATTCAGCGCGTCAAATTACGCCGGAAACGGTCGTCTTTGTTTTGATATTGCTTAAAACACGAAGTCGAATTCCGTTTGTTTGTTTCGTGGATATCGGTGAGTAACTTTTTTTCCATACATGCTAGCGACCTAAAACTTGTTTTATCGCATTCAGCGCGTCAAATTACGCCGGAAACGGCCGTCTTTGTTTTGATATTGCTCGATAGACGAAGTCGGAGTCCGTTTGTTTGTTTTTCAGATATCGGTTGGTAACTTTTTTTCTATACATGCTAGCGACCTAAAACTTGTTTTATCGCATTCAGCGCGTCAAATTACGCCGGTAACGGTCGTCTTTGTTCTGATATTGCTCAAAACACGGACTCGAATTCCGTTTGTTTGTTTCGTGGATATCGGTGAGTAACTTTTTTCTATACATGCTAGCGACCTAAAACTTGTTTTATCGCATTCAGCGCGTCAAATTACGCCGGAACCGGTCGTCTTTGTTTTGATATTGCTTAAAACACGAAGTCGAATTCCGTTCGTTTGTTTCGTGGATATCGGTGAGTAACTCTTTTTCTATACATGCTAGCGACCTAAAACTTGTTTTATCGCATTCAGCGCGTCAAATTACGCCGGAAACGGCCGTCTTTGTTTTGATATTGCTCGAAACACGAAGTCGAAGTCCGTTTGTTTGTTTTTCAGATATCGGTTGGTAACTTTTTTTCTATACATGCTAGCGACCTAAAACTTGTTTTATCGCATTCAGCGCGTCAAATTACGCCGGAAACGGCCGTCTCTGTTTCGATATTGCTCGAAACACGAAGTCGAAGTCCGTTCGTTTGTTTTTCAGATATCGGTTGGTCACTTTTTTTCTATACATGCTAGCGACCTGAAACTTGTTTCATCGCATTCAGCGCGTCAAATTACGCCGGAAACGGTCGTCTTTGTTCTGATATTGCTTAAAACACGGAGTCGAATTTCGTTTGTTTGTTTCGTGGATATCGGTGAGTAACTTTTTTTCTATACATGCTAGCGACCTAAAACTTGTTTTATCGCATTCAGCGCGTCAAATTACGCCGGAAACGGTCGTCTTTGTTTTGATATTGCTTAAAACACGAAGTCGAATTTCGTTTGTTTGTTTTTCAGATATCGGTTGGTAACTTTTTTTCTATACATGCTAGCGACCTAAAACTTGTTTTATCGCATTCAGCGCGTCAAATTACGCCGGTAACGGTCGTCTTTGTTCTGATATTGCTCAAAACACGGACTCGAATTCCGTTTGTTTGTTTCGTGGATATCGGTGAGTAACTTTTTTCTATACATGCTAGCGACCTAAAACTTGTTTTATCGCATTCAGCGCGTCAAATTACGCCGGAACCGGTCGTCTTTGTTTTGATATTGCTTAAAACACGAAGTCGAATTCCGTTAGTTTGTTTCGTGGATATCGGTGAGTAACTCTTTTTCTATACATGCTAGCGACCTAAAACTTGTTTTATCGCATTCAGCGCGTCAAATTACGCCGGAAACGGCCGTCTTTGTTTTGATATTGCTCGAAACACGAAGTCGAAGTCCGTTTGTTTGTTTTTCAGATATCGGTTGGTAACTTTTTTTCTATACATGCTAGCGACCTAAAACTTGTTTTATCGCATTCAGCGCGTCAAATTACGCCGGAAACGGCCGTCTCTGTTTCGATATTGCTCGAAACACGAAGTCGAAGTCCGTTCGTTTGTTTTTCAGATATCGGTTGGTCACTTTTTTTCTATACATGCTAGCGACCTGAAACTTGTTTCATCGCATTCAGCGCGTCAAATTACGCCGGAAACGGTCGTCTTTGTTCTGATATTGCTTAAAACACGGAGTCGAATTTCGTTTGTTTGTTTCGTGGATATCGGTGAGTAACTTTTTTTCTATACATGCTAGCGACCTAAAACTTGTTTTATCGCATTCAGCGCGTCAAATTACGCCGGAAACGGTCGTCTTTGTTTTGATATTGCTTAAAACACGAAGTCGAATTTCGTTTGTTTGTTTCGTGGATATCGGTGAGTAACTTTTTTTCCATACATGCTAGCGACCTAAAACTTGTTTTATCGCATTCAGCGCGTCAAATTACGCCGGAAACGGCCGTCTCTGTTTTGATATTGCTCGAAACACGAAGTCGAAGTCCGTTTGTTTGTTTTTCAGATATCGGTTGGTCACTTTTTTTCTATACATGCTAGCGACCTGAAACTTGTTTCATCGCATTCAGCGCGTCAAATTACGCCGGAAACGGTCGTCTTTGTTCTGATATTGCTCAAAACACGGAGTCGAATTTCGTTTGTTTGTTTCGTGGATATCGGTGAGTAACTTTTTTTCTATACATGCTAGCGACCTAAAACTTGTTTCATCGCATTCAGCGCGTCAAATTACGCCGGAAACGGTCGTCTTTGTTTTGATATTGCTTAAAACACGAAGTCGAATTCCGTTTGTTTGTTTCGTGGATATCGGTGAGTAACTTTTTTTCCATACATGCTAGCGACCTAAAACTTGTTTTATCGCATTCAGCGCGTCAAATTACGCCGGAAACGGCCGTCTTTGTTTTGATATTGCTCGATAGACGAAGTCGGAGTCCGTTTGTTTGTTTTTCAGATATCGGTTGGTAACTTTTTTTCTATACATGCTAGCGACCTAAAACTTGTTTTATCGCATTCAGCGCGTCAAATTACGCCGGTAACGGTCGTCTTTGTTCTGATATTGCTCAAAACACGGACTCGAATTCCGTTTGTTTGTTTCGTGGATATCGGTGAGTAACTTTTTTCTATACATGCTAGCGACCTAAAACTTGTTTTATCGCATTCAGCGCGTCAAATTACGCCGGAAACGGCCGTCTCTGTTTTGATATTGCTCGAAACACGAAGTCGAAGTCCGTTTGTTTGTTTTTCAGATATCGGTTGGTCACTTTTTTTCTATACATGCTAGCGACCTGAAACTTGTTTCATCGCATTCAGCGCGTCAAATTACGCCGGAAACGGTCGTCTTTGTTCTGATATTGCTTAAAACACGGAGTCGAATTTCGTTTGTTTGTTTCGTGGATATCGGTGAGTAACTTTTTTTCTATACATGCTAGCGACCTAAAACTTGTTTCATCGCATTCAGCGCGTCAAATTACGCCGGAAACGGTCGTCTTTGTTTTGATATTGCTTAAAACACGAAGTCGAATTTCGTTTGTTTGTTTCGTGGATATCGGTGAGTAACTTTTTTTCCATACATGCTAGCGACCTAAAACTTGTTTTATCGCATTCAGCGCGTCAAATTACGCCGGAAACGGCCGTCTCTGTTTTGATATTGCTCGAAACACGAAGTCGAAGTCCGTTTGTTTGTTTTTCAGATATCGGTTGGTCACTTTTTTTCTATACATGCTAGCGACCTGAAACTTGTTTCATCGCATTCAGCGCGTCAAATTACGCCGGAAACGGTCGTCTTTGTTCTGATATTGCTCAAAACACGGAGTCGAATTTCGTTTGTTTGTTTCGTGGATATCGGTGAGTAACTTTTTTTCTATACATGCTAGCGACCTAAAACTTGTTTCATCGCATTCAGCGCGTCAAATTACGCCGGAAACGGTCGTCTTTGTTTTGATATTGCTTAAAACACGAAGTCGAATTCCGTTTGTTTGTTTCGTGGATATCGGTGAGTAACTTTTTTTCCATACATGCTAGCGACCTAAAACTTGTTTTATCGCATTCAGCGCGTCAAATTACGCCGGAAACGGTCGTCTTTGTTTTGATATTGCTTAAAACACGAAGTCGAATTCCGTTTGTTTGTTTCGTGGATATCGGTGAGTAACTTTTTTTCCATACATGCTAGCGACCTAAAACTTGTTTTATCGCATTCAGCGCGTCAAATTACGCCGGAAACGGCCGTCTCTGTTTTGATATTGCTCGAAACACGAAGTCGAAGTCCGTTTGTTTGTTTTTCAGATATCGGTTGGTCACTTTTTTTCTATACATGCTAGCGACCTGAAACTTGTTTCATCGCATTCAGCGCGTCAAATTACGCCGGAAACGGTCGTCTTTGTTCTGATATTGCTCAAAACACGGAGTCGAATTTCGTTTGTTTGTTTCGTGGATATCGGTGAGTAACTTTTTTTCTATACATGCTAGCGACCTAAAACTTGTTTCATCGCATTCAGCGCGTCAAATTACGCCGGAAACGGTCGTCTTTGTTTTGATATTGCTTAAAACACGAAGTCGAATTCCGTTTGTTTGTTTCGTGGATATCGGTGAGTAACTTTTTTTCCATACATGCTAGCGACCTAAAACTTGTTTTATCGCATTCAGCGCGTCAAATTACGCCGGAAACGGCCGTCTTTGTTTTGATATTGCTCGATAGACGAAGTCGGAGTCCGTTTGTTTGTTTTTCAGATATCGGTTGGTCACTTTTTTTCTATACCGGGACCATCTCTAGAAACTAAACAGGAACTGCGCATGCGCCAAATGATTCAATTTCATTGGTCAGCAAAATTGCCCCGCGGAGTAATTTTCGTCAGCTAACCAAGGCGACCAACGTACACGAAATGTGACAAGACTCTGAATATTTCGCGCGTAAAGTAGCGTATTGAGGTTATGTTGATATTTATTCCTACTTATCGTGAATTTTCTAAGAAAAGTGTCATTCAGCAATACCGTAGTTGATATTAGCAGATATTTAATCGACACAATAAAGGCGTCAATGGAGAAACAAATATCAAAAGCTACAGAAATTGGATCAGTTATTTATTGAAAGAAGAAAACTGAAATCAAATGTGGAACGTCATCAACGAGTGGGAGTCTAGACAAACTGAGGCAGGTAAGTAAAAATATTGTTTATTTCAAACAGATTCTTTATTTACATAAAATTAAGAATAAATGGATTGTTGAAACCCAGTAGAAGGTTGCTCCAGAGTAGATTTGTTACAGTGCAGTGCTCCGGAAGCCAGTAATCAGTGCCAATGAACATGAAATATCAAAATAAAATCAGTAACAAGGAATAAAAGAAATAGTGTATCTTGAAACACAAAGCTTAGGAGTACAAAAAGTAGCAATTCGTTTTTCTGTCGCAATTTATTGAAAATTAGTGGTATTCAAAACAATTAGAAGCGCTTGTCTGATGATAATATCTTTTAATATTTTCAGGTGGGAAACAAACATCATCGAAGCGAGACTAAAGTTGTCAGGCGTTGAAGCGTGTAAGTAAATTTCTGATACTATGATATTTGCATATTACAATATTTTCACATGTATTCAATGATAAAATTCGTTTGTTCTGACAGACTTGAAGTTTCAAGTTTGGATAATAGGATGAAAATCATACCTTACCTGATGGTCAAAACGTTTTGGTGGGTAGGACCCTAATTTCTCGATTGGTGCCACCGTTCCAACCATCGAACCTGGTTGTTCCGTTGTTCCATTAGACAACAGGTATCCGAAGGAATTTCTCCTGGTCATCGCCACCTTCTGAACATCAGTCGTGGCAAAATTGAAGAGCACGACACACTACAGATCATGGTGTTTGAATATTCCATCATTTTAGATCTATCGAGCCAATAGTAATAAGTTTGTTATTCAACAATTGCTGCTAACTAATTTTACAGAGCAATCATTCCGTGCACCATTGTAATCCAAGCAGTATTATTGGCCCGCATTATTTTTCAAATTTTATTTTCGGCAGTTTTGATATTTTATTTTTCACTCTCTTGGTATTCAATTCAGATGAATAGTGTTTCAAGTGTTAAATCAGATTCCAAGGATGAATTTTGATGTGTAAACTGAACCAATCTCAATCTAAAAATGTTGGATAACTTCAGTTGAAAATGTCTTTAAAGTCAATATTAATCGACAGTATCATCTGACTAGCTAGTTGCAGCTATCATCCGTGCTTGAGCCTCGTTCAACCCCAGCAAGGTCTAAGGAATGCATTCACTTACTAGTACACATTACAAATGATCACTTTGTCTACAATAGGACTTACTTGCTGGCTAACTTTTTTATGATGAATCTTTATCAGGGAGTCATCCGGTAACTTATTGAAAGCTTGAAACCAGATTCAATTTTATACTCTTACAATGGTCCTTCATTGAAACTGAGAGTTTGTGAATCTCCATTTATTACAATTAATTCTGCATCCCATGTTAACACTGTTCGAAACAAAAAATCTCATCCTAAGATTGGAAATGAAATCTGCAATGCAAAAGTTATCTAGTGGCACAAGTTAAAAACAAAGAACCTTATAACGGTTTCTGCGACAGAGGGATTCCTTCCGGATATTCATGTTACTGGATGATGTTCGGAGCACTATGAACAAGATATTGTATTGGATTTAGGTTTAAGTAAATATTTTCATGAACTTCAGTGAAAATTAGATATTCATTTGTTTCAAAGGAACAAGGGGTACAATGTTGAATCCGATAAGTCAATATTTTCATATGAATGTTCTGAACATTACTCTAAAACATGATTATCCTTAAAGTTAATTACTGAGGCACATTTTGAAAATGTTGATTTTTAACTTGTGTCACAGAATGTTTCTGAGTTTTACTCTTCGGATTAGATTTCTTTAGATTAGATTTGAAATTGAAAGAAACCGTAAGATCTACAACTTCCTTTTCCAACCAACAAAAGTGGCCGATGATCTCTGCATGTGTCACGAATTGAATGGGAAGAGAAGACATCAGCTAACAGCAGAGATGCTATTATTTTGGCTGTATTTTCTGTTGAAAGAAAAAAATTTCATTGTTATTCTTAATGTATGAAGTAATGAAAATGATTGAATAAATTGTCCCCACCTACCTGCTTCGTTTCTTCCAAGCACCCAACATTTGAACAGATTTCTTGTTTCAATCGAATAGGACGAATTTTCAAAGAGCATCAGCATTAAATTCCGACCGTTCTTTGAACAATCTATTTTCAATAACAAATGCTTCCCAAGTCTTCCCGAGTGACTATCTCAATGACTTGAGATTCTAACCTCAAAAATGCATGTGAACTACATCCCCGACAGAAACAGAGTTTGACAGCAGGGTCTCGGGGTGGCCAGACTGCACGGACGGCGGATTTAAATTCGCGCAGGCGCAGTTCCTGTTTAGTTTCTAGAGATGGTCCCGGTACATGCTAGCGACCTGAAACTTGTTTCATCGCATTCAGCGCGTCAAATTACGCCGGAAACGGTCGTCTTTGTTCTGATATTGCTTAAAACACGGAGTCGAATTTCGTTTGTTTGTTTCGTGGATATCGGTGAGTAACTTTTTTTCTATACATGCTAGCGACCTAAAACTTGTTTTATCGCATTCAGCGCGTCAAATTACGCCGGAAACGGTCGTCTTTGTTTTGATATTGCTTAAAACACGAAGTCGAATTTCGTTTGTTTGTTTCGTGGATATCGGTGAGTAACTTTTTTTCCATACATGCTAGCGACCTAAAACTTGTTTTATCGCATTCAGCGCGTCAAATTACGCCGGAAACGGCCGTCTCTGTTTTGATATTGCTCGAAACACGAAGTCGAAGTCCGTTTGTTTGTTTTTCAGATATCGGTTGGTCACTTTTTTTCTATACATGCTAGCGACCTGAAACTTGTTTCATCGCATTCAGCGCGTCAAATTACGCCGGAAACGGTCGTCTTTGTTCTGATATTGCTCAAAACACGGAGTCGAATTTCGTTTGTTTGTTTCGTGGATATCGGTGAGTAACTTTTTTTCTATACATGCTAGCGACCTAAAACTTGTTTCATCGCATTCAGCGCGTCAAATTACGCCGGAAACGGTCGTCTTTGTTTTGATATTGCTTAAAACACGAAGTCGAATTCCGTTTGTTTGTTTCGTGGATATCGGTGAGTAACTTTTTTTCCATACATGCTAGCGACCTAAAACTTGTTTTATCGCATTCAGCGCGTCAAATTACGCCGGAAACGGCCGTCTTTGTTTTGATATTGCTCGATAGACGAAGTCGGAGTCCGTTTGTTTGTTTTTCAGATATCGGTTGGTAACTTTTTTTCTATACATGCTAGCGACCTAAAACTTGTTTTATCGCATTCAGCGCGTCAAATTACGCCGGTAACGGTCGTCTTTGTTCTGATATTGCTCAAAACACGGACTCGAATTCCGTTTGTTTGTTTCGTGGATATCGGTGAGTAACTTTTTTCTATACATGCTAGCGACCTAAAACTTGTTTTATCGCATTCAGCGCGTCAAATGACGCCGGAAACGGCCGTCTCTGTTTTGATATTGCTCGAAACACGAAGTCGAAGTCCGTTTGTTTGTTTTTCAGATATCGGTTGGTCACTTTTTTTCTATACATGCTAGCGACCTGAAACTTGTTTCATCGCATTCAGCGCGTCAAATTACGCCGGAAACGGTCGTCTTTGTTCTGATATTGCTTAAAACACGGAGTCGAATTTCGTTTGTTTGTTTCGTGGATATCGGTGAGTAACTTTTTTTCTATACATGCTAGCGACCTAAAACTTGTTTCATCGCATTCAGCGCGTCAAATTACGCCGGAAACGGTCGTCTTTGTTTTGATATTGCTTAAAACACGAAGTCGAATTCCGTTTGTTTGTTTCGTGGATATCGGTGAGTAACTTTTTTTCCATACATGCTAGCGACCTAAAACTTGTTTTATCGCATTCAGCGCGTCAAATTACGCCGGAAACGGCCGTCTCTGTTTTGATATTGCTCGATAGACGAAGTCGGAGTCCGTTTGTTTGTTTTTCAGATATCGGTTGGTCACTTTTTTTCTATACATGCTAGCGACCTGAAACTTGTTTCATCGCATTCAGCGCGTCAAATTACGCCGGAAACGGTCGTCTTTGTTCTGATATTGCTTAAAACACGGAGTCGAATTTCGTTTGTTTGTTTCGTGGATATCGGTGAGTAACTTTTTTTCTATACATGCTAGCGACCTAAAACTTGTTTTATCGCATTCAGCGCGTCAAATTACGCCGGAAACGGTCGTCTTTGTTTTGATATTGCTTAAAACACGAAGTCGAATTTCGTTTGTTTGTTTCGTGGATATCGGTGAGTAACTTTTTTTCCATACATGCTAGCGACCTAAAACTTGTTTTATCGCATTCAGCGCGTCAAATTACGCCGGAAACGGCCGTCTCTGTTTTGATATTGCTCGAAACACGAAGTCGAAGTCCGTTTGTTTGTTTTTCAGATATCGGTTGGTCACTTTTTTTCTATACATGCTAGCGACCTGAAACTTGTTTTATCGCATTCAGCGCGTCAAATTACGCCGGAAACGGTCGTCTTTGTTCTGATATTGCTCAAAACACGGAGTCGAATTTCGTTTGTTTGTTTCGTGGATATCGGTGAGTAACTTTTTTTCTATACATGCTAGCGACCTAAAACTTGTTCCATCGCATTCAGCGCGTCAAATTACGCCGGAAACGGTCGTCTTTGTTTTGATATTGCTTAAAACACGAAGTCGAATTCCGTTTGTTTGTTTCGTGGATATCGGTGAGTAACTTTTTTTCCATACATGCTAGCGACCTAAAACTTGTTTTATCGCATTCAGCGCGTCAAATTACGCCGGAAACGGCCGTCTTTGTTTTGATATTGCTCGATAGACGAAGTCGGAGTCCGTTTGTTTGTTTTTCAGATATCGGTTGGTAACTTTTTTTCTATACATGCTAGCGACCTAAAACTTGTTTTATCGCATTCAGCGCGTCAAATTACGCCGGCAACCGTCGTCTTTGTTCTGATATTGCTCAAAACACGGACTCGAATTCCGTTTGTTTGTTTCGTGGATATCGGTGAGTAACTTTTTTCTATACATGCTAGCGACCTAAAACTTGTTTTATCGCATTCAGCGCGTCAAATTACGCCGGAAACGGTCGTCTTTGTTTTGATATTGCTTAAAACACGAAGTCGAATTCCGTTCGTTTGTTTCGTGGATATCGGTGAGTAACTCTTTTTCTATACATGCTAGCGACCTAAAACTTGTTTTATCGCATTCAGCGCGTCAAATTACGCCGGAAACGGCCGTCTTTGTTTTGATATTGCTCGAAACACGAAGTCGAAGTCCGTTAGTTTGTTTTTCAGATATCGGTTGGTAACTTTTTTTCTATACATGCTAGCGACCTAAAACTTGTTTCATCGCATTCAGCGCGTCAAATTACGCCGGAAACGGCCGTCTCTGTTTTGATATTGCTCGAAACACGAAGTCGAAGTCCGTTTGTTTGTTTTTCAGATATCGGTTGGTCACTTTTTTTCTATACATGCTAGCGACCTGAAACTTGTTTCATCGCATTCAGCGCGTCAAATTACGCCGGAAACGGTCGTCTTTGTTCTGATATTGCTTGAAACACGGAGTCGAATTTCGTTTGTTTGTTTCGTGGATATCGGTGAGTAACTTTTTTTCTATACATGCTAGCGACCTAAAACTTGTTTTATCGCATTCAGCGCGTCAAATTACGCCGGAAACGGTCGTCTTTGTTTTGATATTGCTTAAAACACGAAGTCGAATTCCGTTTGTTTGTTTCGTGGATATCGGTGAGTAACTTTTTTTCCATACATGCTAGCGACCTAAAACTTGTTTTATCGCATTCAGCGCGTCAAATTACGCCGGAAACGGCCGTCTTTGTTTTGATATTGCTCGATAGACGAAGTCGGAGTCCGTTTGTTTGTTTTTCAGATATCGGTTGGTAACTTTTTTTCTATACATGCTAGCGACCTAAAACTTGTTTTATCGCATTCAGCGCGTCAAATTACGCCGGTAACGGTCGTCTTTGTTCTGATATTGCTCAAAACACGGAGTCGAATTCCGTTTGTTTGTTTCGTGGATATCGGTGAGTAACTTTTTTTCTATACATGCTAGCGACCTAAAACTTGTTTTATCGCATTCAGCTCGTCAAATTACGCCGGAAACGGTCGTCTTCGTTTTGATATTGCTCAAAACACGAAGTCGAATTCCGTTCGTTTGTTTCGTGGATATCGGTGAGTAACTTTTTTTCTATACATGCTAGCGACCTGAAACTTGTTTTATCGCATTCAGCGCGTCAAATTACGCCAGAAACGGCCGTCTTCGTTTTGATATTGCTCGATAGACGAAGTCGGAGTCCGTTTGTTTGTTTTTCAGATATCGGTTGGTAACTTTTTTTCTATACATGCTAGCGACCTAAAACTTGTTTTATCGCATTCAGCGCGTCAAATCACGCCGGTAACGGTCGTCTTTGTTCTGATATTGCTCAAAACACGGAGTCGAATTCCGTTTGTTTGTTTCGTGGATATCGGTGGGTAACTTTTTTCTATACATGCTAGCGACCTAAAACTTGTTTTATCGCATTCAGCGCGTCAAATTACGCCGGAAACGGTCGTCTTTGTTTTGATATTGCTTAAAACACGAAGTCGAATTCCGTTCGTTTGTTTCGTGGATATCGGTGAGTAACTCTTTTTCTATACATGCTAGCGACCTAAAACTTGTTTTATCGCATTCAGCGCGTCAAATTACGCCGGAAACGGCCGTCTTTGTTTTGATATTGCTCGAAACACGAAGTCGAAGTCCGTTTGTTTGTTTTTCAGATATCGGTTGGTAACTTTTTTTCTATACATGCTAGCGACCTAAAACTTGTTTTATCGCATTCAGCGCGTCAAATCACGCCGGAAACGGCCGTCTCTGTTTTGATATTGCTCGAAACACGAAGTCGAAGTCCGTTTGTTTGTTTTTCAGATATCGGTTGGTAACTTTTTTTCTATACATGCTAGCGACCTAAAACTTGTTTCATCGCATTCAGCGCGTCAAATTACGCCGGAAACGGTCGTCTTTGTTTTGATATTGCTTAAAACACGAAGTCGAATTCCGTTTGTTTGTTTCGTGGATATCGGTGAGTAACTTTTTTTCCATACATGCTAGCGACCTAAAACTTGTTTTATCGCATTCAGCGCGTCAAATCACGCCGGAAACGGCCGTCTCTGTTTTGATATTGCTCGAAACACGAAGTCGAAGTCCGTTTGTTTGTTTTTCAGATATCGGTTGGTCACTTTTTTTCTATACATGCTAGCGACCTGAAACTTGTTTCATCGCATTCAGCGCGTCAAATTACGCCGGAAACGGTCGTCTTTGTTCTGATATTGCTCGAAACACGGAGTCGAATTTCGTTTGTTTGTTTCGTGGATATCGGTGAGTAACTTTTTTTCTATACATGCTAGCGACCTAAAACTTGTTTCATCGCATTCAGCGCGTCAAATTACGCCGGAAACGGTCGTCTTTGTTTTGATATTGCTTAAAACACGAAGTCGAATTCCGTTTGTTTGTTTCGTGGATATCGGTGAGTAACTTTTTTTCCATACATGCTAGCGACCTAAAACTTGTTTTATCGCATTCAGCGCGTCAAATTACGCCGGAAACGGCCGTCTTTGTTTTGATATTGCTCGAAACACGAAGTCGAAGTCCGTTTGTTCGTTTTTCAGATATCGGTTGGTAACTTTTTTCCCATACATGCTAGCGACCTAAAACTTGTTTTATCGCATTCAGCTCGTGAAATTACGCCGGAAACGGTCGTCTTCGTTTTGATATTGCTTAAAACACGAAGTCGAATTCCGTTCGTTTGTTTCGTGGATATCGGTGAGTAACTTTTTTTCTATACATGCTAGCGACCTGAAACTTGTTTTATCGCATTCAGCGCGTCAAATTACGCCGGAAACGGCCGTCTTTGTTTTGATATTGCTCGATAGACGAAGTCGGAGTCCGTTTGTTTGTTTTTCAGATATCGGTTGGTAACTTTTTTTCTATACATGCTAGCGACCTAAAACTTGTTTTATCGCATTCAGCGCGTCAAATTACGCCGGAAACGGTCGTCTTTGTTCTGATATTGCTCAAAACACGAAGTCGAATTCCGTTCGTTTGTTTGGTGGATATCGGTGAGTAACTTTTTTTCTATACATGCTAGCGACCTAAAACTTGTTTCATCGCATTCAGCATGTCAAATTACGCCGGAAACGGTCGTCTTTGTTTTGATATTGCTTAAAACACGAAGTCGAATTCCGTTTGTTTGTTTCGTGGATATCGGTGAGTAACTTTTTTTCCATACATGCTAGCGACCTAAAACTTGTTTTATCGCATTCAGCGCGTCAAATTACGCCGGAAACGGCCGTCTTTGTTTTGATATTGCTCGAAACACGAAGTCGAAGTCCGTTTGTTTGTTTTTCAGATATCGGTTGGTAACTTTTTTTCTATACATGCTAGCGACCTAAAACTTGTTTTATCGCATTCAGCGCGTCAAATTACGCCGGAAACAGTCGTCTTTGTTCTGATATTGCTCAAAACACGGAGTCGAATTCCGTTTGTTTGTTTCGTGGATATCGGTGAGTAACTTTTTTCTATACATGCTAGCGACCTAAAACTTGTTTTATCGCATTCAGCGCGTCAAATTACGCCGGAAACGGTCGTCTTTGTTTTGATATTGCTCGAAACACGAAGTCGAAGTCCGTTCGTTTGTTTTTCAGATATCGGTTGGTAACTTTTTTTCTATACATGCTAGCGACCTAAAACTTGTTTCATCGCGTTCAGCGCGTCAATCTACGCCGGAAACGGCCGTCTCTGTTTTGATATTGCTCGAAACACGAAGTCGAAGTCCGTTTGTTTGTTTTTCAGATATCGGTTGGTAACTTTTTTTCTATACATGCTAGCGACCTAAAACTTGTTTCACCGCATTCAGCGCGTCAAATTACGCCGGAAACGGCCGTCTTTCTTTTGATATTGCTCGATAGACGAAGTCGGAGTCCGTTTGTTTGTTCTTCAGATATCGGTTAGTAACTTTTTTTCTATACATGCTAGCAACCTAAAACTTGTTCCATCGCATTCAGCGCGTCAAATTACGCCGGAAACGGTCGTCTTTGTTCTGATATTGCTCAAAACACGGAGTCGAATTCCGTTTGTTTGTTTCGTGGATATCGGTGAGTAACTCTTTTTCTATACATGCTAGCGACCTAAAACTTGTTTTATCGCATTCAGCGCGTCAAATTACGCCGGAAACGGCCGTCTTTGTTTTGATATTGCTCGAAACACGAAGTCGAAGTCCGTTAGTTTGTTTTTCAGATATCGGTTGGTAACTTTTTTTCTATACATGCTAGCGACCTAAAACTTGTTTTATCGCATTCAGCGCGTCAAATTACGCCGGAAACGGCCGTCTCTGTTTTGATATTGCTCGAAACACGAAGTCGAAGTCCGTTTGTTTGTTTTCCAGATATCGGTTGGTCACTTTTTTTCTATACATGCTAGCGACCTGAAACTTGTTTCATCGCATTCAGCGCGTCAAATTACGCCGGAAACGGTCGTCTTTGTTCTGATATTGCTTGAAACACGGAGTCGAATTTCGTTTGTTTGTTTCGTGGATATCGGTGAGTAACTTTTTTTCTATACATGCTAGCGACCTAAAACTTGTTTTATCGCATTCAGCGCGTCAAATTACGCCGGAAACGGTCGTCTTTGTTTTGATATTGCTTAAAACACGAAGTCGAATTCCGTTTGTTTGTTTCGTGGATATCGGTGAGTAACTTTTTTTCCATACATGCTAGCGACCTAAAACTTGTTTTATCGCATTCAGCGCGTCAAATTACGCCGGAAACGGCCGTCTTTGTTTTGATATTGCTCGATAGACGAAGTCGGAGTCCGTTTGTTTGTTTTTCAGATATCGGTTGGTAACTTTTTTTCTATACATGCTAGCGACCTAAAACTTGTTTTATCGCATTCAGCGCGTCAAATTACGCCGGTAACGGTCGTCTTTGTTCTGATATTGCTCAAAACACGGAGTCGAATTCCGTTTGTTTGTTTCGTGGATATCGGTGAGTAACTTTTTTTCTATACATGCTAGCGACCTAAAACTTGTTTTATCGCATTCAGCTCGTCAAATTACGCCGGAAACGGTCGTCTTCGTTTTGATATTGCTCAAAACACGAAGTCGAATTCCGTTCGTTTGTTTCGTGGATATCGGTGAGTAACTTTTTTTCTATACATGCTAGCGACCTGAAACTTGTTTTATCGCATTCAGCGCGTCAAATTACGCCAGAAACGGCCGTCTTCGTTTTGATATTGCTCGATAGACGAAGTCGGAGTCCGTTTGTTTGTTTTTCAGATATCGGTTGGTAACTTTTTTTCTATACATGCTAGCGACCTAAAACTTGTTTTATCGCATTCAGCGCGTCAAATCACGCCGGTAACGGTCGTCTTTGTTCTGATATTGCTCAAAACACGGAGTCGAATTCCGTTTGTTTGTTTCGTGGATATCGGTGGGTAACTTTTTTCTATACATGCTAGCGACCTAAAACTTGTTTTATCGCATTCAGCGCGTCAAATTACGCCGGAAACGGTCGTCTTTGTTTTGATATTGCTTAAAACACGAAGTCGAATTCCGTTCGTTTGTTTCGTGGATATCGGTGAGTAACTCTTTTTCTATACATGCTAGCGACCTAAAACTTGTTTTATCGCATTCAGCGCGTCAAATTACGCCGGAAACGGCCGTCTTTGTTTTGATATTGCTCGAAACACGAAGTCGAAGTCCGTTTGTTTGTTTTTCAGATATCGGTTGGTAACTTTTTTTCTATACATGCTAGCGACCTAAAACTTGTTTTATCGCATTCAGCGCGTCAAATCACGCCGGAAACGGCCGTCTCTGTTTTGATATTGCTCGAAACACGAAGTCGAAGTCCGTTTGTTTGTTTTTCAGATATCGGTTGGTAACTTTTTTTCTATACATGCTAGCGACCTAAAACTTGTTTCATCGCATTCAGCGCGTCAAATTACGCCGGAAACGGTCGTCTTTGTTTTGATATTGCTTAAAACACGAAGTCGAATTCCGTTTGTTTGTTTCGTGGATATCGGTGAGTAACTTTTTTTCCATACATGCTAGCGACCTAAAACTTGTTTTATCGCATTCAGCGCGTCAAATCACGCCGGAAACGGCCGTCTCTGTTTTGATATTGCTCGAAACACGAAGTCGAAGTCCGTTTGTTTGTTTTTCAGATATCGGTTGGTCACTTTTTTTCTATACATGCTAGCGACCTGAAACTTGTTTCATCGCATTCAGCGCGTCAAATTACGCCGGAAACGGTCGTCTTTGTTCTGATATTGCTCGAAACACGGAGTCGAGGTTCGTTTGTTTGTTTCGTGGATATCGGTGAGTAACTTTTTTTCTATACATGCTAGCGACCTAAAACTTGTTTCATCGCATTCAGCGCGTCAAATTACGCCGGAAACGGTCGTCTTTGTTTTGATATTGCTTAAAACACGAAGTCGAATTCCGTTTGTTTGTTTCGTGGATATCGGTGAGTAACTTTTTTTCCATACATGCTAGCGACCTAAAACTTGTTTTATCGCATTCAGCGCGTCAAATTACGCCGGAAACGGCCGTCTTTGTTTTGATATTGCTCGAAACACGAAGTCGAAGTCCGTTTGTTCGTTTTTCAGATATCGGTTGGTAACTTTTTTCCTATACATGCTAGCGACCTAAAACTTGTTTTATCGCATTCAGCTCGTAAAATTACGCCGGAAACGGTCGTCTTCGTTTTGATATTAATTAAAACACGAAGTCGAATTCCGTTCGTTTGTTTCGTGGATATCGGTGAGTAACTTTTTTTCTATACATGCTAGCGACCTGAAACTTGTTTTATCGCATTCAGCGCGTCAAATTACGCCGGAAACGGCCGTCTTTGTTTTGATATTGCTCGATAGACGAAGTCGGAGTCCGTTTGTTTGTTTTTCAGATATCGGTTGGTAACTTTTTTTCTATACATGCTAGCGACCTAAAACTTGTTTTATCGCATTCAGCGCGTCAAATTACGCCGGAAACGGTCGTCTTTGTTTTGATATTGCTTAAAACACGAAGTCGAATTCCGTTCGTTTGTTTCGTGGATATCGGTGAGTAACTTTTTTTCTATACATGCTAGCGACCTAAAACTTGTTTCATCGCATTCAGCATGTCAAATTACGCCGGAAACGGTCGTCTTTGTTTTGATATTGCTTAAAACACGAAGTCGAATTCCGTTTGTTTGTTTCGTGGATATCGGTGAGTAACTTTTTTTCCATACATGCTAGCGACCTAAAACTTGTTTTATCGCATTCAGCGCGTCAAATTACGCCGGAAACGGCCGTCTTTGTTTTGATATTGCTCGAAACACGAAGTCGAAGTCCGTTTGTTTGTTTTTCAGATATCGGTTGGTAACTTTTTTTCTATACATGCTAGCGACCTAAAACTTGTTTTATCGCATTCAGCGCGTCAAATTACGCCGGAAACAGTCGTCTTTGTTCTGATATTGCTCAAAACACGGAGTCGAATTCCGTTTGTTTGTTTCGTGGATATCGGTGAGTAACTTTTTTCTATACATGCTAGCGACCTAAAACTTGTTTTATCGCATTCAGCGCGTCAAATTACGCCGGAAACGGTCGTCTTTGTTTTGATATTGCTCGAAACACGAAGTCGAAGTCCGTTCGTTTGTTTTTCAGATATCGGTTGGTAACTTTTTTTCTATACATGCTAGCGACCTAAAACTTGTTTTATCGCATTCAGCGCGTCAAATTACGCCGGAAACGGTCGTCTTTTTTTTGATATTGCTTAAAACACGAAGTCGAATTCCGTTCGTTTGTTTCGTGGATATCGGTGAGTAACTTTTTTTCTATACATGTTAGCGACCTAAAACTTGTTTCATCGCGTTCAGCGCGTCAATCTACGCCGGAAACGGCCGTCTCTGTTTTGATATTGCTCGAAACACGAAGTCGAAGTCCGTTTGTTTGTTTTTCAGATATCGGTTGGTAACTTTTTTTCTATACATGCTAGCGACCTAAAACTTGTTTCATCGCATTCAGCGCGTCAAATTACGCCGGAAACGGTCGTCTTTGTTTTGATATTGCTCAAAACACGAAGTCGAATTCCGTTCGTTTGTTTCGTGGATATCGGTGAGTAACTTTTTTCTATACATGCTAGCGACCTAAAACTTGTTTTATCGCATTCAGCGCGTCAAATTACGCCGGAAACGGTCGTCTTTTTTTTGATATTGCTTAAAACACGAAGTCGAATTCCGTTCGTTTGTTTCGTGGATATCGGTGAGTAACTTTTTTTCTATACATGCTAGCGACCTAAAACTTGTTTCATCGCATTGAGCGCGTCAAATTACGCCGGAAACGGTCGTCTTTGTTTTGATATTGCTTAAAACACGAAGTCGAATTCCGTTCGTTTGTTTCGTGGATATCGGTGAGTAACTTTTTTTCCATACATGCTAGCGACCTAAAATTTGTTTTATCGCATTTCGCGCGTCAAATTTCGCCGGAAACGGCCGTCTTTGTTTTGATATTGCTCGAAACACGAAGTCGAAGTCCGTTCGTTTGTTTTTCAGATATCGGTTGGTAACTTTTTTTCTATACATGCTAGCGACCTAAAACTTGTTTTATCGCATTCAGCGCGTCAAATCACGCCGGAAACGGTCGTCTTTGTTTTGATATTGCTCGAAACACGAAGTCGAAGTCCGTTTGTTTGTTTTTCAGATATCGGTTGGTAACTTTTTTTCTATACATGCTAGCGACCTAAAACTTGTTTTATCGCATCCAGCGCGTCAAATTACATCGGAAACGGTCGTCTTTGTTTTGATATTGCTCAAAACACGAAGTCGAATTCCGTTCGTTTGTTTCGTGGATATCGGTGAGTAACTTTTTTTCTATACATGCTAGCGACCTAAAACTTGTTTTATCGCATTCAGCGCGTCAAATTACGCCGGAAACGGCCGTCTTTGTTTTGATATTGCTCGAAACACGAAGTCGAAGTCCGTTTGTTTGTTTGTCAGATATCGGTTGGTAACTTTTTTACTATACATGCTAGCGACCTAAAACTTGTTTCATCGCATTCAGCGCGTCAAATTACGCCGGAAACGGTCGTCTTTGTTTTGATATTGCTCAAAACACGGAGTCAATTTCCGTTCGTTTGTTTCGTGGATATCGGTGAGTAACTTTTTTTCTATACATGCTAGCGACCTAAAACTTGTTTTATCGCATTCAGCGCGTCAAATTACGCCGGAAACGGTCGTCTTTGTTTTGATATTGCTCGAAACACGAAGTCGAAGTCCGTTCGTTTGTTTTTTAGATATCGGTTGGTAACTTTTTTTCTATACATGCTAGCGACCTAAAACTTGTTTTATCGCATTCAGCGCGTCAAATCACGCCGGAAACGGTCGTCTTTGTTTTGATATTGCTCGAAACACGAAGTCGAAGTCCGTTTGTTTGTTTTTCAGATATCGGTTGGTAACTTTTTTTCTATACATGCTAGCGACCTGAAACTTGTTTTATCGCATTCAGCGCGTCAAATTACGCCGGAAACGGCCGTCTTTGTTTTGATATTGCTCGAAACACGAAGTCGAAGTCCGTTTGTTTGTTTTTCAGATATCGGTTGGTAACTTTTTTTCTATACATGCTAGCGACCTAAAACTTGTTTTATCGCATTCAGCGCGTCAAATTACGCCGGAAACAGTCGTCTTTGTTCTGATATTGCTCAAAACACGGAGTCGAATTCCGTTTGTTTGTTTCGTGGATATCGGTGAGTAACTTTTTTCTATACATGCTAGCGACCTAAAACTTGTTTTATCGCATTCAGCGCGTCAAATTACGCCGGAAACGGTCGTCTTTGTTTTGATATTGCTCGAAACACGAAGTCGAAGTCCGTTCGTTTGTTTTTCAGATATCGGTTGGTAACTTTTTTTCTATACATGCTAGCGACCTAAAACTTGTTTTATCGCATTCAGCGCGTCAAATTACGCCGGAAACGGTCGTCTTTTTTTTGATATTGCTTAAAACACGAAGTCGAATTCCGTTCGTTTGTTTCGTGGATATCGGTGAGTAACTTTTTTTCTATACATGTTAGCGACCTAAAACTTGTTTCATCGCGTTCAGCGCGTCAATCTACGCCGGAAACGGCCGTCTCTGTTTTGATATTGCTCGAAACACGAAGTCGAAGTCCGTTTGTTTGTTTTTCAGATATCGGTTGGTAACTTTTTTTCTATACATGCTAGCGACCTAAAACTTGTTTCATCGCAATCAGCGCGTCAAATTACGCCGGAAACGGCCGTCTTTCTTTTGATATTGCTCGATACACGAAGTCGGAGTCCGTTTGTTTGTTTTTCAGATATCGGTTAGTAACTTTTTTTCTATACATGCTAGCGACCTGAAACTTGTTCCATCGCATTCAGCGCGTCAAATTACGCCGGAAACGGTCGTCTTTGTTCTGATATTGCTCAAAACACGGAGTCGAATTCCGTTTGTTTGTTTCGTGGATATCGGTGAGTAACTTTTTTTCTATACATGCTAGCGACCTAAAACTTGTTTGATCGCATTTAGCTCGTCAAATTACGCCGGAAACGGTCGTCTTTGTTTTGATATTGCTTAAAACACGAATTCGAATTCCGTTCGTTTGTTTCGTGGATATCGGTGAGTCACTTTTTTTTTATACATGCTAGCGACCTAAAACTTGTTTAATCGCATTCAGCGCGTCAAATTACGCCGGAAACGGTCGTCTTTGTTCTGATATTGCTCAAAACACGGAGTCGAATTCCGTTTGTTTGTTTCGTGGATATCGGTGAGTAACTTCTTTTCTATACATGCTAGCGACCTAAAACTTGTTTTATCGCATTCAGCGCGTCAAATTACGCCGGAAACGGTCGTCTTTGTTCTGATATTGCTCAAAACACGGAGTCGAATTCCGTTTGTTTGTTTCGTGGATATCGGTGAGTAACTTTTTTTCTATACATGCTAGCGACCTAAAACTTGTTTTATCGCATTCAGCGCGTCAAATTACGCCAGAAACGGTCGTCTTTGTTTCGATATTTCTTAAAACACGAAGTCGAATTCCGTTCGTTTGTTTCGTGGATATCGGTGAGTAACTTTTTTTCTATACATGCTAGCGACCTGAAACTTGTTTTATCGCATTCAGCGCGTCAAATTACGCCGGAAACGGCCGTCTTTGTTTTGATATTGCTCGATAGACGAAGTCGGAGTCCGTTTGTTTGTTTTTCAGATATCGGTTGGTAACTTTTTTTCTATACATGCTAGCGACCTAAAACTTGTTTTATCGCATTCAGCGCGTCAAATTACGCCGAAAACGGTCGTCTTTGTTCTGATATTGCTCAAAACACGAAGTCGAATTCCGTTCGTTTGTTTCGTGGATATCGGTGAGTAACTTTTTTTCTATACATGCTAGCGACCTAAAACTTGTTTCATCGCATTCAGCATGTCAAATTACGCCGGAAACGGTCGTCTTTGTTTTGATATTGCTTAAAACACGAAGTCGAATTCCGTTTGTTTGTTTCGTGGATATCGGTGAGTAACTTTTTTTCCATACATGCTAGCGACCTAAAACTTGTTTTATCGCATTCAGCGCGTCAAATTACGCCGGAAACGGCCGTCTTTGTTTTGATATTGCTCGAAACACGAAGTCGAAGTCCGTTTGTTTGTTTTTCAGATATCGGTTGGTAACTTTTTTTCTATACATGCTAGCGACCTAAAACTTGTTTTATCGCATTCAGCGCGTCAAATTACGCCGGAAACAGTCGTCTTTGTTCTGATATTGCTCAAAACACGGAGTCGAATTCCGTTTGTTTGTTTCGTGGATATCGGTGAGTAACTTTTTTCTATACATGCTAGCGACCTAAAACTTGTTTTATCGCATTCAGCGCGTCAAATTACGCCGGAAACGGTCGTCTTTGTTTTGATATTGCTCGAAACACGAAGTCGAAGTCCGTTCGTTTGTTTTTCAGATATCGGTTGGTAACTTTTTTTCTATACATGCTAGCGACCTAAAACTTGTTTCATCGCGTTCAGCGCGTCAATCTACGCCGGAAACGGCCGTCTCTGTTTTGATATTGCTCGAAACACGAAGTCGAAGTCCGTTTGTTTGTTTTTCAGATATCGGTTGGTAACTTTTTTTCTATACATGCTAGCGACCTAAAACTTGTTTTATCGCAATCAGCGCGTCAAATTACGCCGGAAACGGCCGTCTTTCTTTTGATATTGCTCGATACACGAAGTCGGAGTCCGTTTGTTTGTTTTTCAGATATCGGTTAGTCACTTTTTTTCTATACATGCTAGCGACCTAAAACTTGTTCCATCGCATTCAGCGCGTCAAATTACGCCGGAAACGGTCGTCTTTGTTTTGATATTGCTTAAAACACGAAGTCGAATTCCGTTCGTTTGTTTCGTGGATATCGGTGAGTAACTTTTTTTCTATACATGCTAGCGACCTAAAACTTGTTTTATCGCATTCAGCGCGTCAAATTACGCCGGAAACGGCCGTCTTTGTTTTGATATTGCTCGATAGACGAAGTCGGAGTCCGTTTGTTTGTTTTTCAGATATCGGTTAGTAACTTTTTCTCTATACATGCTAGCGACCTAAAACTTGTTTTATCGCATTCAGCGCGTCAAATTACGCCGGAAGCGGCCGTCTTTGTTTTGATATTGCTCGATAGACGAAGTCGGAGTCCGTTTGTTCGTTTTCCAGGTATCGGTTAGTAACTTTTTTTCCATACATGCTAGCGACCTAAAACTTGTTTTATCGCATTCAGCGCGTCAAATTACGCCGGAAACGGTCGTCTTTGTTCTGATATTGCTCAAAACACGGAGTCGAATTCCGTTTGTTTGTTTCGTGGATATCGGTGAGTAACTTTTTTTCTATACATGCCAGCGACCTGAAACTTATTTCATCGCATTCAGCGCGTCAAATTACGCCGGAAACGGCCGTGGTTGTTTTGATATCGCTCAAAACACGAAGTCGGAGTCCGTTTGTTTGTTTTTCAGATATCGGTTAGTAACTTTTTTTCTATACATGCTAGCGACCTAAAACTTGTTTTATCGCATTCAGCGCGTCAAATTACGCCGGAAACGGTCGTCTTTTTTTTGATATTGCTTAAAACACGAAGTCGAATTCCGTTCGTTTGTTTCGTGGATATCGGTGAGTAACTTTTTTTCTATACATGTTAGCGACCTAAAACTTGTTTCATCGCGTTCAGCGCGTCAATCTACGCCGGAAACGGCCGTCTCTGTTTTGATATTGCTCGAAACACGAAGTCGAAGTCCGTTTGTTTGTTTTTCAGATATCGGTTGGTAACTTTTTTTCTATACATGCTAGCGACCTAAAACTTGTTTTCTCGCAATCAGCGCGTCAAATTACGCCGGAAACGGCCGTCTTTCTTTTAATATTGCTCGATACACGAAGTCGGAGTCCGTTTGTTTGTTTTTCAGATATCGGTTAGTAACTTTTTTTCTATACATGCTAGCGACCTAAAACTTGTTCCATCGCATTCAGCGCGTCAAATTACGCCGGAAACGGTCGTCTTTGTTCTGATATTGCTCAAAACACGGAGTCGAATTCCGTTTGTTTGTTTCGTGGATATCGGTGAGTAACTTTTTTTCTATACATGCTAGCGACCTAAAACTTGTTTGATCGCATTGAGCTCGTCAAATTACGCCGGAAACGGTCGTCTTTGTTTTGATATTGCTTAAAACACGAATTCGAATTCCGTTCGTTTGTTTCGTGGATATCGGTGAGTCACTTTTTTTCTATACATGCTAGCGACCTAAAACTTGTTTTATCGCATTCAGCGCGTCAAATTACGCCGGAAACGGTCGTCTTTGTTCTGATATTGCTCAAAACACGGAGTCGAATTCCGTTTGTTTGTTTCGTGGATATCGGTGAGTAACTTCTTTTCTATACATGCTAGCGACCTAAAACTTGTTTTATCGCATTCAGCGCGTCAAATTACGCCGGAAACGGTCGTCTTTGTTCTGATATTGCTCAAAACACGGAGTCGAATTCCGTTTGTTTGTTTCGTGGATATCGGTGCGTAACTTTTTTTCTATACATGCTAGCGACCTAAAACTTGTTTTATCGCATTCAGCGCGTCAAATTACGCCGGAAACGGTCGTCTTTGTTTCGATATTTCTTAAAACACGAAGTCGAATTCCGTTCGTTTGTTTCGTGGATATCGGTGAGTAACTTTTTTTCTATACATGCTAGCGACCTAAAACTTGTTTTATCGCATTCAGCGCGTCAAATTACGCCGGACACGGTCGTCTTTGTTTTGATATTGCTTAAAACACGAAGTCGAATTCCGTTCGTTTGTTTCGTGGATATCGGTGAGTAACTTTTTTTCTATACATGCTAGCGACCTAAAACTTGTTTTATCGCATTCAGCGCGTCAAATTACGCCGGAAACGGCCGTCTTTGTTTTGATATTGCTCGATAGACGAAGTCGGAGTCCGTTTGTTTGTTTTTCAGATATCGGTTAGTAACTTTTTCTCTATACATGCTAGCGACCTAAAACTTGTTTTATCGCATTCAGCGCGTCAAATTACGCCGGAAACGGCCGTCTTTGTTTTGATATTGCTCGATAGACGAAGTCGGAGTCCGTTTGTTCGTTTTCCAGGTATCGGTTAGTAACTTTTTTTCCATACATGCTAGCGACCTAAAACTTGTTCTATCGCATTCAGCGCGTCAAATTACGCCGGAAACGGTCGTCTTTGTTCTGATATTGCTCAAAACACGGAGTCGAATTCCGTTTGTTTGTTTCGTGGATATCGGTGAGTAACTTTTTTTCTATACATGCCAGCGACCTGAAACTTGTTTCATCGCATTCAGCGCGTCAAATTACGCCGGAAACGGCCGTGGTTGTTTTGATATCGCTCAAAACACGAAGTCGGAGTCCGTTTGTTTGTTTTTCAGATATCGGTTAGTAACTTTTTTTCTATACATGCTAGCGACCTAAAACTTGTTTCATCGCATTCAGCGCGTCAAATTACGCCGGAAACGGCCGTCTTTGTTTTGATATTGCTCGATAGACGAAGTCGGAGTCCGTTTGTTTGTTTTCCAGGTATCGGTTAGTAACGTTTTTTCCATACATGCCAGCGACCTAAAACGTGTTTTATCGCATTTAGCGCGTCAAATTACGCCGGAAGCGGTTGTCTTTGTTCTGATATTGCTCAAAACACGGAGTCGAATTCCGTTTGTTTGTTTCGTGAATATCGGTGAGTAACTTTTTTTCTATACATGCCAGCGACCTAAAACTTGTTTCATCGCATTCAGCGCGTCAAATTACGCCGGAAACGGCCGTGTTTGTTTTGATATTGCTCGATAGACGAAGTCGGAGTCCGTTTGTTTGTTTTCCAGGTATCGGTTAGTAACTTTTTTTCCATACATGCTAGCGACCTAAAACGTGTTTTATCGCATTTAGCGCGTCAAATTACGCCGGAAGCGGTCGTCTTTGTTCTGATATTGCTCAAAACACGGAGTCGAATTCCGTTTGTTTGTTTCGTGGATATCGGTGAGTAACTTTTTTTCTATACATGCCAGCGACCTGAAACTTGTTTCATCGCATTCAGCGCGTCAAATTACGCCGGAAACGGCCGTGTTTGTTTTGATATTGCTCGATAGACGAAGTCGGAGTCCGTTTGTTTGTTTTCCAGGTATCGGTTAGTAACTTTTTTTCCATACATGCTAGCGACCTCAAACGTGTTTTATCGCATTCAGCGCGTCAAATTACGCCGGAAACGGTCGTCTTTGTTCTGATATCGCTCAAAACACGGAGTCGAATTCCGTTTGTTTGTTTCGTGGATATCGGTGAGTAACTTTTTTTCTATACATGCTAGCGACCGAAAACTTGTTTTATCGCATTCAGCGCGTCAAATTACGCCGGAAACGGTCGTCTTTGTTTCGATATTGCTTAAAACACGAAGTCGAATTCCGTTCGTTTGTTTCGTGGATATCGGTGAGTAACTTTTTTTCTATACATGCTAGCGACCTAAAACTTGTTTTATCGCATTCAGCGCGTCAAATTACGCCGGACACGGTCGACTTTGTTTTGATATTGCTTAAAACACGAAGTCGAATTCTGTTCGTTTGTTTCGTGGATATCGGTGAGTAACTTTTTTTCTATACATGCTAGCGACCTAAAACTTGTTTTATCGCATTCAGCGCGTCAAATTACGCCGGAAACGGCCGTCTTTGTTTTGATATTGCTCGATAGACGAAGTCGGAGTCCGTTTGTTTGTTTTTCAGATAACGGTTAGTAACTTTTTCTCTATACATGCTAGCGACCGAAAACTTGTTTTATCGCATTCAGCGCGTCAAATTACGCCGGAAACGGTCGTCTTTGTTTCGATATTGCTTAAAACACGAAGTCGAATTCCGTTCGTTTGTTTCGTGGATATCGGTGAGTAACTTTTTTTCTATACATGCTAGCGACCTAAAACTTGTTTTATCGCATTCAGCGCGTCAAATTACGCCGGAAACGGCCGTCTTTGTTTTGATATTGCTCGATAGACGAAGTCGGAGTCCGTTTGTTTGTTTTTCAGATAACGGTTAGTAACTTTTTCTCTATACATGCTAGCGACCTAAAACTTGTTTTATCGCATTCAGCGCGTCAAATTACGCCGGAAACGGCCGTCTTTGTTTTGATATTGCTCGATAGACGAAGTCGGAGTCCGTTTGTTCGTTTTCCAGGTATCGGTTAGTAACTTTTTTTCCATACATGCTAGCGACCTAAAACTCGTTTTATCGCATTCAGCGCGTCAAATTACGCCGGAAACGGTCGTCTTTGTTCTGATATTGCTCAAAACACGGAGTCGAATTCCGTTTGTTTGTTTCGTGGATATCGGTGAGTAACTTTTTTTCTATACATGCCAGCGACCTGAAACTTGTTTCATCGCATTCAGCGCGTCAAATTACGCCGGAAACGGCCGTGGTTGTTTTGATATCGCTCAAAACACGAAGTCGGAGTCCGTTTGTTTGTTTTCCAGATATCGGTTAGTAACTTTTTTTCTATACATGCTAGCGACCTGAAACTTGTTTCATCGCATTCAGCGCGTCAAATTACGCCGGAAACGGCCGTCTTTGTTTTGATATTGCTCGATAGACGAAGTCGGAGTCCGTTTGTTCGTTTTCCAGGTATCGGTTAGTAACTTTTTTTCCATACATGCTAGCGACCTAAAACTTGTTCTATCGCATTCAGCGCGTCAAATTACGCCGGAAACGGTCGTCTTTGTTCTGATATTGCTCAAAACACGGAGTCGAATTCCGTTTGTTTGTTTCGTGGATATCGGTGAGTAACTTTTTTTCTATACATGCCAGCGACCTGAAACTTGTTTCATCGCATTCAGCGCGTCAAATTACGCCGGAAACGGCCGTGGTTGTTTTGATATCGCTCAAAACACGAAGTCGGAGTCCGTTTGTTTGTTTTTCAGATATCGGTTAGTAACTTTTTTTCTATACATGCTAGCGACCTAAAACTTGTTTCATCGCATTCAGCGCGTCAAATTACGCCGGAAACGGCCGTCTTTGTTTTGATATTGCTCGATAGACGAAGTCGGAGTCCGTTTGTTTGTTTTCCAGGTATCGGTTAGTAACGTTTTTTCCATACATGCCAGCGACCTAAAACGTGTTTTATCGCATTTAGCGCGTCAAATTACGCCGGAAGCGGTTGTCTTTGTTCTGATATTGCTCAAAACACGGAGTCGAATTCCGTTTGTTTGTTTCGTGAATATCGGTGAGTAACTTTTTTTCTATACATGCCAGCGACCTAAAACTTGTTTCATCGCATTCAGCGCGTCAAATTACGCCGGAAACGGCCGTGTTTGTTTTGATATTGCTCGATAGACGAAGTCGGAGTCCGTTTGTTTGTTTTCCAGGTATCGGTTAGTAACTTTTTTTCCATACATGCTAGCGACCTAAAACGTGTTTTATCGCATTTAGCGCGTCAAATTACGCCGGAAGCGGTCGTCTTTGTTCTGATATTGCTCAAAACACGGAGTCGAATTCCGTTTGTTTGTTTCGTGGATATCGGTGAGTAACTTTTTTTCTATACATGCCAGCGACCTGAAACTTGTTTCATCGCATTCAGCGCGTCAAATTACGCCGGAAACGGCCGTGTTTGTTTTGATATTGCTCGATAGACGAAGTCGGAGTCCGTTTGTTTGTTTTCCAGGTATCGGTTAGTAACTTTTTTTCCATACATGCTAGCGACCTCAAACGTGTTTTATCGCATTCAGCGCGTCAAATTACGCCGGAAACGGTCGTCTTTGTTCTGATATCGCTCAAAACACGGAGTCGAATTCCGTTTGTTTGTTTCGTGGATATCGGTGAGTAACTTTTTTTCTATACATGCTAGCGACCGAAAACTTGTTTTATCGCATTCAGCGCGTCAAATTACGCCGGAAACGGTCGTCTTTGTTTCGATATTGCTTAAAACACGAAGTCGAATTCCGTTCGTTTGTTTCGTGGATATCGGTGAGTAACTTTTTTTCTATACATGCTAGCGACCTAAAACTTGTTTTATCGCATTCAGCGCGTCAAATTACGCCGGACACGGTCGACTTTGTTTTGATATTGCTTAAAACACGAAGTCGAATTCTGTTCGTTTGTTTCGTGGATATCGGTGAGTAACTTTTTTTCTATACATGCTAGCGACCTAAAACTTGTTTTATCGCATTCAGCGCGTCAAATTACGCCGGAAACGGCCGTCTTTGTTTTGATATTGCTCGATAGACGAAGTCGGAGTCCGTTTGTTTGTTTTTCAGATAACGGTTAGTAACTTTTTCTCTATACATGCTAGCGACCTAAAACTTGTTTTATCGCATTCAGCGCGTCAAATTACGCCGGAAACGGCCGTCTTTGTTTTGATATTGCTCGATAGACGAAGTCGGAGTCCGTTTGTTCGTTTTCCAGGTATCGGTTAGTAACTTTTTTTCCATACATGCTAGCGACCTAAAACTCGTTTTATCGCATTCAGCGCGTCAAATTACGCCGGAAACGGTCGTCTTTGTTCTGATATTGCTCAAAACACGGAGTCGAATTCCGTTTGTTTGTTTCGTGGATATCGGTGAGTAACTTTTTTTCTATACATGCCAGCGACCTGAAACTTGTTTCATCGCATTCAGCGCGTCAAATTACGCCGGAAACGGCCGTGGTTGTTTTGATATCGCTCAAAACACGAATTTGGAGTCCGTTTGTTTGTTTTCCAGATATCGGTTAGTAACTTTTTTTCTATACATGCTAGCGACCTGAAACTTGTTTCATCGCATTCAGCGCGTCAAATTACGCCGGAAACGGCCGTCTTTGTTTTGATATTGCTCGATAGACGAAGTCGGAGTCCGTTTGTTTGTTTTCCAGGTATCGGTTAGTAACTTTTTTTCCATACATGCCAGCGACCTAAAACGTGTTTTATCGCATTTAGCGCGTCAAATTACGCCGGAAGCGGTCGTCTTTGTTCTGATATTGCTCAAAACACGGAGTCGAATTCCGTTTGTTTGTTTCGTGGATATCGGTGAGTAACTTTTTTTCTATACATGCCAGCGACCTAAAACTTGTTTCATCGCATTCAGCGCGTCAAATTACGCCGGAAACGGCCGTGTTTGTTTTGATATTGCTCGATAGACGAAGTCGGAGTCCGTTTGTTTGTTTTCCAGGTATCGGTTAGTAACTTTTTTTCCATACATGCTAGCGACCTAAAACGTGTTTTATCGCATTTAGAGCGTCAAATTACGCCGGAAGCGGTCGTCTTTGTTCTGATATTGCTCAAAACACGGAGTCGAATTCCGTTTGTTTGTTTCGTGGATATCGGTGAGTAACTTCTTTTCTATACATGCTAGCGACCTAAAACTTGTTTTATCGCATTCAGCGCGTCAAATTACGCCGGAAACGGTCGTCTTTGTTTTGATATTGCTTAAAACACGAAGTCGAATTCCGTTCGTTTGTTTCGTGGATATCAGTGAGTAACTTTTTTTCTATACATGCTAGCGACCTAAAACTTGTTTTATCGCATTCAGCGCGTCAAATTACGCCGGAAACGGTCGTCTTTGTTCTGATATTGCTCGAAACACGGAGTCGAATTCCGTTTGTTTGTTTCGTGGATATCGGTGAGTAACTTTTTTTCTATACATGCTAGCGACCTAAAACTTGTTTTATCGCATTCAGCGCGTCAAATTACGCCGGAAACGGTCGTCTTTGTTTCGATATTGCTTAAAACACGAAGTCGAATTTCGTTCGTTTGTTTCGTGGATATCGGTGAGTAACTTTTTTTCTATACATGCTAGCGACCTAAAACTTGTTTTATCGCATTCAGCGCGTCAAATTACGCCAGAAACGGTCGTCTTTGTTTTGATATTGCTTAAAACACGAAGTCGAATTCCGTTCGTTTGTTCCGTGGATATCGGTGAGTAACTTTTTTTCTATACATGCTAGCGACCTAAAACTTGTTTTATCGCATTCAGCGCGTCAAATTACGCCGGAAACGGCCGTCTTTGTTCTGATATTGCTTAAAACACGAAGTCGAATTCCGTTCGTTTGTTTCGTGGATATCGGTGAGTAACTTTTTTTCTATACATGCTAGCGACCTAAAACTTGTTTTATCGCATTCAGCGCGTCAAATTACGCCGGAAACGGTCGTCTTTGTTCTGATATTGCTCAAAACACGGAGTCGAATTCCGTTTGTTTGTTTCGTGGATATCGGTGAGTAACTTTTTTTCTATACATGCTAGCGACCTAAAACTTGTTTTATCGCATTCAGCGCGTCAAATTACGCCGGAAACGGTCGTCTTTGTTTTGATATTGCTTGAAACACGAAGTCGAATTTCGTTCGTTTGTTTCGTGGATATCGGTGAGTAACTTTTTTTCTATACATGCTAGCGACCTAAAACTTGTTTTATCGCATTCAGCGCGTCAAATTACGCCGGAAACGGTCGTCTTTGTTCTGATATTGCTCAAAACACGGAGTCGAATTCCGTTTGTTTGTTTCGTGGATATCGGTGAGTAACTTTTTTTCTATACATGCTAGCGACCTAAAACTTGTTTTATCGCATTCAGCGCTTTAAATTACGCCGGAAACGGTCGTCTTTGTTTTGATATTGCTCAAAACACGGAGTCGAATTCCGTTTGTTTGTTTCGTGGATATCGGTGAGTAACTTTTTTTCTATACATGCTAGCGACCTAAAACTTGTTTTATCGCATTCAGCGCGTCAAATTACGCCGGAAACGGTCGTCTTTGTTCTGATATTGCTCAAAACACGGAGTCGAATTCCGTTTGTTTGTTTCGTGGATATCGGTGAGTAACTTTTTTTCTATACATGCTAGCGACTTAAAACTTGTTTGATCGCATTCAGCGCATCAAATTACGCCGGAAACGGCCGTCTTTGTTTTGATATTGCTCGAAACGCGAAGTCGAAGTCCGTTTGTTTGTTTTTCAGATATCGGTTGATAACTTTTTTTCTATACATGCTAGCGACCTGAAACTTGTTTCATCGCATTCAGCGCGTCAAATTACGCCGGAAACGGTCGTCTTTGTTCTGATATCGCTCAAAACACGGAGTCGAATTCCGTTTGTTTGTTTCGTGGATATCGGTGAGTAACTTTTTTTCTATACATGCTAGCGACCTAAAACTTGTTTTATCGCATTCAGCGCGTCAAATTACGCCGGAAACGGTCGTCTTTTTTTTGATATTGCTTAAAACACGAAGTCGAATTCCGTTCGTTTGTTTCGTGGATATCGGTGAGTAACTTTTTTTCTATACATGCTAGCGACCTAAAACTTGTTCCATCGCATTCAGCGCGTCAAATTACGCCGGAAACGGTCGTCTTTGTTCTGATATTGCTCAAAACACGGAGTCGAATTCCGTTTGTTTGTTTCGTGGATATCGGTGAGTAACTTTTTTTCTATACATGCTAGCGACCTGAAACTTGTTTGATCGCATTTAGCTCGTCAAATTACGCCGGAAACGGTCGTCTTTGTTTTGATATTGCTTAGAACACGAATTCGAATTCCGTTCGTTTGTTTCGTGGATATCGGTGAGTCACTTTTTTTCTATACATGCTAGCGACCTAAAACTTGTTTTATCGCATTCAGCGCGTCAAATTACGCCGGAAACGGTCGTCTTTGTTCTGATATTGCTCAAAACACGGAGTCGAATTCCGTTTGTTTGTTTCGTGGATATCGGTGAGTAACTTCTTTTCTATACATGCTAGCGACCTAAAACTTGTTTTATCGCATTCAGCGCGTCAAATTACGCCGGAAACGGTCGTCTTTGTTTTGATATTGCTTAAAACACGAAGTCGAATTCCGTTCGTTTGTTTCGTGGATATCGGTGAGTCACTTTTTTTCTATACATGCTAGCGACCTAAAACTTGTTTTATCGCATTCAGCGCGTCAAATTACGCCGGAAACGGTCGTCTTTGTTCTGATATTGCTCAAAACACGGAGTCGAATTCCGTTTGTTTGTTTCGTGGATATCGGTGAGTAACTTCTTTTCTATACATGCTAGCGACCTAAAACTTGTTTTATCGCATTCAGCGCGTCAAATTACGCCGGAAACGGTCGTCTTTGTTTTGATATTGCTTAAAACACGAAGTCGAATTCCGTTCGTTTGTTTCGTGGATATCGGTGAGTAACTTTTTTTCTATACATGCTAGCGACCTCAAACTTGTTTTATCGCATTCAGCGCGTCAAATTACGCCGGAAACGGTCGTCTTTGTTTTGATATTGCTTAAAACACGAAGTCGAATTCCGTTCGTTTGTTTCGTGGATATCGGTGAGTCACTTTTTTTCTATACATGCTAGCGACCTAAAACTTGTTTTATCGCATTCAGCGCGTCAAATTACGCCGGAAACGGTCGTCTTTGTTCTGATATTGCTCAAAACACGGAGTCGAATTCCGTTTGTTTGTTTCGTGGATATCGGTGAGTAACTTCTTTTCTATACATGCCAGCGACCTAAAACTTGTTTTATCGCATTCAGCGCGTCAAATTACGCCGGAAACGGTCGTCTTTGTTTTGATATTGCTTAAAACACGAAGTCGAATTCCGTTCGTTTGTTTCGTGGATATCGGTGAGTAACTTTTTTTCTATACATGCTAGCGACCTCAAACTTGTTTTATCGCATTCAGCGCGTCAAATTACGCCGGAAACGGTCGTCTTTGTTCTGATATTGCTCAAAACACGGAGTCGAATTCCGTTTGTTTGTTTCGTGGATATCGGTGAGTAACTTTTTTTCTATACATGCTAGCGACCTAAAACTTGTTTTATCGCATTCAGCGCTTTAAATTACGCCGGAAACGGTCGTCTTTGTTTTGATATTGCTCAAAACACGGAGTCGAATTCCGTTTGTTTGTTTCGTGGATATCGGTGAGTAACTTTTTTTCTATACATGCTAGCGACCTAAAACTTGTTTTATCGCATTCAGCGCGTCAAATTACGCCGGAAACGGTCGTCTTTGTTCTGATATTGCTCAAAACACGGAGTCGAATTCCGTTTGTTTGTTTCGTGGATATCGGTGAGTAACTTTTTTTCTATACATGCTAGCGACCTAAAACTTGTTTGATCGCATTCAGCGCATCAAATTACGCCGGAAACGGCCGTCTTTGTTCTGATATTGCTCGAAACGCGAAGTCGAAGTCCGTTTGTTTGTTTTTCAGATATCGGTTGATAACTTTTTTTCTATACATGCTAGCGACCTGAAACTTGTTTCATCGCATTCAGCGCGTCAAATTACGCCGGAAACGGTCGTCTTTGTTCTGATATCGCTCAAAACACGGAGTCGAATTCCGTTTGTTTGTTTCGTGGATATCGGTGAGTAACTTTTTTTCTATACATGCTAGCGACCTAAAACTTGTTTTATCGCATTCAGCGCGTCAAATTACGCCGGAAACGGTGGTCTTTTTTTTGATATTGCTTAAAACACGAAGTCGAATTCCGTTCGTTTGTTTCGTGAATATCGGTGAGTAACTTTTTTTCTATACATGCTAGCGACCTAAAACTTGTTCCATCGCATTCAGCGCGTCAAATTACGCCGGAAACGGTCGTCTTTGTTCTGATATTGCTCAAAACACGGAGTCGAATTCCGTTTGTTTGTTTCGTGGATATCGGTGAGTAACTTTTTTTCTATACATGCTAGCGACCTGAAACTTGTTTGATCGCATTTAGCTCGTCAAATTACGCCGGAAACGGTCGTCTTTGTTTTGATATTGCTTAGAACACGAATTCGAATTCCGTTCGTTTGTTTCGTGGATATCGGTGAGTCACTTTTTTTCTATACATGCTAGCGACCTAAAACTTGTTTTATCGCATTCAGCGCGTCAAATTACGCCGGAAACGGTCGTCTTTGTTCTGATATTGCTCAAAACACGGAGTCGAATTCCGTTTGTTTGTTTCGTGGATATCGGTGAGTAACTTCTTTTCTATACATGCTAGCGACCTAAAACTTGTTTTATCGCATTCAGCGCGTCAAATTACGCCGGAAACGGTCGTCTTTGTTTTGATATTGCTTAAAACACGAAGTCGAATTCCGTTCGTTTGTTTCGTGGATATCGGTGAGTCACTTTTTTTCTATACATGCTAGCGACCTAAAACTTGTTTTATCGCATTCAGCGCGTCAAATTACGCCGGAAACGGTCGTCTTTGTTCTGATATTGCTCAAAACACGGAGTCGAATTCCGTTTGTTTGTTTCGTGGATATCGGTGAGTAACTTCTTTTCTATACATGCTAGCGACCTAAAACTTGTTTTATCGCATTCAGCGCGTCAAATTACGCCGGAAACGGTCGTCTTTGTTTTGATATTGCTTAAAACACGAAGTCGAATTCCGTTCGTTTGTTTCGTGGATATCGGTGAGTAACTTTTTTTCTATACATGCTAGCGACCTCAAACTTGTTTTATCGCATTCAGCGCGTCAAATTACGCCGGAAACGGTCGTCTTTGTTTTGATATTGCTTAAAACACGAAGTCGAATTCCGTTCGTTTGTTTCGTGGATATCGGTGAGTCACTTTTTTTCTATACATGCTAGCGACCTAAAACTTGTTTTATCGCATTCAGCGCGTCAAATTACGCCGGAAACGGTCGTCTTTGTTCTGATATTGCTCAAAACACGGAGTCGAATTCCGTTTGTTTGTTTCGTGGATATCGGTGAGTAACTTCTTTTCTATACATGCTAGCGACCTAAAACTTGTTTTATCGCATTCAGCGCGTCAAATTACGCCGGAAACGGTCGTCTTTGTTTTGATATTGCTTAAAACACGAAGTCGAATTCCGTTCGTTTGTTTCGTGGATATCGGTGAGTAACTTTTTTTCTATACATGCTAGCGACCTCAAACTTGTTTTATCGCATTCAGCGCGTCAAATTACGCCGGAAACGGTCGTCTTTGTTCTGATATTGCTCAAAACACGGAGTCGAATTCCGTTTGTTTGTTTCGTGAATATCGGTGAGTAACTTTTTTTCTATACATGCTAGCGACCTAAAACTTGTTTCATCGCATTCAGCGCGTCAAATTACGCCGAAAACGGCCGTCTTTGTTTTGATATTGCTCGATAGACGAAGTCGGAGTCCATTTGTTTGTTTTCCAGGTATCGGTTAGTAACTTTTTTTCCATACATGCTAGCGACCTAAAACGTGTTTTATCGCATTTAGCGCGTCAAATTACGCCGGAAGCGGTCGTCTTTGTTCTGATATTGCTCAAAACACGGAGTCGAATTCCGTTTGTTTGTTTCGTGGATATCGGTGAGTAACTTCTTTTCTATACATGCTAGCGACCTAAAACTTGTTTTATCGCATTCAGCGCGTCAAATTACGCCGGAAACGGTCGTCTTTTTTTTGATATTGCTTAAAACACGAAGTCGAATTCCGTTCGTTTGTTTCGTGGATATCGGTGAGTAACTTTTTTTCTATACATGCTAGCGACCTAAAACTTGTTCCATCGCATTCAGCGCGTCAAATTACGCCGGAAACGGTCGTCTTTGTTCTGATATTGCTCAAAACACGGAGTCGAATTCCGTTTGTTTGTTTCGTGGATATCGGTGAGTAACTTTTTTTCTATACATGCTAGCGACCTGAAACTTGTTTGATCGCATTTAGCTCGTCAAATTACGCCGGAAACGGTCGTCTTTGTTTTGATATTGCTTAGAACACGAATTCGAATTCCGTTCGTTTGTTTCGTGGATATCGGTGAGTCACTTTTTTTCTATACATGCTAGCGACCTAAAACTTGTTTTATCGCATTCAGCGCGTCAAATTACGCCGGAAACGGTCGTCTTTGTTCTGATATTGCTCAAAACACGGAGTCGAATTCCGTTTGTTTGTTTCGTGGATATCGGTGAGTAACTTCTTTTCTATACATGCTAGCGACCTAAAACTTGTTTTATCGCATTCAGCGCGTCAAATTACGCCGGAAACGGTCGTCTTTGTTTTGATATTGCTTAAAACACGAAGTCGAATTCCGTTCGTTTGTTTCGTGGATATCGGTGAGTAACTTTTTTTCTATACATGCTAGCGACCTCAAACTTGTTTTATCGCATTCAGCGCGTCAAATTACGCCGGAAACGGTCGTCTTTGTTCTGATATTGCTCAAAACACGGAGTCGAATTCCGTTTGTTTGTTTCGTGAATATCGGTGAGTAACTTTTTTTCTATACATGCTAGCGACCTAAAACTTGTTTCATCGCATTCAGCGCGTCAAATTACGCCGAAAACGGCCGTCTTTGTTTTGATATTGCTCGATAGACGAAGTCGGAGTCCATTTGTTTGTTTTCCAGGTATCGGTTAGTAACTTTTTTTCCATACATGCTAGCGACCTAAAACGTGTTCCATCGCATTCAGCGCGTCAAATTACGCCGGAAACGGTCGTCTTTGTTCTGATATTGCTCAAAACACGGAGTCGAATTCCGTTTGTTTGTTTCGTGGATATCGGTGAGTAACTTTTTTTCTATACATGCTAGCGACCTGAAACTTGTTTGATCGCATTTAGCTCGTCAAATTACGCCGGAAACGGTCGTCTTTGTTTTGATATTGCTTAGAACACGAATTCGAATTCCGTTCGTTTGTTTCGTGGATATCGGTGAGTCACTTTTTTTCTATACATGCTAGCGACCTAAAACTTGATTTATCGCATTCAGCGCGTCAAATTACGCCGGAAACGGTCGTCTTTGTTCTGATATTGCTCAAAACACGGAGTCGAATTTCGTTTGTTTGTTTCGTGGATATCGGTGAGTAACTTCTTTTCTATACATGCTAGCGACCTAAAACTTGTTCCATCGCATTCAGCGCGTCAAATTACGCCGGAAACGGTCGTCTTTGTTCTGATATTGCTCAAAACACGGAGTCGAATTCCGTTTGTTTGTTTCGTGGATATCGGTGAGTAACTTTTTTTCTATACATGCTAGCGACCTGAAACTTGTTTGATCGCATTTAGCTCGTCAAATTACGCCGGAAACGGTCGTCTTTGTTTTGATATTGCTTAGAACACGAATTCGAATTCCGTTCGTTTGTTTCGTGGATATCGGTGGGTCACTTTTTTTCTATACATGCTAGCGACCTAAAACTTGTTTTATCGCATTCAGCGCGTCAAATTACGCCGGAAACGGTCGTCTTTGTTCTGATATTGCTCAAAACACGGAGTCGAATTCCGTTTGTTTGTTTCGTGGATATCGGTGAGTAACTTTTTTTCCATACATGCTAGCGACCTAAAACTTGTTTTATCGCATTCAGCGCGTCAAATTACGCCGGAAACGGTCGTCTTTTTTTTGATATTGCTTAAAACACAAAGTCGAATTCCGTTCGTTTGTTTCGTGGATATCGGTGAGTAACTTTTTTTCTATACATGCTAGCGACCTAAAACTTGTTCCATCGCATTCAGCGCGTCAAATTACGCCGGAATCGGTCGTCTTTGTTCTGATATTGCTCAAAACACGGAGTCGAATTCCGTTTGTTTGTTTCGTGGATATCGGTGAGTAACTTTTTTTCTATACATGCTAGCGACCTAAAACTTGTTTTATCGCATTCAGCGCGTCAAATTACGCCGGAAACGGCCGTCTTTGTTCTGATATTGCTTAAAACACGAAGTCGAATTCCGTTCGTTTGTTTCGTGGATATCGGTGAGTAACTTTTTTTATATACATGCTAGCGACCTAAAACTTGTTTTATCGCATTCAGCGCGTCAAATTACGCCGGAAACGGTCGTCTTTGTTCTGATATTGCTCAAAACACGGAGTCGAATTCCGTTTGTTTGTTTCGTGGATATCGGTGAGTAACTTTTTTTCTATACATGCTAGCGACCTAAAACTTGTTTTATCGCATTCAGCGCTTTAAATTACGCCGGAAACGGTCGTCTTTGTTTTGATATTGCTCAAAACACGGAGTCGAATTCCGTTTGTTTGTTTCGTGGATATCGGTGAGTAACTTTTTTTCTATACATGCTAGCGACCTGAAACTTGTTTTATCGCATTCAGCGCGTCAAATTACGCCGGAAACGGTCGTCTTTGTTCTGATATTGCTCAAAACACGGAGTCGAATTCCGTTTGTTTGTTTCGTGGATATCGGTGAGTAACTTTTTTTCTATACATGCTAGCGACCTAAAACTTGTTTGATCGCATTCAGCGCATCAAATTACGCCGGAAACGGCCGTCTTTGTTCTGATATTGCTCGAAACGCGAAGTCGAAGTCCGTTTGTTTGTTTTTCAGATATCGGTTGATAACTTTTTTTCTATACATGCTAGCGACCTGAAACTTGTTTCATCGCATTCAGCGCGTCAAATTACGCCGGAAACGGTCGTCTTTGTTCTGATATCGCTCAAAACACGGAGTCGAATTCCGTTTGTTTGTTTCGTGGATATCGGTGAGTAACTTTTTTTCTATACATGCTAGCGACCTAAAACTTGTTTTATCGCATTCAGCGCGTCAAATTACGCCGGAAACGGTCGTCTTTTTTTTGATATTGCTTAAAACACGAAGTCGAATTCCGTTCGTTTGTTTCGTGGATATCGGTGAGTAACTTTTTTTCTATACATGCTAGCGACCTAAAACTTGTTCCATCGCATTCAGCGCGTCAAATTACGCCGGAAACGGTCGTCTTTGTTCTGATATTGCTCAAAACACGGAGTCGAATTCCGTTTGTTTGTTTCGTGGATATCGGTGAGTAACTTTTTTTCTATACATGCTAGCGACCTGAAACTTGTTTGATCGCATTTAGCTCGTCAAATTACGCCGGAAACGGTCGTCTTTGTTTTGATATTGCTTAGAACACGAATTCGAATTCCGTTCGTTTGTTTCGTGGATATCGGTGAGTCACTTTTTTTCTATACATGCTAGCGACCTAAAACTTGTTTTATCGCATTCAGCGCGTCAAATTACGCCGGAAACGGTCGTCTTTGTTCTGATATTGCTCAAAACACGGAGTCGAATTCCGTTTGTTTGTTTCGTGGATATCGGTGAGTAACTTCTTTTCTATACATGCTAGCGACCTAAAACTTGTTTTATCGCATTCAGCGCGTCAAATTACGCCGGAAACGGTCGTCTTTGTTTTGATATTGCTTAAAACACGAAGTCGAATTCCGTTCGTTTGTTTCGTGGATATCGGTGAGTAACTTTTTTTCTATACATGCTAGCGACCTCAAACTTGTTTTATCGCATTCAGCGCTTTAAATTACGCCGGAAACGGTCGTCTTTGTTTTGATATTGCTCAAAACACGGAGTCGAATTCCGTTTGTTTGTTTCGTGGATATCGGTGAGTAACTTTTTTTCTATACATGCTAGCGACCTGAAACTTGTTTTATCGCATTCAGCGCGTCAAATTACGCCGGAAACGGTCGTCTTTGTTCTGATATTGCTCAAAACACGGAGTCGAATTCCGTTTGTTTGTTTCGTGGATATCGGTGAGTAACTTTTTTTCTATACATGCTAGCGACCTAAAACTTGTTTGATCGCATTCAGCGCATCAAATTACGCCGGAAACGGCCGTCTTTGTTCTGATATTGCTCGAAACGCGAAGTCGAAGTCCGTTTGTTTGTTTTTCAGATATCGGTTGATAACTTTTTTTCTATACATGCTAGCGACCTGAAACTTGTTTCATCGCATTCAGCGCGTCAAATTACGCCGGAAACGGTCGTCTTTGTTCTGATATCGCTCAAAACACGGAGTCGAATTCCGTTTGTTTGTTTCGTGGATATCGGTGAGTAACTTTTTTTCTATACATGCTAGCGACCTAAAACTTGTTTTATCGCATTCAGCGCGTCAAATTACGCCGGAAACGGTCGTCTTTTTTTTGATATTGCTTAAAACACGAAGTCGAATTCCGTTCGTTTGTTTCGTGGATATCGGTGAGTAACTTTTTTTCTATACATGCTAGCGACCTAAAACTTGTTCCATCGCATTCAGCGCGTCAAATTACGCCGGAAACGGTCGTCTTTGTTCTGATATTGCTCAAAACACGGAGTCGAATTCCGTTTGTTTGTTTCGTGGATATCGGTGAGTAACTTTTTTTCTATACATGCTAGCGACCTGAAACTTGTTTGATCGCATTTAGCTCGTCAAATTACGCCGGAAACGGTCGTCTTTGTTTTGATATTGCTTAGAACACGAATTCGAATTCCGTTCGTTTGTTTCGTGGATATCGGTGAGTCACTTTTTTTCTATACATGCTAGCGACCTAAAACTTGTTTTATCGCATTCAGCGCGTCAAATTACGCCGGAAACGGTCGTCTTTGTTCTGATATTGCTCAAAACACGGAGTCGAATTCCGTTTGTTTGTTTCGTGGATATCGGTGAGTAACTTCTTTTCTATACATGCTAGCGACCTAAAACTTGTTTTATCGCATTCAGCGCGTCAAATTACGCCGGAAACGGTCGTCTTTGTTTTGATATTGCTTAAAACACGAAGTCGAATTCCGTTCGTTTGTTTCGTGGATATCGGTGAGTCACTTTTTTTCTATACATGCTAGCGACCTAAAACTTGTTTTATCGCATTCAGCGCGTCAAATTACGCCGGAAACGGTCGTCTTTGTTCTGATATTGCTCAAAACACGGAGTCGAATTCCGTTTGTTTGTTTCGTGGATATCGGTGAGTAACTTCTTTTCTATACATGTTAGCGACCTAAAACTTGTTTTATCGCATTCAGCGCGTCAAATTACGCCGGAAACGGTCGTCTTTGTTTTGATATTGCTTAAAACACGAAGTCGAATTCCGTTCGTTTGTTTCGTGGATATCGGTGAGTAACTTTTTTTCTATACATGCTAGCGACCTCAAACTTGTTTTATCGCATTCAGCGCGTCAAATTACGCCGGAAACGGTCGTCTTTGTTTTGATATTGCTTAAAACACGAAGTCGAATTCCGTTCGTTTGTTTCGTGGATATCGGTGAGTCACTTTTTTTCTATACATGCTAGCGACCTAAAACTTGTTTTATCGCATTCAGCGCGTCAAATTACGCCGGAAACGGTCGTCTTTGTTCTGATATTGCTCAAAACACGGAGTCGAATTCCGTTTGTTTGTTTCGTGGATATCGGTGAGTAACTTCTTTTCTATACATGCTAGCGACCTAAAACTTGTTTTATCGCATTCAGCGCGTCAAATTACGCCGGAAACGGTCGTCTTTGTTTTGATATTGCTTAAAACACGAAGTCGAATTCCGTTCGTTTGTTTCGTGGATATCGGTAAGTAACTTTTTTTCTATACATGCTAGCGACCTCAAACTTGTTTTATCGCATTCAGCGCGTCAAATTACGCCGGAAACGGTCGTCTTTGTTCTGATATTGCTCAAAACACGGAGTCGAATTCCGTTTGTTTGTTTCGTGAATATCGGTGAGTAACTTTTTTTCTATACATGCTAGCGACCTAAAACTTGTTTCATCGCATTCAGCGCGTCAAATTACGCCGAAAACGGCCGTCTTTGTTTTGATATTGCTCGATAGACGAAGTCGGAGTCCATTTGTTTGTTTTCCAGGTATCGGTTAGTAACTTTTTTTCCATACATGCTAGCGACCTAAAACGTGTTTTATCGCATTTAGCGCGTCAAATTACGCCGGAAGCGGTCGTCTTTGTTCTGATATTGCTCAAAACACGGAGTCGAATTCCGTTTGTTTGTTTCGTGGATATCGGTGAGTAACTTCTTTTCTATACATGCTAGCGACCTAAAACTTGTTTTATCGCATTCAGCGCGTCAAATTACGCCGGAAACGGTCGTCTTTTTTTTGATATTGCTTAAAACACGAAGTCGAATTCCGTTCGTTTGTTTCGTGAATATCGGTGAGTAACTTTTTTTCTATACATGCTAGCGACCTAAAACTTGTTCCATCGCATTCAGCGCGTCAAATTACGCCGGAAACGGTCGTCTTTGTTCTGATATTGCTCAAAACACGGAGTCGAATTCCGTTTGTTTGTTTCGTGGATATCGGTGAGTAACTTTTTTTCTATACATGCTAGCGACCTGAAACTTGTTTGATCGCATTTAGCTCGTCAAATTACGCCGGAAACGGTCGTCTTTGTTTTGATATTGCTTAGAACACGAATTCGAATTCCGTTCGTTTGTTTCGTGGATATCGGTGAGTCACTTTTTTTCTATACATGCTAGCGACCTAAAACTTGATTTATCGCATTCAGCGCGTCAAATTACGCCGGAAACGGTCGTCTTTGTTCTGATATTGCTCAAAACACGGAGTCGAATTTCGTTTGTTTGTTTCGTGGATATCGGTGAGTAACTTCTTTTCTATACATGCTAGCGACCTAAAACTTGTTCCATCGCATTCAGCGCGTCAAATTACGCCGGAAACGGTCGTCTTTGTTCTGATATTGCTCAAAACACGGAGTCGAATTCCGTTTGTTTGTTTCGTGGATATCGGTGAGTAACTTTTTTTCTATACATGCTAGCGACCTGAAACTTGTTTGATCGCATTTAGCTCGTCAAATTACGCCGGAAACGGTCGTCTTTGTTTTGATATTGCTTAGAACACGAATTCGAATTCCGTTCGTTTGTTTCGTGGATATCGGTGAGTCACTTTTTTTCTATACATGCTAGCGACCTAAAACTTGTTTTATCGCATTCAGCGCGTCAAATTACGCCGGAAACGGTCGTCTTTGTTCTGATATTGCTCAAAACACGGAGTCGAATTCCGTTTGTTTGTTTCGTGGATATCGGTGAGTAACTTTTTTTCCATACATGCTAGCGACCTAAAACTTGTTTTATCGCATTCAGCGCGTCAAATTACGCCGGAAACGGTCGTCTTTTTTTTGATATTGCTTAAAACACAAAGTCGAATTCCGTTCGTTTGTTTCGTGGATATCGGTGAGTAACTTTTTTTCTATACATGCTAGCGACCTAAAACTTGTTCCATCGCATTCAGCGCGTCAAATTACGCCGGAATCGGTCGTCTTTGTTCTGATATTGCTCAAAACACGGAGTCGAATTCCGTTTGTTTGTTTCGTGGATATCGGTGAGTAACTTTTTTTCTATACATGCTAGCGACCTAAAACTTGTTTTATCGCATTCAGCGCGTCAAATTACGCCGGAAACGGCCGTCTTTGTTCTGATATTGCTTAAAACACGAAGTCGAATTCCGTTCGTTTGTTTCGTGGATATCGGTGAGTAACTTTTTTTCTATACATGCTAGCGACCTAAAACTTGTTTTATCGCATTCAGCGCGTCAAATTACGCCGGAAACGGTCGTCTTTGTTCTGATATTGCTCAAAACACGGAGTCGAATTCCGTTTGTTTGTTTCGTGGATATCGGTGAGTAACTTTTTTTCTATACATGCTAGCGACCTAAAACTTGTTTTATCGCATTCAGCGCGTCAAATTACGCCGGAAACGGTCGTCTTTGTTCTGATATTGCTCAAAACACGGAGTCGAATTCCGTTTGTTTGTTTCGTGGATATCGGTGAGTAACTTTTTTTTTATACATGCTAGCGACCTAAAACTTGTTTTATCGCATTCAGCGCGTCAAATTACGCCGGAAACGGTCGTCTTTGTTTTGATATTGCTTGAAACACGAAGTCGAATTTCGTTCGTTTGTTTCGTGGATATCGGTGAGTAACTTTTTTTCTATACATGCTAGCGACCTAAAACTTGTTTTATCGCATTCAGCGCGTCAAATTACGCCGGAAACGGTCGTCTTTGTTCTGATATTGCTCAAAACACGGAGTCGAATTCCGTTTGTTTGTTTCGTGGATATCGGTGAGTAACTTTTTTTTTATACATGCTAGCGACCTAAAACTTGTTTTATCGCATTCAGCGCTTTAAATTACGCCGGAAACGGTCGTCTTTGTTTTGATATTGCTCAAAACACGGAGTCGAATTCCGTTTGTTTGTTTCGTGGATATCGGTGAGTAACTTTTTTTCTATACATGCTAGCGACCTAAAACTTGTTTTATCGCATTCAGCGCGTCAAATTACGCCGGAAACGGTCGTCTTTGTTCTGATATTGCTCAAAACACGGAGTCGAATTCCGTTTGTTTGTTTCGTGGATATCGGTGAGTAACTTTTTTTCTATACATGCTAGCGACCTAAAACTTGTTTGATCGCATTCAGCGCATCAAATTACGCCGGAAACGGCCGTCTTTGTTCTGATATTGCTCGAAACGCGAAGTCGAAGTCCGTTTGTTTGTTTTTCAGATATCGGTTGATAACTTTTTTTCTATACATGCTAGCGACCTGAAACTTGTTTCATCGCATTCAGCGCGTCAAATTACGCCGGAAACGGTCGTCTTTGTTCTGATATCGCTCAAAACACGGAGTCGAATTCCGTTTGTTTGTTTCGTGGATATCGGTGAGTAACTTTTTTTCTATACATGCTAGCGACCTAAAACTTGTTTTATCGCATTCAGCGCGTCAAATTACGCCGGAAACGGTCGTCTTTTTTTTGATATTGCTTAAAACACGAAGTCGAATTCCGTTTGTTTGTTTCGTGGATATCGGTGAGTAACTTTTTTTCTATACATGCTAGCGACCTAAAACTTGTTCCATCGCATTCAGCGCGTCAAATTACGCCGGAAACGGTCGTCTTTGTTCTGATATTGCTCAAAACACGGAGTCGAATTCCGTTTGTTTGTTTCGTGGATATCGGTGAGTAACTTTTTTTCTATACATGCTAGCGACCTGAAACTTGTTTGATCGCATTTAGCTCGTCAAATTACGCCGGAAACGGTCGTCTTTGTTTTGATATTGCTTAGAACACGAATTCGAATTCCGTTCGTTTGTTTCGTGGATATCGGTGAGTCACTTTTTTTCTATACATGCTAGCGACCTAAAACTTGTTTTATCGCATTCAGCGCGTCAAATTACGCCGGAAACGGTCGTCTTTGTTCTGATATTGCTCAAAACACGGAGTCGAATTCCGTTTGTTTGTTTCGTGGATATCGGTGAGTAACTTCTTTTCTATACATGCTAGCGACCTAAAACTTGTTTTATCGCATTCAGCGCGTCAAATTACGCCGGAAACGGTCGTCTTTGTTTTGATATTGCTTAAAACACGAAGTCGAATTCCGTTCGTTTGTTTCGTGGATATCGGTGAGTCACTTTTTTTCTATACATGCTAGCGACCTAAAACTTGTTTCATCGCATTCAGCGCGTCAAATTACGCCGGAAACGGTCGTCTTTGTTCTGATATTGCTCAAAACACGGAGTCGAATTCCGTTTGTTTGTTTCGTGGATATCGGTGAGTAACTTCTTTTCTATACATGCTAGCGACCTAAAACTTGTTTTATCGCATTCAGCGCGTCAAATTACGCCGGAAACGGTCGTCTTTGTTTTGATATTGCTTAAAACACGAAGTCGAATTCCGTTCGTTTGTTTCGTGGATATCGGTGAGTAACTTTTTTTCTATACATGCTAGCGACCTCAAACTTGTTTTATCGCATTCAGCGCGTCAAATTACGCCGGAAACGGTCGTCTTTGTTCTGATATTGCTCAAAACACGGAGTCGAATTCCGTTTGTTTGTTTCGTGGATATCGGTGAGTAACTTTTTTTCTATACATGCTAGCGACCTAAAACTTGTTTCATCGCATTCAGCGCGTCAAATTACGCCGAAAACGGCCGTCTTTGTTTTGATATTGCTCGATAGACGAAGTCGGAGTCCATTTGTTTGTTTTCCAGGTATCGGTTAGTAACTTTTTTTCCATACATGCTAGCGACCTAAAACGTGTTTTATCGCATTTAGCGCGTCAAATTACGCCGGAAGCGGTCGTCTTTGTTCTGATATTGCTCAAAACACGGAGTCGAATTCCGTTTGTTTGTTTCGTGGATATCGGTGAGTAACTTTTTTTCTATACATGCTAGCGACCTAAAACTTGTTTTATCGCATTCAGCGCGTCAAATTACGCCGGAAACGGTCGTCTTTTTTTTGATATTGCTTAGAACACGAAGTCGAATTCCGTTCGTTTGTTTCGTGGATATCGGTGAGTAACTTTTTTTCTATACATGCTAGCGACCTAAAACTTGTTCCATCGCATTCAGCGCGTCAAATTACGCCGGAAACGGTCGTCTTTGTTCTGATATTGCTCAAAACACGGAGTCGAATTCCGTTTGTTTGTTTCGTGGATATCGGTGAGTAACTTTTTTTCTATACATGCTAGCGACCTGAAACTTGTTTGATCGCATTTAGCTCGTCAAATTACGCCGGAAACGGTCGTCTTTGTTTTGATATTGCTTAGAACACGAATTCGAATTCCGTTCGTTTGTTTCGTGGATATCGGTGAGTCACTTTTTTTCTATACATGCTAGCGACCTAAAACTTGATTTATCGCATTCGGCGCGTCAAATTACGCCGGAAACGGTCGTCTTTGTTCTGATATTGCTCAAAACACGGAGTCGAATTTCGTTTGTTTGTTTCGTGGATATCGGTGAGTAACTTCTTTTCTATACATGCTAGCGACCTAAAACTTGTTCCATCGCATTCAGCGCGTCAAATTACGCCGGAAACGGTCGTCTTTGTTCTGATATTGCTCAAAACACGGAGTCGAATTCCGTTTGTTTGTTTCGTGGATATCGGTGAGTAACTTTTTTTCTATACATGCTAGCGACCTGAAACTTGTTTGATCGCATTTAGCTCGTCAAATTACGCCGGAAACGGTCGTCTTTGTTTTGATATTGCTTAGAACACGAATTCGAATTCCGTTCGTTTGTTTCGTGGATATCGGTGAGTCACTTTTTTTCTATACATGCTAGCGACCTGAAACTTCTTTCATCGCATTCAGCGCGGCAAATTACGCCGGAAACGGCCGTCTTTGTTTTGATATTGCTCGATAGACGAAGTCGGAGTCCGTTCGTTTGTTTCGTGGATATCGGTGAGTAACTTTTTTTCTATACATGCTAGCGACCTGAAACTTGTTTTATCGCATTCAGCGCGTCAACATACGCCGAAAACGGCCGTCGTTGTTCTGATATTGCTCGAAACACGAAGTCGAAGTCCGTTTGTTTGTTTTTCAGATATCGGTTGGTAACTTTTTTTCTATACATGCTAGCGACCTAAAACTTGTTTTATCGCATTCAGCGCGTCAAATTACGCCGGAAACGGTCGTCTTTGTTTTGATATTGCTTAAAACACGAAGTCGAATTCCGTTCGTTTGTTTCGTGGATATCGGTGAGTCACTTTTTTTCTATACATGCTAGCGACCTAAAACTTGTTTCATCGCATTCAGCGCGTCAAATTACGCCGGAAACGGTCGTCTTTGTTCTGATATTGCTCAAAACACGGAGTCGAATTCCGTTTGTTTGTTTCGTGGATATCGGTGAGTAACTTCTTTTCTATACATGCTAGCGACCTAAAACTTGTTTTATCGCATTCAGCGCGTCAAATTACGCCGGAAACGGTCGTCTTTGTTTTGATATTGCTTAAAACACGAAGTCGAATTCCGTTCGTTTGTTTCGTGGATATCGGTGAGTAACTTTTTTTCTATACATGCTAGCGACCTCAAACTTGTTTTATCGCATTCAGCGCGTCAAATTACGCCGGAAACGGTCGTCTTTGTTCTGATATTGCTCAAAACACGGAGTCGAATTCCGTTTGTTTGTTTCGTGGATATCGGTGAGTAACTTCTTTTCTATACATGCTAGCGACCTAAAACTTGTTTTATCGCATTCAGCGCGTCAAATTACGCCGGAAACGGTCGTCTTTGTTTTGATATTGCTTAAAACACGAAGTTGAATTCCGTTCGTTTGTTTCGTGGATATCGGTGAGTAACTTTTTTTCTATACATGCTAGCGACCTAAAACTTGTTTTATCGCATTCAGCGCGTCAAATTACGCCGGAAACGGTCGTCTTTGTTTTGATATTGCTCGATAGACGAAGTCGGAGTCCGTTGGTTCGTTTTCCAGGTATCGGTTAGTAACTTTTTTTCCATACATGCTAGCGACCTAAAACTTGGTTTATCGCATTCAGCGCGTCAAATTACGCCGGAAACGGTCGTCTTTGTTCTGATATTGCTCAAAACACGGAGTCGAATTCCGTTTGTTTGTTTCGTGGATATCGGTGAGTAACTTTTTTTCTATACATGCCAGCGACCTGAAACTTGTTTCATCGCATTCAGCGCGTCAAATTACGCCGGAAACGGCCGTGGTTGTTTTGATATCGCTCAAAACACGAAGTCGGAGTCCGTTTGTTTGTTTTTCAGATATCGGTTAGTAACTTTTTTTCTATACATGCTAGCGACCTAAAACTTCTTTCATCGCATTCAGCGCGGCAAATTACGCCGGAAACGGCCGTCTTTGTTTTGATATTGCTCGATAGACGAAGTCGGAGTCCGTTCGTTTGTTTCGTGGATATCGGTGAGTAACTTTTTTTCTATACATGCTAGCGACCTGAAACTTGTTTGATCGCATTCAGCGCGTCAACATACGCCGAAAACGGCCGTCGTTGTTCTGATATTGCTCGAAACACGAAGTCGAAGTCCGTTTGTTTGTTTTTCAGATATCGGTTGGTAACTTTTTTTCTATACATGCTAGCGACCTAAAACTTGTTTTATCGCATTCAGCGCGTCAAATTACGCCGGAAACGGTCGTCTTTGTTTTGATATTGCTTAAAACACGGAGTCGAATTCCGTTTGTTTGTTTCGTGGATATCGGTGAGTAACTTTTTTTCTATACATGCTAGCGACCTAAAACTTGTTTTATCGCATTCAGCGCGTCAAATTACGCCGGAAACGGTCGTCTTTGTTTTGATATTGCTGAAAACACGAAGTCGAAGTCCGTTTGTTTGTTTTTCAGATATCGGTTGGTAACTTTTTTTCTATTTATGCTAGCGACCTACAACTTGTTTCATCGCATTCAGCGCGTCAAATTACGCCGGAAACGGTGGTCTTTGTTTCGATATTGCTTAAAACACGAAGTCGAATTCCGTTCGTTTGTTTAGTGGATATCGGTGAGTAACTTTTTTTCTATACATGCTAGCGACCTAAAACTTGTTTTATCGCATTCAGCGCGTCAAATTGCGCCGGAAACGGCCGTCTTTGTTTCGATATTGCTCGAAACACGAAGTCGAAGTCCGTTTGTTTGTTTTTCAGATATCCTTTGGTAACTTTTTTTCTATACATGCTAGCAACCTAAAACTTGTTTTATCGCATTTAGCGCGTCAAATTACGCCGGAAACGGTCGTCTTGGTTTTGATATTGCTTAAAACACGAAGTCGAATTCCGTTCGTTTGTTTCGTGGATATCGGTGAGTAACTTTTTTTCTATACATGCTAGCGACCTAAAACTTGTTTTATCGCATTCAGCGCGTCAAATTACGCCGGAAACGGCCGTCTTTGTTTTGATATTGCTCGATAGACGAAGTCGGAGTCCGTTTGTTTGTTTTTCAGATATCGGTTAGTAACTTTTTCTCTATACATGCTAGCGACCTAAAACTTGTTTTATCGCATTCAGCGCGTCAAATTACGCCGGAAACGGCCGTCTTTGTTTTGATATTGCTCGATAGACGAAGTCGGAGTCCGTTGGTTCGTTTTCCAGGTATCGGTTAGTAACTTTTTTTCCATACATGCTAGCGACCTAAAACTTGGTTTATCGCATTTAGCGCGTCAAATTACGCCGGAAACGGTCGTCTTTGTTCTGATATTGCTCAAAACACGGAGTCGAATTCCGTTTGTTTGTTTCGTGGATATCGGTGAGTAACTTTTTTTCTATACATGCCAGCGACCTGAAACTTGTTTCATCGCATTCAGCGCGTCAAATTACGCCGGAAACGGCCGTGGTTGTTTTGATATCGCTCAAAACACGAAGTCGGAGTCCGTTTGTTTGTTTTTCAGATATCGGTTAGTAACTTTTTTTCTATACATGCTAGCGACCTAAAACTTCTTTCATCGCATTCAGCGCGTCAAATTACGCCGGAAACGGCCGTCTTTGTTTTGATATTGCTCGATAGACGAAGTCGGAGTCCGTTCGTTTGTTTCGTGGATATCGGTGAGTAACTTTTTTTCTATACATGCTAGCGACCTGAAACTTGTTTTATCGCATTCAGCGCGTCAACATACGCCGGAAACGGCCGTCGTTGTTCTGATATTGCTCGAAACACGAAGTCGAAGTCCGTTTGTTTGTTTTTCAGATATCGGTTGGTAACTTTTTTTCTATACATGCTAGCGACCTAAAACTTGTTTTATCGCATTCAGCGCGTCAAATTACGCCGGAAACGGTCGTCTTTGTTTTGATATTGCTTAAAACACGGAGTCGAATTCCGTTTGTTTGTTTCGTGGATATCGGTGAGTAACTTTTTTTCTATACATGCTAGCGACCTAAAACTTGTTCCATCGCATTCAGCGCGTCAAATTACGCCGGAAACGGTCGTCTTTGTTCTGATATTGCTCAAAACACGGAGTCGAATTCCGTTTGTTTGTTTCGTGGATATCGGTGAGTAACTTTTTTTCTATACATGCTAGCGACCTGAAACTTGTTTGATCGCATTTAGCTCGTCAAATTACGCCGGAAACGGTCGTCTTTGTTTTGATATTGCTTAGAACACGAATTCGAATTCCGTTCGTTTGTTTCGTGGATATCGGTGAGTCACTTTTTTTCTATACATGCTAGCGACCTAAAACTTGATTTATCGCATTCGGCGCGTCAAATTACGCCGGAAACGGTCGTCTTTGTTCTGATATTGCTCAAAACACGGAGTCGAATTTCGTTTGTTTGTTTCGTGGATATCGGTGAGTAACTTCTTTTCTATACATGCTAGCGACCTAAAACTTGTTCCATCGCATTCAGCGCGTCAAATTACGCCGGAAACGGTCGTCTTTGTTCTGATATTGCTCAAAACACGGAGTCGAATTCCGTTTGTTTGTTTCGTGGATATCGGTGAGTAACTTTTTTTCTATACATGCTAGCGACCTGAAACTTGTTTGATCGCATTTAGCTCGTCAAATTACGCCGGAAACGGTCGTCTTTGTTTTGATATTGCTTAGAACACGAATTCGAATTCCGTTCGTTTGTTTCGTGGATATCGGTGAGTCACTTTTTTTCTATACATGCTAGCGACCTGAAACTTCTTTCATCGCATTCAGCGCGGCAAATTACGCCGGAAACGGCCGTCTTTGTTTTGATATTGCTCGATAGACGAAGTCGGAGTCCGTTCGTTTGTTTCGTGGATATCGGTGAGTAACTTTTTTTCTATACATGCTAGCGACCTGAAACTTGTTTTATCGCATTCAGCGCGTCAACATACGCCGAAAACGGCCGTCGTTGTTCTGATATTGCTCGAAACACGAAGTCGAAGTCCGTTTGTTTGTTTTTCAGATATCGGTTGGTAACTTTTTTTCTATACATGCTAGCGACCTAAAACTTGTTTTATCGCATTCAGCGCGTCAAATTACGCCGGAAACGGTCGTCTTTGTTTTGATATTGCTTAAAACACGAAGTCGAATTCCGTTCGTTTGTTTCGTGGATATCGGTGAGTCACTTTTTTTCTATACATGCTAGCGACCTAAAACTTGTTTCATCGCATTCAGCGCGTCAAATTACGCCGGAAACGGCCGTCTTTGTTTTGATATTGCTCGATAGACGGAGTCGGAGTCCGTTTGTTTGTTTTTCAGATATCGGTTAGTAACTTTTTTTCTATACATGCTAGCGACCTAAAACTTGTTCTATCGCATGCAGCGCGTCAAATTACGCCGGAAAAGGGTCGTCTTTGTTCTGATATTGCTCAAAACACGGAGTCGAATTCCGTTTGTTTGTTTCGTGGATATCAGTGAGTAACTTTTTTTCTATACATCTAGCGACCTAAAACTTGTTTTATCGCATTCAGCGCGTCAAATTACGCCGGAAACGGTCGTCTTTGTTTCGATATTGCTTAAAACACGAAGTCGAATTCCGTTCGTTTGTTTCGTGGATATCGGTGAGTAACTTTTTTTCTATACATGCTAGCGACCTAAAACTTGTTTTATCGCATTCAGCGCGTCAAATTACGCCGGAAACGGCCGTCTTTGTTTTGATATTGCTCGATAGACGAAGTCGGAGTCCGTTTGTTTGTTTTTCAGATATCGGTTAGTAACTTTTTCTCTATACATGCTAGCGACCTAAAACTTGTTTTATCGCATTCAGCGCGTCAAATTACGCCGGAAACGGCCGTCTTTGTTTTGATATTGCTCGATAGACGAAGTCGGAGTCCGTTGGTTCGTTTTCCAGGTATCGGTTAGTAACTTTTTTTCCATACATGCTAGCGACCTAAAACTTGGTTTATCGCATTTAGCGCGTCAAATTACGCCGGAAACGGTCGTCTTTGTTCTGATATTGCTCAAAACACGGAGTCGAATTCCGTTTGTTTGTTTCGTGGATATCGGTGAGTAACTTTTTTTCTATACATGCCAGCGACCTGAAACTTGTTTCATCGCATTCAGCGCGTCAAATTACGCCGGAAACGGCCGTGGTTGTTTTGATATCGCTCAAAACACGAAGTCGGAGTCCGTTTGTTTGTTTTTCAGATATCGGTTGGTAACTTTTTTTCTATACATGCTAGCGACCTAAAACTTCTTTCATCGCATTCAGCGCGTCAAATTACGCCGGAAACGGCCGTCTTTGTTTTGATATTGCTCGATAGACGAAGTCGGAGTCCGTTCGTTTGTTTCGTGGATATCGGTGAGTAACTTTTTTTCTATACATGCTAGCGACCTGAAACTTGTTTTATCGCATTCAGCGCGTCAACATACGCCGGAAACGGCCGTCGTTGTTCTGATATTGCTCGAAACACGGAGTCGAAGTCCGTTTGTTTGTTTTTCAGATATCGGTTGGTAACTTTTTTTCTATACATGCTAGCGACCTAAAACTTGTTTTATCGCATTCAGCGCGTCAAATTACGCCGGAAACGGTCGTCTTTGTTTTGATATTGCTTAAAACACGGAGTCGAATTCCGTTTGTTTGTTTCGTGGATATCGGTGAGTAACTTTTTTTCTATACATGCTAGCGACCTAAAACTTGTTTTATCGCATTCAGCGCGTCAAATTACGCCGGAAACGGTCGTCTTTGTTTTGATATTGCTGAAAACACGAAGTCGAAGTCCGTTTGTTTGTTTTTCAGATATCGGTTGATAACTTTTTTTCTATTTATGCTAGCGACCTACAACTTGTTTTATCGCATTCAGCGCGTCAAATTACGCCGGAAACGGTGGTCTTTGTTTCGATATTGCTTAAAACACGAAGTCGAATTCCGTTCGTTTGTTTAGTGGATATCGGTGAGTAACTTTTTTTCTATACATGCTAGCGACCTAAAACTTGTTTTATCGCATTCAGCGCGTCAAATTGCGCCGGAAACGGCCGTCTTTGTTTCGATATTGCTCGAAACACGAAGTCGAAGTCCGTTTGTTTGTTTTTCAGATATCCTTTGGTAACTTTTTTTCTATACATGCTAGCAACCTAAAACTTGTTTTATCGCATCTAGCGCGTCAATTTACGCCGGAAACGGTCGTCTTGGTTTTGATATTGCTTAAAACACGAAGTCGAATTCCGTTCGTTTGGTTCGTGGATATCGGTGAGTAACTTTTTTTCTATACATGCTAGCGACCTAAAACTTGTTTTATCGCATTCAGCGCGTAAAATTACGCCGGAAACGGCCGTCTTTGTTTTGATATTGCTCGATAGACGGAGTCGGAGTCCGTTTGTTTGTTTTTCAGATATCGGTTAGTAACTTTTTTTCTATACATGCTAGCGACCTGAAACTTGTTCTATCGCATGCAGCGCGTCAAATTACGCCGGAAAAGGGTCGTCTTTGTTCTGATATTGCTCAAAACACGGAGTCGAATTCCGTTTGTTTGTTTCGTGGATATCGGTGAGTAACTTTTTTTCTATACATCTAGCGACCTAAAACTTGTTTTATCGCATTCAGCGCGTCAAATTACGCCGGAAACGGTCGTCTTTGTTTCGATATTGCTTAAAACACGAAGTCGAATTCCGTTCGTTTGTTTCGTGGATATCGGTGAGTAACTTTTTTTCTATACATGCTAGCGACCTAAAACTTGTTTTATCGCATTCAGCGCGTCAAATTACGCCGGAAACGGCCGTCTTTGTTTTGATATTGCTCGATAGACGAAGTCGGAGTCCGTTTGTTTGTTTTTCAGATATCGGTTAGTAACTTTTTCTCTATACATGCTAGCGACCTAAAACTTGTTTTATCGCATTCAGCGCGTCAAATTACGCCGGAAACGGCCGTCTTTGTTTTGATATTGCTCGATAGACGAAGTTGGAGTCCGTTTGTTCGTTTTCCAGGTATCGGTTAGTAACCTTTTTTCCATACATGCTAGCGACCTGAAACTTGTTTTATCGCATTCAGCGCGTCAACATACGCCGGAAACGGCCGTCGTTGTTCTGATATTGCTCGAAACACGGAGTCGAAGTCCGTTTGTTTGTTTTTCAGATATCGGTTGGTAACTTTTTTTCTATACATGCTAGCGACCTAAAACTTGTTTTATCGCATTCAGCGCGTCAAATTACGCCGGAAACGGTCGTCTTTGTTTTGATATTGCTTAAAACACGGAGTCGAATTCCGTTTGTTTGTTTCGTGGATATCGGTGAGTAACTTTTTTTCTATACATGCTAGCGACCTCAAACTTGTTTTATCGCATTCAGCGCGTCAAATTACGCCGGAAACGGTCGTCTTTGTTTTGATATTGCTGAAAACACGAAGTCGAAGTCCGTTTGTTTGTTTTTCAGATATCGGTTGATAACTTTTTTTCTATTTATGCTAGCGACCTACAACTTGTTTTATCGCATTCAGCGCGTCAAATTACGCCGGAAACGGTGGTCTTTGTTTCGATATTGCTTAAAACACGAAGTCGAATTCCGTTCGTTTGTTTAGTGGATATCGGTGAGTAACTTTTTTTCTATACATGCTAGCGACCTAAAACTTGTTTTATCGCATTCAGCGCGTCAAATTGCGCCGGAAACGGCCGTCTTTGTTTCGATATTGCTCGAAACACGAAGTCGAAGTCCGTTTGTTTGTTTTTCAGATATCCTTTGGTAACTTTTTTTCTATACATGCTAGCAACCTAAAACTTGTTTTATCGCATTTAGCGCGTCAATTTACGCCGGAAACGGTCGTCTTGGTTTTGATATTGCTTAAAACACGAAGTCGAATTCCGTTCGTTTGGTTCGTGGATATCGGTGAGTAACTTTTTTTCTATACATGCTAGCGACCTAAAACTTGTTTTATCGCATTCAGCGCGTAAAATTACGCCGGAAACGGCCGTCTTTGTTTTGATATTGCTCGATAGACGGAGTCGGAGTCCGTTTGTTTGTTTTTCAGATATCGGTTAGTAACTTTTTTTCTATACATGCTAGCGACCTAAAACTTGTTCTATCGCATGCAGCGCGTCAAATTACGCCGGAAAAGGGTCGTCTTTGTTCTGATATTGCTCAAAACACGGAGTCGAATTCCGTTTGTTTGTTTCGTGGATATCGGTGAGTAACTTTTTTTCTATACATCTAGCGACCTAAAACTTGTTTTATCGCATTCAGCGCGTCAAATTACGCCGGAAACGGTCGTCTTTGTTTCGATATTGCTTAAAACACGAAGTCGAATTCCGTTCGTTTGTTTCGTGGATATCGGTGAGTAACTTTTTTTCTATACATGCTAGCGACCTAAAACTTGTTTTATCGCATTCAGCGCGTCAAATTACGCCGGAAACGGCCGTCTTTGTTTTGATATTGCTCGATAGACGAAGTCGGAGTCCGTTTGTTTGTTTTTCAGATATCGGTTAGTAACTTTTTCTCTATACATGCTAGCGACCTAAAACTTGTTTTATCGCATTCAGCGCGTCAAATTACGCCGGAAACGGCCGTCTTTGTTTTGATATTGCTCGATAGACGAAGTTGGAGTCCGTTTGTTCGTTTTCCAGGTATCGGTTAGTAACCTTTTTTCCATACATGCTAGCGACCCAAAACTTGTTTTATCGCATTCAGCGCGTCAAATTACGCCGGAAACGGTCGTCTTAGTTCTGATATTGCTCAAAACACGGAGTCGAATTCCGTTTGTTTGTTTCGTGGATATCGGTGAGTAACTTTTTTTCTATACATGCCAGCGACCTAAAACTTGTTTCATCGCATTCAGCGCGTCAAATTACGCCGGAAACGGCCGTGTTTGTTTTGATATTGCTCGATAGACGAAGTCGGAGTCCGTTTGTTTGTTCTTCAAATATCGGTTAGTAACTTTTTTTTCATACATGCTAGCGACCTAAAACTTGTTTTATCGCATTCAGCGCGTCAAATTACGCCGGAAACGGTCGTCTTTGTTCTGATACAGCTCAAAACACGGAGTCGAATTCCGTTCGTTTGTTTCGTGGATATCGGTGAGTAACTTTTTTTCTATACATGCCAGCGACCTCAAACTTGTTTTATCGCATTCAGCGCGTCAAATTACGCCGGAAACGGTGGTCTTTGTTTTGATATTGCTTAAAACACGAAGTCGAATTCCGTCCGTTTGTTTCGTGGATATCGGTGAGTAACTTTTTTTCTATACATGCTAGCGACCTGAAACTTGTTTTATCGCATTCAGCGCGTCAAATTACGCCGGAAACGGCCGTCGTTGTTCTGATATTGCTCGAAACACGAAGTCGAAGTCCGTTTGTTTGTTTTTCAGATATCGGTTGGTAACTTTTTTTCTATACATGCTAGCGACCTAAAACTTGTTTTATCGCATTCAGCGCGTCAAATTACGCCGGAAACGGTCGTCTTTGTTTTGATATTGCTTAAAACACGAAGTCGAATTCCGTCCGTTTGTTTCGTGGATATCGGTGAGTAACTTTTTTTATATACATGCTAGCGACCTAAAACTTGTTTTATCGCATTCAGCGCGTCAGATTACGCCGGAAACGGTCGTCTTTGTTCTGATATTGCTCAAAACACGGAGTCGAATTCCGTTTGTTTGTTTCGTGGATATCGGTGAGTAACTTTTTTTCTATACATGCTAGCGACCTAAAACTTGTTTTATCGCATTCAGCGCTTTAAATTACGCCGGAAACGGTCGTCTTTGTTTTGATATTGCTCAAAACACGGAGTCGAATTCCGTTTGTTTGTTTCGTGGATATCGGTGAGTAACTTTTTTTCTATACATGCTAGCGACCTAAAACTTGTTTTATCGCATTCAGCGCGTCAAATTACGCCGGAAACGGTCGTCTTTGTTCTGATATTGCTCAAAACACGGAGTCGGATTCCGTTTGTTTGTTTTGTGGATATCGGTGAGTAACTTTTTTTCTATACATGCTAGCGACCTAAAACTTGTTTTATCGCATTCAGCGCGTCAAATTACGCCGGAAACGGTCGTCTTTGTTCTGATATTGCTCAAAACACGGAGTCGAATTCCGTTTGTTTGTTTCGTGGATATCGGTGAGTAACTTTTTTTCTATACATGCTAGCGACCTAAAACTTGTTACATCGCATTCAGCGCGTCAAATTACGCCGGAAACGGTCGTCTTTGTTCTGATATTGCTCAAAACACGGAGTCGAATTCCGTTTGTTTGTTTCGTGGATATCGGTGAGTAACTTCTTTTCTATACATGCTAGCGACCTCAAACTTGTTTTATCGCATTCAGCGCGTCAAATTACGCCGGAAACGGTCGTCGTTGTTCTGATATTGCTCAAAACACGGAGTCGAATTCCGTTTGTTTGTTTCGTGGATATCGGTGAGTAACTTTTTTTCTATACATGCTAGCGACCTAAAACTTGTTTTATCGCATTCAGCGCGTCAAATTACGCCGGAAACGGTCGTCTTTGTTCTGATATTGCTCAAAACACGGAGTCGAATTCCGTTTGTTTGTTTTGTGGATATCGGTGAGTAACTTCTTTTCTATACATGCTAGCGACCTCAAACTTGTTTTATCGCATTCAGCGCGTCAAATTACGCCGGAAACGGTCGTCTTTGTTTTGATATTGCTTAAAACACGAAGTCGAATTCCGTTCGTTTGTTTCGTGGATATCGGTGAGTAACTTTTTTTCTATACATGCTAGCGACCTAAAACTTGTTTTATCGCATTCAGCGCGTCAAATTACGCCGGAAACGGTCGTCTTTGTTCTGATATTGCTCAAAACACGGAGTCGAATTCCGTTTGTTTGTTTCGTGGATATCGGTGAGTAACTTCTTTTCTATACATGCTAGCGACCTAAAACTTGTTTTATCGCATTCAGCGCGTCAAATTACGCCGAAAACGGTCGTCTTTGTTTTGATATTGCTTAAAACACGAAGTCGAATTCCGTTCGTTTGTTTCGTGGATATCGGTGAGTCACTTTTTTTCTATACATGCTAGCGACCTAAAACTTGTTTTATCGCATTCAGCGCGTCAAATTACGCCGGAAACGGTCGTCTTTGTTCTGATATTGCTCAAAACACGGAGTCGAATTCCGTTTGTTTGTTTCGTGGATATCGGTGAGTAACTTCTTTTCTATACATGCTAGCGACCTAAAACTTGTTTTATCGCATTCAGCGCGTCAAATTACGCCGGAAACGGTCGTCTTTGTTTTGATATTGCTTGAAACACGAAGTCGAATTCCGTTCGTTTGTTTCGTGGATATCGGTGAGTAACTTTTTTTCTATACATGCTAGCGACCTCAAACTTGTTTTATCGCATTCAGCGCGTCAAATTACGCCGGAAACGGTCGTCTTTGTTCTGATATTGCTCAAAACACGGAGTCGAATTCCGTTTGTTTGTTTCGTGGATATCGGTGAGTAACTTTTTTTCTATACATGCTAGCGACCTAAAACTTGTTTTATCGCATTCAGCGCGTCAAATTACGCCGGAAACGGTCGTCTTTGTTTTGATATTGCTTGAAACACGAAGTCGAATTCCGTTCGTTTGTTTCGTGGATATCGGTGAGTAACTTTTTTTCTATACATGCTAGCGACCTCAAACTTGTTTTATCGCATTCAGCGCGTCAAATTACGCCGGAAACGGTCGTCTTTGTTCTGATATTGCTCAAAACACGGAGTCGAATTCCGTTTGTTTGTTTCGTGGATATCGGTGAGTAACTTTTTTTCTATACATGCTAGCGACCTAAAACTTGTTTTATCGCATTCAGCGCGTCAAATTACGCCGGAAACGGTCGTCTTTGTTCTGATATTGCTCAAAACACGGAGTCGAATTCCGTTTGTTTGTTTTGTGGATATCGGTGAGTAACTTCTTTTCTATACATGCTAGCGACCTCAAACTTGTTTTATCGCATTCAGCGCGTCAAATTACGCCGGAAACGGTCGTCTTTGTTTTGATATTGCTTAAAACACGAAGTCGAATTCCGTTCGTTTGTTTCGTGGATATCGGTGAGTAACTTTTTTTCTATACATGCTAGCGACCTAAAACTTGTTTTATCGCATTCAGCGCGTCAAATTACGCCGGAAACGGTCGTCTTTGTTCTGATATTGCTCAAAACACGGAGTCGAATTCGGTTTGTTTGTTTCGTGGATATCGGTGAGTAACTTTTTTTCTATACATGCTAGCGACCTAAAACTTGTTTTATCGCATTCAGCGCGTCAAATTACGCCGGAAACGGTCGTCTTTGTTTCGATATTGCTTAAAACACGAAGTCGAATTCCGTTCGTTTGTTTCGTGGATATCGGTGAGTAACTTTTTTTCTATACATGCTAGCGACCTAAAACTTGTTTCATCGCATTCAGCGCGTCAAATTACGCCGGAAACGGTCGTCTTTGTTTTGATATTGCTTAAAACACGAAGTCGAATTCTGTTCGTTTGTTTCGTGGATATCGGTGAGTAACTTTTTTTCTTTACATGCTAGCGACCTAAAACTTGTTTTATCGCATTCAGCGCGTCAAATTACGCCGGAAACGGCCGTCTTTGTTTTGATATTGCTCGATAGACGAAGTCGGAGTCCGTTTGTTTGTTTTTCAGATATCGGTTAGTAACTTTTTCTCTATACATGCTAGCGACCTAAAACTTGTTTAATCGCATCCAGCGCGTCAAATTACGCCGGAAACGGCCGTCTTTGTTTTGATATTGCTCCATAGACGAAGTCGGAGTCCGTTGGTTCGTTTTCCAGGTATCGGTTAGTAACTTTTTTTCCATACATGCTAGCGACCTAAAACTTGTTTGATCGCATTCAGCGCGTCAAATTTCGCCGGAAACGGTCGTCTTTGTTCTGATATTGCTCAAAACACGGAGTCGAATTCCGTTTGTTTGTTTCGTGGATATCGGTGAGTAACTTTTTTTCTATACATGCTAGCGACCTAAAACTTGTTTTATCGCATTCAGCGCGTCAAATTACGCCGGAAACGGTCGTCTTTGTTTCGATATTGCTTAAAACACGAAGTCGAATTCCGTTCGTTTGTTTCGTGGATATCGGTGAGTAACTTTTTTTAAATACATGCTAGCGACCTAAAACTTGTTTCATCGCATTCAGCGCGTCAAATTACGCCGGAAACGGTCGTCTTTGTTTTGATATTGCTTAAAACACGAAGTCGAATTCCGTTCGTTTGTTTCGTGGATATCGGTGAGTAACTTTTTTTCTATACATGCTAGCGACCTAAAACTTGTTTTATCGCATTCAGCGCGTCAAATTACGCCGGAAACGGCCGTCTTTGTTTTGATATTGCTCGATAGACGAAGTCGGAGTCCGTTTGTTTGTTTTTCAGATATCGGTTAGTAACTTTTTCTCTATACATGCTAGCGACCTAAAACTTGTTTTATCGCATTCAGCGCGTCAAATTACGCCGGAAACGGTCGTCTTTGTTCTGATATTGCTCAAAACACGGAGTCGAATTCCGTTTGTTTGTTTCGTGGATATCGGTGAGTTACTTTTTTTCTATACATGCTAGCGACCTAAAACTTGTTTTATCGCATTCAGCGCTTTAAATTACGCCGGAAACGGTCGTCTTTGTTTTGATATTGCTCAAAACACGGAGTCGAATTCCGTTTGTTTGTTTCGTGGATATCGGTGAGTAACTTTTTTTCTATACATGCTAGCGACCTAAAACTTGTTTTATCGCATTCAGCGCTTTAAATTACGCCGGAAACGGTCGTCTTTGTTTTGATATTGCTCAAAACACGGAGTCGAATTCCGTTTGTTTGTTTCGTGGATATCGGTGAGTAACTCTTTTTCTATACATGCTGGCGACCTAAAACTTGTTCTATCGCATTCAGCGCGTCAAATTACGCCGGAAACGGTCGTCTTTGTTCTGATATTGCTCAAAACACGGAGTCGGATTCCGTTTGTTTGTTTTTCAGATATCGGTTGATAACTTTTGTTCTATACATGCTAGCGACCTAAAACTTGTTTCATCGCATTCAGCGCGTCAAATTACGCCGGAAACGGTCGTCTTTGTTCTGATATCGCTCAAAACACGGAGTCGAATTCCGTTTGTTTGTTTCGTGGATATCGGTGAGTAACTTTTTTTCTATACATGCTAGCGACCTAAAACTCGTTTTATCGCATTCAGCGCGTCAAATTACGCCGGAAACGGTCGTCTTTGTTCTGATATTGCTCGAAACACGAAGTCGAAGTCCGTTTGTTTGTTTTTCAGATATCGGTTGGTAACTTTTTTTCTGTACATGCTAGCGACCTAAAACTTGTTTTATCGCATTCAGCGCGTCAAATTACGCCGGAAACGGTCGTCTTTGTTCTGATATTGCTCGAAACACGAAGTCGAAGTCCGTTTGTTTGTTTTTCAGATATCGGTTGATAACTTTTTTTCTATACATGCTAGCGACCTGAAACTTGTTTCATCGCATTCAGCGCGTCAAATTACGCCGGAAACGGCCGTCTTTGTTTTGATATTGCTCGAAACACGAAGTCGAAGTCCGTTTGTTAGTTTTTCAGATATCGGTTGTTAACTTTTTTTCTATACATGCTAGCGACCTAAAACTTGTTTTATCGCATTCAGCGCGTCAAATTACGCCGGAAACGGTCGTCCTTGTTTTGATATTGCTCGAAACACGAAGTCGAAGTCCGTTTGTTTGTTTTTCAGATATCGGTTGATAACTTTTTTTCTATACATGCTAGCGACCTGAAACTTGTTTCATCGCATTCAGCGCGTCAAATTACGCCGGAAACGGCCGTCTTTGTTTTGATATTGCTCGAAACACGAAGTCGAAGTCCGTTTGTTTGTTTTTCAGATATCGGTTGGTAACTTTTTTTCTATACATGCTAGCGACCTAAAACTTGTTTTATCGCATTCAGCGCGTCAAATTACGCCGGAAACGGTCGTCTTTGTTTTGATATTGCTTAAAACACGAAGTCGAATTCCGTCCGTTTGTTTCGTGGATATCGGTGAGTAACTTTTTTTATATACATGCTAGCGACCTAAAACTTGTTTTATCGCATTCAGCGCGTCAGATTACGCCGGAAACGGTCGTCTTTGTTCTGATATTGCTCAAAACACGGAGTCGAATTCCGTTTGTTTGTTTCGTGGATATCGGTGAGTAACTTTTTTTCTATACATGCTAGCGACCTAAAACTTGTTTTATCGCATTCAGCGCTTTAAATTACGCCGGAAACGGTCGTCTTTGTTTTGATATTGCTCAAAACACGGAGTCGAATTCCGTTTGTTTGTTTCGTGGATATCGGTGAGTAACTTTTTTTCTATACATGCTAGCGACCTAAAACTTGTTTTATCGCATTCAGCGCGTCAAATTACGCCGGAAACGGTCGTCTTTGTTCTGATATTGCTCAAAACACGGAGTCGAATTCCGTTTGTTTGTTTCGTGGATATCGGTGAGTAACTTTTTTTCTATACATGCTAGCGACCTAAAACTTGTTACATCGCATTCAGCGCGTCAAATTACGCCGGAAACGGTCGTCTTTGTTCTGATATTGCTCAAAACACGGAGTCGAATTCCGTTTGTTTGTTTCGTGGATATCGGTGAGTAACTTCTTTTCTATACATGCTAGCGACCTCAAACTTGTTTTTTCGCATTCAGCGCGTCAAATTACGCCGGAAACGGTCGTCTTTGTTCTGATATTGCTCAAAACACGGAGTCGAATTCCGTTTGTTTGTTTCGTGGATATCGGTGAGTAACTTTTTTTCTATACATGCTAGCGACCTAAAACTTGTTTTATCGCATTCAGCGCGTCAAATTACGCCGGAAACGGTCGTCTTTGTTCTGATATTGCTCAAAACACGGAGTCGAATTCCGTTTGTTTGTTTTGTGGATATCGGTGAGTAACTTCTTTTCTATACATGCTAGCGACCTCAAACTTGTTTTATCGCATTCAGCGCGTCAAATTAAGCCGGAAACGGTCGTCTTTGTTTTGATATTGCTTAAAACACGAAGTCGAATTCCGTTCGTTTGTTTCGTGGATATCGGTGAGTAACTTTTTTTCTATACATGCTAGCGACCTAAAACTTGTTTTATCGCATTCAGCGCGTCAAATTACGCCGGAAACGGTCGTCTTTGTTCTGATATTGCTCAAAACACGGAGTCGAATTCCGTTTGTTTGTTTCGTGGATATCGGTGAGTAACTTCTTTTCTATACATGCTAGCGACCTAAAACTTGTTTTATCGCATTCAGCGCGTCAAATTACGCCGAAAACGGTCGTCTTTGTTTTGATATTGCTTAAAACACGAAGTCGAATTCCGTTCGTTTGTTTCGTGGATATCGGTGAGTCACTTTTTTTCTATACATGCTAGCGACCTAAAACTTGTTTTATCGCATTCAGCGCGTCAAATTACGCCGGAAACGGTCGTCTTTGTTCTGATATTGCTCAAAACACGGAGTCGAATTCCGTTTGTTTGTTTCGTGGATATCGGTGAGTAACTTCTTTTCTATACATGCTAGCGACCTAAAACTTGTTTTATCGCATTCAGCGCGTCAAATTACGCCGGAAACGGTCGTCTTTGTTTTGATATTGCTTGAAACACGAAGTCGAATTCCGTTCGTTTGTTTCGTGGATATCGGTGAGTAACTTTTTTTCTATACATGCTAGCGACCTCAAACTTGTTTTATCGCATTCAGCGCGTCAAATTACGCCGGAAACGGTCGTCTTTGTTCTGATATTGCTCAAAACACGGAGTCGAATTCCGTTTGTTTGTTTCGTGGATATCGGTGAGTAACTTTTTTTCTATACATGCTAGCGACCTAAAACTTGTTTTATCGCATTCAGCGCGTCAAATTACGCCGGAAACGGTCGTCTTTGTTCTGATATTGCTCAAAACACGGAGTCGAATTCCGTTTGTTTGTTTTGTGGATATCGGTGAGTAACTTCTTTTCTATACATGCTAGCGACCTCAAACTTGTTTTATCGCATTCAGCGCGTCAAATTACGCCGGAAACGGTCGTCTTTGTTTTGATATTGCTTAAAACACGAAGTCGAATTCCGTTCGTTTGTTTCGTGGATATCGGTGAGTAACTTTTTTTCTATACATGCTAGCGACCTAAAACTTGTTTTATCGCATTCAGCGCGTCAAATTACGCCGGAAACGGTCGTCTTTGTTCTGATATTGCTCAAAACACGGAGTCGAATTCGGTTTGTTTGTTTCGTGGATATCGGTGAGTAACTTTTTTTCTATACATGCTAGCGACCTAAAACTTGTTTTATCGCATTCAGCGCGTCAAATTACGCCGGAAACGGTCGTCTTTGTTTCGATATTGCTTAAAACACGAAGTCGAATTCCGTTCGTTTGTTTCGTGGATATCGGTGAGTAACTTTTTTTCTATACATGCTAGCGACCTAAAACTTGTTTCATCGCATTCAGCGCGTCAAATTACGCCGGAAACGGTCGTCTTTGTTTTGATATTGCTTAAAACACGAAGTCGAATTCTGTTCGTTTGTTTCGTGGATATCGGTGAGTAACTTTTTTTCTTTACATGCTAGCGACCTAAAACTTGTTTTATCGCATTCAGCGCGTCAAATTACGCCGGAAACGGCCGTCTTTGTTTTGATATTGCTCGATAGACGAAGTCGGAGTCCGTTTGTTTGTTTTTCAGATATCGGTTAGTAACTTTTTCTCTATACATGCTAGCGACCTAAAACTTGTTTAATCGCATCCAGCGCGTCAAATTACGCCGGAAACGGCCGTCTTTGTTTTGATATTGCTCCATAGACGAAGTCGGAGTCCGTTGGTTCGTTTTCCAGGTATCGGTTAGTAACTTTTTTTCCATACATGCTAGCGACCTAAAACTTGTTTGATCGCATTCAGCGCGTCAAATTTCGCCGGAAACGGTCGTCTTTGTTCTGATATTGCTCAAAACACGGAGTCGAATTCCGTTTGTTTGTTTCGTGGATATCGGTGAGTAACTTTTTTTCTATACATGCTAGCGACCTAAAACTTGTTTTATCGCATTCAGCGCGTCAAATTACGCCGGAAACGGTCGTCTTTGTTTCGATATTGCTTAAAACACGAAGTCGAATTCCGTTCGTTTGTTTCGTGGATATCGGTGAGTAACTTTTTTTAAATACATGCTAGCGACCTAAAACTTGTTTCATCGCATTCAGCGCGTCAAATTACGCCGGAAACGGTCGTCTTTGTTTTGATATTGCTTAAAACACGAAGTCGAATTCCGTTCGTTTGTTTCGTGGATATCGGTGAGTAACTTTTTTTCTATACATGCTAGCGACCTAAAACTTGTTTTATCGCATTCAGCGCGTCAAATTACGCCGGAAACGGCCGTCTTTGTTTTGATATTGCTCGATAGACGAAGTCGGAGTCCGTTTGTTTGTTTTTCAGATATCGGTTAGTAACTTTTTCTCTATACATGCTAGCGACCTAAAACTTGTTTTATCGCATTCAGCGCGTCAAATTACGCCGGAAACGGTCGTCTTTGTTCTGATATTGCTCAAAACACGGAGTCGAATTCCGTTTGTTTGTTTCGTGGATATCGGTGAGTTACTTTTTTTCTATACATGCTAGCGACCTAAAACTTGTTTTATCGCATTCAGCGCTTTAAATTACGCCGGAAACGGTCGTCTTTGTTTTGATATTGCTCAAAACACGGAGTCGAATTCCGTTTGTTTGTTTCGTGGATATCGGTGAGTAACTTTTTTTCTATACATGCTAGCGACCTAAAACTTGTTTTATCGCATTCAGCGCTTTAAATTACGCCGGAAACGGTCGTCTTTGTTTTGATATTGCTCAAAACACGGAGTCGAATTCCGTTTGTTTGTTTCGTGGATATCGGTGAGTAACTCTTTTTCTATACATGCTGGCGACCTAAAACTTGTTTTATCGCATTCAGCGCGTCAAATTACGCCGGAAACGGTCGTCTTTGTTCTGATATTGCTCAAAACACGGAGTCGGATTCCGTTTGTTTGTTTTTCAGATATCGGTTGATAACTTTTGTTCTATACATGCTAGCGACCTAAAACTTGTTTCATCGCATTCAGCGCGTCAAATTACGCCGGAAACGGTCGTCTTTGTTCTGATATCGCTCAAAACACGGAGTCGAATTCCGTTTGTTTGTTTCGTGGATATCGGTGAGTAACTTTTTTTCTATACATGCTAGCGACCTAAAACTCGTTTTATCGCATTCAGCGCGTCAAATTACGCCGGAAACGGTCGTCTTTGTTCTGATATTGCTCGAAACACGAAGTCGAAGTCCGTTTGTTTGTTTTTCAGATATCGGTTGGTAACTTTTTTTCTGTACATGCTAGCGACCTAAAACTTGTTTTATCGCATTCAGCGCGTCAAATTACGCCGGAAACGGTCGTCTTTGTTCTGATATTGCTCGAAACACGAAGTCGAAGTCCGTTTGTTTGTTTTTCAGATATCGGTTGATAACTTTTTTTCTATACATGCTAGCGACCTGAAACTTGTTTCATCGCATTCAGCGCGTCAAATTACGCCGGAAACGGCCGTCTTTGTTTTGATATTGCTCGAAACACGAAGTCGAAGTCCGTTTGTTAGTTTTTCAGATATCGGTTGTTAACTTTTTTTCTATACATGCTAGCGACCTAAAACTTGTTTTATCGCATTCAGCGCGTCAAATTACGCCGGAAACGGTCGTCCTTGTTTTGATATTGCTCGAAACACGAAGTCGAAGTCCGTTTGTTTGTTTTTCAGATATCGGTTGGTAACTTTTTTTCTATTCATGCTAGCGACCTAAAACTTGTTTTATCGCATTCAGCGCGTCAAATTACGCCGGAAACGGTCGTCTTTGTTTTGATATCGCTCGAAACACGAAGTCGAAGTCCGTTTGTTTGTATTTCAGATATCGATTGGTAACTTTTTTTCTATACATGCTAGCGACCTGAAACTTGTTTCATCGCATTCAGCGCGTCAAATTACGCCGGAAACGGTCGTCTTTGTTCTGATATCGCTCAAAACACGGAGTCGAATTCCGTTTGTTTGTTTCGTGGATATCGGTGAGTAACTTTTTTTCTATACATGCTAGCGACCTAAAACTCGTTTTATCGCATTCAGCGCGTCAAATTACGCCGGAAACGGTCGTCTTTGTTCTGATATTGCTCGAAACACGAAGTCGAAGTCCGTTTGTTGGTTTTTCAGATATCGGTTGGTAACTTTTTTTCTATACATGCTAGCGACCTAAAACTTGTTTTATCGCATTCAGCGCGTCAAATTACGCCGGAAACGGTCGTCTTTGTTCTGATATTGCTCGAAACACGAAGTCGAAGTCCGTTTGTTTGTTTTTCAGATATCGGTTGATAACTTTTTTTCTATACATGCTAGCGACCTGAAACTTGTTTCATCGCATTCAGCGCGTCAAATTACGCCGGAAACGGCCGTCTTTGTTTTGATATTGCTCGAAACACGAAGTCGAAGTCCGTTTGTTAGTTTTTCAGATATCGGTTGTTAACTTTTTTTCTATACATGCTAGCGACCTAAAACTTGTTTTATCGCATTCAGCGCGTCAAATTACGCCGGAAACGGTCGTCTTTGTTTTGATATTGCTCGAAACAGGAAGTCGAAGTCCGTTTGTTTGTTTTTCAGATATCGGTTGGTAACTTTTTTTCTATACATGCTAGCGACCTAAAACTTGTTTGATCGCATTCAGCGCGTCAAATTACGCCGGAAACGGTCGTCCTTGTTTTGATATTGCTCGAAACACGAAGTCGAAGTCCGTTTGTTTGTTTTTCAGATATCGGTTGGTAACTTTTTTTCTATTCATGCTAGCGACCTAAAACTTGTTTTATCGCATTCAGCGCGTCAAATTACGCCGGAAACGGTCGTCTTTGTTTTGATATTGCTCGAAACACGAAGTCGAAGTCCGTTTGTTTGTATTTCAGATATCGATTGGTAACTTTTTTTCTATACATGCTAGCGACCTAAAACTTGTTTCATCGCATTCAGCGCGTCAAATTACGCCGGAAACGGTCGTCTTTGTTCTGATATCGCTCAAAACACGGAGTCGAATTCCGTTTGTTTGTTTCGTGGATATCGGTGAGTAACTTTTTTTCTATACATGCTAGCGACCTAAAACTCGTTTTATCGCATTCAGCGCGTCAAATTACGCCGGAAACGGTCGTCTTTGTTCTGATATTGCTCGAAACACGAAGTCGAAGTCCGTTTGTTTGTTTTTCAGATATCGGTTGGTAACTTTTTTTCTGTACATGCTAGCGACCTAAAACTTGTTTTATCGCATTCAGCGCGTCAAATTACGCCGGAAACGGTCGTCTTTGTTCTGATATTGCTCGAAACACGAAGTCGAAGTCCGTTTGTTTGTTTTTCAGATATCGGTTGATAACTTTTTTTCTATACATGCTAGCGACCTGAAACTTGTTTCATCGCATTCAGCGCGTCAAATTACGCCGGAAACGGCCGTCTTTGTTTTGATATTGCTCGAAACACGAAGTCGAAGTCCGTTTGTTTGTTTCGTGGATATCGGTGAGTAACTTTTTTTCTATACATGCTAGCGACCTAAAACTCGTTTTATCGCATTCAGCGCGTCAAATTACGCCGGAAACGGTCGTCTTTGTTCTGATATTGCTTGAAACACGAAGTCGAAGTCCGTTTGTTTGTTTTTCAGATATCGGTTGGTAACTTTTTTTCTATACATGCTAGCGACCTAAAACTTGTTTTATCGCATTCAGCGCGTCAAATTACGCCGGAAACGGTCGTCTTTGTTCTGATATTGCTCGAAACACGAAGTCGAAGTCCGTTTGTTTGTTTTTCAGATATCGGTTGATAACTTTTTTTCTATACATGCTAGCGACCTGAAACTTGTTTCATCGCATTCAGCGCGTCAAATTACGCCGGAAACGGCCGTCTTTGTTTTGATATTGCTCGAAACACGAAGTCGAAGTCCGTTTGTTAGTTTTTCAGATATCGGTTGTTAACTTTTTTTCTATACATGCTAGCGACCTAAAACTTGTTTTATCGCATTCAGCGCGTCAAATTACGCCGGAAACGGTCGTCCTTGTTTTGATATTGCTCGAAACACGAAGTCGAAGTCCGTTTGTTTGTTTTTCAGATATCGGTTGGTAACTTTTTTTCTATTCATGCTAGCGACCTAAAACTTGTTTTATCGCATTCAGCGCGTCAAATTACGCCGGAAACGGTCGTCTTTGTTTTGATATCGCTCGAAACACGAAGTCGAAGTCCGTTTGTTTGTATTTCAGATATCGATTGGTAACTTTTTTTCTATACATGCTAGCGACCTGAAACTTGTTTCATCGCATTCAGCGCGTCAAATTACGCCGGAAACGGTCGTCTTTGTTCTGATATCGCTCAAAACACGGAGTCGAATTCCGTTTGTTTGTTTCGTGGATATCGGTGAGTAACTTTTTTTCTATACATGCTAGCGACCTAAAACTCGTTTTATCGCATTCAGCGCGTCAAATTACGCCGGAAACGGTCGTCTTTGTTCTGATATTGCTCGAAACACGAAGTCGAAGTCCGTTTGTTGGTTTTTCAGATATCGGTTGGTAACTTTTTTTCTATACATGCTAGCGACCTAAAACTTGTTATATCGCATTCAGCGCGTCAAATTACGCCGGAAACGGTCGTCTTTGTTCTGATATTGCTCGAAACACGAAGTCGAAGTCCGTTTGTTTGTTTTTCAGATATCGGTTGATAACTTTTTTTCTATACATGCTAGCGACCTGAAACTTGTTTCATCGCATTCAGCGCGTCAAATTACGCCGGAAACGGCCGTCTTTGTTTTGATATTGCTCGAAACACGAAGTCGAAGTCCGTTTGTTAGTTTTTCAGATATCGGTTGTTAACTTTTTTTCTATACATGCTAGCGACCTAAAACTTGTTTTATCGCATTCAGCGCGTCAAATTACGCCGGAAACGGTCGTCTTTGTTTTGATATTGCTCGAAACAGGAAGTCGAAGTCCGTTTGTTTGTTTTTCAGATATCGGTTGGTAACTTTTTTTCTATACATGCTAGCGACCTAAAACTTGTTTGATCGCATTCAGCGCGTCAAATTACGCCGGAAACGGTCGTCCTTGTTTTGATATTGCTCGAAACACGAAGTCGAAGTCCGTTTGTTTGTTTTTCAGATATCGGTTGGTAACTTTTTTTCTATTCATGCTAGCGACCTCAAACTTGTTTTATCGCATTCAGCGCGTCAAATTACGCCGGAAACGGTCGTCTTTGTTTTGATATTGCTCGAAACACGAAGTCGAAGTCCGTTTGTTTGTATTTCAGATATCGATTGGTAACTTTTTTTCTATACATGCTAGCGACCTAAAACTTGTTTTATCGCATTCACCGCGTCAAATTACGCCGGAAACGGTCGTCTTTGTTTTGATATTGCTCGAAACAGGAAGTCGAAGTCCGTTTGTTTGTTTTTCAGATATCGGTTGGTAACTTTTTTTCTATACATGCTAGCGACCTAAAACTTGTTTGATCGCATTCAGCGCGTCAAATTACGCCGGAAACGGTCGTCCTTGTTTTGATATTGCTCGAAACACGAAGTCGAAGTCCGTTTGTTTGTATTTCAGATATCGATTGGTAACTTTTTTTCTATACATGCTAGCGACCTAAAACTTGTTTTATCGCATTCAGCGCGTCAAATTACGCCGGAAACGGTCGTCTTTGTTTTCATATTGCTCGAAACACGAAGTCGAAGTCCGTTTGTTTGTTTTTCAGATATCGGTTGGTCACTTTTTTTCTATTCATGCTAGCGACCTAAAACTTGTTTTATCGCATTCAGCGCGTCAAATCACGCCGGAAACGGTCGTCTTTGTTTTGATATTGCTCGAAACACGAAGTCGAAGTCCGTTTGTTTGTTTTTCAGATATCGGTTGGTAACTTTTTTTCTATACATGCTAGCGACCTAGAACTTGTTTCATCGCATTCAGCGCGTCAAATTACGCCGGAAACGGTCGTCTTTGTTTTCATATTGCTCGAAACACGAAGTCGAAGTCCGTTTGTTTGTTTTTCAGATATCGGTTCGTAACTTTTTTTCTATACATGCTACCGACCTAAAACTTGTTTTATCGCATTCAGCGCGTCAAATTACGCCGGAAACGGTCGTCCTTGTTTTGATATTGCTCGAAACACGAAGTCGAAGTCCGTTTGTTTGTTTTTCAGATATCGGTTGGTAACTTTTTTTCTATTCATGCTAGCGACCTAAAACTTGTTTTATCGCATTCAGCGCGTCAAATTACGCCGGAAACGGTCGTCTTTGTTTTGATATCGCTCGAAACACGAAGTCGAAGTCCGTTTGTTTGTATTTCAGATATCGATTGGTAACTTTTTTTCTATACATGCTAGCGACCTGAAACTTGTTTCATCGCATTCAGCGCGTCAAATTACGCCGGAAACGGTCGTCTTTGTTCTGATATCGCTCAAAACACGGAGTCGAATTCCGTTTGTTTGTTTCGTGGATATCGGTGAGTAACTTTTTTTCTATACATGCTAGCGACCTAAAACTCGTTTTATCGCATTCAGCGCGTCAAATTACGCCGGAAACGGTCGTCTTTGTTCTGATATTGCTCGAAACACGAAGTCGAAGTCCGTTTGTTGGTTTTTCAGATATCGGTTGGTAACTTTTTTTCTATACATGCTAGCGACCTAAAACTTGTTATATCGCATTCAGCGCGTCAAATTACGCCGGAAACGGTCGTCTTTGTTCTGATATTGCTCGAAACACGAAGTCGAAGTCCGTTTGTTTGTTTTTCAGATATCGGTTGATAACTTTTTTTCTATACATGCTAGCGACCTGAAACTTGTTTCATCGCATTCAGCGCGTCAAATTACGCCGGAAACGGCCGTCTTTGTTTTGATATTGCTCGAAACACGAAGTCGAAGTCCGTTTGTTAGTTTTTCAGATATCGGTTGTTAACTTTTTTTCTATACATGCTAGCGACCTAAAACTTGTTTTATCGCATTCAGCGCGTCAAATTACGCCGGAAACGGTCGTCTTTGTTTTGATATTGCTCGAAACAGGAAGTCGAAGTCCGTTTGTTTGTTTTTCAGATATCGGTTGGTAACTTTTTTTCTATACATGCTAGCGACCTAAAACTTGTTTGATCGCATTCAGCGCGTCAAATTACGCCGGAAACGGTCGTCCTTGTTTTGATATTGCTCGAAACACGAAGTCGAAGTCCGTTTGTTTGTTTTTCAGATATCGGTTGGTAACTTTTTTTCTATTCATGCTAGCGACCTAAAACTTGTTTTATCGCATTCAGCGCGTCAAATTACGCCGGAAACGGTCGTCTTTGTTTTGATATTGCTCGAAACACGAAGTCGAAGTCCGTTTGTTTGTATTTCAGATATCGATTGGTAACTTTTTTTCTATACATGCTAGCGACCTAAAACTTGTTTTATCGCATTCAGCGCGTCAAATTACGCCGGAAACGGTCGTCTTTGTTTTGATATTGCTCGAAACAGGAAGTCGAAGTCCGTTTGTTTGTTTTTCAGATATCGGTTGGTAACTTTTTTTCTATACATGCTAGCGACCTAAAACTTGTTTGATCGCATTCAGCGCGTCAAATTACGCCGGAAACGGTCGTCCTTGTTTTGATATTGCTCGAAACACGAAGTCGAAGTCCGTTTGTTTGTATTTCAGATATCGATTGGTAACTTTTTTTCTATACATGCTAGCGACCTAAAACTTGTTTTATCGCATTCAGCGCGTCAAATTACGCCGGAAACGGTCGTCTTTGTTTTCATATTGCTCGAAACACGAAGTCGAAGTCCGTTTGTTTGTTTTTCAGATATCGGTTGGTAACTTTTTTTCTATTCATGCTAGCGACCTAAAACTTGTTTTATCGCATTCAGCGCGTCAAATCACGCCGGAAACGGTCGTCTTTGTTTTGATATTGCTCGAAACACGAAGTCGAAGTCCGTTTGTTTGTTTTTCAGATATCGGTTGGTAACTTTTTTTCTATACATGCTAGCGACCTAGAACTTGTTTCATCGCATTCAGCGCGTCAAATTACGCCGGAAACGGTCGTCTTTGTTTTCATATTGCTCGAAACACGAAGTCGAAGTCCGTTTGTTTGTTTTTCAGATATCGGTTCGTAACTTTTTTTCTATACATGCTACCGACCTAAAACTTGTTTTATCGCATTCAGCGCGTCAAATTACGCCGGAAACGGTCGTCCTTGTTTTGATATTGCTCGAAACACGAAGTCGAAGTCCGTTTGTTTGTTTTTCAGATATCGGTTGGTAACTTTTTTTCTATTCATGCTAGCGACCTAAAACTTGTTTTATCGCATTCAGCGCGTCAAATTACGCCGGAAACGGTCGTCTTTGTTTTGATATCGCTCGAAACACGAAGTCGAAGTCCGTTTGTTTGTATTTCAGATATCGATTGGTAACTTTTTTTCTATACATGCTAGCGACCTGAAACTTGTTTCATCGCATTCAGCGCGTCAAATTACGCCGGAAACGGTCGTCTTTGTTCTGATATCGCTCAAAACACGGAGTCGAATTCCGTTTGTTTGTTTCGTGGATATCGGTGAGTAACTTTTTTTCTATACATGCTAGCGACCTAAAACTCGTTTTATCGCATTCAGCGCGTCAAATTACGCCGGAAACGGTCGTCTTTGTTCTGATATTGCTCGAAACACGAAGTCGAAGTCCGTTTGTTGGTTTTTCAGATATCGGTTGGTAACTTTTTTTCTATACATGCTAGCGACCTAAAACTTGTTATATCGCATTCAGCGCGTCAAATTACGCCGGAAACGGTCGTCTTTGTTCTGATATTGCTCGAAACACGAAGTCGAAGTCCGTTTGTTTGTTTTTCAGATATCGGTTGATAACTTTTTTTCTATACATGCTAGCGACCTGAAACTTGTTTCATCGCATTCAGCGCGTCAAATTACGCCGGAAACGGCCGTCTTTGTTTTGATATTGCTCGAAACACGAAGTCGAAGTCCGTTTGTTAGTTTTTCAGATATCGGTTGTTAACTTTTTTTCTATACATGCTAGCGACCTAAAACTTGTTTTATCGCATTCAGCGCGTCAAATTACGCCGGAAACGGTCGTCTTTGTTTTGATATTGCTCGAAACAGGAAGTCGAAGTCCGTTTGTTTGTTTTTCAGATATCGGTTCGTAACTTTTTTTCTATACATGCTAGCGACCTAAAACTTGTTTGATCGCATTCAGCGCGTCAAATTACGCCGGAAACGGTCGTCCTTGTTTTGATATTGCTCGAAACACGAAGTCGAAGTCCGTTTGTTTGTTTTTCAGATATCGGTTGGTCACTTTTTTTCTATTCATGCTAGCGACCTAAAACTTGTTTTATCGCATTCAGCGCGTCAAATTACGCCGGAAACGGTCGTCTTTGTTTTGATATTGCTCGAAACACGAAGTCGAAGTCCGTTTGTTTGTATTTCAGATATCGATTGGTAACTTTTTTTCTATACATGCTAGCGACCTAAAACTTGTTTTATCGCATTCAGCGCGTCAAATTACGCCGGAAACGGTCGTCTTTGTTTTGATATTGCTCGAAACAGGAAGTCGAAGTCCGTTTGTTTGTTTTTCAGATATCGGTTGGTAACTTTTTTTCTATACATGCTAGCGACCTAAAACTTGTTTGATCGCATTCAGCGCGTCAAATTACGCCGGAAACGGTCGTCCTTGTTTTGATATTGCTCGAAACACGAAGTCGAAGTCCGTTTGTTTGTATTTCAGATATCGATTGGTAACTTTTTTCCTATACATGCTAGCGACCTAAAACTTGTTTTATCGCATTCAGCGCGTCAAATTACGCCGGAAACGGTCGTCTTTGTTTTCATATTGCTCGAAACACGAAGTCGAAGTCCGTTTGTTTGTTTTTCAGATATCGGTTGGTAACTTTTTTTCTATTCATGCTAGCGACCTAAAACTTGTTTTATCGCATTCAGCGCGTCAAATCACGCCGGAAACGGTCGTCTTTGTTTTGATATTGCTCGAAACACGAAGTCGAAGTCCGTTTGTTTGTTTTTCAGATATCGGTTGGTAACTTTTTTTCTATACATGCTAGCGACCTAGAACTTGTTTCATCGCATTCAGCGCGTCAAATTACGCCGGAAACGGTCGTCTTTGTTTTCATATTGCTCGAAACACGAAGTCGAAGTCCGTTTGTTTGTTTTTCAGATATCGGTTCGTAACTTTTTTTCTATACATGCTACCGACCTAAAACTTGTTTTATCGCATTCAGCGCGTCAAATTACGCCGGAAACGGTCGTCCTTGTTTTGATATTGCTCGAAACACGAAGTCGAAGTCCGTTTGTTTGTTTTTCAGATATCGGTTGGTAACTTTTTTTCTATTTATGCTAGCGACCTAAAACTTGTTTTATCGCATTCAGCGCGTCAAATTACGCCGGAAACGGTCGTCTTTGTTTTGATATCGCTCGAAACACGAAGTCGAAGTCCGTTTGTTTGTATTTCAGATATCGATTGGTAACTTTTTTTCTATACATGCTAGCGACCTGAAACTTGTTTCATCGCATTCAGCGCGTCAAATTACGCCGGAAACGGTCGTCTTTGTTCTGATATCGCTCAAAACACGGAGTCGAATTCCGTTTGTTTGTTTCGTGGATATCGGTGAGTAACTTTTTTTCTATACATGCTAGCGACCTAAAACTCGTTTTATCGCATTCAGCGCGTCAAATTACGCCGGAAACGGTCGTCTTTGTTCTGATATTGCTCGAAACACGAAGTCGAAGTCCGTTTGTTGGTTTTTCAGATATCGGTTGGTAACTTTTTTTCTATACATGCTAGCGACCTAAAACTTGTTTTATCGCATTCAGCGCGTCAAATTACGCCGGAAACGGTCGTCTTTGTTCTGATATTGCTCGAAACACGAAGTCGAAGTCCGTTTGTTTGTTTTTCAGATATCGGTTGATAACTTTTTTTCTATACATGCTAGCGACCTGAAACTTGTTTCATCGCATTCAGCGCGTCAAATTACGCCGGAAACGGCCGTCTTTGTTTTGATATTGCTCGAAACACGAAGTCGAAGTCCGTTTGTTAGTTTTTCAGATATCGGTTGTTAACTTTTTTTCTATACATGCTAGCGACCTAAAACTTGTTTTATCGCATTCAGCGCGTCAAATTACGCCGGAAACGGTCGTCTTTGTTTTGATATTGCTCGAAACAGGAAGTCGAAGTCCGTTTGTTTGTTTTTCAGATATCGGTTGGTAACTTTTTTTCTATACATGCTAGCGACCTAAAACTTGTTTTATCGCATTCAGCGCGTCAAATTACGCCGGAAACGTTCGTCCTTGTTTTGATATTGCTCGAAACACGAAGTCGAAGTCCGTTTGTTTGTTTTTCAGATATCGGTTGGTAACTTTTTTTCTATACATGCTAGCGACCTGAAACTTGTTTTATCGCATTCAGCGCGACAAATTACGCCGGAAACGGCCGTCTTTGTTTTGATATTGCTCGAAACACGAAGTCGAAGTCCGTTTGTTTGTTTTTCAGATATCGGTTGGTAACTTTTTTTCTATACATGCTAGCGACCTAAAACTTGTTTTATCGCATTCAGCGCGTCAAATTACGCCGGAAACGGTCGTCTTTGTTTTCATATTGCTCGAAACACGAAGTCGAAGTCCGTTTGTTTGTTTTTCAGATATCGGTTGGTAACTTTTCTTCTATTCATGCTAGCGACCTAAAACTTGTTTTATCGCATTCAGCGCGTCAAATCACGCCGGAAACGGTCGTCTTTGTTTTGATATTGCTCGAAACACGAAGTCGAAGTCCGTTTGTTTGTTTTTCAGATATCGGTTGGTAACTTTTTTTCTATACATGCCAGCGACCTGAAACTTGTTTTATCGCATTCAGTGCGTCAAATTACGCCGGAAACGGTCGTCTTTGTTTTGATATTGCTCGAAACACGAAGTCGAAGTCCGTTTGTTTGTTTTTCAGATATCGGTTGGTAACTTTTTTTCTATACATGCTAGCGACCTAAAACTTGTTTTATCGCATTTAGCGCGTCAAATTACGCCGGAAACGGCCGTCTTTGTTTTGATATTGCTCGAAACACGAAGTCGAAGTCCGTTTGTTTGTTTTTCAGATATCGGTTGGTAACTTTTTTTCTATTCATGCTAGCGACCTAGAACTTGTTTTATCGCATTCAGCGCGTCAAATTACGCCGAAAACGTTCGTCCTTGTTTTGATATTGCTCGAAACACGAAGTCGAAGTCCGTTTGTTTGTTTTTCAGATATCGGTTGGTCACTTTTTTTCTATTCATGCTAGCGACCTAAAACTTGTTTTATCGCATTCAGCGCGTCAAATTACGCCGAAAACGGTCGTCTTTGTTTTGATATTGCTCGAAACACGAAGTCGAAGTCCGTTTGTTTGTATTTCAGATATCGATTGGTAACTTTTTTTCTATACATGCTAGCGACCTAAAACTTGTTTTATCGCATTCAGCGCGTCAAATTACGCCGGAAACGGTCGTCTTTGTTTTCATATTGCTCGAAACACGAAGTCGAAGTCCGTTTGTTTGTTTTTCAGATATCGGTTGGTAACTTTTTTTCTATTCATGCTAGCGACCTAAAACTTGTTTTATCGCATTCAGCGCGTCAAATCACGCCGGAAACGGTCGTCTTTGTTTTGATATTGCTCGAAACACGAAGTCGAAGTCCGTTTGTTTGTTTTTCAGATATCGGTTGGTAACTTTTTTTCTATACATGCTAGCGACCTAGAACTTGTTTCATCGCATTCAGCGCGTCAAATTACGCCGGATACGGTCGTCTTTGTTTTCATATTGCTCGAAACACGAAGTCGAAGTCCGTTTGTTTGTTTTTCAGATATCGGTTCGTAACTTTTTTTCTATACATGCTACCGACCTAAAACTTGTTTTATCGCATTCAGCGCGTCAAATTACGCCGGAAACGGTCGTCCTTGTTTTGATATTGCTCGAAACACGAAGTCGAAGTCCGTTTGTTTGTTTTTCAGATATCGGTTGGTAACTTTTTTTCTATTCATGCTAGCGACCTAAAACTTGTTTTATCGCATTCAGCGCGTCAAATTACGCCGGAAACGGTCGTCTTTGTTTTGATATCGCTCGAAACACGAAGTCGAAGTCCGTTTGTTTGTATTTCAGATATCGATTGGTAACTTTTTTTCTATACATGCTAGCGACCTGAAACTTGTTTCATCGCATTCAGCGCGTCAAATTACGCCGGAAACGGTCGTCTTTGTTCTGATATCGCTCAAAACACGGAGTCGAATTCCGTTTGTTTGTTTCGTGGATATCGGTGAGTAACTTTTTTTCTATACATGCTAGCGACCTAAAACTCGTTTTATCGCATTCAGCGCGTCAAATTACGCCGGAAACGGTCGTCTTTGTTCTGATATTGCTCGAAACACGAAGTCGAAGTCCGTTTGTTGGTTTTTCAGATATCGGTTGGTAACTTTTTTTCTATACATGCTAGCGACCTAAAACTTGTTTTATCGCATTCAGCGCGTCAAATTACGCCGGAAACGGTCGTCTTTGTTCTGATATTGCTCGAAACACGAAGTCGAAGTCCGTTTGTTTGTTTTTCAGATATCGGTTGATAACTTTTTTTCTATACATGCTAGCGACCTGAAACTTGTTTCATCGCATTCAGCGCGTCAAATTACGCCGGAAACGGCCGTCTTTGTTTTGATATTGCTCGAAACACGAAGTCGAAGTCCGTTTGTTAGTTTTTCAGATATCGGTTGTTAACTTTTTTTCTATACATGCTAGCGACCTAAAACTTGTTTTATCGCATTCAGCGCGTCAAATTACGCCGGAAACGGTCGTCTTTGTTTTGATATTGCTCGAAACAGGAAGTCGAAGTCCGTTTGTTTGTTTTTCAGATATCGGTTGGTAACTTTTTTTCTATACATGCTAGCGACCTAAAACTTGTTTTATCGCATTCAGCGCGTCAAATTACGCCGGAAACGTTCGTCCTTGTTTTGATATTGCTCGAAACACGAAGTCGAAGTCCGTTTGTTTGTTTTTCAGATATCGGTTGGTAACTTTTTTTCTATTCATGCTAGCGACCTAAAACTTGTTTTATCGCATTCAGCGCGTCAAATTACGCCGGAAACGGTCGTCTTTGTTTTGATATTGCTCGAAACACGAAGTCGAAGTCCGTTTGTTTGTATTTCAGATATCGATTGGTAACTTTTTTTCTATACATGCTAGCGACCTAAAACTTGTTTTATCGCATTCAGCGCGTCAAATTACGCCGGAAACGGTCGTCTTTGTTTTCATATTGCTCGAAACACGAAGTCGAAGTCCGTTTGTTTGTTTTTCAGATATCGGTTGGTAACTTTTTTTCTATTCATGCTAGCGACCTAAAACTTGTTTTATCGCATTCAGCGCGTCAAATCACGCCGGAAACGGTCGTCTTTGTTTTGATATTGCTCGAAACACGAAGTCGAAGTCCGTTTGTTTGTTTTTCAGATATCGGTTGGTAACTTTTTTTCTATACATGCCAGCGACCTGAAACTTGTTTTATCGCATTCAGTGCGTCAAATTACGCCGGAAACGGTCGTCTTTGTTTTGATATTGCTCGAAACACGAAGTCGAAGTCCGTTTGTTTGTTTTTCAGATATCGGTTGGTAACTTTTTTTCTATACATGCTAGCGACCTAAAACTTGTTTTATCGCATTCAGCGCGTCAAATTACGCCGGAAACGGCCGTCTTTGTTTTGATATTGCTCGAAACACGAAGTCGAAGTCCGTTTGTTTGTTTTTCAGATATCGGTTGGTAACTTTTTTTCTATTCATGCTAGCGACCTAGAACTTGTTTTATCGCATTCAGCGCGTCAAATTACGCCGAAAACGGTCGTCTTTGTTTTGATATTGCTCGAAACACCAAGTCGAAGTCCGTTTGTTTGTTTTTCAGATATCGGTTGGTAACTTATTTTCTATTCATGCTAGCGACCTAGAACTTGTTTTATCGCATTCAGCGCGTCAAATTACGCCGAAAACGGTCGTCTTTGTTTTGATATTGCTCGAAACACGAAGTCGAAGTCCGTTTGTTTGTTTTTCAGATATCGGTTGGTAACTTATTTTCTATACATGCTAGCGACCTAAAACTTGTTTTATCGCATTCAGCGCGACAAATTACGCCGGAAACGGCCGTCTTTGTTTTGATATTGCTCGAAACACGAAGTCGAAGTCCGTTTGTTTGTTTTTCAGATATCGGTTGGTAACTTTTTTTCTATACATGCTAGCGACCTAAAACTTGTTTTATCGCATTCAGTGCGTCAAATTACGCCGGAAACGGTCGTCTTTGTTTTGATATTGCTCGAAACACGAAGTCGAAGTCCGTTTGTTTGTTTTTCAGATATCGGTTGGTAACTTTTCTTCTATTCATGCTAGCGACCTAAAACTTGTTTGATCGCATTCAGCGCGTCAAATTACGCCGGAAACGGTCGTCTTTGTTTTGATATTGCTCGAAACACGAAGTCGAAGTCCGTTTGTTTGTTTTTCAGATATCGGTTGGTAACTTTTTTTCTATACATGCCAGCGACCTGAAACTTGTTTTATCGCATTCAGTGCGTCAAATTACGCCGGAAACGGTCGTCTTTGTTTTTATATTGCTCGAAACACGAAGTCGAAGTCCGTTTGTTTGTTTTTCAGATATCGGTTGGTAACTTTTTTTCTATACATGCTAGCGACCTGAAACTTGTTTTATCGCATTCAGCGCGTCAAATTACGCCGGAAACGGCCGTCTTTGTTTTGATATTGCTCGAAACACGAAGTCGAAGTCCGTTTGTTTGTTTTTCAGATATCGGTTGGTAACTTTTTTTCTATTCATGCTAGCGACCTAGAACTTGTTTTATCGCATTCAGCGCGTCAAATTACGCCGAAAACGTTCGTCCTTGTTTTGATATTGCTCGAAACACGAAGTCGAAGTCCGTTTGTTTGTTTTTCAGATATCGGTTGGTCACTTTTTTTCTATTCATGCTAGCGACCTAAAACTTGTTTTATCGCATTCAGCGCGTCAAATTACGCCGAAAACGGTCGTCTTTGTTTTGATATTGCTCGAAACACGAAGTCGAAGTCCGTTTGTTTGTTTTTCAGATATCGGTTGGTAACTTTTTTTCTATACATGCTAGCGACCTGAAACTTGTTTTATCGCATTCAGCGCGACAAATTACGCCGGAAACGGCCGTCTTTGTTTTGATATTGCTCGAAACACGAAGTCGAAGTCCGTTTGTTTGTTTTTCAGATATCGGTTGGTAACTTTTTTTCTATACATGCTAGCGACCTAAAACTTGTTTTATCGCATTCAGCGCGTCAAATTACGCCGGAAACGGTCGTCTTTGTTTTGATATTGCTCGAAACACGAAGTCGAAGTCCGTTTGTTTGTTTTTCAGATATCGGTTGGTAACTTTTTTTCTATACATGCTAGCGACCTAAAACTTGTTTTATCGCATTCAGCGCGTCAAATTACGCCGGAAACGGCCGTCTTTGTTTTCATATTGCTCGAAACACGAAGTCGAAGTCCGTTTGTTTGTTTCTCAGATATCGGTTGGTAACTTTTTTTCTATTCATGCTAGCGACCTAAAACTTGTTTTATCGCATTCAGCGCGTCAAATTACGCCGGAAACGGTCGTCTTTGTTTTGATATTGCTCGAAACACGAAGTCGAAGTCCGTTTGTTTGTTTTTCAGATATCGGTTGGTAACTTTTTTTCTATACATGCTAGCGACCTAAAACTTGTTTCATCGCATTCAGCGCGTCAAATTACGCCGGAAACGGTCGTCTTTGTTTTGATATTGCTCGAAACACGAAGTCGAAGTCCGTTTGTTTGTTTTTCAGATATCGGTTGGTAACTTTTTTTCTATACATGCTAGCGACCTAAAACTTGTTTTATCGCATTCAGCGCGTCAAATTACGCCGGAAACGGTCGTCTTTGTTTTGATATTGCTCGAAACACGAAGTCGAAGTCCGTTTGTTTGTTTTTCAGATATCGGTTGGTAACTTTTTTTCTATACATGCTAGCGACCTAAAACTTGTTTGATCGCATTCAGCGCGTCAAATTACGCCGGAAACGGTCGTCCTTGTTTTGATATTGCTCGAAACACGAAGTCAAAGTCCGGTTGTTTGTTTTTCAGATATCGGTTGGTAACTTTTTTTCTATTCATGCTAGCGACCTAAAACTTGTTTTATCGCATCAGCGCGTCAAATTACGCCGGAAACGGTCGTCTTTGTTTTCATATTGCTCGAAACACGAAGTCGAAGTCCGTTTGTTTGTTTTTCAGATATCGGTTGGTAACTTTTTTTCTGTTTATGCTAGCGACCTAAAACTTGTTTTATCGCATTCAGCGCGTCAAATTACGCCGGAAACGGTCGTCTTTGTTTTGATATTGCTCGGAACACGAAGTCGAAGTCCGTTTGTTTGTTTTTCAGATATCGATTGGTAACTTTTTTTCTATACATGCTAGCGACCTAAAACTTGTTTTATCGCATTCAGCGCGTGAAATTACGCTGAAAACGGTTGTCTTTGTTTTGATATTGCTCGGAACACGACGTCGAAGTCCGTTTGTTTGTTTTTCAGATATCGGTTGGTAACTTTTTTTCTATACATGCTAGCGACCTAAAACTTGTTTCATAGCATTCAGCGCGTCAAATTACGCCGGAAACGGTCGTCCTTGTTTTGATATTGCTCGAAACACGAAGTCGAAGTCCGTTTGTTTGTTTTTCAGATATCGGTTGGTCACTTTTTTTCTATACATGCTAGCGACCTGAAACTTGTTTCATCGCATTCAGCGCGTCAAATTACGCCGGAAACGGTCGTCCTTGTTTTGATATTGCTCGAAACACGAAGTCGAAGTCCGTTTGTTTGTTTTTCAGATATCGATTGGTAACTTTTTTTCTATACATGCTAGCGACCTAAAACTTGTTCAATCGCATTCAGCGCGTCAAATTACGCCGAAAACGGTCGTCTTTGTTTTGATATTGCTCAATACACGAAGTCGAAGTCCGTTTGTTTGTTTTTCAGATATCGATTGGTAACTTTTTTTCTATACATGCTAGCGACCTAAAACTTGTATTATCGCATTCAGCGCGTCAAATTACGCCGGAAACGGTCGTCTTTGTTTTGATATTGCTCGGAACACGAAGTCGAAGTCCGTTTGTTTGTTTTTCAGATATCGGTTGGTAACTTTTTTTCTATTCATGCTAGCGACCTAAAACTTGTTTTATCGCATTCAGCGCGTCAAATTACGCCGGAAACGGTCGTCTTTGTTTTGATATTGCTCGAAACACGTAGTCGAAGTCCGTTTGTTTGTTTTTCAGATATCGATTGGTAACTTTTTTTCTATACATGCTAGCGACCTAAAACTTGTTTTATCGCATTCAGCGCGTCAAATTACGCCGGAAACGGTCGTCTTTGTTTTGATATTGCTCGAAACACGAAGTCGAAGTCCGTGTGTTTGTATTTCAGATATCGATTGGTAACTTTTTTTCTATACATGCTAGCGACCTAAAACTTGTTTTATCGCATTCAGCGCGTCAAATTACGCCGGAAACGGTCGTCTTTGTTTTCATATTGCTCGAAACACGAAGTCGAAGTCCGTTTGTTTGTTTTTCAGATATCGGTTGGTAACTTTTCTTCTATTCATGCTAGCGACCTAAAACTTGTTTTATCGCATTCAGCGCGTCAAATTACGCCGGAAACGGTCGTCTTTGTTTCGATATTGCTCGAAACACGAAGTCGAAGTCCGTTTGTTTGTTTTTCAGATATCGATTGGTAACTTTTTTTCTATACATGCTAGCGACCTAAAACTTGTTTTATCGCATTCAGCGCGTCAAATTACGCCGGAAACGGTCGTCTTTGTTTTGATATTGCTCGAAACACGAAGTCGAAGTCCGTTTGTTTGTTTTTCAGATATCGGTAGGTAACTTTTTTTCAATACATGCTAGCGACCCAAAACTTGTTTTATCGCATTCAGCGCGTCAAATTACGCCGGAAACGGTCGTCTTTGTTTTGATATTGCTCGAAACACGAAGTCGAAGTCCGTTTGTTTGTTTTTCAGATATCGATTGGTAACTTTTTTTCTATACATGCTAGCGACCTAAAACTTGTTTTATCGCATTCAGCGCGTCAAATTACGCCGGAAACGGTCGTCCTTGTTTTGATATTGCTCGAAACACGAAGTCGAAGTCCGTTTGTTTGTTTTTCAGATATCGATTGGTAACTTTTTTTCTATACATGCTAGCGACCTAAAACTTGTTTTATCGCATTCAGCGCGTCAAATTACGCCGAAAACGGTCGTCTTTGTTTTGATATTGCTCGAAACACGAAGTCGAAGTCCGTTTGTTTGTTTTTCAGATATCGGTTGGTAACTTTTTTTCTATACATGCTACTAACCTAAAACTTGTTTCATCGCATTCAGCGCGTCAAATTACGCCGGAAACGGTCGTCTTTGTTTTGATATTGCTCGAAACACGAAGTCGAAGTCCGTTTGTTTGTTTTTCAGATATCGGTTGGTAACTTTTTTTCTATACATGCCAGCGACCTGAAACTTGTTTTATCGCATTCAGTGCGTCAAATTACGCCGGAAACGGTCGTCTTTGTTTTGATATTGCTCGAAACACGAAGTCGAAGTCCGTTTGTTTGTTTTTCAGATATCGGTTGGTAACTTTTTTTCTATACATGCTAGCGACCTAAAACTTGTTTTATCGCATTCAGCGCGTCAAATTACGCCGGAAACGGCCGTCTTTGTTTTGATATTGCTCGAAACACGAAGTCGAAGTCCGTTTGTTTGTTTTTCAGATATCGGTTGGTAACTTTTTTTCTATTCATGCTAGCGACCTAGAACTTGTTTTATCGCATTCAGCGCGTCAAATTACGCCGAAAACGGTCGTCTTTGTTTTGATATTGCTCGAAACACGAAGTCGAAGTCCGTTTGTTTGTTTTTCAGATATCGGTTGGTAACTTATTTTCTATTCATGCTAGCGACCTAGAACTTGTTTTATCGCATTCAGCGCGTCAAATTACGCCGAAAACGGTCGTCTTTGTTTTGATATTGCTCGAAACACGAAGTCGAAGTCCGTTTGTTTGTTTTTCAGATATCGGTTGGTAACTTATTTTCTATACATGCTAGCGACCTAAAACTTGTTTTATCGCATTCAGCGCGACAAATTACGCCGGAAACGGCCGTCTTTGTTTTGATATTGCTCGAAACACGAAGTCGAAGTCCGTTTGTTTGTTTTTCAGATATCGGTTGGTAACTTTTTTTCTATACATGCTAGCGACCTAAAACTTGTTTTATCGCATTCAGTGCGTCAAATTACGCCGGAAACGGTCGTCTTTGTTTTGATATTGCTCGAAACACGAAGTCGAAGTCCGTTTGTTTGTTTTTCAGATATCGGTTGGTAACTTTTCTTCTATTCATGCTAGCGACCTAAAACTTGTTTGATCGCATTCAGCGCGTCAAATTACGCCGGAAACGGTCGTCTTTGTTTTGATATTGCTCGAAACACGAAGTCGAAGTCCGTTTGTTTGTTTTTCAGATATCGGTTGGTAACTTTTTTTCTATACATGCCAGCGACCTGAAACTTGTTTTATCGCATTCAGTGCGTCAAATTACGCCGGAAACGGTCGTCTTTGTTTTTATATTGCTCGAAACACGAAGTCGAAGTCCGTTTGTTTGTTTTTCAGATATCGGTTGGTAACTTTTTTTCTATACATGCTAGCGACCTAAAACTTGTTTTATCGCATTCAGCGCGTCAAATTACGCCGGAAACGGCCGTCTTTGTTTTGATATTGCTCGAAACACGAAGTCGAAGTCCGTTTGTTTGTTTTTCAGATATCGGTTGGTAACTTTTTTTCTATTCATGCTAGCGACCTAGAACTTGTTTTATCGCATTCAGCGCGTCAAATTACGCCGAAAACGTTCGTCCTTGTTTTGATATTGCTCGAAACACGAAGTCGAAGTCCGTTTGTTTGTTTTTCAGATATCGGTTGGTCACTTTTTTTCTATTCATGCTAGCGACCTAAAACTTGTTTTATCGCATTCAGCGCGTCAAATTACGCCGAAAACGGTCGTCTTTGTTTTGATATTGCTCGAAACACGAAGTCGAAGTCCGTTTGTTTGTTTTTCAGATATCGGTTGGTAACTTTTTTTCTATACATGCTAGCGACCTGAAACTTGTTTTATCGCATTCAGCGCGACAAATTACGCCGGAAACGGCCGTCTTTGTTTTGATATTGCTCGAAACACGAAGTCGAAGTCCGTTTGTTTGTTTTTCAGATATCGGTTGGTAACTTTTTTTCTATACATGCTAGCGACCTAAAACTTGTTTTATCGCATTCAGCGCGTCAAATTACGCCGGAAACGGTCGTCTTTGTTTTGATATTGCTCGAAACACGAAGTCGAAGTCCGTTTGTTTGTTTTTCAGATATCGGTTGGTAACTTTTTTTCTATACATGCTAGCGACCTAAAACTTGTTTTATCGCATTCAGCGCGTCAAATTACGCCGGAAACGGCCGTCTTTGTTTTCATATTGCTCGAAACACGAAGTCGAAGTCCGTTTGTTTGTTTCTCAGATATCGGTTGGTAACTTTTTTTCTATTCATGTTAGCGACCTAAAACTTGTTTTATCGCATTCAGCGCGTCAAATTACGCCGGAAACGGTCGTCTTTGTTTTGATATTGCTCGAAACACGAAGTCGAAGTCCGTTTGTTTGTTTTTCAGATATCGGTTGGTAACTTTTTTTCTATACATGCTAGCGACCTAAAACTTGTTTCATCGCATTCAGCGCGTCAAATTACGCCGGAAACGGTCGTCTTTGTTTTGATATTGCTCGAAACACGAAGTCGAAGTCCGTTTGTTTGTTTTTCAGATATCGGTTGGTAACTTTTTTTCTATACATGCTAGCGACCTAAAACTTGTTTTATCGCATTCAGCGCGTCAAATTACGCCGGAAACGGTCGTCTTTGTTTTGATATTGCTCGAAACACGAAGTCGAAGTCCGTTTGTTTGTTTTTCAGATATCGGTTGGTAACTTTTTTTCTATACATGCTAGCGACCTAAAACTTGTTTGATCGCATTCAGCGCGTCAAATTACGCCGGAAACGGTCGTCCTTGTTTTGATATTGCTCGAAACACGAAGTCAAAGTCCGGTTGTTTGTTTTTCAGATATCGGTTGGTAACTTTTTTTCTATTCATGCTAGCGACCTAAAACTTGTTTTATCGCATCAGCGCGTCAAATTACGCCGGAAACGGTCGTCTTTGTTTTCATATTGCTCGAAACACGAAGTCGAAGTCCGTTTGTTTGTTTTTCAGATATCGGTTGGTAACTTTTTTTCTGTTTATGCTAGCGACCTAAAACTTGTTTTATCGCATTCAGCGCGTCAAATTACGCCGGAAACGGTCGTCTTTGTTTTGATATTGCTCGGAACACGAAGTCGAAGTCCGTTTGTTTGTTTTTCAGATATCGATTGGTAACTTTTTTTCTATACATGCTAGCGACCTAAAACTTGTTTTATCGCATTCAGCGCGTCAAATTACGCTGAAAACGGTTGTCTTTGTTTTGATATTGCTCGGAACACGACGTCGAAGTCCGTTTGTTTGTTTTTCAGATATCGGTTGGTAACTTTTTTTCTATACATGCTAGCGACCTAAAACTTGTTTCATAGCATTCAGCGCGTCAAATTACGCCGGAAACGGTCGTCCTTGTTTTGATATTGCTCGAAACACGAAGTCGAAGTCCGTTTGTTTGTTTTTCAGATATCGGTTGGTCACTTTTTTTCTATACATGCTAGCGACCTGAAACTTGTTTCATCGCATTCAGCGCGTCAAATTACGCCGGAAACGGTCGTCCTTGTTTTGATATTGCTCGAAACACGAAGTCGAAGTCCGTTTGTTTGTTTTTCAGATATCGATTGGTAACTTTTTTTCTATACATGCTAGCGACCTAAAACTTGTTCAATCGCATTCAGCGCGTCAAATTACGCCGAAAACGGTCGTCTTTGTTTTGATATTGCTCAATACACGAAGTCGAAGTCCGTTTGTTTGTTTTTCAGATATCGATTGGTAACTTTTTTTCTATACATGCTAGCGACCTAAAACTTGTATTATCGCATTCAGCGCGTCAAATTACGCCGGAAACGGTCGTCTTTGTTTTGATATTGCTCGGAACACGAAGTCGAAGTCCGTTTGTTTGTTTTTCAGATATCGGTTGGTAACTTTTTTTCTATTCATGCTAGCGACCTAAAACTTGTTTTATCGCATTCAGCGCGTCAAATTACGCCGGAAACGGTCGTCTTTGTTTTGATATTGCTCGAAACACGTAGTCGAAGTCCGTTTGTTTGTTTTTCAGATATCGATTGGTAACTTTTTTTCTATACATGCTAGCGACCTAAAACTTGTTTTATCGCATTCAGCGCGTCAAATTACGCCGGAAACGGTCGTCTTTGTTTTGATATTGCTCGAAACACGAAGTCGAAGTCCGTGTGTTTGTATTTCAGATATCGATTGGTAACTTTTTTTCTATACATGCTAGCGACCTTAAACTTGTTTTATCGCATTCAGCGCGTCAAATTACGCCGGAAACGGTCGTCTTTGTTTTCATATTGCTCGAAACACGAAGTCGAAGTCCGTTTGTTTGTTTTTCAGATATCGGTTGGTAACTTTTCTTCTATTCATGCTAGCGACCTAAAACTTGTTTTATCGCATTCAGCGCGTCAAATTACGCCGGAAACGGTCGTCTTTGTTTCGATATTGCTCGAAACACGAAGTCGAAGTCCGTTTGTTTGTTTTTCAGATATCGATTGGTAACTTTTTTTCTATACATGCTAGCGACCTAAAACTTGTTTTATCGCATTCAGCGCGTCAAATTACGCCGGAAACGGTCGTCTTTGTTTTGATATTGCTCGAAACACGAAGTCGAAGTCCGTTTGTTTGTTTTTCAGATATCGGTAGGTAACTTTTTTTCAATACATGCTAGCGACCCAAAACTTGTTTTATCGCATTCAGCGCGTCAAATTACGCCGGAAACGGTCGTCTTTGTTTTGATATTGCTCGAAACACGAAGTCGAAGTCCGTTTGTTTGTTTTTCAGATATCGATTGGTAACTTTTTTTCTATACATGCTAGCGACCTAAAACTTGTTTTATCGCATTCAGCGCGTCAAATTACGCCGGAAACGGTCGTCCTTGTTTTGATATTGCTCGAAACACGAAGTCGAAGTCCGTTTGTTTGTTTTTCAGATATCGATTGGTAACTTTTTTTCTATACATGCTAGCGACCTAAAACTTGTTTTATCGCATTCAGCGCGTCAAATTACGCCGAAAACGGTCGTCTTTGTTTTGATATTGCTCGAAACACGAAGTCGAAGTCCGTTTGTTTGTTTTTCAGATATCGGTTGGTAACTTTTTTTCTATACATGCTACTAACCTAAAACTTGTTTCATCGCATTCAGCGCGTCAAATTACGCCGGAAACGGTCGTCTTTGTTTTGATATTGCTCGAAACACGAAGTCGAAGTCCGTTTGTTTGTTTTTCAGATATCGGTTGGTAACTTTTTTTCTATACATGCTAGCGACCTAAAACTTGTTTTATCGCATTCAGCGCGTCAAATTACGCCGGAAACGGTCGTCCTTGTTTTGATATTGCTCGAAACACGAAGTCGAAGTCCGTTTGTTTGTTTTTCAGATATCGATTGGTAACTTTTTTTCTATACATGCTAGCGACCTCAAACTTGTTTTATCGCATTCAGCGCGTCAAATTACGCCGGAACCGGTCGTCTTTGTTTTCATATTGCTCGAAACACGAAGTCGAAGTCCGTTTGTTTGTTTTTCAGATATCGGTTGGTAACTTTTTTTCTATTCATGCTAGCGACCTAAAACTTGTTTTATCGCATTCAGCGCGTCAAATTACGCCGGAAACGGTCGTCTTTGTTTTGATATTGCTCGAAACACGAAGTCGAAGTCCGTTTGTTTGTTTTTCAGATATCGGTTGGTAACTTTTTCTCAATACATGCAAGCGACCCAAAACTTGTTTTATCGCATTCAGCGCGTCAAATTACGCCGGAAACGGTCGTCTTTGTTTTGATATTGCTCGAAACACGAAGTCGAAGTCCGTTTGTTTGTTTTTCAGATATCGGTTGGTAACTTTTTTTCTATACATGCTAGCGACCTAAAACTTGTTTTATCGCATTCAGCGCGTCAAATTACGCCGGAAACGGTCGTCCTTGTTTTGATATTGCTCGAAACACGAAGTCGAAGTCCGTTTGTTTGTTTTTCAGATATCGATTGGTAACTTTTTTTCTATACATGCTAGCGACCTAAAACTTGTTTTATCGCATTCAGCGCGTCAAATTACGCCGAAAACGGTCGTCTTTGTTTTGATATTGCTCGAAACACGAAGTCGAAGTCCGTTTGTTTGTTTTTCAGATATCGATTGGTAACTTTTTTTCTATACATGCTAGCGACCTAGAACTTGTTTTATCGCATTCAGCGCGTCAAATTACGCCGGAACCGGTCGTCTTTGTTTTCATATTGCTCGAAACACGAAGTCGAAGTCCGTTTGTTTGTTTTTCAGATATCGGTTGGTAACTTTTTTTCTATTCATGCTAGCGACCTAAAACTTGTTTTATCGCATTCAGCGCGTCAAATTACGCCGGAAACGGTCGTCTTTGTTCTGATATTGCTCGGAACACGAAGTCGAAGTCCGTTTGTTTGTTTTTCAGATATCGGTTGGTAACTTTTTTTCAATACATGCTAGCGACCCAAAACTTGTTTTATCGCATTCAGCGCGTCAAATTACGCCGGAAACGGTCGTCTTTGTTTTGATATTGCTCGAAACACGAAGTCGAAGTCCGTTTGTTTGTTTTTCAGATATCGGTTGGTAACTTTTTTTCTATACATGCTAGCGACCTAAAACTTGTTTTATCGCATTCAGCGCGTCAAATTACGCCGGAAACGGCCGTCTTTGTTTTGATATTGCTCGAAACACGAAGTCGAAGTCCGTTTGTTTGTTTTTCAGATATCGGTTGGTAACTTTTTTTCTATTCATGCTAGCGACCTAAGACTTGTTTTATCGCATTTAGCGCGTCAAATTACGCCGGAAACGTTCGTCCTTGTTTTGATATTGCTCGAAACACGGAGTCGAAGTCCGTTTGTTTGTTTTTCAGATATCGGTTGGTAACTTTTTTTCTATTCATGCTAGCGACCTAAAACTTGTTTTATCGCATTCAGCGCGTCAAATTACGCCGAAAACGTTCGTCTTTGTTTTGATATTGCTTGAAAGACGAAGTCGAAGTCCGTTTGTTTGTTTTTCAGATATCGGTTGGTAACTTTTTTTCTATACATGCTAGCGACCTAAAACTTGTTTTATCGCATTCAGTGCGTCAAATTACGCCGGAAACGGTCGTCTTTGTTTTGATATTGCTCGAAACACGAAGTCGAAGTCCGTTTGTTTGTTTTTCAGATATCGGTTGGTAACTTTTCTTCTATTCATGCTAGCGACCTAAAACTTGTTTGATCGCATTCAGCGCGTCAAATTACGCCGGAAACGGTCGTCTTTGTTTTGATATTGCTCGAAACACGAAGTCGAAGTCCGTTTGTTTGTTTTTCAGATATCGATTGGTAACTTTTTTTCTATACATGCTAGCGACCTAAAACTTGTTTTATCGCATTCAGCGCGTCAAATTACGCCGGAAACGGTCGTCTTTGTTTTGATATTGCTCGAAACACGAAGTCGAAGTCCGTTTGTTTGTTTTTCAGATATCGATTGGTAACTTTTTTTCCATACATGCTAGCGACCTAAAACTTGTTTTATCGCATTCAGCGCGTCAAATTACGCCGGAAACGGTCGTCTTTGTTTTCATATTGCTCGAAACACGAAGTCGAAGTCCGTTTGTTTGTTTTTCAGATATCGGTTGGTAACTTTTCTTCTATTCATGCTAGCGACCTAAAACTTGTTTTATCGCATTCAGCGCGTCAAATTACGCCGGAAACGGTCGTCTTTGTTTTGATATTGCTCGAAACACGAAGTCGAAGTCCGTTTGTTTGTTTTTCAGATATCGATTGGTAACTTTTTTTCTATACATGCTAGCGACCTAAAACTTGTTTTATCGCATTCAGCGCGTCAAATTACGCCGAAAACGGTCGTCTTTGTTTTGATATTGCTCGAAACACGAAGTCGAAGTCCGTTAGTTTGTTTTTCAGATATCGGTTGGTAACTTTTTTTCTATACATGCTACTAACCTAAAACTTGTTCCATCGCATTCAGCGCGTCAAATTACGCCGGAAACGGTCGTCTTTGTTTTGATATCGCTCGAAACACGAAGTCGAAGTCCGTTTGTTTGTTTTTCAGATATCGGTTGGTAACTTTTTTTCTATACATGCTAGCGACCTAAAACTTGTTTTATCGCATTCAGCGCGTCAAATTACGCCGGAAACGGTCGTCTTTGTTTTGATATCGCTCGAAACACGAAGTCGAAGTCCGTTTGTTTGTTTTTCAGATATCGGTTGGTAACTTTTTTTCTATACATGCTAGCGACCTAAAACTTGTTTTATCGCATTCAGCGCGTCAAATTACGCCGGAAACGGTCGTCCTTGTTTTGATATTGCTCGAAACACGAAGTCGAAGTCCGTTTGTTTGTTTTTCAGATATCGATTGGTAACTTTTTTTCTATACATGCTAGCGACCTAAAACTTGTTTTATCGCATTCAGCGCGTCAAATTACGCCGAAAACGGTCGTCTTTGTTTTGATATTGCTCGAAACACGAAGTCGAAGTCCGTTTGTTTGTTTTTCAGATATCGATTGGTAACTTTTTTTCTATACATGCTAGCGACCTAGAACTTGTTTTATCGCATTCAGCGCGTCAAATTACGCCGGAACCGGTCGTCTTTGTTTTCATATTGCTCGAAACACGAAGTCGAAGTCCGTTTGTTTGTTTTTCAGATATCGGTTGGTAACTTTTTTTCTATTCATGCTAGCGACCTAAAACTTGTTTTATCGCATTCAGCGCGTCAAATTACGCCGGAAACGGTCGTCTTTGTTTTGATATTGCTCGAAACACGAAGTCGAAGTCCGTTTGTTTGTTTTTCAGATATCGGTTGGTAACTTTTTTTCAATACATGCTAGCGACCCAAAACTTGTTTTATCGCATTCAGCGCGTCAAATTACGCCGGAAACGGTCGTCTTTGTTTTGATATTGCTCGAAACACGAAGTCGAAGTCCGTTTGTTTGTTTTTCAGATATCGGTTGGTAACTTTTTTTCTATACATGCGAGCGACCTAAAACTTGTTTTATCGCATTCAGCGCGTCAAATTACGCCGGAAACGGTCGTCTTTGTTTTGATATTGCTCGAAACACGAAGTCGAAGTCCGTTTGTTTGTTTTTCAGATATCGGTTGGTAATTTTTTTTCTATACATGCTAGCGACCTAAAACTTGTTTTATCGCATTCAGCGCGTCAAATTACGCCGGAAACGGTCGTCCTTGTTTTGATATTGCTCGAAACACGAAGTCGAAGTCCGTTTGTTTGTTTTTCAGATATCGATTGGTAACTTTTTTTCTATACATGCTAGCGACCTAAAACTTGTTTTATCGCATTCAGCGCGTCAAATTACGCCGAAAACGGTCGTCTTTGTTTTGATATTGCTCGAAACACGAAGTCGAAGTCGGTGTGTTTGTATTTCAGATATCGATTGGTAACCTTTTTTCTATACATGCTAGCGACCTAAAACTTGTTTTATCGCATTCAGCGCGTCAAATTACGCCGGAAACGGTCGTCTTTGTTTTCATATTGCTCGAAACACGAAGTCGAAGTCCGTTTGTTTGTTTTTCAGATATCGGTTGGTAACTTTTCTTCTATTCATGCTAGCGACCTAAAACTTGTTTTATCGCATTCAGCGCGTCAAATTACGCCGGAAACGGTCGTCTTTGTTTTGATATTGCTCGAAACACGGAGTCGAAGTCCGTTTGTTTGTTTTTCAGATATCGGTTGGTAACTTTTTTTCAATACATGCTAGCGACCCAAAACTTGTTTTATCGCATTCAGCGCGTCAAATTACGCCGAAAACGTTCGTCTTTGTTTTGATATTGCTCGAAAGACGAAGTCGAAGTCCGTTTGTTTGTTTTTCAGATATCGGTTGGTAACTTTTTTTCTATACATGCTAGCGACCTAAAACTTGTTTTATCGCATTCAGTGCGTCAAATTACGCCGGAAACGGTCGTCTTTGTTTTGATATTGCTCGAAACACGAAGTCGAAGTCCGTTTGTTTGTTTTTCAGATATCGGTTGGTAACTTTTCTTCTATTTATGCTAGCGACCTAAAACTTGTTTGATCGCATTCAGCGCGTCAAATTACGCCGGAAACGGTCGTCTTTGTTTTGATATTGCTCGAAACACGAAGTCGAAGTCCGTTTGTTTGTTTTTCAGATATCGATTGGTAACTTTTTTTCTATACATGCTAGCGACCTAAAACTTGTTTTATCGCATTCAGCGCGTCAAATTACGCCGGAAACGGTCGTCTTTGTTTTGATATTGCTCGAAACACGAAGTCGAAGTCGGTGTGTTTGTATTTCAGATATCGATTGGTAACTTTTTTTCTATACATGCTAGCGACCTAAAACTTGTTTTATCGCATTCAGCGCGTCAAATTACGCCGGAAACGGTCGTCTTTGTTTTGATATTGCTCGAAACACGAAGTCGAAGTCCGTTTGTTTGTTTTTCAGATATCGATTGGTAACTTTTTTTCTATACATGCTAGCGACCTAAAACTTGTTTTATCGCATTCAGCGCGTCAAATTACGCCGAAAACGGTCGTCTTTGTTTTGATATTGCTCGAAACACGAAGTCGAAGTCCGTTTGTTTGTTTTTCAGATATCGGTTGGTAACTTTTTTTCTATACATGCTACTAACCTAAAACTTGTTTCATCGCATTCAGCGCGTCAAATTACGCCGGAAACGGTCGTCTTTGTTTTGATATTGCTCGAAACACGAAGTCGAAGTCCGTTTGTTTGTTTTTCAGATATCGGTTGGTAACTTTTTTTCTATACATGCTAGCGACCTAAAACTTGTTTTATCGCATTCAGCGCGTCAAATTACGCCGGAAACGGTCGTCCTTGTTTTGATATTGCTCGAAACACGAAGTCGAAGTCGGTGTGTTTGTATTTCAGATATCGATTGGTAACCTTTTTTCTATACATGCTAGCGACCTAAAACTTGTTTTATCGCATTCAGCGCGTCAAATTACGCCGGAAACGGTCGTCTTTGTTTTCATATTGCTCGAAACACGAAGTCGAAGTCCGTTTGTTTGTTTTTCAGATATCGGTTGGTAACTTTTCTTCTATTCATGCTAGCGACCTAAAACTTGTTTTATCGCATTCAGCGCGTCAAATTACGCCGGAAACGGTCGTCTTTGTTTTGATATTGCTCGAAACACGAAGTCGAAGTCCGTTTGTTTGTTTTTCAGATATCGGTTGGTAACTTTTTTTCAATACATGCTAGCGACCCAAAACTTGTTTTATCGCATTCAGCGCGTCAAATTACGCCGAAAACGTTCGTCTTTGTTTTGATATTGCTCGAAAGACGAAGTCGAAGTCCGTTTGTTTGTTTTTCAGATATCGGTTGGTAACTTTTTTTCTATACATGCTAGCGACCTAAAACTTGTTTTATCGCATTCAGTGCGTCAAATTACGCCGGAAACGGTCGTCTTTGTTTTGATATTGCTCGAAACACGAAGTCGAAGTCCGTTTGTTTGTTTTTCAGATATCGGTTGGTAACTTTTCTTCTATTCATGCTAGCGACCTAAAACTTGTTTGATCGCATTCAGCGCGTCAAATTACGCCGGAAACGGTCGTCTTTGTTTTGATATTGCTCGAAACACGAAGTCGAAGTCCGTTTGTTTGTTTTTCAGATATCGATTGGTAACTTTTTTTCTATACATGCTAGCGACCTAAAACTTGTTTTATCGCATTCAGCGCGTCAAATTACGCCGGAAACGGTCGTCTTTGTTTTGATATTGCTCGAAACACGAAGTCGAAGTCGGTGTGTTTGTATTTCAGATATCGATTGGTAACTTTTTTTCTATACATGCTAGCGACCTAAAACTTGTTTTATCGCATTCAGCGCGTCAAATTACGCCGGAAACGGTCGTCTTTGTTTTGATATTGCTCGAAACACGAAGTCGAAGTCCGTTTGTTTGTTTTTCAGATATCGATTGGTAACTTTTTTTCTATACATGCTAGCGACCTAAAACTTGTTTTATCGCATTCAGCGCGTCAAATTACGCCGAAAACGGTCGTCTTTGTTTTGATATTGCTCGAAACACGAAGTCGAAGTCCGTTTGTTTGTTTTTCAGATATCGGTTGGTAACTTTTTTTCTATACATGCTACTAACCTAAAACTTGTTTCATCGCATTCAGCGCGTCAAATTACGCCGGAAACGGTCGTCTTTGTTTTGATATTGCTCGAAACACGAAGTCGAAGTCCGTTTGTTTGTTTTTCAGATATCGGTTGGTAACTTTTTTTCTATACATGCTAGCGACCTAAAACTTGTTTTATCGCATTCAGCGCGTCAAATTACGCCGGAAACGGTCGTCCTTGTTCTGATATTGCTCGAAACACGAAGTCGAAGTCCGTTTGTTTGTTTTTCAGATATCGATTGGTAACTTTTTTTCTATACATGCTAGCGACCTAAAACTTGTTTTATCGCATTCAGCGCGTCAAATTACGCCGGAAACGGTCGTCTTTGTTTTGATATTGCTCGAAACACGAAGTCGAAGTCGGTGTGTTTGTATTTCAGATATCGATTGGTAACTTTTTTTCTATACATGCTAGCGACCTAAAACTTGTTTTATCGCATTCAGCGCGTCAAATTACGCCGGAAACGGTCGTCTTTGTTTTGATATTGCTCGAAACACGAAGTCGAAGTCCGTTTGTTTGTTTTTCAGATATCGATTGGTAACTTTTTTTCTATACATGCTAGCGACCTAAAACTTGTTTTATCGCATTCAGCGCGTCAAATTACGCCGAAAACGGTCGTCTTTGTTTTGATATTGCTCGAAACACGAAGTCGAAGTCCGTTTGTTTGTTTTTCAGATATCGATTGGTAACTTTTTTTCTATACATGCTAGCGACCTAGAACTTGTTTTATCGCATTCAGCGCGTCAAATTACGCCGGAACCGGTCGTCTTTGTTTTCATATTGCTCGAAACACGAAGTCGAAGTCCGTTTGTTTGTTTTTCAGATATCGGTTGGTAACTTTTTTTCTATTCATGCTAGCGACCTAAAACTTGTTTTATCGCATTCAGCGCGTCAAATTACGCCGGAAACGGTCGTCTTTGTTTTGATATTGCTCGAAACACGAAGTCGAAGTCGGTGTGTTTGTATTTCAGATATCGATTGGTAACTTTTTTTCTATACATGCTAGCGACCTAAAACTTGTTTTATCGCATTCAGCGCGTCAAATTACGCCGGAAACGGTCGTCTTTGTTTTCATATTGCTCGAAACACGAAGTCGAAGTCCGTTTGTTTGTTTTTCAGATATCGGTTGGTAACTTTTCTTCTATTCATGCTAGCGACCTAAAACTTGTTTTATCGCATTCAGCGCGTCAAATTACGCCGGAAACGGTCGTCTTTGTTTTGATATTGCTCGAAACACGAAGTCGAAGTCCGTTTGTTTGTTTTTCAGATATCGATTGGTAACTTTTTTTCTATACATGCTAGCGACCTAAAACTCGTTTTATCGCATTCAGCGCGTCAAATTACGCCGAAAACGGTCGTCTTTGTTTTGATATTGCTCGAAACACGAAGTCGAAGTCCGTTTGTTTGTTTTTCAGATATCGGTTGGTAACTTTTTTTCTATACATGCTACTAACCTAAAACTTGTTTCATCGCATTCAGCGCGTCAAATTACGCCGGAAACGGTCGTCTTTGTTTTGATATTGCTCGAAACACGAAGTCGAAGTCCGTTTGTTTGTTTTTCAGATATCGGTTGGTAACTTTTTTTCTATACATGCTAGCGACCTAAAACTTGTTTTATCGCATTCAGCGCGTCAAATTACGCCGGAAACGGTCGTCCTTGTTTTGATATTGCTCGAAACACGAAGTCGAAGTCCGTTTGTTTGTTTTTCAGATATCGATTGGTAACTTTTTTTCTATACATGCTAGCGACCTAAAACTTGTTTTCTCGCATTCAGCGCGTCAAATTACGCCGAAAACGGTCGTCTTTGTTTTGATATTGCTCGAAACACGAAGTCGAAGTCCGTTTGTTTGTTTTTCAGATATCGATTGGTAACTTTTTTTCTATACATGCTAGCGACCTAGAACTTGTTTTATCGCATTCAGCGCGTCAAATTACGCCGGAACCGGTCGTCTTTGTTTTCATATTGCTCGAAACACGAAGTCGAAGTCCGTTTGTTTGTTTTTCAGATATCGGTTGGTAACTTTTTTTCTATTCATGCTAGCGACCTAAAACTTGTTTAATCGCATTCAGCGCGTCAAATTACGCCGGAAACGGTCGTCTTTGTTTTGATATTGCTCGAAACACGAAGTCGAAGTCCGTTTGTTTGTTTTTCAGATATCGGTTGGTAACTTTTTTTCTATACATGCTAGCGACCTAAAACTTGTTTTATCGCATTCAGCGCGTCAAATTACGCCGAAAACGGTCGTCTTTGTTTTGATATTGCTCGAAACACGAAGTCGAAGTCGGTGTGTTTGTATTTCAGATATCGATTGGTAACTTTTTTTCTATACATGCTAGCGACCTAAAACTTGTTTTATCGCATTCAGCGCGTCAAATTACGCCGGAAACGGTCGTCTTTGTTTTCATATTGCTCGAAACACGAAGTCGAAGTCCGTTTGTTTGTTTTTCAGATATCGGTTGGTAACTTTTCTTCTATTCATGCTAGCGACCTAAAACTTGTTTTATCGCATTCAGCGCGTCAAATTACGCCGGAAACGGTCGTCTTTGTTTTGATATTGCTCGAAACACGAAGTCGAAGTCCGTTTGTTTGTTTTTCAGATATCGGTTGGTAACTTTTTTTCAATACATGCTAGCAACCCAAAACTTGTTTTATCGCATTCAGCGCGTCAAATTACGCCGAAAACGTTCGTCTTTGTTTTGATATTGCTCGAAAGACGAAGTCGAAGTCCGTTTGTTTGTTTTTCAGATATCGGTTGGTAACTTTTTTTCTATACATGCTAGCGACCTAAAACTTGTTTTATCGCATTCAGTGCGTCAAATTACGCCGGAAACGGTCGTCTTTGTTTTGATATTGCTCGAAACACGAAGTCGAAGTCCGTTTGTTTGTTTTTCAGATATCGGTTGGTAACTTTTCTTCTATTCATGCTAGCGACCTAAAACTTGTTTGATCGCATTCAGCGCGTCAAATTACGCCGGAAACGGTCGTCTTTGTTTTGATATTGCTCGAAACACGAAGTCGAAGTCCGTTTGTTTGTTTTTCAGATATCGGTTGGTAACTTTTTTTCTATACATGCTAGCGACCTAAAACTTGTTTTATCGCATTCAGCGCGTCAAATTACGCCGGAAACGGTCGTCCTTGTTTTGATATTGCTCGAAACACGAAGTCGAAGTCCGTTTGTTTGTTTTTCAGATATCGATTGGTAACTTTTTTTCTATACATGCTAGCGACCTAAAACTTGTTTTATCGCATTCAGCGCGTCAAATTACGCCGGAAACGGTCGTCTTTGTTTTGATATTGCTCGAAACACGAAGTCGAAGTCGGTGTGTTTGTATTTCAGATATCGATTGGTAACTTTTTTTCTATACATGCTAGCGACCTAAAACTTGTTTTATCGCATTCAGCGCGTCAAATTACGCCGGAAACGGTCGTCTTTGTTTTGATATTGCTCGAAACACGAAGTCGAAGTCCGTTTGTTTGTTTTTCAGATATCGATTGGTAACTTTTTTTCTATACATGCTAGCGACCTAAAACTTGTTTTATCGCATTCAGCGCGTCAAATTACGCCGAAAACGGTCGTCTTTGTTTTGATATTGCTCGAAACACGAAGTCGAAGTCCGTTTGTTTGTTTTTCAGATATCGATTGGTAACTTTTTTTCTATACATGCTAGCGACCTAGAACTTGTTTTATCGCATTCAGCGCGTCAAATTACGCCGGAACCGGTCGTCTTTGTTTTCATATTGCTCGAAACACGAAGTCGAAGTCCGTTTGTTTGTTTTTCAGATATCGGTTGGTAACTTTTTTTCTATTCATGCTAGCGACCTAAAACTTGTTTTATCGCATTCAGCGCGTCAAATTACGCCGGAAACGGTCGTCTTTGTTTTGATATTGCTCGAAACACGAAGTCGAAGTCGGTGTGTTTGTATTTCAGATATCGATTGGTAACTTTTTTTCTATACATGCTAGCGACCTAAAACTTGTTTTATCGCATTCAGCGCGTCAAATTACGCCGGAAACGGTCGTCTTTGTTTTCATATTGCTCGAAACACGAAGTCGAAGTCCGTTTGTTTGTTTTTCAGATATCGGTTGGTAACTTTTCTTCTATTCATGCTAGCGACCTAAAACTTGTTTTATCGCATTCAGCGCGTCAAATTACGCCGGAAACGGTCGTCTTTGTTTTGATATTGCTCGAAACACGAAGTCGAAGTCCGTTTGTTTGTTTTTCAGATATCGATTGGTAACTTTTTTTCTATACATGCTAGCGACCTAAAACTTGTTTTATCGCATTCAGCGCGTCAAATTACGCCGAAAACGGTCGTCTTTGTTTTGATATTGCTCGAAACACGAAGTCGAAGTCCGTTTGTTTGTTTTTCAGATATCGGTTGGTAACTTTTTTTCTATACATGCTACTAACCTAAAACTTGTTTCATCGCATTCAGCGCGTCAAATTACGCCGGAAACGGTCGTCTTTGTTTTGATATTGCTCGAAACACGAAGTCGAAGTCCGTTTGTTTGTTTTTCAGATATCGGTTGGTAACTTTTTTTCTATACATGCTAGCGACCTAAAACTTGTTTTATCGCATTCAGCGCGTCAAATTACGCCGGAAACGGTCGTCCTTGTTTTGATATTGCTCGAAACACGAAGTCGAAGTCCGTTTGTTTGTTTTTCAGATATCGATTGGTAACTTTTTTTCTATACATGCTAGCGACCTAAAACTTGTTTTATCGCATTCAGCGCGTCAAATTACGCCGAAAACGGTCGTCTTTGTTTTGATATTGCTCGAAACACGAAGTCGAAGTCCGTTTGTTTGTTTTTCAGATATCGATTGGTAACTTTTTTTCTATACATGCTAGCGACCTAGAACTTGTTTTATCGCATTCAGCGCGTCAAATTACGCCGGAACCGGTCGTCTTTGTTTTCATATTGCTCGAAACACGAAGTCGAAGTCCGTTTGTTTGTTTTTCAGATATCGGTTGGTAACTTTTTTTCTATTCATGCTAGCGACCTAAAACTTGTTTAATCGCATTCAGCGCGTCAAATTACGCCGGAAACGGTCGTCTTTGTTTTGATATTGCTCGAAACACGAAGTCGAAGTCCGTTTGTTTGTTTTTCAGATATCGGTTGGTAACTTTTTTTCTATACATGCTAGCGACCTAAAACTTGTTTTATCGCATTCAGCGCGTCAAATTACGCCGAAAACGGTCGTCTTTGTTTTGATATTGCTCGAAACACGAAGTCGAAGTCGGTGTGTTTGTATTTCAGATATCGATTGGTAACTTTTTTTCTATACATGCTAGCGACCTAAAACTTGTTTTATCGCATTCAGCGCGTCAAATTACGCCGGAAACGGTCGTCTTTGTTTTCATATTGCTCGAAACACGAAGTCGAAGTCCGTTTGTTTGTTTTTCAGATATCGGTTGGTAACTTTTCTTCTATTCATGCTAGCGACCTAAAACTTGTTTTATCGCATTCAGCGCGTCAAATTACGCCGGAAACGGTCGTCTTTGTTTTGATATTGCTCGAAACACGAAGTCGAAGTCCGTTTGTTTGTTTTTCAGATATCGGTTGGTAACTTTTTTTCAATACATGCTAGCGACCCAAAACTTGTTTTATCGCATTCAGCGCGTCAAATTACGCCGAAAACGTTCGTCTTTGTTTTGATATTGCTCGAAAGACGAAGTCGAAGTCCGTTTGTTTGTTTTTCAGATATCGGTTGGTAACTTTTTTTCTATACATGCTAGCGACCTAAAACTTGTTTTATCGCATTCAGTGCGTCAAATTACGCCGGAAACGGTCGTCTTTGTTTTGATATTGCTCGAAACACGAAGTCGAAGTCCGTTTGTTTGTTTTTCAGATATCGGTTGGTAACTTTTCTTCTATTCATGCTAGCGACCTAAAACTTGTTTGATCGCATTCAGCGCGTCAAATTACGCCGGAAACGGTCGTCTTTGTTTTGATATTGCTCGAAACACGAAGTCGAAGTCCGTTTGTTTGTTTTTCAGATATCGATTGGTAACTTTTTTTCCATACATGCTAGCGACCTAAAACTTGTTTTATCGCATTCAGCGCGTCAAATTACGCCGGAAACGGTCGTCTTTGTTTTGATATTGCTCGAAACACGAAGTCGAAGTCGGTGTGTTTGTATTTCAGATATCGATTGGTAACTTTTTTTCTATACATGCTAGCGACCTAAAACTTGTTTTATCGCATTCAGCGCGTCAAATTACGCCGGAAACGGTCGTCTTTGTTTTGATATTGCTCGAAACACGAAGTCGAAGTCCGTTTGTTTGTTTTTCAGATATCGGTTGGTAACTTTTTTTCAATACATGCTAGCGACCCAAAACTTGTTTTATCGCATTCAGCGCGTCAAATTACGCCGAAAACGTTCGTCTTTGTTTTGATATTGCTCGAAAGACGAAGTCGAAGTCCGTTTGTTTGTTTTTCAGATATCGGTTGGTAACTTTTTTTCTATACATGCTAGCGACCTAAAACTTGTTTTATCGCATTCAGTGCGTCAAATTACGCCGGAAACGGTCGTCTTTGTTTTGATATTGCTCGAAACACGAAGTCGAAGTCCGTTTGTTTGTTTTTCAGATATCGGTTGGTAACTTTTCTTCTATTCATGCTAGCGACCTAAAACTTGTTTGATCGCATTCAGCGCGTCAAATTACGCCGGAAACGGTCGTCTTTGTTTTGATATTGCTCGAAACACGAAGTCGAAGTCCGTTTGTTTGTTTTTCAGATATCGATTGGTAACTTTTTTTCCATACATGCTAGCGACCTAAAACTTGTTTTATCGCATTCAGCGCGTCAAATTACGCCGGAAACGGTCGTCTTTGTTTTGATATTGCTCGAAACACGAAGTCGAAGTCGGTGTGTTTGTATTTCAGATATCGATTGGTAACTTTTTTTCTATACATGCTAGCGACCTAAAACTTGTTTTATCGCATTCAGCGCGTCAAATTACGCCGGAAACGGTCGTCTTTGTTTTCATATTGCTCGAAACACGAAGTCGAAGTCCGTTTGTTTGTTTTTCAGATATCGGTTGGTAACTTTTCTTCTATTCATGCTAGCGACCTAAAACTTGTTTTATCGCATTCAGCGCGTCAAATTACGCCGGAAACGGTCGTCTTTGTTTTGATATTGCTCGAAACACGAAGTCGAAGTCCGTTTGTTTGTTTTTCAGATATCGATTGGTAACTTTTTTTCTATACATGCCAGCGACCTAAAACTTGTTTTATCGCATTCAGCGCGTCAAATTACGCCGAAAACGGTCGTCTTTGTTTTGATATTGCTCGAAACACGAAGTCGAAGTCCGTTTGTTTGTTTTTCAGATATCGGTTGGTAACTTTTTTTCTATACATGCTACTAACCTAAAACTTGTTTCATCGCATTCAGCGCGTCAAATTACGCCGGAAACGGTCGTCCTTGTTTTGATATTGCTCGAAACACGAAGTCGAAGTCCGTTTGTTTGTTTTTCAGATATCGGTTGGTAACTTTTTTTCTATACATGCTAGCGACCTAAAACTTGTTTTATCGCATTCAGCGCGTCAAATTACGCCGGAAACGGTCGTCCTTGTTTTGATATTGCTCGAAACACGAAGTCGAAGTCCGTTTGTTTGTTTTTCAGATATCGATTGGTAACTTTTTTTCTATACATGCTAGCGACCTAAAACTTGTTTTATCGCATTCAGCGCGTCAAATTACGCCGAAAACGGTCGTCTTTGTTTTGATATTGCTCGAAACACGAAGTCGAAGTCCGTTTGTTTGTTTTTCAGATATCGATTGGTAACTTTTTTTCTATACATGCTAGCGACCTAGAACTTGTTTTATCGCATTCAGCGCGTCAAATTACGCCGGAACCGGTCGTCTTTGTTTTCATATTGCTCGAAACACGAAGTCGAAGTCCGTTTGTTTGTTTTTCAGATATCGGTTGGTAACTTTTTTTCTATTCATGCTAGCGACCTAAAACTTGTTTTATCGCATTCAGCGCGTCAAATTACGCCGGAAACGGTCGTCTTTGTTTTGATATTGCTCGAAACACGAAGTCGAAGTCCGTTTGTTTGTTTTTCAGATATCGGTTGGTAACTTTTTTTCAATACATGCTAGCGACCCAAAACTTGTTTTATCGCATTCAGCGCGTCAAATTACGCCGGAAACGGTCGTCTTTGTTTTGATATTGCTCGAAACACGAAGTCGAAGTCCGTTTGTTTGTTTTTCAGATATCGGTTGGTAACTTTTTTTCTATACATGCTAGCGACCTAAAACTTGTTTTATCGCATTCAGCGCGTCAAATTACGCCGAAAACGGTCGTCTTTGTTTTGATATTGCTCGAAACACGAAGTCGAAGTCGGTGTGTTTGTATTTCAGATATCGATTGGTAACTTTTTTTCTATACATGCTAGCGACCTAAAACTTGTTTTATCGCATTCAGCGCGTCAAATTACGCCGGAAACGGTCGTCTTTGTTTTCATATTGCTCGAAACACGAAGTCGAAGTCCGTTTGTTTGTTTTTCAGATATCGATTGGTAACTTTTTTTCTATACATGCTAGCGACCTAAAACTTGTTTTATCGCATTCAGCGCGTCAAATTACGCCGAAAACGGTCGTCTTTGTTTTGATATTGCTCGAAACACGAAGTCGAAGTCCGTTTGTTTGTTTTTCAGATATCGGTTGGTAACTTTTTTTCTATACATGCTACTAACCTAAAACTTGTTTCATCGCATTCAGCGCGTCAAATTACGCCGGAAACGGTCGTCTTTGTTTTGATATTGCTCGAAACACGAAGTCGAAGTCCGTTTGTTTGTTTTTCAGATATCGGTTGGTAACTTTTTTTCTATACATGCTAGCGACCTAAAACTTGTTTTATCGCATTCAGCGCGTCAAATTACGCCGGAAACGGTCGTCCTTGTTTTGATATTGCTCGAAACACGAAGTCGAAGTCCGTTTGTTTGTTTTTCAGATATCGATTGGTAACTTTTTTTCTATACATGCTAGCGACCTAAAACTTGTTTTATCGCATTCAGCGCGTCAAATTACGCCGAAAACGGTCGTCTTTGTTTTGATATTGCTCGAAACACGAAGTCGAAGTCCGTTTGTTTGTTTTTCAGATATCGATTGGTAACTTTTTTTCTATACATGCTAGCGACCTAGAACTTGTTTTATCGCATTCAGCGCGTCAAATTACGCCGGAACCGGTCGTCTTTGTTTTGATATTGCTCGAAACACGAAGTCGAAGTCCGTTTGTTTGTTTTTCAGATATCGGTTGGTAACTTTTTTTCTATTCATGCTAGCGACCTAAAACTTGTTTTATCGCATTCAGCGCGTCAAATTACGCCGGAAACGGTCGTCTTTGTTTTGATATTGCTCGAAACACGAAGTCGAAGTCCGTTTGTTTGTTTTTCAGATATCGGTTGGTAACTTTTTTTCAATACATGCTAGCGACCCAAAACTTGTTTTATCGCATTCAGCGCGTCAAATTACGCCGGAAACGGTCGTCTTTGTTTTGATATTGCTCGAAACACGAAGTCGAAGTCCGTTTGTTTGTTTTTCAGATATCGGTTGGTAACTTTTTTTCTATACATGCTAGCGACCTAAAACTTGTTTTATCGCATTCAGCGCGTCAAATTACGCCGGAAACGGTCGTCTTTGTTTTGATATTGCTCGAAACACGAAGTCGAAGTCCGTTTGTTTGTTTTTCAGATATCGATTGGTAACTTTTTTTCTATACATGCTAGCGACCTAAAACTTGTTTTATCGCATTCAGCGCGTCAAATTACGCCGGAAACGGTCGTCTTTGTTTTGATATTGCTCGAAACACGAAGTCGAAGTCGGTGTGTTTGTATTTCAGATATCGATTGGTAACTTTTTTTCTATACATGCTAGCGACCTAAAACTTGTTTTATCGCATTCAGCGCGTCAAATTACGCCGGAAACGGTCGTCTTTGTTTTCATATTGCTCGAAACACGAAGTCGAAGTCCGTTTGTTTGTTTTTCAGATATCGGTTGGTAACTTTTCTTCTATTCATGCTAGCGACCTAAAACTTGTTTTATCGCATTCAGCGCGTCAAATTACGCCGGAAACGGTCGTCTTTGTTTTGATATTGCTCGAAACACGAAGTCGAAGTCCGTTTGTTTGTTTTTCAGATATCGGTTGGTAACTTTTTTTCAATACATGCTAGCGACCCAAAACTTGTTTTATCGCATTCAGCGCGTCAAATTACGCCGAAAACGTTCGTCTTTGTTTTGATATTGCTCGAAAGACGAAGTCGAAGTCCGTTTGTTTGTTTTTCAGATATCGGTTGGTAACTTTTTTTCTATACATGCTAGCGACCTAAAACTTGTTTTATCGCATTCAGTGCGTCAAATTACGCCGGAAACGGTCGTCTTTGTTTTGATATTGCTCGAAACACGAAGTCGAAGTCCGTTTGTTTGTTTTTCAGATATCGGTTGGTAACTTTTCTTCTATTCATGCTAGCGACCTAAAACTTGTTTGATCGCATTCAGCGCGTCAAATTACGCCGGAAACGGTCGTCTTTGTTTTGATATTGCTCGAAACACGAAGTCGAAGTCCGTTTGTTTGTTTTTCAGATATCGATTGGTAACTTTTTTTCTATACATGCTAGCGACCTAAAACTTGTTTTATCGCATTCAGCGCGTCAAATTACGCCGGAAACGGTCGTCTTTGTTTTGATATTGCTCGAAACACGAAGTCGAAGTCGGTGTGTTTGTATTTCAGATATCGATTGGTAACTTTTTTTCTATACATGCTAGCGACCTAAAACTTGTTTTATCGCATTCAGCGCGTCAAATTACGCCGGAAACGGTCGTCTTTGTTTTCATATTGCTCGAAACACGAAGTCGAAGTCCGTTTGTTTGTTTTTCAGATATCGGTTGGTAACTTTTCTTCTATTCATGCTAGCGACCTAAAACTTGTTTTATCGCATTCAGCGCGTCAAATTACGCCGGAAACGGTCGTCTTTGTTTTGATATTGCTCGAAACACGAAGTCGAAGTCCGTTTGTTTGTTTTTCAGATATCGATTGGTAACTTTTTTTCTATACATGCCAGCGACCTAAAACTTGTTTTATCGCATTCAGCGCGTCAAATTACGCCGAAAACGGTCGTCTTTGTTTTGATATTGCTCGAAACACGAAGTCGAAGTCCGTTTGTTTGTTTTTCAGATATCGGTTGGTAACTTTTTTTCTATACATGCTACTAACCTAAAACTTGTTTCATCGCATTCAGCGCGTCAAATTACGCCGGAAACGGTCGTCCTTGTTTTGATATTGCTCGAAACACGAAGTCGAAGTCCGTTTGTTTGTTTTTCAGATATCGGTTGGTAACTTTTTTTCTATACATGCTAGCGACCTAAAACTTGTTTTATCGCATTCAGCGCGTCAAATTACGCCGGAAACGGTCGTCTTTGTTTTGATATTGCTCGAAACACGAAGTCGAAGTCCGTTTGTTTGTTTTTCAGATATCGGTTGGTAACTTTTTTTCAATACATGCTAGCGACCCAAAACTTGTTTTATCGCATTCAGCGCGTCAAATTACGCCGGAAACGGTCGTCTTTGTTTTGATATTGCTCGAAACACGAAGTCGAAGTCCGTTTGTTTGTTTTTCAGATATCGGTTGGTAACTTTTTTTCTATACATGCTAGCGACCTAAAACTTGTTTTATCGCATTCAGCGCGTCAAATTACGCCGGAAACGGTCGTCTTTGTTTTGATATTGCTCGAAACACGAAGTCGAAGTCCGTTTGTTTGTTTTTCAGATATCGATTGGTAACTTTTTTTCTATACATGCTAGCGACCTAAAACTTGTTTTATCGCATTCAGCGCGTCAAATTACGCCGGAAACGGTCGTCTTTGTTTTGATATTGCTCGAAACACGAAGTCGAAGTCGGTGTGTTTGTATTTCAGATATCGATTGGTAACTTTTTTTCTATACATGCTAGCGACCTAAAACTTGTTTTATCGCATTCAGCGCGTCAAATTACGCCGGAAACGGTCGTCTTTGTTTTCATATTGCTCGAAACACGAAGTCGAAGTCCGTTTGTTTGTTTTTCAGATATCGGTTGGTAACTTTTCTTCTATTCATGCTAGCGACCTAAAACTTGTTTTATCGCATTCAGCGCGTCAAATTACGCCGGAAACGGTCGTCTTTGTTTTGATATTGCTCGAAACACGAAGTCGAAGTCCGTTTGTTTGTTTTTCAGATATCGGTTGGTAACTTTTTTTCAATACATGCTAGCGACCCAAAACTTGTTTTATCGCATTCAGCGCGTCAAATTACGCCGAAAACGTTCGTCTTTGTTTTGATATTGCTCGAAAGACGAAGTCGAAGTCCGTTTGTTTGTTTTTCAGATATCGGTTGGTAACTTTTTTTCTATACATGCTAGCGACCTAAAACTTGTTTTATCGCATTCAGTGCGTCAAATTACGCCGGAAACGGTCGTCTTTGTTTTGATATTGCTCGAAACACGAAGTCGAAGTCCGTTTGTTTGTTTTTCAGATATCGGTTGGTAACTTTTCTTCTATTCATGCTAGCGACCTAAAACTTGTTTGATCGCATTCAGCGCGTCAAATTACGCCGGAAACGGTCGTCTTTGTTTTGATATTGCTCGAAACACGAAGTCGAAGTCCGTTTGTTTGTTTTTCAGATATCGATTGGTAACTTTTTTTCTATACATGCTAGCGACCTAAAACTTGTTTTATCGCATTCAGCGCGTCAAATTACGCCGGAAACGGTCGTCTTTGTTTTGATATTGCTCGAAACACGAAGTCGAAGTCGGTGTGTTTGTATTTCAGATATCGATTGGTAACTTTTTTTCTATACATGCTAGCGACCTAAAACTTGTTTTATCGCATTCAGCGCGTCAAATTACGCCGGAAACGGTCGTCTTTGTTTTCATATTGCTCGAAACACGAAGTCGAAGTCCGTTTGTTTGTTTTTCAGATATCGGTTGGTAACTTTTCTTCTATTCATGCTAGCGACCTAAAACTTGTTTTATCGCATTCAGCGCGTCAAATTACGCCGGAAACGGTCGTCTTTGTTTTGATATTGCTCGAAACACGAAGTCGAAGTCCGTTTGTTTGTTTTTCAGATATCGATTGGTAACTTTTTTTCTATACATGCCAGCGACCTAAAACTTGTTTTATCGCATTCAGCGCGTCAAATTACGCCGAAAACGGTCGTCTTTGTTTTGATATTGCTCGAAACACGAAGTCGAAGTCCGTTTGTTTGTTTTTCAGATATCGGTTGGTAACTTTTTTTCTATACATGCTACTAACCTAAAACTTGTTTCATCGCATTCAGCGCGTCAAATTACGCCGGAAACGGTCGTCCTTGTTTTGATATTGCTCGAAACACGAAGTCGAAGTCCGTTTGTTTGTTTTTCAGATATCGGTTGGTAACTTTTTTTCTATACATGCTAGCGACCTAAAACTTGTTTTATCGCATTCAGCGCGTCAAATTACGCCGGAAACGGTCGTCCTTGTTTTGATATTGCTCGAAACACGAAGTCGAAGTCCGTTTGTTTGTTTTTCAGATATCGATTGGTAACTTTTTTTCTATACATGCTAGCGACCTAAAACTTGTTTTATCGCATTCAGCGCGTCAAATTACGCCGAAAACGGTCGTCTTTGTTTTGATATTGCTCGAAACACGAAGTCGAAGTCCGTTTGTTTGTTTTTCAGATATCGATTGGTAACTTTTTTTCTATACATGCTAGCGACCTAGAACTTGTTTTATCGCATTCAGCGCGTCAAATTACGCCGGAACCGGTCGTCTTTGTTTTCATATTGCTCGAAACACGAAGTCGAAGTCCGTTTGTTTGTTTTTCAGATATCGGTTGGTAACTTTTTTTCTATTCATGCTAGCGACCTAAAACTTGTTTTATCGCATTCAGCGCGTCAAATTACGCCGGAAACGGTCGTCTTTGTTTTGATATTGCTCGAAACACGAAGTCGAAGTCCGTTTGTTTGTTTTTCAGATATCGGTTGGTAACTTTTTTTCAATACATGCTAGCGACCCAAAACTTGTTTTATCGCATTCAGCGCGTCAAATTACGCCGGAAACGGTCGTCTTTGTTTTGATATTGCTCGAAACACGAAGTCGAAGTCCGTTTGTTTGTTTTTCAGATATCGGTTGGTAACTTTTTTTCTATACATGCTAGCGACCTAAAACTTGTTTTATCGCATTCAGCGCGTCAAATTACGCCGAAAACGGTCGTCTTTGTTTTGATATTGCTCGAAACACGAAGTCGAAGTCGGTGTGTTTGTATTTCAGATATCGATTGGTAACTTTTTTTCTATACATGCTAGCGACCTAAAACTTGTTTTATCGCATTCAGCGCGTCAAATTACGCCGGAAACGGTCGTCTTTGTTTTCATATTGCTCGAAACACGAAGTCGAAGTCCGTTTGTTTGTTTTTCAGATATCGGTTGGTAACTTTTCTTCTATTCATGCTAGCGACCTAAAACTTGTTTTATCGCATTCAGCGCGTCAAATTACGCCGAAAACGTTCGTCTTTGTTTTGATATTGCTCGAAAGACGAAGTCGAAGTCCGTTTGTTTGTTTTTCAGATATCGGTTGGTAACTTTTTTTCTATACATGCTAGCGACCTAAAACTTGTTTTATCGCATTCAGCGCGTCAAATTACGCCGGAAACGGTCGTCCTTGTTTTGATATTGCTCGAAACACGAAGTCGAAGTCCGTTTGTTTGTTTTTCAGATATCGATTGGTAACTTTTTTTCTATACATGCTAGCGACCTAAAACTTGTTTTATCGCATTCAGCGCGTCAAATTACGCCGGAAACGGTCGTCTTTGTTTTGATATTGCTCGAAACACGAAGTCGAAGTCGGTGTGTTTGTATTTCAGATATCGATTGGTAACTTTTTTTCTATACATGCTAGCGACCTAAAACTTGTTTTATCGCATTCAGCGCGTCAAATTACGCCGGAAACGGTCGTCTTTGTTTTGATATTGCTCGAAACACGAAGTCGAAGTCCGTTTGTTTGTTTTTCAGATATCGATTGGTAACTTTTTTTCTATACATGCTAGCGACCTAAAACTTGTTTTATCGCATTCAGCGCGTCAAATTACGCCGAAAACGGTCGTCTTTGTTTTGATATTGCTCGAAACACGAAGTCGAAGTCCGTTTGTTTGTTTTTCAGATATCGATTGGTAACTTTTTTTCTATACATGCTAGCGACCTAGAACTTGTTTTATCGCATTCAGCGCGTCAAATTACGCCGGAACCGGTCGTCTTTGTTTTCATATTGCTCGAAACACGAAGTCGAAGTCCGTTTGTTTGTTTTTCAGATATCGGTTGGTAACTTTTTTTCTATTCATGCTAGCGACCTAAAACTTGTTTTATCGCATTCAGCGCGTCAAATTACGCCGGAAACGGTCGTCTTTGTTTTGATATTGCTCGAAACACGAAGTCGAAGTCGGTGTGTTTGTATTTCAGATATCGATTGGTAACTTTTTTTCTATACATGCTAGCGACCTAAAACTTGTTTTATCGCATTCAGCGCGTCAAATTACGCCGGAAACGGTCGTCTTTGTTTTCATATTGCTCGAAACACGAAGTCGAAGTCCGTTTGTTTGTTTTTCAGATATCGGTTGGTAACTTTTCTTCTATTCATGCTAGCGACCTAAAACTTGTTTTATCGCATTCAGCGCGTCAAATTACGCCGGAAACGGTCGTCTTTGTTTTGATATTGCTCGAAACACGAAGTCGAAGTCCGTTTGTTTGTTTTTCAGATATCGATTGGTAACTTTTTTTCTATACATGCTAGCGACCTAAAACTTGTTTTATCGCATTCAGCGCGTCAAATTACGCCGAAAACGGTCGTCTTTGTTTTCATATTGCTCGAAACACGAAGTCGAAGTCCGTTTGTTTGTTTTTCAGATATCGGTTGGTAACTTTTTTTCTATACATGCTACTAACCTAAAACTTGTTTCATCGCATTCAGCGCGTCAAATTACGCCGGAAACGGTCGTCTTTGTTTTGATATTGCTCGAAACACGAAGTCGAAGTCCGTTTGTTTGTTTTTCAGATATCGGTTGGTAACTTTTTTTCTATACATGCTAGCGACCTAAAACTTGTTTTATCGCATTCAGCGCGTCAAATTACGCCGGAAACGGTCGTCCTTGTTTTGATATTGCTCGAAACACGAAGTCGAAGTCCGTTTGTTTGTTTTTCAGATATCGATTGGTAACTTTTTTTCTATACATGCTAGCGACCTAAAACTTGTTTTATCGCATTCAGCGCGTCAAATTACGCCGAAAACGGTCGTCTTTGTTTTGATATTGCTCGAAACACGAAGTCGAAGTCCGTTTGTTTGTTTTTCAGATATCGATTGGTAACTTTTTTTCTATACATGCTAGCGACCTAGAACTTGTTTTATCGCATTCAGCGCGTCAAATTACGCCGGAACCGGTCGTCTTTGTTTTCATATTGCTCGAAACACGAAGTCGAAGTCCGTTTGTTTGTTTTTCAGATATCGGTTGGTAACTTTTTTTCTATTCATGCTAGCGACCTAAAACTTGTTTTATCGCATTCAGCGCGTCAAATTACGCCGGAAACGGTCGTCTTTGTTTTGATATTGCTCGAAACACGAAGTCGAAGTCCGTTTGTTTGTTTTTCAGATATCGGTTGGTAACTTTTTTTCAATACATGCTAGCGACCCAAAACTTGTTTTGTCGCATTCAGCGCGTCAAATTACGCCGGAAGCGGTCGTCTTTGTTTTGATATTGCTCGAAACACGAAGTCGAAGTCCGTTTGTTTGTTTTTCAGATATCGGTTGGTAACTTTTTTTCTATACATGCTAGCGACCTAAAACTTGTTTTATCGCATTCAGCGCGTCAAATTACGCCGAAAACGGTCGTCTTTGTTTTGATATTGCTCGAAACACGAAGTCGAAGTCGGTGTGTTTGTATTTCAGATATCGATTGGTAACTTTTTTTCTATACATGCTAGCGACCTAAAACTTGTTTTATCGCATTCAGCGCGTCAAATTACGCCGGAAACGGTCGTCTTTGTTTTCATATTGCTCGAAACACGAAGTCGAAGTCCGTTTGTTTGTTTTTCAGATATCGGTTGGTAACTTTTCTTCTATTCATGCTAGCGACCTAAAACTTGTTTTATCGCATTCAGCGCGTCAAATTACGCCGGAAACGGTCGTCTTTGTTTTGATATTGCTCGAAACACGAAGTCGAAGTCCGTTTGTTTGTTTTTCAGATATCGGTTGGTAACTTTTTTTCAATACATGCTAGCGACCCAAAACTTGTTTTATCGCATTCAGCGCGTCAAATTACGCCGAAAACGTTCGTCTTTGTTTTGATATTGCTCGAAAGACGAAGTCGAAGTCCGTTTGTTTGTTTTTCAGATATCGGTTGGTAACTTTTGTTCTATACATGCTAGCGACCTAAAACTTGTTTTATCGCATTCAGTGCGTCAAATTACGCCGGAAACGGTCGTCTTTGTTTTGATATTGCTCGAAACACGAAGTCGAAGTCCGTTTGTTTGTTTTTCAGATATCGGTTGGTAACTTTTCTTCTATTCATGCTAGCGACCTAAAACTTGTTTGATCGCATTCAGCGCGTCAAATTACGCCGGAAACGGTCGTCTTTGTTTTGATATTGCTCGAAACACGAAGTCGAAGTCCGTTTGTTTGTTTTTCAGATATCGATTGGTAACTTTTTTTCTATACATGCTAGCGACCTAAAACTTGTTTTATCGCATTCAGCGCGTCAAATTACGCCGGAAACGGTCGTCTTTGTTTTGATATTGCTCGAAACACGAAGTCGAAGTCGGTGTGTTTGTATTTCAGATATCGATTGGTAACTTTTTTTCTATACATGCTAGCGACCTAAAACTTGTTTTATCGCATTCAGCGCGTCAAATTACGCCGGAAACGGTCGTCTTTGTTTTCATATTGCTCGAAACACGAAGTCGAAGTCCGTTTGTTTGTTTTTCAGATATCGGTTGGTAACTTTTCTTCTATTCATGCTAGCGACCTAAAACTTGTTTTATCGCATTCAGCGCGTCAAATTACGCCGGAAACGGTCGTCTTTGTTTTGATATTGCTCGAAACACGAAGTCGAAGTCCGTTTGTTTGTTTTTCAGATATCGATTGGTAACTTTTTTTCTATACATGCCAGCGACCTAAAACTTGTTTTATCGCATTCAGCGCGTCAAATTACGCCGAAAACGGTCGTCTTTGTTTTGATATTGCTCGAAACACGAAGTCGAAGTCCGTTTGTTTGTTTTTCAGATATCGGTTGGTAACTTTTTTTCTATACATGCTACTAACCTAAAACTTGTTTCATCGCATTCAGCGCGTCAAATTACGCCGGAAACAGTCGTCCTTGTTTTGATATTGCTCGAAACACGAAGTCGAAGTCCGTTTGTTTGTTTTTCAGATATCGGTTGGTAACTTTTTTTCTATACATGCTAGCGACCTAAAACTTGTTTTATCGCATTCAGCGCGTCAAATTACGCCGGAAACGGTCGTCCTTGTTTTGATATTGCTCGAAACACGAAGTCGAAGTCCGTTTGTTTGTTTTTCAGATATCGATTGGTAACTTTTTTTCTATACATGCTAGCGACCTAAAACTTGTTTTATCGCATTCAGCGCGTCAAATTACGCCGAAAACGGTCGTCTTTGTTTTGATATTGCTCGAAACACGAAGTCGAAGTCCGTTTGTTTGTTTTTCAGATATCGATTGGTAACTTTTTTTCTATACATGCTAGCGACCTAGAACTTGTTTTATCGCATTCAGCGCGTCAAATTACGCCGGAACCGGTCGTCTTTGTTTTCATATTGCTCGAAACACGAAGTCGAAGTCCGTTTGTTTGTTTTTCAGATATCGGTTGGTAACTTTTTTTCTATTCATGCTAGCGACCTAAAACTTGTTTTATCGCATTCAGCGCGTCAAATTACGCCGGAAACGGTCGTCTTTGTTTTGATATTGCTCGAAACACGAAGTCGAAGTCCGTTTGTTTGTTTTTCAGATATCGGTTGGTAACTTTTTTTCAATACATGCTAGCGACCCAAAACTTGTTTTATCGCATTCAGCGCGTCAAATTACGCCGGAAACGGTCGTCTTTGTTTTGATATTGCTCGAAACACGAAGTCGAAGTCCGTTTGTTTGTTTTTCAGATATCGGTTGGTAACTTTTTTTCTATACATGCTAGCGACCTAAAACTTGTTTTATCGCATTCAGCGCGTCAAATTACGCCGAAAACGGTCGTCTTTGTTTTGATATTGCTCGAAACACGAAGTCGAAGTCCGTTTGTTTGTTTTTCAGATATCGGTTGGTAACTTTTCTTCTATTCATGCTAGCGACCTAAAACTTGTTTGATCGCATTCAGCGCGTCAAATTACGCCGGAAACGGTCGTCTTTGTTTTGATATTGCTCGAAACACGAAGTCGAAGTCCGTTTGTTTGTTTTTCAGATATCGATTGGTAACTTTTTTTCTATACATGCTAGCGACCTAAAACTTGTTTTATCGCATTCAGCGCGTCAAATTACGCCGGAAACGGTCGTCTTTGTTTTGATATTGCTCGAAACACGAAGTCGAAGTCGGTGTGTTTGTATTTCAGATATCGATTGGTAACTTTTTTTCTATACATGCTAGCGACCTAAAACTTGTTTTATCGCATTCAGCGCGTCAAATTACGCCGGAAACGGTCGTCTTTGTTTTCATATTGCTCGAAACACGAAGTCGAAGTCCGTTTGTTTGTTTTTCAGATATCGGTTGGTAACTTTTCTTCTATTCATGCTAGCGACCTAAAACTTGTTTTATCGCATTCAGCGCGTCAAATTACGCCGGAAACGGTCGTCTTTGTTTTGATATTGCTCGAAACACGAAGTCGAAGTCCGTTTGTTTGTTTTTCAGATATCGATTGGTAACTTTTTTTCTATACATGCCAGCGACCTAAAACTTGTTTTATCGCATTCAGCGCGTCAAATTACGCCGAAAACGGTCGTCTTTGTTTTGATATTGCTCGAAACACGAAGTCGAAGTCCGTTTGTTTGTTTTTCAGATATCGGTTGGTAACTTTTTTTCTATACATGCTACTAACCTAAAACTTGTTTCATCGCATTCAGCGCGTCAAATTACGCCGGAAACGGTCGTCCTTGTTTTGATATTGCTCGAAACACGAAGTCGAAGTCCGTTTGTTTGTTTTTCAGATATCGGTTGGTAACTTTTTTTCTATACATGCTAGCGACCTAAAACTTGTTTTATCGCATTCAGCGCGTCAAATTACGCCGGAAACGGTCGTCCTTGTTTTGATATTGCTCGAAACACGAAGTCGAAGTCCGTTTGTTTGTTTTTCAGATATCGATTGGTAACTTTTTTTCTATACATGCTAGCGACCTAAAACTTGTTTTATCGCATTCAGCGCGTCAAATTACGCCGAAAACGGTCGTCTTTGTTTTGATATTGCTCGAAACACGAAGTCGAAGTCCGTTTGTTTGTTTCTCAGATATCGATTGGTAACTTTTTTTCTATACATGCTAGCGACCTAGAACTTGTTTTATCGCATTCAGCGCGTCAAATTACGCCGGAACCGGTCGTCTTTGTTTTCATATTGCTCGAAACACGAAGTCGAAGTCCGTTTGTTTGTTTTTCAGATATCGGTTGGTAACTTTTTTTCTATTCATGCTAGCGACCTAAAACTTGTTTTATCGCATTCAGCGCGTCAAATTACGCCGGAAACGGTCGTCTTTGTTTTGATATTGCTCGAAACACGAAGTCGAAGTCCGTTTGTTTGTTTTTCAGATATCGGTTGGTAACTTTTTTTCAATACATGCTAGCGACCCAAAACTTGTTTTATCGCATTCAGCGCGTCAAATTACGCCGGAAACGGTCGTCTTTGTTTTGATATTGCTCGAAACACGAAGTCGAAGTCCGTTTGTTTGTTTTTCAGATATCGGTTGGTAACTTTTTTTCTATACATGCTAGCGACCTAAAACTTGTTTTATCGCATTCAGCGCGTCAAATTACGCCGAAAACGGTCGTCTTTGTTTTGATATTGCTCGAAACACGAAGTCGAAGTCGGTGTGTTTGTATTTCAGATATCGATTGGTAACTTTTTTTCTATACATGCTAGCGACCTAAAACTTGTTTTATCGCATTCAGCGCGTCAAATTACGCCGGAAACGGTCGTCTTTGTTTTCATATTGCTCGAAACACGAAGTCGAAGTCCGTTTGTTTGTTTTTCAGATATCGGTTGGTAACTTTTCTTCTATTCATGCTAGCGACCTAAAACTTGTTTTATCGCATTCAGCGCGTCAAATTACGCCGAAAACGTTCGTCTTTGTTTTGATATTGCTCGAAAGACGAAGTCGAAGTCCGTTTGTTTGTTTTTCAGATATCGGTTGGTAACTTTTTTTCTATACATGCTAGCGACCTAGAACTTGTTTTATCGCATTCAGCGCGTCAAATTACGCCGGAAACGGTCGTCCTTGTTTTGATATTGCTCGAAACACGACGTCGAAGTCCGTTTGTTTGTTTTTCAGATATCGATTGGTAACTTTTTTTCTATACATGCTAGCGACCTAAAACTTGTTTTATCGCATTCAGCGCGTCAAATTACGCCGAAAACGGTCGTCTTTGTTTTGATATTGCTCGAAACACGAAGTCGAAGTCGGTGTGTTTGTATTTCAGATATCGATTGGTAACTTTTTTTCTATACATGCTAGCGACCTAAAACTTGTTTTATCGCATTCAGCGCGTCAAATTACGCCGGAAACGGTCGTCTTTGTTTTCATATTGCTCGAAACACGAAGTCGAAGTCCGTTTGTTTGTTTTTCAGATATCGGTTGGTAACTTTTCTTCTATTCATGCTAGCGACCTAAAACTTGTTTTATCGCATTCAGCGCGTCAAATTACGCCGGAAACGGTCGTCTTTGTTTTGATATTGCTCGAAACACGAAGTCGAAGTCCGTTTGTTTGTTTTTCAGATATCGATTGGTAACTTTTTTTCAATACATGCTAGCGACCTAAAACTTGTTTTATCGCATTCAGCGCGTCAAATTACGCCGGAAACGGTCGTCTTTGTTTTGATATTGCTCGAAACACGAAGTCGAAGTCCGTTTGTTTGTTTTTCAGATATCGGTTGGTAACTTTTTTTCTATACATGCTACTAACCTAAAACTTGTTTCATCGCATTCAGCGCGTCAAATTACGCCGGAAACGGTCGTCTTTGTTTTGATATTGCTCGAAACACGAAGTCGAAGTCCGTTTGTTTGTTTTTCAGATATCGGTTGGTAACTTTTTTTCTATACATGCTAGCGACCTAAAACTTGTTTTATCGCATTCAGCGCGTCAAATTACGCCGGAAACGGCCGTCTTTGTTTTGATATTGCTCGAAACACGAAGTCGAAGTCCGTTTGTTTGTTTTTCAGATATCGGTTGGTAACTTTTTTTCAATACATGCTAGCGACCCAAAACTTGTTTTATCGCATTCAGCGCGTCAAATTACGCCGGAAACGGTCGTCTTTGTTTTGATATTGCTCGAAACACGAAGTCGAAGTCCGTTTGTTTGTTTTTCAGATATCGGTTGGTAACTTTTTTTCTATACATGCTAGCGACCTAAAACTTGTTTTATCGCATTCAGCGCGTCAAATTACGCCGGAAACGGCCGTCTTTGTTTTGATATTGCTCGAAACACGAAGTCGAAGTCCGTTTGTTTGTTTTTCAGATATCGGTTGGTAACTTTTTTTCTATTCATGCTAGCGACCTAAAACTTGTTTTATCGCATTCAGCGCGTCAAATTACGCCGGAAACGTTCGTCCTTGTTTTGATATTGCTCGAAACACGGAGTCGAAGTCCGTTTGTTTGTTTTTCAGATATCGGTTGGTCACTTTTTTTCTATACATGCTAGCGACCTAAAACTTGTTTTATCGCATTCAGCGCGTCAAATTACGCCGAAAACGGTCGTCTTTGTTTTGATATTGCTCGAAACACGAAGTCGAAGTCGGTGTGTTTGTATTTCAGATATCGATTGGTAACTTTTTTTCTATACATGCTAGCGACCTAAAACTTGTTTTATCGCATTCAGCGCGTCAAATTACGCCGGAAACGGTCGTCTTTGTTTTCATATTGCTCGAAACACGAAGTCGAAGTCCGTTTGTTTGTTTTTCAGATATCGGTTGGTAACTTTTCTTCTATTCATGCTAGCGACCTAAAACTTGTTTTATCGCATTCAGCGCGTCAAATTACGCCGGAAACGGTCGTCTTTGTTTTGATATTGCTCGAAACACGAAGTCGAAGTCCGTTTGTTTGTTTTTCAGATATCGGTTGGTAACTTTTTTTCAATACATGCTAGCGACCCAAAACTTGTTTTATCGCATTCAGCGCGTCAAATTACGCCGGAAACGGTCGTCTTTGTTTTGATATTGCTCGAAACACGAAGTCGAAGTCCGTTTGTTTGTTTTTCAGATATCGGTTGGTAACTTTTTTTCTATACATGCTAGCGACCTAAAACTTGTTTTATCGCATTCAGCGCGTCAAATTACGCCGGAAACGGCCGTCTTTGTTTTGATATTGCTCGAAACACGAAGTCGAAGTCCGTTTGTTTGTTTTTCAGATATCGGTTGGTAACTTTTTTTCTATTCATGCTAGCGACCTAAAACTTGTTTTATCGCATTCAGCGCGTCAAATTACGCCGGAAACGTTCGTCCTTGTTTTGATATTGCTCGAAACACGGAGTCGAAGTCCGTTTGTTTGTTTTTCAGATATCGGTTGGTAACTTTTTTTCTATACATGCTAGCGACCTAAAACTTGTTTTATCGCATTCAGCGCGTCAAATTACGCCGAAAACGGTCGTCTTTGTTTTGATATTGCTCGAAACACGAAGTCGAAGTCGGTGTGTTTGTATTTCAGATATCGATTGGTAACTTTTTTTCTATACATGCTAGCGACCTAAAACTTGTTTTATCGCATTCAGCGCGTCAAATTACGCCGGAAACGGTCGTCTTTGTTTTCATATTGCTCGAAACACGAAGTCGAAGTCCGTTTGTTTGTTTTTCAGATATCGGTTGGTAACTTTTCTTCTATTCATGCTAGCGACCTAAAACTTGTTTTATCGCATTCAGCGCGTCAAATTACGCCGGAAACGGTCGTCTTTGTTTTGATATTGCTCGAAACACGAAGTCGAAGTCCGTTTGTTTGTTTTTCAGATATCGGTTGGTCACTTTTTTTCTATACATGCTAGCGACCTAAAACTTGTTTCATCGCATTCGGCGCGTCAAATTACGCCGGAAACGGTCGTCTTTGTTTTGATATTGCTCGAAACACGAAGTCGAAGTCCGTTTGTTTGTTTTTCAGATATCGGTTGGTAACTTTTTTTCTATACATGCTAGCGTCCTAAAACTTGTTTTATCGCATCCAGCGCGTCAAATTACGCCGGAAACGGTCGTCTTTGTTTTGATATTGCTCGAAACACGAAGTCGAAGTCCGTTTGTTTGTTTTTCAGATATCGGTTGGTAACTTTTTTTCTATACATGCTAGCGACCTAAAACTTGTTTTATCGCATTCAGCGCGTCAAATTACGCCGGAAACGGCCGTCTTTGTTTTGATATTGCTCGAAACACGAAGTCGAAGTCCGTTTGTTTGTTTTTCAGATATCGGTTGGTAACTTTTTTTCTATTCATGCTAGCGACCTAAAACTTGTTTTATCGCATTCAGCGCGTCAAATTACGCCGGAAACGTTCGTCCTTGTTTTGATATTGCTCGAAACACGGAGTCGAAGTCCGTTTGTTTGTTTTTCAGATATCGGTTGGTAACTTTTTTTCTATACATGCTAGCGACCTAAAACTTGTTTTATCGCATTCAGCGCGTCAAATTACGCCGAAAACGGTCGTCTTTGTTTTGATATTGCTCGAAACACGAAGTCGAAGTCGGTGTGTTTGTATTTCAGATATCGATTGGTAACTTTTTTTCTATACATGCTAGCGACCTAAAACTTGTTTTATCGCATTCAGCGCGTCAAATTACGCCGGAAACGGTCGTCTTTGTTTTCATATTGCTTGAAACACGAAGTCGAAGTCCGTTTGTTTGTTTTTCAGATATCGGTTGGTAACTTTTCTTCTATTCATGCTAGCGACCTAAAACTTGTTTTATCGCATTCAGCGCGTCAAATTACGCCGGAAACGGTCGTCTTTGTTCTGATATTGCTCGAAACACGAAGTCGAAGTCCGTTTGTTTGTTTTTCAGATATCGATTGGTAACTTTTTTTCTATACATGCTAGCGACCTAAAACTTGTTTTATCGCATTCAGCGCGTCAAATTACGCCGGAAACGGTCGTCTTTGTTTTGATATTGCTCGAAACACGAAGTCGAAGTCCGTTTGTTTGTTTTTCAGATATCGGTTGGTAACTTTTTCTCTATACATGCTACTAACCTAAAACTTGTTTCATCGCATTCAGCGCGTCAAATTACGCCGGAAACGGTCGTCTTTGTTTTGATATTGCTCGAAACACGAAGTCGAAGTCCGTTTGTTTGTTTTTCAGATATCGGTTGGTAACTTTTTTTCTATACATGCTAGCGACCTAAAACTTGTTTTATCGCATTCAGCGCGTCAAATTACGCCGGAAACGGTCGTCCTTGTTTTGATATTGCTCAAAACACGAAGTCGAAGTCCGTTTGTTTGTTTTTCAGATATCGATTGGTAACTTTTTTTCTATACATGCTAGCGACCTAAAACTTGTTTTATCGCATTCAGCGCGTCAAATTACGCCGAAAACGGTCGTCTTTGTTTTGATATTGCTCGAAACACGAAGTCGAAGTCCGTTTGTTTGTTTTTCAGATATCGATTGGTAACTTTTTTTCTATACATGCTAGCGACCTAGAACTTGTTTTATCGCATTCAGCGCGTCAAATTACGCCGGAACCGGTCGTCTTTGTTTTCATATTGCTCGAAACACGAAGTCGAAGTCCGTTTGTTTGTTTTTCAGATATCGGTTGGTAACTTTTTTTCTATTCATGCTAGCGACCTAAAACTTGTTTTATCGCATTCAGCGCGTCAAATTACGCCGGAAACGGTCGTCTTTGTTGTGATATTGCTCGAAACACGAAGTCGAAGTCCGTTTGTTTGTTTTTCAGATATCGGTTGGTAACTTTTCTTCTATTCATGCTAGCGACCTAAAACTTGTTTTATCGCATTCAGCGCGTCAAATTACGCCGGAAACGGTCGTCTTTGTTCTGATATTGCTCGAAACACGAAGTCGAAGTCCGTTTGTTTGTTTTTCAGATATCGATTGGTAACTTTTTTTCTATACATGCTAGCGACCTAAAACTTGTTTTATCGCATTCAGCGCGTCAAATTACGCCGGAAACGGTCGTCTTTGTTTTGATATTGCTCGAAACACGAAGTCGAAGTCCGTTTGTTTGTTTTTCAGATATCGGTTGGTAACTTTTTTTCTATACATGCTACTAACCTAAAACTTGTTTCATCGCATTCAGCGCGTCAAATTACGCCGGAAACGGTCGTCTTTGTTTTGATATTGCTCGAAACACGAAGTCGAAGTCCGTTTGTTTGTTTTTCAGATATCGGTTGGTAACTTTTTTTCTATACATGCTAGCGACCTAAAACTTGTTTTATCGCATTCAGCGCGTCAAATTACGCCGGAAACGGTCGTCCTTGTTTTGATATTGCTCAAAACACGAAGTCGAAGTCCGTTTGTTTGTTTTTCAGATATCGATTGGTAACTTTTTTTCTATACATGCTAGCGACCTAAAACTTGTTTTATCGCATTCAGCGCGTCAAATTACGCCGAAAACGGTCGTCTTTGTTTTGATATTGCTCGAAACACGAAGTCGAAGTCCGTTTGTTTGTTTTTCAGATATCGATTGGTAACTTTTTTTCTATACATGCTAGCGACCTAGAACTTGTTTTATCGCATTCAGCGCGTCAAATTACGCCGGTACCGGTCGTCTTTGTTTTCATATTGCTCGAAACACGAAGTCGAAGTCCGTTTGTTTGTTTTTCAGATATCGGTTGGTAACTTTTTTTCTATTCATGCTAGCGACCTAAAACTTGTTTTATCGCATTCAGCGCGTCAAATTACGCCGGAAACGGTCGTCTTTGTTTTGATATTGCTCGAAACACGAAGTCGAAGTCCGTTTGTTTGTTTTTCAGATATCGGTTGGTAACTTTTTTTCAATACATGCTAGCGACCCAAAACTTGTTTTATCGCATTCAGCGCGTCAAATTACGCCGGAAACGGTCGTCTTTGTTTTGATATTGCTCGAAACACGAAGTCGAAGTCCGTTTGTTTGTTTTTCAGATATCGGTTGGTAACTTTTTTTCTATACATGCTAGCGACCTAAAACTTGTTTTATCGCATTCAGCGCGTCAAATTACGCCGGAAACGGTCGTCTTTGTTTTCATATTGCTCGAAACACGAAGTCGAAGTCCGTTTGTTTGTTTTTCAGATATCGGTTGGTAACTTTTCTTCTATTCATGCTAGCGACCTAAAACTTGTTTTATCGCATTCAGCGCGTCAAATTACGCCGGAAACGGTCGTCTTTGTTTTGATATTGCTCGAAACACGAAGTCGAAGTCCGTTTGTTTGTTTTTCAGATATCGATTGGTAACTTTTTTTCTATACATGCTAGCGACCTAAAACTTGTTTTATCGCATTCAGCGCGTCAAATTACGCCGGAAACGGTCGTCTTTGTTTTGATATTGCTCGAAACACGAAGTCGAAGTCCGTTTGTTTGTTTTTCAGATATCGGTTGGTAACTTTTTTTCTATACATGCTACTAACCTAAAACTTGTTTTATCGCATTCAGCGCGTCAAATTACGCCGGAAACGGTCGTCTTTGTTTTGATATTGCTCGAAACACGAAGTCGAAGTCCGTTTGTTTGTTTTTCAGATATCGGTTGGTAACTTTTTTTCTATACATGCTAGCGACCTAAAACTTGTTTTATCGCATTCAGCGCGTCAAATTACGCCGGAAACGGTCGTCCTTGTTTTGATATTGCTCAAAACACGAAGTCGAAGTCCGTTTGTTTGTTTTTCAGATATCGATTGGTAACTTTTTTTCTATACATGCTAGCGACCTGAAACTTGTTTTATCGCATTCAGCGCGTCAAATTACGCCGAAAACGGTCGTCTTTGTTTTGATATTGCTCGAAACACGAAGTCGAAGTCCGTTTGTTTGTTTTTCAGATATCGATTGGTAACTTTTTTTCTATACATGCTAGCGACCTAGAACTTGTTTTATCGCATTCAGCGCGTCAAATTACGCCGGAACCGGTCGTCTTTGTTTTCATATTGCTCGAAACACGAAGTCGAAGTCCGTTTGTTTGTTTTTCAGATATCGGTTGGTAACTTTTTTTCTATTCATGCTAGCGACCTAAAACTTGTTTTATCGCATTCAGCGCGTCAAATTACGCCGGAAACGGTCGTCTTTGTTTTGATATTGCTCGAAACACGAAGTCGAAGTCCGTTTGTTTGTTTTTCAGATATCGGTTGGTAACTTTTTTTCAATACATGCTAGCGACCCAAAACTTGTTTTATCGCATTCAGCGCGTCAAATTACGCCGGAAACGGTCGTCTTTGTTTTGATATTGCTCGAAACACGAAGTCGAAGTCCGTTTGTTTGTTTTTCAGATATCGGTTGGTAACTTTTTTTCTATACATGCTAGCGACCTAAAACTTGTTTTATCGCATTCAGCGCGTCAAATTACGCCGGAAACGGTCGTCTTTGTTTTGATATTGCTCGAAACACGAAGTCGAAGTCCGTTTGTTTGTTTTTCAGATATCGGTTGGTAACTTTTTTTCAATACATGCTAGCGACCCAAAACTTGTTTTATCGCATTCAGCGCGTCAAATTACGCCGGAAACGGTCGTCTTTGTTTTGATATTGCTCGAAACACGAAGTCGAAGTCCGTTTGTTTGTTTTTCAGATATCGGTTGGTAACTTTTTTTCTATACATGCTAGCGACCTAAAACTTGTTTTATCGCATTCAGCGCGTCAAATTACGCCGGAAACGGTCGTCTTTGTTTTCATATTGCTCGAAACACGAAGTCGAAGTCCGTTTGTTTGTTTTTCAGATATCGGTTGGTAACTTTTCTTCTATTCATGCTAGCGACCTAAAACTTGTTTTATCGCATTCAGCGCGTCAAATTACGCCGGAAACGGTCGTCTTTGTTTTGATATTGCTCGAAACACGAAGTCGAAGTCCGTTTGTTTGTTTTTCAGATATCGATTGGTAACTTTTTTTCTATACATGCTAGCGACCTAAAACTTGTTTTATCGCATTCAGCGCGTCAAATTACGCCGGAAACGGTCGTCTTTGTTTTGATATTGCTCGAAACACGAAGTCGAAGTCCGTTTGTTTGTTTTTCAGATATCGGTTGGTAACTTTTTTTCTATACATGCTACTAACCTAAAACTTGTTTTATCGCATTCAGCGCGTCAAATTACGCCGGAAACGGTCGTCTTTGTTTTGATATTGCTCGAAACACGAAGTCGAAGTCCGTTTGTTTGTTTTTCAGATATCGGTTGGTAACTTTTTTTCTATACATGCTAGCGACCTAAAACTTGTTTTATCGCATTCAGCGCGTCAAATTACGCCGGAAACGGTCGTCCTTGTTTTGATATTGCTCAAAACACGAAGTCGAAGTCCGTTTGTTTGTTTTTCAGATATCGATTGGTAACTTTTTTTCTATACATGCTAGCGACCTGAAACTTGTTTTATCGCATTCAGCGCGTCAAATTACGCCGAAAACGGTCGTCTTTGTTTTGATATTGCTCGAAACACGAAGTCGAAGTCCGTTTGTTTGTTTTTCAGATATCGATTGGTAACTTTTTTTCTATACATGCTAGCGACCTAGAACTTGTTTTATCGCATTCAGCGCGTCAAATTACGCCGGAACCGGTCGTCTTTGTTTTCATATTGCTCGAAACACGAAGTCGAAGTCCGTTTGTTTGTTTTTCAGATATCGGTTGGTAACTTTTTTTCTATTCATGCTAGCGACCTAAAACTTGTTTTATCGCATTCAGCGCGTCAAATTACGCCGGAAACGGTCGTCTTTGTTTTGATATTGCTCGAAACACGAAGTCGAAGTCCGTTTGTTTGTTTTTCAGATATCGGTTGGTAACTTTTTTTCTATACATGCTAGCGACCTAAAACTTGTTTTATCGCATTCAGCGCGTCAAATTACGCCGGAAACGGTCGTCTTTGTTTTGATATTGCTCGAAACACGAAGTCGAAGTCCGTTTGTTTGTTTTTCAGATATCGGTTGGTAACTTTTTTTCTATACATGCTAGCGACCTAAAACTTGTTTTATCGCATTCAGCGCGTCAAATTACGCCGGAAACGGTCGTCTTTGTTTTCATATTGCTCGAAACACGAAGTCGAAGTCCGTTTGTTTGTTTTTCAGATATCGGTTGGTAACTTTTCTTCTATTCATGCTAGCGACCTAAAACTTGTTTTATCGCATTCAGCGCGTCAAATTACGCCGGAAACGGTCGTCTTTGTTTTGATATTGCTCGAAACACGAAGTCGAAGTCCGTTTGTTTGTTTTTCAGATATCGGTTGGTAACTTTTTTTCAATACATGCTAGCGACCCAAAACTTGTTTTATCGCATTCAGCGCGTCAAATTACGCCGGAAACGGTCGTCTTTGTTTTGATATTGCTCGAAACACGAAGTCGAAGTCCGTTTGTTTGTTTTTCAGATATCGGTTGGTAACTTTTTTTCTATACATGCTAGCGACCTAAAACTTGTTTTATCGCATTCAGCGCGTCAAATTACGCCGGAAACGGCCGTCTTTGTTTTGATATTGCTCGAAACACGAAGTCGAAGTCCGTTTGTTTGTTTTTCAGATATCGGTTGGTAACTTTTTTTCTATTCATGCTAGCGACCTAAAACTTGTTTTATCGCATTCAGCGCGTCAAATTACGCCGGAAACGGTCGTCTTTGTTTTGATATTGCTCGAAACACGAAGTCGAAGTCCGTTTGTTTGTTTTTCAGATATCGGTTGGTAACTTTTTTTCTATACATGCTAGCGACCTAAAACTTGTTTTATCGCATTCAGCGCGTCAAATTACGCCGGAAACGGTCGTCCTTGTTTTGATATTGCTCAAAACACGAAGTCGAAGTCCGTTTGTTTGTTTTTCAGATATCGATTGGTAACTTTTTTTCTATACATGCTAGCGACCTAAAACTTGTTTTATCGCATTCAGCGCGTCAAATTACGCCGGAAACGGCCGTCTTTGTTTTGATATTGCTCGAAACACGAAGTCGAAGTCCGTTTGTTTGTTTTTCAGATATCGGTTGGTAACTTTTTCTCTATACATGCTACTAACCTAAAACTTGTTTCATCGCATTCAGCGCGTCAAATTACGCCGGAAACGGTCGTCTTTGTTTTGATATTGCTCGAAACACGAAGTCGAAGTCCGTTTGTTTGTTTTTCAGATATCGGTTGGTAACTTTTTTTCTATACATGCTAGCGACCTAAAACTTGTTTTATCGCATTCAGCGCGTCAAATTACGCCGGAAACGGTCGTCCTTGTTTTGATATTGCTCAAAACACGAAGTCGAAGTCCGTTTGTTTGTTTTTCAGATATCGATTGGTAACTTTTTTTCTATACATGCTAGCGACCTAAAACTTGTTTTATCGCATTCAGCGCGTCAAATTACGCCGAAAACGGTCGTCTTTGTTTTGATATTGCTCGAAACACGAAGTCGAAGTCCGTTTGTTTGTTTTTCAGATATCGATTGGTAACTTTTTTTCTATACATGCTAGCGACCTAGAACTTGTTTTATCGCATTCAGCGCGTCAAATTACGCCGGAACCGGTCGTCTTTGTTTTCATATTGCTCGAAACACGAAGTCGAAGTCCGTTTGTTTGTTTTTCAGATATCGGTTGGTAACTTTTTTTCTATTCATGCTAGCGACCTAAAACTTGTTTTATCGCATTCAGCGCGTCAAATTACGCCGGAAACGGTCGTCTTTGTTGTGATATTGCTCGAAACACGAAGTCGAAGTCCGTTTGTTTGTTTTTCAGATATCGGTTGGTAACTTTTCTTCTATTCATGCTAGCGACCTAAAACTTGTTTTATCGCATTCAGCGCGTCAAATTACGCCGGAAACGGTCGTCTTTGTTCTGATATTGCTCGAAACACGAAGTCGAAGTCCGTTTGTTTGTTTTTCAGATATCGATTGGTAACTTTTTTTCTATACATGCTAGCGACCTAAAACTTGTTTTATCGCATTCAGCGCGTCAAATTACGCCGGAAACGGTCGTCTTTGTTTTGATATTGCTCGAAACACGAAGTCGAAGTCCGTTTGTTTGTTTTTCAGATATCGGTTGGTAACTTTTTTTCTATACATGCTACTAACCTAAAACTTGTTTCATCGCATTCAGCGCGTCAAATTACGCCGGAAACGGTCGTCTTTGTTTTGATATTGCTCGAAACACGAAGTCGAAGTCCGTTTGTTTGTTTTTCAGATATCGGTTGGTAACTTTTTTTCTATACATGCTAGCGACCTAAAACTTGTTTTATCGCATTCAGCGCGTCAAATTACGCCGGAAACGGTCGTCCTTGTTTTGATATTGCTCAAAACACGAAGTCGAAGTCCGTTTGTTTGTTTTTCAGATATCGATTGGTAACTTTTTTTCTATACATGCTAGCGACCTAAAACTTGTTTTATCGCATTCAGCGCGTCAAATTACGCCGAAAACGGTCGTCTTTGTTTTGATATTGCTCGAAACACGAAGTCGAAGTCCGTTTGTTTGTTTTTCAGATATCGATTGGTAACTTTTTTTCTATACATGCTAGCGACCTAGAACTTGTTTTATCGCATTCAGCGCGTCAAATTACGCCGGTACCGGTCGTCTTTGTTTTCATATTGCTCGAAACACGAAGTCGAAGTCCGTTTGTTTGTTTTTCAGATATCGGTTGGTAACTTTTTTTCTATTCATGCTAGCGACCTAAAACTTGTTTTATCGCATTCAGCGCGTCAAATTACGCCGGAAACGGTCGTCTTTGTTTTGATATTGCTCGAAACACGAAGTCGAAGTCCGTTTGTTTGTTTTTCAGATATCGGTTGGTAACTTTTTTTCAATACATGCTAGCGACCCAAAACTTGTTTTATCGCATTCAGCGCGTCAAATTACGCCGGAAACGGTCGTCTTTGTTTTGATATTGCTCGAAACACGAAGTCGAAGTCCGTTTGTTTGTTTTTCAGATATCGGTTGGTAACTTTTTTTCTATACATGCTAGCGACCTAAAACTTGTTTTATCGCATTCAGCGCGTCAAATTACGCCGGAAACGGTCGTCTTTGTTTTCATATTGCTCGAAACACGAAGTCGAAGTCCGTTTGTTTGTTTTTCAGATATCGGTTGGTAACTTTTCTTCTATTCATGCTAGCGACCTAAAACTTGTTTTATCGCATTCAGCGCGTCAAATTACGCCGGAAACGGTCGTCTTTGTTTTGATATTGCTCGAAACACGAAGTCGAAGTCCGTTTGTTTGTTTTTCAGATATCGATTGGTAACTTTTTTTCTATACATGCTAGCGACCTAAAACTTGTTTTATCGCATTCAGCGCGTCAAATTACGCCGGAAACGGTCGTCTTTGTTTTGATATTGCTCGAAACACGAAGTCGAAGTCCGTTTGTTTGTTTTTCAGATATCGGTTGGTAACTTTTTTTCTATACATGCTACTAACCTAAAACTTGTTTTATCGCATTCAGCGCGTCAAATTACGCCGGAAACGGTCGTCTTTGTTTTGATATTGCTCGAAACACGAAGTCGAAGTCCGTTTGTTTGTTTTTCAGATATCGGTTGGTAACTTTTTTTCTATACATGCTAGCGACCTAAAACTTGTTTTATCGCATTCAGCGCGTCAAATTACGCCGGAAACGGTCGTCCTTGTTTTGATATTGCTCAAAACACGAAGTCGAAGTCCGTTTGTTTGTTTTTCAGATATCGATTGGTAACTTTTTTTCTATACATGCTAGCGACCTGAAACTTGTTTTATCGCATTCAGCGCGTCAAATTACGCCGAAAACGGTCGTCTTTGTTTTGATATTGCTCGAAACACGAAGTCGAAGTCCGTTTGTTTGTTTTTCAGATATCGATTGGTAACTTTTTTTCTATACATGCTAGCGACCTAGAACTTGTTTTATCGCATTCAGCGCGTCAAATTACGCCGGAACCGGTCGTCTTTGTTTTCATATTGCTCGAAACACGAAGTCGAAGTCCGTTTGTTTGTTTTTCAGATATCGGTTGGTAACTTTTTTTCTATTCATGCTAGCGACCTAAAACTTGTTTTATCGCATTCAGCGCGTCAAATTACGCCGGAAACGGTCGTCTTTGTTTTGATATTGCTCGAAACACGAAGTCGAAGTCCGTTTGTTTGTTTTTCAGATATCGGTTGGTAACTTTTTTTCAATACATGCTAGCGACCCAAAACTTGTTTTATCGCATTCAGCGCGTCAAATTACGCCGGAAACGGTCGTCTTTGTTTTGATATTGCTCGAAACACGAAGTCGAAGTCCGTTTGTTTGTTTTTCAGATATCGGTTGGTAACTTTTTTTCTATACATGCTAGCGACCTAAAACTTGTTTTATCGCATTCAGCGCGTCAAATTACGCCGGAAACGGTCGTCTTTGTTTTGATATTGCTCGAAACACGAAGTCGAAGTCCGTTTGTTTGTTTTTCAGATATCGGTTGGTAACTTTTTTTCTATACATGCTAGCGACCTAAAACTTGTTTTATCGCATTCAGCGCGTCAAATTACGCCGGAAACGGTCGTCTTTGTTTTCATATTGCTCGAAACACGAAGTCGAAGTCCGTTTGTTTGTTTTTCAGATATCGGTTGGTAACTTTTCTTCTATTCATGCTAGCGACCTAAAACTTGTTTTATCGCATTCAGCGCGTCAAATTACGCCGGAAACGGTCGTCTTTGTTTTGATATTGCTCGAAACACGAAGTCGAAGTCCGTTTGTTTGTTTTTCAGATATCGGTTGGTAACTTTTTTTCAATACATGCTAGCGACCCAAAACTTGTTTTATCGCATTCAGCGCGTCAAATTACGCCGGAAACGGTCGTCTTTGTTTTGATATTGCTCGAAACACGAAGTCGAAGTCCGTTTGTTTGTTTTTCAGATATCGGTTGGTAACTTTTTTTCTATACATGCTAGCGACCTAAAACTTGTTTTATCGCATTCAGCGCGTCAAATTACGCCGGAAACGGCCGTCTTTGTTTTGATATTGCTCGAAACACGAAGTCGAAGTCCGTTTGTTTGTTTTTCAGATATCGGTTGGTAACTTTTTTTCTATTCATGCTAGCGACCTAAAACTTGTTTTATCGCATTCAGCGCGTCAAATTACGCCGGAAACGTTCGTCCTTGTTTTGATATTGCTCGAAACACGGAGTCGAAGTCCGTTTGTTTGTTTTTCAGATATCGGTTGGTAACTTTTTTTCTATACATGCTAGCGACCTAAAACTTGTTTTATCGCATTCAGCGCGTCAAATTACGCCGAAAACGGTCGTCTTTGTTTTGATATTGCTCGAAACACGAAGTCGAAGTCGGTGTGTTTGTATTTCAGATATCGATTGGTAACTTTTTTTCTATACATGCTAGCGACCTAAAACTTGTTTTATCGCATTCAGCGCGTCAAATTACGCCGGAAACGGTCGTCTTTGTTTTCATATTGCTCGAAACACGAAGTCGAAGTCCGTTTGTTTGTTTTTCAGATATCGGTTGGTAACTTTTCTTCTATTCATGCTAGCGACCTAAAACTTGTTTTATCGCATTCAGCGCGTCAAATTACGCCGAAAACGGTCGTCTTTGTTTTGATATTGCTCGAAACACGAAGTCGAAGTCCGTTTGTTTGTTTTTCAGATATCGATTGGTAACTTTTTTTCTATACATGCTAGCGACCTAAAACTTGTTTTATCGCATTCAGCGCGTCAAATTACGCCGGAAACGGTCGTCTTTGTTTTGATATTGCTCGAAACACGAAGTCGAAGTCCGTTTGTTTGTTTTTCAGATATCGGTTGGTAACTTTTTTTCTATACATGCTACTAACCTTAAACTTGTTTCATCGCATTCAGCGCGTCAAATTACGCCGGAAACGGTCGTCTCTGTTTTGATATTGCTCGAAACACGAAGTCGAAGTCCGTTTGTTTGTTTTTCAGATATCGGTTGGTAACTTTTTTTCTATACATGCTAGCGACCTAAAACTTGTTTTATCGCATTCAGCGCGTCAAATTACGCCGGAAACGGTCGTCCTTGTTTTGATATTGCTCGAAACACGAAGTCGAAGTCCGTTTGTTTGTTTTTCAGATATCGATTGGTAACTTTTTTTCTATACATGCTAGCGACCTAAAACTTGTTTTATCGCATTCAGCGCGTCAAATTACGCCGAAAACGGTCGTCTTTGTTTTGATATTGCTCGAAACACGAAGTCGAAGTCCGTTTGTTTGTTTTTCAGATATCGGTTGGTAACTTTTTTTCTATACATGCTACTAACCTAAAACTTGTTTCATCGCATTCAGCGCGTCAAATTACGCCGGAAACGGTCGTCTTAGTTTTGATATTGCTCGAAACACGAAGTCGAAGTCCGTTTGTTTGTTTTTCAGATATCGGTTGGTAACTTTATTTCTATACATGCTAGCGACCTAAAACTTGTTTTATCGCATTCAGCGCGTCAAATTACGCCGGAAACGGTCGTCCTTGTTTTGATATTGCTCGAAACACGAAGTCGAAGTCCGTTTGTTTGTTTTTCAGATATCGATTGGTAACTTTTTTTCTATACATGCTAGCGACCTAAAACTTGTTTTATCGCATTCAGCGCGTCAAATTACGCCGAAAACGGTCGTCTTTGTTTTGATATTGCTCGAAACACGAAGTCGAAGTCCGTTTGTTTGTTTTTCAGATATCGATTGGTAACTTTTTTTCTATACATGCTAGCGACCTGGAACTTGTTTTATCGCATTCAGCGCGTCAAATTACGCCGGAAACGGTCGTCTTTGTTTTGATATTGCTCGAAACACGAAGTCGAAGTCCGTTTGTTTGTTTTTCAGATATCGGTTGGTAACTTTTTTTCAATACATGCTAGCGACCCAAAACTTGTTTTATTGCATTCAGCGCGTCAAATTACGCCGGAAACGGTCGTCTTTGTTTTGATATTGCTCGAAACACGAAGTCGAAGTCCGTTTGTTTGTTTTTCAGATATCGGTTGGTAACTTTTTTTCTATACATGCTAGCGACCTAAAACTTGTTTTATCGCATTCAGCGCGTCAAATTACGCCGGAAACGGCCGTCTTTGTTTTGATATTGCTCGAAACACGAAGTCGAAGTCCGTTTGTTTGTTTTTCAGATATCGGTTGGTAACTTTTTTTCTATTCATGCTAGCGACCTAAAACTTGTTTTATCGCATTCAGCGCGTCAAATTACGCCGGAAACGTTCGTCCTTGTTTTGATATTGCTCGAAACACGGAGTCGAAGTCCGTTTGTTTGTTTTTCAGATATCGGTTGGTAACTTTTTTTCTATACATGCTAGCGACCTAAAACTTGTTTTATCGCATTCAGCGCGTCAAATTACGCCGAAAACGGTCGTCTTTGTTTTGATATTGCTCGAAACACGAAGTCGAAGTCGGTGTGTTTGTATTTCAGATATCGATTGGTAACTTTTTTTCTATACATGCTAGCGACCTAAAACTTGTTTTATCGCATTCAGCGCGTCAAATTACGCCGGAAACGGTCGTCTTTGTTTTCATATTGCTCGAAACACGAAGTCGAAGTCCGTTTGTTTGTTTTTCAGATATCGGTTGGTAACTTTTTTTCTATACATGCTACTAACCTTAAACTTGTTTCATCGCATTCAGCGCGTCAAATTACGCCGGAAACGGTCGTCTCTGTTTTGATATTGCTCGAAACACGAAGTCGAAGTCCGTTTGTTTGTTTTTCAGATATCGGTTGGTAACTTTTTTTCTATACATGCTAGCGACCTAAAACTTGTTTTATCGCATTCAGCGCGTCAAATTACGCCGGAAACGGTCGTCCTTGTTTTGATATTGCTCGAAACACGAAGTCGAAGTCCGTTTGTTTGTTTTTCAGATATCGATTGGTAACTTTTTTTCTATACATGCTAGCGACCTAAAACTTGTTTTATCGCATTCAGCGCGTCAAATTACGCCGAAAACGGTCGTCTTTGTTTTGATATTGCTCGAAACACGAAGTCGAAGTCCGTTTGTTTGTTTTTCAGATATCGGTTGGTAACTTTTTTTCTATACATGCTACTAACCTAAAACTTGTTTCATCGCATTCAGCGCGTCAAATTACGCCGGAAACGGTCGTCTTAGTTTTGATATTGCTCGAAACACGAAGTCGAAGTCCGTTTGTTTGTTTTTCAGATATCGGTTGGTAACTTTATTTCTATACATGCTAGCGACCTAAAACTTGTTTTATCGCATTCAGCGCGTCAAATTACGCCGGAAACGGTCGTCCTTGTTTTGATATTGCTCGAAACACGAAGTCGAAGTCCGTTTGTTTGTTTTTCAGATATCGATTGGTAACTTTTTTTCTATACATGCTAGCGACCTAAAACTTGTTTTATCGCATTCAGCGCGTCAAATTACGCCGAAAACGGTCGTCTTTGTTTTGATATTGCTCGAAACACGAAGTCGAAGTCCGTTTGTTTGTTTTTCAGATATCGATTGGTAACTTTTTTTCTATACATGCTAGCGACCTGGAACTTGTTTTATCGCATTCAGCGCGTCAAATTACGCCGGAAACGGTCGTCTTTGTTTTGATATTGCTCGAAACACGAAGTCGAAGTCCGTTTGTTTGTTTTTCAGATATCGGTTGGTAACTTTTTTTCAATACATGCTAGCGACCCAAAACTTGTTTTATTGCATTCAGCGCGTCAAATTACGCCGGAAACGGTCGTCTTTGTTTTGATATTGCTCGAAACACGAAGTCGAAGTCCGTTTGTTTGTTTTTCAGATATCGGTTGGTAACTTTTTTTCTATACATGCTAGCGACCTAAAACTTGTTTTATCGCATTCAGCGCGTCAAATTACGCCGGAAACGGCCGTCTTTGTTTTGATATTGCTCGAAACACGAAGTCGAAGTCCGTTTGTTTGTTTTTCAGATATCGGTTGGTAACTTTTTTTCTATTCATGCTAGCGACCTAAAACTTGTTTTATCGCATTCAGCGCGTCAAATTACGCCGGAAACGTTCGTCCTTGTTTTGATATTGCTCGAAACACGGAGTCGAAGTCCGTTTGTTTGTTTTTCAGATATCGGTTGGTAACTTTTTTTCTATACATGCTAGCGACCTAAAACTTGTTTTATCGCATTCAGCGCGTCAAATTACGCCGAAAACGGTCGTCTTTGTTTTGATATTGCTCGAAACACGAAGTCGAAGTCGGTGTGTTTGTATTTCAGATATCGATTGGTAACTTTTTTTCTATACATGCTAGCGACCTAAAACTTGTTTTATCGCATTCAGCGCGTCAAATTACGCCGGAAACGGTCGTCTTTGTTTTCATATTGCTCGAAACACGAAGTCGAAGTCCGTTTGTTTGTTTTTCAGATATCGGTTGGTAACTTTTCTTCTATTCATGCTAGCGACCTCAAACTTGTTTTATCGCATTCAGCGCGTCAAATTACGCCGGAAACGGTCGTCTTTGTTTTGATATTGCTCGAAACACGAAGTCGAAGTCCGTTTGTTTGTTTTTCAGATATCGATTGGTAACTTTTTTTCTATACATGCTAGCGACCTAAAACTTGTTTTATCGCATTCAGCGCGTCAAATTACGCCGGAAACGGTCGTCTTTGTTTTGATATTGCTCGAAACACGAAGTCGAAGTCCGTTTGTTTGTTTTTCAGATATCGGTTGGTAACTTTTTTTCTATACATGCTACTAACCTAAAACTTGTTTCATCGCATTCAGCGCGTCAAATTACGCCGGAAACGGTCGTCTCTGTTTTGATATTGCTCGAAACACGAAGTCGAAGTCCGTTTGTTTGTTTTTCAGATATCGGTTGGTAACTTTTTTTCTATACATGCTAGCGACCCAAAACTTGTTTTATCGCATTCAGCGCGTCAAATTACGCCGGAAACGGTCGTCCTTGTTTTGATATTGCTCGAAACACGAAGTCGAAGTCCGTTTGTTTGTTTTTCAGATATCGATTGGTAACTTTTTTTCTATACATGCTAGCGACCTAAAACTTGTTTTATCGCATTCAGCGCGTCAAATTACGCCGAAAACGGTCGTCTTTGTTTTGATATTGCTCGAAACACGAAGTCGAAGTCCGTTTGTTTGTTTTTCAGATATCGATTGGGAACTTTTTTTCTATACATGCTAGCGACCTAGAACTTGTTTTATCGCATTCAGCGCGTCAAATTACGCCGGAACCGGTCGTCTTTGTTTTCATATTGCTCGAAACACGAAGTCGAAGTCCGTTTGTTTGTTTTTCAGATATCGGTTGGTAACTTTTTTTCTATTCATGCTAGCAACCTAAAACTTGTTTTATCGCATTCAGCGCGTCAAATTACGCCGGAAACGGTCGTCTTTGTTTTGATATTGCTCGAAACACGAAGTCGAAGTCCGTTTGTTTGTTTTTCAGATATCGGTTGGTAACTTTTTTTCAATACATGCTAGCGACCCAAAACTTGTTTTATTGCATTCAGCGCGTCAAATTACGCCGGGAACGGTCGTCTTTGTTTTGATATTGCTCGAAACACGAAGTCGAAGTCCGTTCGTTTGTTTTTCAGATATCGGTTGGTAACTTTTTTTCTATACATGCTAGCGACCTAAAACTTGTTTTATCGCATTCAGCGCGTCAAATTACGCCGGAAACGGCCGTCTTTGTTTTGATATTGCTCGAAACACGAAGTCGAAGTCCGTTTGTTTGTTTTTCAGATATCGGTTGGTAACTTTTTTTCTATTCATGCTAGCGACCTAAAACTTGTTTTATCGCATTCAGCGCGTCAAATTACGCCGGAAACGTTCGTCCTTGTTTTGATATTGCTCGAAACACGGAGTCGAAGTCCGTTTGTTTGTTTTTCAGATATCGGTTGGTAACTTTTTTTCTATACATGCTAGCGACCTAAAACTTGTTTTATCGCATTCAGCGCGTCAAATTACGCCGGAAACGGTCGTCCTTGTTTTGATATTGCTCAAAACACGAAGTCGAAGTCCGTTTGTTTGTTTTTCAGATATCGATTGGTAACTTTTTTTCTATACATGCTAGCGACCTAAAACTTGTTTTATCGCATTCAGCGCGTCAAATTACGCCGAAAACGGTCGTCTTTGTTTTGATATTGCTCGAAACACGAAGTCGAAGTCCGTTTGTTTGTTTTTCAAATATCGATTGGTAACTTTTTTTCTATACATGCTAGCGACCTAGAACTTGTTTTATCGCATTCAGCGCGTCAAATTACGCCGGAACCGGTCGTCTTTGTTTTCATATTGCTCGAAACACGAAGTCGAAGTCCGTTTGTTTGTTTTTCAGATATCGGTTGGTAACTTTTTTTCTATTCATGCTAGCGACCTAAAACTTGTTTTATCGCATTCAGCGCGTCAAATTACGCCGGAAACGGTCGTCTTTGTTTTGATATTGCTCGAAACACGAAGTCGAAGTCCGTTTGTTTGTTTTTCAGATATCGGTTGGTAACTTTTTTTCAATACATGCTAGCGACCCAAAACTTGTTTTATCGCATTCAGCGCGTCAAATTACGCCGGAAACGGTCGTCTTTGTTTTGATATTGCTCGAAACACGAAGTCGAAGTCCGTTTGTTTGTTTTTCAGATATCGGTTGGTAACTTTTTTTCTATACATGCTAGCGACCTAAAACTTGTTTTATCGCATTCAGCGCGTCAAATTACGCCGGAAACGGCCGTCTTTGTTTTGATATTGCTCGAAACACGAAGTCGAAGTCCGTTTGTTTGTTTTTCAGATATCGGTTGGTAACTTTTTTTCTATTCATGCTAGCGACCTAAAACTTGTTTTATCGCATTCAGCGCGTCAAATTACGCCGGAAACGTTCGTCCTTGTTTTGATATTGCTCGAAACACGGAGTCGAAGTCCGTTTGTTTGTTTTTCAGATATCGGTTGGTAACTTTTTTTCTATTCATGCTAGCGACCTAAAACTTGTTTTATCGCATTCAGCGCGTCAAATTACGCCGGAAACGTTCGTCCTTGTTTTGATATTGCTCGAAACACGAAGTCGAAGTCCGTTTGTTTGTTTTTCAGATATCGGTTGGTAACTTTTTTTCTATACATGCTAGCGACCTAAAACTTGTTTTATCGCATTCAGCGCGTCAAATTACGCCGGAAACGGTCGTCCTTGTTTTGATATTGCTCGAAACACGAAGTCGAAGTCCGTTTGTTTGTTTTTCAGATATCGATTGGTAACTTTTTTTCTATACATGCTAGCGACCTAAAACTTGTTTTATCGCATTCAGCGCGTCAAATTACGCCGAAAACGGTCGTCTTTGTTTTGATATTGCTCGAAACACGAAGTCGAAGTCCGTTTGTTTGTTTTTCAGATATCGGTTGGTAACTTTTTTTCTATACATGCTACTAACCTAAAACTTGTTTCATCGCATTCAGCGCGTCAAATTACGCCGGAAACGGTCGTCTTTGTTTTGATATTGCTCGAAACACGAAGTCGAAGTCCGTTTGTTTGTTTTTCAGATATCGGTTGGTAATTTTTTTTCTATACATGCTAGCGACCTAAAACTTGTTTTATCGCATTCAGCGCGTCAAATTACGCCGGAAACGGTCGTCCTTGTTTTGATATTGCTCGAAACACGAAGTCGAAGTCCGTTTGTTTGTTTTTCAGATATCGATTGGTAACTTTTTTTCTATACATGCTAGCGACCTAAAACTTGTTTTATCGCATTCAGCGCGTCAAATTACGCCGAAAACGGTCGTCTTTGTTTTGATATTGCTCGAAACACGAAGTCGAAGTCCGTTTGTTTGTTTTTCAGATATCGGTTGGTAACTTTTTTTCTATACATGCTACTAACCTAAAACTTGTTTCATCGCATTCAGCGCGTCAAATTACGCCGGAAACGGTCGTCTTTGTTTTGATATTGCTCGAAACACGAAGTCGAAGTCCGTTTGTTTGTTTTTCAGATATCGGTTGGTGATTTTTTTCTATACATGCTAGCGACCTAAAACTTGTTTTATCGCATTCAGCGCGTCAAATTACGCCGGAAACGGTCGTCCTTGTTTTGATATTGCTCGAAACACGAAGTCGAAGTCCGTTTGTTTGTTTTTCAGATATCGATTGGTAACTTTTTTTCTATACATGCTAGCGACCTAAAACTTGTTTTATCGCATTCAGCGCGTCAAATTACGCCGAAAACGGTCGTCTTTGTTTTGATATTGCTCGAAACACGAAGTCGAAGTCCGTTTGTTTGTTTTTCAGATATCGATTGGTAACTTTTTTTCTATACATGCTAGCGACCTAGAACTTGTTTTATCGCATTCAGCGCGTCAAATGACGCCGGAACCGGTCGTCTTTGTTTTCATATTGCTCGAAACACGAAGTCGAAGTCCGTTTGTTTGTTTTTCAGATATCGGTTGGTAACTTTTTTTCTATTCATGCTAGCGACCTAAAACTTGTTTTATCGCATTCAGCGCGTCAAATTACGCCGGAAACGGTCGTCTTTGTTTTGATATTGCTCGAAACACGAAGTCGAAGTCCGTTTGTTTGTTTTTCAGATATCGGTTGGTAACTTTTTTTCAATACATGCTAGCGACCCAAAACTTGTTTTATCGCATTCAGCGCGTCAAATTACGCCGGAAACGGTCGTCTTTGTTTTGATATTGCTCGAAACACGAAGTCGAAGTCCGTTTGTTTGTTTTTCAGATATCGGTTGGTAACTTTTTTTCTATACATGCTAGCGACCTAAAACTTGTTTTATCGCATTCAGCGCGTCAAATTACGCCGGAAACGGCCGTCTTTGTTTTGATATTGCTCGAAACACGAAGTCGAAGTCCGTTTGTTTGTTTTTCAGATATCGGTTGGTAACTTTTTTTCTATTCATGCTAGCGACCTAAAACTTGTTTTATCGCATTCAGCGCGTCAAATTACGCCGGAAACGTTCGTCCTTGTTTTGATATTGCTCGAAACACGGAGTCGAAGTCCGTTTGTTTGTTTTTCAGATATCGGTTGGTAACTTTTTTTCTATACATGCTAGCGACCTAAAACTTGTTTTATCGCATTCAGCGCGTCAAATTACGCCGGAAACGGTCGTCCTTGTTTTGATATTGCTCAAAACACGAAGTCGAAGTCCGTTTGTTTGTTTTTCAGATATCGATTGGTAACTTTTTTTCTATACATGCTAGCGACCTAAAACTTGTTTTATCGCATTCAGCGCGTCAAATTACGCCGAAAACGGTCGTCTTTGTTTTGATATTGCTCGAAACACGAAGTCGAAGTCCGTTTGTTTGTTTTTCAGATATCGATTGGTAACTTTTTTTCTATACATGCTAGCGACCTAGAACTTGTTTTATCGCATTCAGCGCGTCAAATTACGCCGGAAACGGCCGTCTTTGTTTTGATATTGCTCGAAACACGGAGTCGAAGTCCGTTTGTTTGTTTTTCAGATATCGGTTAGTAACTTTTTTTCTATTCATGCTAGCGACCTAAAACTTGTTTTATCGCATTCAGCGCGTCAAATTACGCCGAAAACGTTCGTCCTTGTTTTGATATTGCTCGAAACACGAAGTCGAAGTCCGTTTGTTTGTTTTTCAGATATCGGTTGGTAACTTTTTTTCTATACATGCTAGCGACCTAAAACTTGTTTTATCGCATTCAGCGCGTCAAATTACGCCGGAAACGGTCGTCCTTGTTTTGATATTGCTCGAAACACGAAGTCGAAGTCCGTTTGTTTGTTTTTCAGATATCGATTGGTAACTTTTTTTCTATACATGCTAGCGACCTAAAACTTGTTTTATCGCATTCAGCGCGTCAAATTACGCCGAAAACGGTCGTCTTTGTTTTGATATTGCTCGAAACACGAAGTCGAAGTCCGTTTGTTTGTTTTTCAGATATCGGTTGGTAACTTTTTTTCTATACATGCTACTAACCTAAAACTTGTTTCATCGCATTCAGCGCGTCAAATTACGCCGGAAACGGTCGTCTTTGTTTTGATATTGCTCGAAACACGAAGTCGAAGTCCGTTTGTTTGTTTTTTAGATATCGGTTGGTAATTTTTTTTCTATACATGCTAGCGACCTAAAACTTGTTTTATCGCATTCAGCGCGTCAAATTACGCCGGAAACGGTCGTCCTTGTTTTGATATTGCTCGAAACACGAAGTCGAAGTCCGTTTGTTTGTTTTTCAGATATCGATTGGTAACTTTTTTTCTATACATGCTAGCGACCTAAAACTTGTTTTATCGCATTCAGCGCGTCAAATTACGCCGAAAACGGTCGTCTTTGTTTTGATATTGCTCGAAACACGAAGTCGAAGTCCGTTTGTTTGTTTTTCAGATATCGATTGGTAACTTTTTTTCTATACATGCTAGCGACCTAAAACTTGTTTTATCGCATTCAGCGCGTCAAATTACGCCGAAAACGGTCGTCTTTGTTTTGATATTGCTCGAAACACGAAGTCGAAGTCCGTTTGTTTGTTTTTCAGATATCGATTGGTAACTTTTTTTCTATACATGCTAGCGACCTAGAACTTGTTTTATCGCATTCAGCGCGTCAAATTACGCCGGAACCGGTCGTCTCTGTTTTCATATTGCTCGAAACACGAAGTCGAAGTCCGTTTGTTTGTTTTTCAGATATCGGTTGGTAACTTTTTTTCTATTCATGCTAGCGACCTAAAACTTGTTTTATCGCATTCAGCGCGTCAAATTACGCCGGAAACGGTCGTCTTTGTTTTGATATTGCTCGAAACACGAAGTCGAAGTCCGTTTGTTTGTTTTTCAGATATCGGTTGGTAACTTTTTTTCAATACATGCTAGCGACCCAAAACTTGTTTTATCGCATTCAGCGCGTCAAATTACGCCGGAAACGGTCGTCTTTGTTTTGATATTGCTCGAAACACGAAGTCGAAGTCCGTTTGTTTGTTTTTCAGATATCGGTTGGTAACTTTTTTTCTATACATGCTAGCGACCTAAAACTTGTTTTATCGCATTCAGCGCGTCAAATTACGCCGGAAACGGCCGTCTTTGTTTTGATATTGCTCGAAACACGGAGTCGAAGTCCGTTTGTTTGTTTTTCAGATATCGGTTGGTAACTTTTTTTCTAGTCATGCTAGCGACCTAAAACTTGTTTTATCGCATTCAGCGCGTCAAATTACGCCGAAAACGTTCGTCCTTGTTTTGATATTGCTCGAAACACGAAGTCGAAGTCCGTTTGTTTGTTTTTCAGATATCGGTTGGTAACTTTTTTTCTATACATGCTAGCGACCCAAAACTTGTTTTATCGCATTCAGCGCGTCAAATTACGCCGGAAACGGTCGTCCTTGTTTTGATATTGCTCGAAACACGAAGTCGAAGTCCGTTTGTTTGTTTTTCAGATATCGATTGGTAACTTTTTTTCTATACATGCTAGCGACCTAAAACTTGTTTTATCGCATTCAGCGCGTCAAATTGCGCCGAAAACGGTCGTCTTTGTTTTGATATTGCTCGAAACACGAAGTCGAAGTCCGTTTGTTTGTTTTTCAGATATCGATTGGTAACTTTTTTTCTATACATGCTAGCGACCTAGAACTTGTTTCATCGCATTCAGCGCGTCAAATTACGCCGGAACCGGTCGTCTTTGTTTTCATGTTGCTCGAAACACGAAGTCGAAGTCCGTTTGTTTGTTTTTCAGATATCGGTTGATAACTTTTTTTCTATTCATGCTAGCGACCTAAAACTTGTTTTATCGCATTCAGCGCGTCAAATTACGCCGGAAACGGTCGTCTTTGTTTTGATATTGCTCGAAACACGAAGTCGAAGTCCGTTTGTTTGTTTTTCAGATATCGGTTGGTAACTTTTTTTCAATACATGCTAGCGACCCAAAACTTGTTTTATCGCATTCAGCGCGTCAAATTACGCCGGAAACGGTCGTCTTTGTTTTGATATTGCTCGAAACACGAAGTCGAAGTCCGTTTGTTTGTTTTTCAGATATCGGTTGGTAACTTTTTTTCAATACATGCTAGCGACCCAAAACTTGTTTTATCGCATTCAGCGCGTCAAATTACGCCGGAAACGGTCGTCTTTGTTTTGATATTGCTCGAAACACGAAGTCGAAGTCCGTTTGTTTGTTTTTCAGATATCGGTTGGTAACTTTTTTTCTATACATGCTAGCAACCTAAAACTTGTTTTATCGCATTCAGCGCGTCAAATTACGCCGGAAACGGCCGTCTTTGTTTTGATATTGCTCGAAACACGGAGTCGAAGTCCGTTTGTTTGTTTTTCAGATATCGGTTGGTAACTTTTTTTCTATACATGCTAGCGACCTAAAACTTGTTTTATCGCATTCAGCGCGTCAAATTACGCCGAAAACGGTCGTCTTTGTTTTGATATTGCTCGAAACACGAAGTCGAAGTCCGTTTGTTTGTTTTTCAGATATCGGTTGGTAACTTTTTTTCTATACATGCTACTAACCTAAAACTTGTTTCATCGCATTCAGCGCGTCAAATTACGCCGGAAACGGTCGTCTTTGTTTTGATATTGCTCGAAACACGAAGTCGAAGTCCGTTTGTTTGTTTTTCAGATATCGGTTGGTAATTTTTTTTCTATACATGCTAGCGACCTAAAACTTGTTTTATCGCATTCAGCGCGTCAAATTACGCCGGAAACGGTCGTCCTTGTTTTGATATTGCTCGAAACACGAAGTCGAAGTCCGTTTGTTTGTTTTTCAGATATCGATTGGTAACTTTTTTTCTATACATGCTAGCGACCTAAAACTTGTTTTATCGCATTCAGCGCGTCAAATTACGCCGAAAACGGTCGTCTTTGTTTTGATATTGCTCGAAACACGAAGTCGAAGTCCGTTTGTTTGTTTTTCAGATATCGATTGGTAACTTTTTTTCTATACATGCTAGCGACCTAGAACTTGTTTTATCGCATTCAGCGCGTCAAATTACGCCGGAACCGGTCGTCTTTGTTTTCATATTGCTCGAAACACGAAGTCGAAGTCCGTTTGTTTGTTTTTCAGATATCGGTTGGTAACTTTTTTTCTATTCATGCTAGCGACCTAAAACTTGTTTTATCGCATTCAGCGCGTCAAATTACGCCGGAAACGGTCGTCTTTGTTTTGATATTGCTCGAAACACGAAGTCGAAGTCCGTTTGTTTGTTTTTCAGATATCGATTGGTAACTTTTTTTCTATACATGCTAGCGACCTAGAACTTGTTTCATCGCATTCAGCGCGTCAAATTACGCCGGAACCGGTCGTCTTTGTTTTCATATTGCTCGAAACACGAAGTCGAAGTCCGTTTGTTTGTTTTTCAGATATCGGTTGATAACTTTTTTTCTATTCATGCTAGCGACCTAAAACTTGTTTTATCGCATTCAGCGCGTCAAATTACGCCGGAAACGGTCGTCTTTGTTTTGATATTGCTCGAAACACGAAGTCGAAGTCCGTTTGTTTGTTTTTCAGATATCGGTTGGTAACTTTTTTTCAATACATGCTAGCGACCCAAAACTTGTTTTATCGCATTCAGCGCGTCAAATTACGCCGGAAACGGTCGTCTTTGTTTTGATATTGCTCGAAACACGAAGTCGAAGTCCGTTTGTTTGTTTTTCAGATATCGGTTGGTAACTTTTTTTCTATACATGCTAGCAACCTAAAACTTGTTTTATCGCATTCAGCGCGTCAAATTACGCCGGAAACGGCCGTCTTTGTTTTGATATTGCTCGAAACACGGAGTCGAAGTCCGTTTGTTTGTTTTTCAGATATCGGTTGGTAACTTTTTTTCTATTCATGCTAGCGACCTAAAACTTGTTTTATCGCATTCAGCGCGTCAAATTACGCCGAAAACGGTCGTCTTTGTTTTGATATTGCTCGAAACACGAAGTCGAAGTCCGTTTGTTTGTTTTTCAGATATCGGTTGGTAACTTTTTTTCTATACATGCTACTAACCTAAAACTTGTTTCATCGCATTCAGCGCGTCAAATTACGCCGGAAACGGTCGTCTTTGTTTTGATATTGCTCGAAACACGAAGTCGAAGTCCGTTTGTTTGTTTTTCAGATATCGGTTGGTAATTTTTTTTCTATACATGCTAGCGACCTAAAACTTGTTTTATCGCATTCAGCGCGTCAAATTACGCCGGAAACGGTCGTCCTTGTTTTGATATTGCTCGAAACACGAAGTCGAAGTCCGTTTGTTTGTTTTTCAGATATCGATTGGTAACTTTTTTTCTATACATGCTAGCGACCTAAAACTTGTTTTATCGCATTCAGCGCGTCAAATTACGCCGAAAACGGTCGTCTTTGTTTTGATATTGCTCGAAACACGAAGTCGAAGTCCGTTTGTTTGTTTTTCAGATATCGATTGGTAACTTTTTTTCTATACATGCTAGCGACCTAGAACTTGTTTTATCGCATTCAGCGCGTCAAATTACGCCGGAACCGGTCGTCTTTGTTTTCATATTGCTCGAAACACGAAGTCGAAGTCCGTTTGTTTGTTTTTCAGATATCGGTTGGTAACTTTTTTTCTATTCATGCTAGCGACCTAAAACTTGTTTTATCGCATTCAGCGCGTCAAATTACGCCGGAAACGGTCGTCTTTGTTTTGATATTGCTCGAAACACGAAGTCGAAGTCCGTTTGTTTGTTTTTCAGATATCGGTTGGTAACTTTTTTTCAATACATGCTAGCGACCCAAAACTTGTTTTATCGCATTCAGCGCGTCAAATTACGCCGGAAACGGTCGTCTTTGTTTTGATATTGCTCGAAACACGAAGTCGAAGTCCGTTTGTTTGTTTTTCAGATATCGGTTGGTAACTTTTTTTCAATACATGCTAGCGACCCAAAACTTGTTTTATCGCATTCAGCGCGTCAAATTACGCCGGAAACGGTCGTCTTTGTTTTGATATTGCTCGAAACACGAAGTCGAAGTCCGTTTGTTTGTTTTTCAGATATCGGTTGGTAACTTTTTTTCTATACATGCTAGCGACCTAAAACTTGTTTTATCGCATTCAGCGCGTCAAATTACGCCGGAAACGGCCGTCTTTGTTTTGATATTGCTCGAAACACGAAGTCGAAGTCCGTTTGTTTGTTTTTCAGATATCGGTTGGTAACTTTTTTTCTATTCATGCTAGCGACCTAAAACTTGTTTTATCGCATTCAGCGCGTCAAATTACGCCGGAAACGTTCGTCCTTGTTTTGATATTGCTCGAAACACGGAGTCGAAGTCCGTTTGTTTGTTTTTCAGATATCGGTTGGTAACTTTTTTTCTATTCATGCTAGCGACCTAAAACTTGTTTTATCGCATTCAGCGCGTCAAATTACGCCGAAAACGTTCGTCCTTGTTTTGATATTGCTCGAAACACGAAGTCGAAGTCCGTTTGTTTGTTTTTCAGATATCGGTTGGTAACTTTTTTTCTATACATGCTAGCGACCTAAAACTTGTTTTATCGCATTCAGCGCGTCAAATTACGCCGGAAACGGTCGTCCTTGTTTTGATATTGCTCAAAACACGAAGTCGAAGTCCGTTTGTTTGTTTTTCAGATATCGATTGGTAACTTTTTTTCTATACATGCTAGCGACCTAAAACTTGTTTTATCGCATTCAGCGCGTCAAATTACGCCGAAAACGGTCGTCTTTGTTTTGATATTGCTCGAAACACGAAGTCGAAGTCCGTTTGTTTGTTTTTCAGATATCGATTGGTAACTTTTTTTCTATACATGCTAGCGACCTAGAACTTGTTTTATCGCATTCAGCGCGTCAAATTACGCCGGAACCGGTCGTCTTTGTTTTCATATTGCTCGAAACACGAAGTCGAAGTCCGTTTGTTTGTTTTTCAGATATCGGTTGGTAACTTTTTTTCTATTCATGCTAGCGACCTAAAACTTGTTTTATCGCATTCAGCGCGTCAAATTACGCCGGAAACGGTCGTCTTTGTTTTGATATTGCTCGAAACACGAAGTCGAAGTCCGTTTGTTTGTTTTTCAGATATCGGTTGGTAACTTTTTTTCAATACATGCTAGCGACCCAAAACTTGTTTTATCGCATTCAGCGCGTCAAATTACGCCGGAAACGGTCGTCTTTGTTTTGATATTGCTCGAAACACGAAGTCGAAGTCCGTTTGTTTGTTTTTCAGATATCGGTTGGTAACTTTTTTTCAATACATGCTAGCGACCCAAAACTTGTTTTATCGCATTCAGCGCGTCAAATTACGCCGGAAACGGTCGTCTTTGTTTTGATATTGCTCGAAACACGAAGTCGAAGTCCGTTTGTTTGTTTTTCAGATATCGGTTGGTAACTTTTTTTCTATACATGCTAGCGACCTAAAACTTGTTTTATCGCATTCAGCGCGTCAAATTACGCCGGAAACGGCCGTCTTTGTTTTGATATTGCTCGAAACACGAAGTCGAAGTCCGTTTGTTTGTTTTTCAGATATCGGTTGGTAACTTTTTTTCTATTCATGCTAGCGACCTAAAACTTGTTTTATCGCATTCAGCGCGTCAAATTACGCCGGAAACGTTCGTCCTTGTTTTGATATTGCTCGAAACACGGAGTCGAAGTCCGTTTGTTTGTTTTTCAGATATCGGTTGGTAACTTTTTTTCTATTCATGCTAGCGACCTAAAACTTGTTTTATCGCATTCAGCGCGTCAAATTACGCCGAAAACGTTCGTCCTTGTTTTGATATTGCTCGAAACACGAAGTCGAAGTCCGTTTGTTTGTTTTTCAGATATCGGTTGGTAACTTTTTTTCTATACATGCTAGCGACCTAAAACTTGTTTTATCGCATTCAGCGCGTCAAATTACGCCGGAAACGGTCGTCCTTGTTTTGATATTGCTCAAAACACGAAGTCGAAGTCCGTTTGTTTGTTTTTCAGATATCGATTGGTAACTTTTTTTCTATACATGCTAGCGACCTAAAACTTGTTTTATCGCATTCAGCGCGTCAAATTACGCCGAAAACGGTCGTCTTTGTTTTGATATTGCTCGAAACACGAAGTCGAAGTCCGTTTGTTTGTTTTTCAGATATCGATTGGTAACTTTTTTTCTATACATGCTAGCGACCTAGAACTTGTTTTATCGCATTCAGCGCGTCAAATTACGCCGGAACCGGTCGTCTTTGTTTTCATATTGCTCGAAACACGAAGTCGAAGTCCGTTTGTTTGTTTTTCAGATATCGGTTGGTAACTTTTTTTCTATTCATGCTAGCGACCTAAAACTTGTTTTATCGCATTCAGCGCGTCAAATTACGCCGGAAACGGTCGTCTTTGTTTTGATATTGCTCGAAACACGAAGTCGAAGTCCGTTTGTTTGTTTTTCAGATATCGGTTGGTAACTTTTTTTCAATACATGCTAGCGACCCAAAACTTGTTTTATCGCATTCAGCGCGTCAAATTACGCCGGAAACGGTCGTCTTTGTTTTGATATTGCTCGAAACACGAAGTCGAAGTCCGTTTGTTTGTTTTTCAGATATCGGTTGGTAACTTTTTTTCAATACATGCTAGCGACCCAAAACTTGTTTTATCGCATTCAGCGCGTCAAATTACGCCGGAAACGGTCGTCTTTGTTTTGATATTGCTCGAAACACGAAGTCGAAGTCCGTTTGTTTGTTTTTCAGATATCGGTTGGTAACTTTTTTTCTATACATGCTAGCGACCTAAAACTTGTTTTATCGCATTCAGCGCGTCAAATTACGCCGGAAACGGCCGTCTTTGTTTTGATATTGCTCGAAACACGAAGTCGAAGTCCGTTTGTTTGTTTTTCAGATATCGGTTGGTAACTTTTTTTCTATTCATGCTAGCGACCTAAAACTTGTTTTATCGCATTCAGCGCGTCAAATTACGCCGGAAACGTTCGTCCTTGTTTTGATATTGCTCGAAACACGGAGTCGAAGTCCGTTTGTTTGTTTTTCAGATATCGGTTGGTAACTTTTTTTCTATTCATGCTAGCGACCTAAAACTTGTTTTATCGCATTCAGCGCGTCAAATTACGCCGAAAACGTTCGTCCTTGTTTTGATATTGCTCGAAACACGAAGTCGAAGTCCGTTTGTTTGTTTTTCAGATATCGGTTGGTAACTTTTTTTCTATACATGCTAGCGACCTAAAACTTGTTTTATCGCATTCAGCGCGTCAAATTACGCCGGAAACGGTCGTCCTTGTTTTGATATTGCTCAAAACACGAAGTCGAAGTCCGTTTGTTTGTTTTTCAGATATCGATTGGTAACTTTTTTTCTATACATGCTAGCGACCTAAAACTTGTTTTATCGCATTCAGCGCGTCAAATTACGCCGAAAACGGTCGTCTTTGTTTTGATATTGCTCGAAACACGAAGTCGAAGTCCGTTTGTTTGTTTTTCAGATATCGATTGGTAACTTTTTTTCTATACATGCTAGCGACCTAGAACTTGTTTTATCGCATTCAGCGCGTCAAATTACGCCGGAACCGGTCGTCTTTGTTTTCATATTGCTCGAAACACGAAGTCGAAGTCCGTTTGTTTGTTTTTCAGATATCGGTTGGTAACTTTTTTTCTATTCATGCTAGCGACCTAAAACTTGTTTTATCGCATTCAGCGCGTCAAATTACGCCGGAAACGGTCGTCTTTGTTTTGATATTGCTCGAAACACGAAGTCGAAGTCCGTTTGTTTGTTTTTCAGATATCGGTTGGTAACTTTTTTTCAATACATGCTAGCGACCCAAAACTTGTTTTATCGCATTCAGCGCGTCAAATTACGCCGGAAACGGTCGTCTTTGTTTTGATATTGCTCGAAACACGAAGTCGAAGTCCGTTTGTTTGTTTTTCAGATATCGGTTGGTAACTTTTTTTCTATACATGCTAGCGACCTAAAACTTGTTTTATCGCATTCAGCGCGTCAAATTACGCCGGAAACGGCCGTCTTTGTTTTGATATTGCTCGAAACACGAAGTCGAAGTCCGTTTGTTTGTTTTTCAGATATCGGTTGGTAACTTTTTTTCTATTCATGCTAGCGACCTAAAACTTGTTTTATCGCATTCAGCGCGTCAAATTACGCCGGAAACGTTCGTCCTTGTTTTGATATTGCTCGAAACACGGAGTCGAAGTCCGTTTGTTTGTTTTTCAGATATCGGTTGGTAACTTTTTTTCTATTCATGCTAGCGACCTAAAACTTGTTTTATCGCATTCAGCGCGTCAAATTACGCCGAAAACGTTCGTCCTTGTTTTGATATTGCTCGAAACACGAAGTCGAAGTCCGTTTGTTTGTTTTTCAGATATCGGTTGGTAACTTTTTTTCTATACATGCTAGCGACCTAAAACTTGTTTTATCGCATTCAGCGCGTCAAATTACGCCGGAAACGGTCGTCCTTGTTTTGATATTGCTCGAAACACGAAGTCGAAGTCCGTTTGTTTGTTTTTCAGATATCGATTGGTAACTTTTTTTCTATACATGCTAGCGACCTAAAACTTGTTTTATCGCATTCAGCGCGTCAAATTACGCCGAAAACGGTCGTCTTTGTTTTGATATTGCTCGAAACACGAAGTCGAAGTCCGTTTGTTTGTTTTTCAGATATCGGTTGGTAACTTTTTTTCTATACATGCTACTAACCTAAAACTTGTTTCATCGCATTCAGCGCGTCAAATTACGCCGGAAACGGTCGTCTTTGTTTTGATATTGCTCGAAACACGAAGTCGAAGTCCGTTTGTTTGTTTTTCAGATATCGGTTGGTAACTTTTTTTCTATACATGCTAGCGACCTAAAACTTGTTTTATCGCATTCAGCGCGTCAAATTACGCCGGAAACGGTCGTCCTTGTTTTGATATTGCTCGAAACACGAAGTCGAAGTCCGTTTGTTTGTTTTTCAGATATCGATTGGTAACTTTTTTTCTATACATGCTAGCGACCTAAAACTTGTTTTATCGCATTCAGCGCGTCAAATTACGCCGAAAACGGTCGTCTTTGTTTTGATATTGCTCGAAACACGAAGTCGAAGTCCGTTTGTTTGTTTTTCAGATATCGATTGGTAACTTTTTTTCTATACATGCTAGCGACCTGGAACTTGTTTGATCGCATTCAGCGCGTCAAATTACGCCGGAACCGGTCGTCTTTGTTTTCATATTGCTCGAAACACGAAGTCGAAGTCCGTTTGTTTGTTTTTCAGATATCGGTTGGTAACTTTTTTTCTATTCATGCTAGCGACCTAAAACTTGTTTTATCGCATTCAGCGCGTCAAATTACGCCGGAAACGGTCGTCTTTGTTTTGATATTGCTCGAAACACGAAGTCGAAGTCCGTTTGTTTGTTTTTCAGATATCGGTTGGTAACTTTTTTTCTATACATGCTAGCGACCTAAAACTTGTTTTATCGCATTCAGCGCGTCAAATTACGCCGGAAACGGCCGTCTTTGTTTTGATATTGCTCGAAACACGAAGTCGAAGTCCGTTTGTTTGTTTTTCAGATATCGGTTGGTAACTTTTTTTCTATTCATGCTAGCGACCTAAAACTTGTTTTATCGCATTCAGCGCGTCAAATTACGCCGGAAACGTTCGTCCTTGTTTTGATATTGCTCGAAACACGGAGTCGAAGTCCGTTTGTTTGTTTTTCAGATATCGGTTGGTAACTTTTTTTCTATTCATGCTAGCGACCTAAAACTTGTTTTATCGCATTCAGCGCGTCAAATTACGCCGGAAACGGTCGTCTTTGTTTTGATATTGCTCGAAACACGAAGTCGAAGTCCGTTTGTTTGTTTTTCAGATATCGGTTGGTAACTTTTTTTCTATACATGCTAGCGACCTAAAACTTGTTTTATCGCATTCAGCGCGTCAAATTACGCCGGAAACGGCCGTCTTTGTTTTGATATTGCTCGAAACACGAAGTCGAAGTCCGTTTGTTTGTTTTTCAGATATCGGTTGGTAACTTTTTTTCTATTCATGCTAGCGACCTAAAACTTGTTTTATCGCATTCAGCGCGTCAAATTACGCCGGAAACGTTCGTCCTTGTTTTGATATTGCTCGAAACACGGAGTCGAAGTCCGTTTGTTTGTTTTTCAGATATCGGTTGGTAACTTTTTTTCTATTCATGCTAGCGACCTAAAACTTGTTTTATCGCATTCAGCGCGTCAAATTACGCCGAAAACGTTCGTCCTTGTTTTGATATTGCTCGAAACACGAAGTCGAAGTCCGTTTGTTTGTTTTTCAGATATCGGTTGGTAACTTTTTTTCTATACATGCTAGCGACCTAAAACTTGTTTTATCGCATTCAGCGCGTCAAATTACGCCGGAAACGGTCGTCCTTGTTTTGATATTGCTCGAAACACGAAGTCGAAGTCCGTTTGTTTGTTTTTCAGATATCGATTGGTAACTTTTTTTCTATACATGCTAGCGACCTAAAACTTGTTTTATCGCATTCAGCGCGTCAAATTACGCCGAAAACGGTCGTCTTTGTTTTGATATTGCTCGAAACACGAAGTCGAAGTCCGTTTGTTTGTTTTTCAGATATCGGTTGGTAACTTTTTTTCTATACATGCTACTAACCTAAAACTTGTTTCATCGCATTCAGCGCGTCAAATTACGCCGGAAACGGTCGTCTTTGTTTTGATATTGCTCGAAACACGAAGTCGAAGTCCGTTTGTTTGTTTTTCAGATATCGGTTGGTAACTTTTTTTCTATACATGCTAGCGACCTAAAACTTGTTTTATCGCATTCAGCGCGTCAAATTACGCCGGAAACGGTCGTCCTTGTTTTGATATTGCTCGAAACACGAAGTCGAAGTCCGTTTGTTTGTTTTTCAGATATCGATTGGTAACTTTTTTTCTATACATGCTAGCGACCTAAAACTTGTTTTATCGCATTCAGCGCGTCAAATTACGCCGAAAACGGTCGTCTTTGTTTTGATGTTGCTCGAAACACGAAGTCGAAGTCCGTTTGTTTGTTTTTCAGATATCGGTTGGTAACTTTTTTTCTATACATGCTACTAACCTAAAACTTGTTTCATCGCATTCAGCGCGTCAAATTACGCCGGAAACGGTCGTCTTTGTTTTGATATTGCTCGAAACACGAAGTCGAAGTCCGTTTGTTTGTTTTTCAGATATCGGTTGGTAACTTTTTTTCTATACATGCTAGCGACCTAAAACTTGTTTTATCGCATTCGGCGCGTCAAATTACGCCGGAAACGGTCGTCCTTGTTTTGATATTGCTCGAAACACGAAGTCGAAGTCCGTTTGTTTGTTTTTCAGATATCGATTGGTAACTTTTTTTCTATACATGCTAGCGACCTGAAACTTGTTTTATCGCATTCAGCGCGTCAAATTACGCCGAAAACGTTCGTCCTTGTTTTGATATTGCTCGAAACACGAAGTCGAAGTCCGTTTGTTTGTTTTTCAGATATCGGTTGGTAACTTTTTTTCTATACATGCTAGCGACCTAAAACTTGTTTTATCGCATTCAGCGCGTCAAATTACGCCGGAAACGGTCGTCCTTGTTTTGATATTGCTCGAAACACGAAGTCGAAGTCCGTTTGTTTGTTTTTCAGATATCGATTGGTAACTTTTTTTCTATACATGCTAGCGACCTAAAACTTGTTTTATCGCATTCAGCGCGTCAAATTACGCCGAAAACGGTCGTCTTTGTTTTGATATTGCTCGAAACACGAAGTCGAAGTCCGTTTGTTTGTTTTTCAGATATCGGTTGGTAACTTTTTTTCTATACATGCTACTAACCTAAAACTTGTTTCATCGCATTCAGCGCGTCAAATTACGCCGGAAACGGTCGTCTTTGTTTTGATATTGCTCGAAACACGAAGTCGAAGTCCGTTTGTTTGTTTTTCAGATATCGGTTGGTAACTTTTTTTCTATACATGTTGCGACCTAAAACTTGTTTTATCGCATTCAGCGCGTCAAATTACGCCGGAAACGGTCGTCCTTGTTTTGATATTGCTCGAAACACGAAGTCGAAGTCCGTTTGTTTGTTTTTCAGATATCGATTGGTAACTTTTTTTCTATACATGCTAGCGACCTAGAACTTGTTTTATCGCATTCAGCGCGTCAAATTACGCCGGAACCGGTCGTCTTTGTTTTCATATTGCTCGAAACACGAAGTCGAAGTCCGTTTGTTTGTTTTTCAGATATCGGTTGGTAACTTTTTTTCTATTCATGCTAGCGACCTAAAACTTGTTTTATCGCATTCAGCGCGTCAAATTACGCCGGAAACGGTCGTCTTTGTTTTGATATTGCTCGAAACACGAAGTCGAAGTCCGTTTGTTTGTTTTTCAGATATCGGTTGGTAACTTTTTTTCAATACATGCTAGCGACCCAAAACTTGTTTTATCGCATTCAGCGCGTCAAATTACGCCGGAAACGGTCGTCTTTGTTTTGATATTGCTCGAAACACGAAGTCGAAGTCCGTTTGTTTGTTTTTCAGATATCGGTTGGTAACTTTTTTTCTATACATGCTAGCGACCTAAAACTTGTTTTATCGCATTCAGCGCGTCAAATTACGCCGGAAACGGCCGTCTTTGTTTTGATATTGCTCGAAACACGAAGTCGAAGTCCGTTTGTTTGTTTTTCAGATATCGGTTGGTAACTTTTTTTCTATTCATGCTAGCGACCTAAAACTTGTTTTATCGCATTCAGCGCGTCAAATTACGCCGGAAACGTTCGTCCTTGTTTTGATATTGCTCGAAACACGGAGTCGAAGTCCGTTTGTTTGTTTTTCAGATATCGGTTGGTAACTTTTTTTCTATTCATGCTAGCGACCTAAAACTTGTTTTATCGCATTCAGCGCGTCAAATTACGCCGAAAACGTTCGTCCTTGTTTTGATATTGCTCGAAACACGAAGTCGAAGTCCGTTTGTTTGTTTTTCAGATATCGGTTGGTAACTTTTTTTCTATACATGCTAGCGACCTAAAACTTGTTTTATCGCATTCAGCGCGTCAAATTACGCCGGAAACGGTCGTCCTTGTTTTGATATTGCTCGAAACACGAAGTCGAAGTCCGTTTGTTTGTTTTTCAGATATCGATTGGTAACTTTTTTTCTATACATGCTAGCGACCTAAAACTTGTTTTATCGCATTCAGCGCGTCAAATTACGCCGAAAACGGTCGTCTTTGTTTTGATATTGCTCGAAACACGAAGTCGAAGTCCGTTTGTTTGTTTTTCAGATATCGGTTGGTAACTTTTTTTCTATACATGCTACTAACCTGAAACTTGTTTCATCGCATTCAGCGCGTCAAATTACGCCGGAAACGGTCGTCTTTGTTTTGATATTGCTCGAAACACGAAGTCGAAGTCCGTTTGTTTGTTTTTCAGATATCGGTTGGTAACTTTTTTTCTATACATGCTAGCGACCTAAAACTTGTTTTATCGCATTCAGCGCGTCAAATTACGCCGGAAACGGTCGTCCTTGTTTTGATATTGCTCGAAACACGAAGTCGAAGTCCGTTTGTTTGTTTTTCAGATATCGATTGGTAACTTTTTTTCTATACATGCTAGCGACCTGAAACTTGTTTTATCGCATTCAGCGCGTCAAATTACGCCGAAAACGTTCGTCCTTGTTTTGATATTGCTCGAAACACGAAGTCGAAGTCCGTTTGTTTGTTTTTCAGATATCGGTTGGTAACTTTTTTTCTATACATGCTAGCGACCTAAAACTTGTTTTATCGCATTCAGCGCGTCAAATTACGCCGGAAACGGTCGTCCTTGTTTTGATATTGCTCGAAACACGAAGTCGAAGTCCGTTTGTTTGTTTTTCAGATATCGATTGGTAACTTTTTTTCTATACATGCTAGCGACCTAAAACTTGTTTTATCGCATTCAGCGCGTCAAATTACGCCGCAAACGGTCGTCTTTGTTTTGATATTGCTCGAAACACGAAGTCGAAGTCCGTTTGTTTGTTTTTCAGATATCGGTTGGTAACTTTTTTTCTATACATGCTACTAACCTAAAACTTGTTTCATCGCATTCAGCGCGTCAAATTACGCCGGAAACGGTCGTCTTTGTTTTGATATTGCTCGAAACACGAAGTCGAAGTCCGTTTGTTTGTTTTTCAGATATCGGTTGGTAACTTTTTTTCTATACATGCTAGCGACCTAAAACTTGTTTTATTGCATTCAGCGCGTCAAATTACGCCGGAAACGGTCGTCCTTGTTTTGATATTGCTCGAAACACGAAGTCGAAGTCCGTTTGTTTGTTTTTCAGATATCGATTGGTAACTTTTTTTCTATACATGCTAGCGACCTAGAACTTGTTTTATCGCATTCAGCGCGTCAAATTACGCCGGAACCGGTCGTCTTTGTTTTCATATTGCTCGAAACACGAAGTCGAAGTCCGTTTGTTTGTTTTTCAGATATCGGTTGGTAACTTTTTTTCTATTCATGCTAGCGACCTAAAACTTGTTTTATCGCATTCAGCGCGTCAAATTACGCCGGAAACGGTCGTCTTTGTTTTGATATTGCTCGAAACACGAAGTCGAAGTCCGTTTGTTTGTTTTTCAGATATCGGTTGGTAACTTTTTTTCAATACATGCTAGCGACCCAAAACTTGTTTTATCGCATTCAGCGCGTCAAATTACGCCGGAAACGGTCGTCTTTGTTTTGATATTGCTCGAAACACGAAGTCGAAGTCCGTTTGTTTGTTTTTCAGATATCGGTTGGTAACTTTTTTTCTATACATGCTAGCGACCTAAAACTTGTTTTATCGCATTCAGCGCGTCAAATTACGCCGGAAACGGCCGTCTTTGTTTTGATATTGCTCGAAACACGAAGTCGAAGTCCGTTTGTTTGTTTTTCAGATATCGATTGGTAACTTTTTTTCTATACATGCTAGCGACCTAGAACTTGTTTTATCGCATTCAGCGCGTCAAATTACGCCGGAACCGGTCGTCTTTGTTTTCATATTGCTCGAAACACGAAGTCGAAGTCCGTTTGTTTGTTTTTCAGATATCGGTTGGTAACTTTTTTTCTATTCATGCTAGCGACCTAAAACTTGTTTTATCGCATTCAGCGCGTCAAATTACGCCGGAAACGGTCGTCTTTGTTTTGATATTGCTCGAAACACGAAGTCGAACTCCGTTTGTTTGTTTTTCAGATATCGGTTGGTAACTTTTTTTCAATACATGCTAGCGACCCAAAACTTGTTTTATCGCATTCAGCGCGTCAAATTACGCCGGAAACGGTCGTCTTTGTTTTGATATTGCTCGAAACACGAAGTCGAAGTCCGTTTGTTTGTTTTTCAGATATCGGTTGGTAACTTTTTTTCTATACATGCTAGCGACCTAAAACTTGTTTTATCGCATTCAGCGCGTCAAATTACGCCGGAAACGGCCGTCTTTGTTTTGATATTGCTCGAAACACGAAGTCGAAGTCCGTTTGTTTGTTTTTCAGATATCGGTTGGTAACTTTTTTTCTATTCATGCTAGCGACCTAAAACTTGTTTTATCGCATTCAGCGCGTCAAATTACGCCGGAAACGTTCGTCCTTGTTTTGATATTGCTCGAAACACGGAGTCGAAGTCCGTTTGTTTGTTTTTCAGATATCGGTTGGTAACTTTTTTTCTATTCATGCTAGCGACCTAAAACTTGTTTTATCGCATTCAGCGCGTCAAATTACGCCGGAAACGGCCGTCTTTGTTTTGATATTGCTCGAAACACGAAGTCGAAGTCCGTTTGTTTGTTTTTCAGATATCGGTTGGTAACTTTTTTTCTATTCATGCTAGCGACCTAAAACTTGTTTTATCGCATTCAGCGCGTCAAATTACGCCGGAAACGTTCGTCCTTGTTTTGATATTGCTCGAAACACGGAGTCGAAGTCCGTTTGTTTGTTTTTCAGATATCGGTTGGTAACTTTTTTTCTATTCATGCTAGCGACCTAAAACTTGTTTTATCGCATTCAGCGCGTCAAATTACGCCGGAAACGGTCGTCTTTGTTTTGATATTGCTCGAAACACGAAGTCGAAGTCCGTTTGTTTGTTTTTCAGATATCGGTTGGTAACTTTTTTTCAATACATGCTAGCGACCCAAAACTTGTTTTATCGCATTCAGCGCGTCAAATTACGCCGGAAACGGTCGTCTTTGTTTTGATATTGCTCGAAACACGAAGTCGAAGTCCGTTTGTTTGTTTTTCAGATATCGGTTGGTAACTTCTTTTCTATACATGCTAGCGACCTAAAACTTGTTTTATCGCATTCAGCGCGTCAAATTACGCCGGAAACGGCCGTCTTTGTTTTGATATTGCTCGAAACACGAAGTCGAAGTCCGTTTGTTTGTTTTTCAGATATCGGTTGGTAACTTTTTTTCTATTCATGCTAGCGACCTAAAACTTGTTTTATCGCATTCAGCGCGTCAAATTACGCCGGAAACGTTCGTCCTTGTTTTGATATTGCTCGAAACACGGAGTCGAAGTCCGTTTGTTTGTTTTTCAGATATCGGTTGGTAACTTTTTTTCTATTCATGCTAGCGACCTAAAACTTGTTTTATCGCATTCAGCGCGTCAAATTACGCCGAAAACGTTCGTCCTTGTTTTGATATTGCTCGAAACACGAAGTCGAAGTCCGTTTGTTTGTTTTTCAGATATCGGTTGGTAACTTTTTTTCTATACATGCTAGCGACCTAAAACTTGTTTTATCGCATTCAGCGCGTCAAATTACGCCGGAAACGGTCGTCCTTGTTTTGATATTGCTCGAAACACGAAGTCGAAGTCCGTTTGTTTGTTTTTCAGATATCGATTGGTAACTTTTTTTCTATACATGCTAGCGACCTAAAACTTGTTTTATCGCATTCAGCGCGTCAAATTACGCCGAAAACGGTCGTCTTTGTTTTGATATTGCTCGAAACACGAAGTCGAAGTCCGTTTGTTTGTTTTTCAGATATCGATTGGTAACTTTTTTTCTATACATGCTAGCGACCTAGAACTTGTTTTATCGCATTCAGCGCGTCAAATTACGCCGGAACCGGTCGTCTTTGTTTTCATATTGCTCGAAACACGAAGTCGAAGTCCGTTTGTTTGTTTTTCAGATATCGGTTGGTAACTTTTTTTCTATTCATGCTAGCGACCTAAAACTTGTTTTATCGCATTCAGCGCGTCAAATTACGCCGGAAACGGTCGTTTTTGTTTTGATATTGCTCGAAACACGAAGTCGAAGTCCGTTTGTTTGTTTTTCAGATATCGGTTGGTAACTTTTTTTCAATACATGCTAGCGACCCAAAACTTGTTTTATCGCATTCAGCGCGTCAAATTACGCCGGAAACGGTCGTCTTTGTTTTGATATTGCTCGAAACACGAAGTCGAAGTCCGTTTGTTTGTTTTTCAGATATCGGTTGGTAACTTTTTTTCTATACATGCTAGCGACCTAAAACTTGTTTTATCGCATTCAGCGCGTCAAATTACGCCGGAAACGGCCGTCTTTGTTTTGATATTGCTCGAAACACGAAGTCGAAGTCCGTTTGTTTGTTTTTCAGATATCGGTTGGTAACTTTTTTTCTATTCATGCTAGCGACCTAAAACTTGTTTTATCGCATTCAGCGCGTCAAATTACGCCGGAAACGTTCGTCCTTGTTTTGATATTGCTCGAAACACGGAGTCGAAGTCCGTTTGTTTGTTTTTCAGATATCGGTTGGTAACTTTTTTTCTATTCATGCTAGCGACCTAAAACTTGTTTTATCGCATTCAGCGCGTCAAATTACGCCGAAAACGTTCGTCCTTGTTTTGATATTGCTCGAAACACGAAGTCGAAGTCCGTTTGTTCGTTTTTCAGATATCGGTTGGTAACTTTTTTTCTATACATGCTAGCGACCTAAAACTTGTTTTATCGCATTCAGCGCGTCAAATTACGCCGGAAACGGTCGTCCTTGTTTTGATATTGCTCGAAACACGAAGTCGAAGTCCGTTTGTTTGTTTTTCAGATATCGATTGGTAACTTTTTTTCTATACATGCTAGCGACCTAAAACTTGTTTTATCGCATTCAGCGCGTCAAATTACGCCGAAAACGGTCGTCTTTGTTTTGATATTGCTCGAAACACGAAGTCGAAGTCCGTTTGTTTGTTTTTCAGATATCGATTGGTAACTTTTTTTCTATACATGCTAGCGACCTAGAACTTGTTTTATCGCATTCAGCGCGTCAAATTACGCCGGAACCGGTCGTCTTTGTTTTCATATTGCTCGAAACACGAAGTCGAAGTCCGTTTGTTTGTTTTTCAGATATCGGTTGGTAACTTTTTTTCTATTCATGCTAGCGACCTAAAACTTGTTTTATCGCATTCAGCGCGTCAAATTACGCCGGAAACGGTCGTCTTTGTTTTGATATTGCTCGAAACACGAAGTCGAAGTCCGTTTGTTTGTTTTTCAGATATCGGTTGGTAACTTTTTTTCAATACATGCTAGCGACCCAAAACTTGTTTTATCGCATTCAGCGCGTCAAATTACGCCGGAAACGGTCGTCTTTGTTTTGATATTGCTCGAAACACGAAGTCGAAGTCCGTTTGTTTGTTTTTCAGATATCGGTTGGTAACTTTTTTTCTATACATGCTAGCGACCTAAAACTTGTTTTATCGCATTCAGCGCGTCAAATTACGCCGGAAACGGCCGTCTTTGTTTTGATATTGCTCGAAACACGAAGTCGAAGTCCGTTTGTTTGTTTTTCAGATATCGGTTGGTAACTTTTTTTCTATTCATGCTAGCGACCTAAAACTTGTTTTATCGCATTCAGCGCGTCAAATTACGCCGGAAACGTTCGTCCTTGTTTTGATATTGCTCGAAACACGGAGTCGAAGTCCGTTTGTTTGTTTTTCAGATATCGGTTGGTAACTTTTTTTCTATTCATGCTAGCGACCTAAAACTTGTTTTATCGCATTCAGCGCGTCAAATTACGCCGAAAACGTTCGTCCTTGTTTTGATATTGCTCGAAACACGAAGTCGAAGTCCGTTTGTTTGTTTTTCAGATATCGGTTGGTAACTTTTTTTCTATACATGCTAGCGACCTAAAACTTGTTTTATCGCATTCAGCGCGTCAAATTACGCCGGAAACGGTCGTCCTTGTTTTGATATTGCTCGAAACACGAAGTCGAAGTCCGTTTGTTTGTTTTTCAGATATCGATTGGTAACTTTTTTTCTATACATGCTAGCGACCTAAAACTTGTTTTATCGCATTCAGCGCGTCAAATTACGCCGGAAACGGTCGTCTTTGTTTTGATATTGCTCGAAACACGAAGTCGAAGTCCGTTTGTTTGTTTTTCAGATATCGATTGGTAACTTTTTTTCTATACATGCTAGCGACCTAAAACTTGTTTTATCGCATTCAGCGCGTCAAATTACGCCGGAACCGGTCGTCTTTGTTTTCATATTGCTCGAAACACGAAGTCGAAGTCCGTTTGTTTGTTTTTCAGATATCGGTTGGTAACTTTTTTTCTATTCATGCTAGCGACCTAAAACTTGTTTTATCGCATTCAGCGCGTCAAATTACGCCGGAAACGGTCGTCTTTGTTTTGATATTGCTCAAAACACGAAGTCGAAGTCCGTTTGTTTGTTTTTCAGATATCGATTGGTAACTTTTTTTCTATACATGCTAGCGACCTAGAACTTGTTTTATCGCATTCAGCGCGTCAAATTACGCCGGAACCGGTCGTCTTTGTTTTCATATTGCTCGAAACACGAAGTCGAAGTCCGTTTGTTTGTTTTTCAGATATCGGTTGGTAACTTTTTTTCTATTCATGCTAGCGACCTAAAACTTGTTTTATCGCATTCAGCGCGTCAAATTACGCCGGAAACGGTCGTCTTTGTTTTGATATTGCTCGAAACACGAAGTCGAAGTCCGTTTGTTTGTTTTTCAGATATCGGTTGGTCACTTTTTTTCAATACATGCTAGCGACCCAAAACTTGTTTTATCGCATTCAGCGCGTCAAATTACGCCGGAAACGGTCGTCTTTGTTTTGATATTGCTCGAAACACGAAGTCGAAGTCCGTTTGTTTGTTTTTCAGATATCGGTTGGTAACTTTTTTTCTATACATGCTAGCGACCTAAAACTTGTTTTATCGCATTCAGCGCGTCAAATTACGCCGGAAACGGCCGTCTTTGTTTTGATATTGCTCGAAACACGAAGTCGAAGTCCGTTTGTTTGTTTTTCAGATATCGGTTGGTAACTTTTTTTCTATTCATGCTAGCGACCTAAAACTTGTTTTATCGCATTCAGCGCGTCAAATTACGCCGGAAACGTTCGTCCTTGTTTTGATATTGCTCGAAACACGGAGTCGAAGTCCGTTTGTTTGTTTTTCAGATATCGGTTGGTAACTTTTTTTCTATTCATGCTAGCGACCTAAAACTTGTTTTATCGCATTCAGCGCGTCAAATTACGCCGAAAACGTTCGTCCTTGTTTTGATATTGCTCGAAACACGAAGTCGAAGTCCGTTTGTTTGTTTTTCAGATATCGGTTGGTAACTTTTTTTCTATACATGCTAGCGACCTAAAACTTGTTTTATCGCATTCAGCGCGTCAAATTACGCCGGAAACGGTCGTCCTTGTTTTGATATTGCTCGAAACACGAAGTCGAAGTCCGTTTGTTTGTTTTTCAGATATCGATTGGTAACTTTTTTTCTATACATGCTAGCGACCTAAAACTTGTTTTATCGCATTCAGCGCGTCAAATTACGCCGAAAACGGTCGTCTTTGTTTTGATATTGCTCGAAACACGAAGTCAAAGTCCGTTTGTTTGTTTTTCAGATATCGATTGGTAACTTTTTTTCTATACATGCTAGCGACCTAAAACTTGTTTTATCGCATTCAGCGCGTCAAATTACGCCGGAACCGGTCGTCTTTGTTTTCATATTGCTCGAAACACGAAGTCGAAGTCCGTTTGTTTGTTTTTCAGATATCGGTTGGTAACTTTTTTTCTATTCATGCTAGCGACCTAAAACTTGTTCTATCGCATTCAGCGCGTCAAATTACGCCGGAAACGGTCGTCTTTGTTTTGATATTGCTCGAAACACGAAGTCGAAGTCCGTGTGTTTGTATTTCAGATATCGATTGGTAACTTTTTTTCTATACATGCTAGCGACCCAAAACTTGTTTTATCGCATTCAGCGCGTCAAATTACGCCGGAAACGGTCGTCTTTGTTTTGATATTGCTCGAAACACGAAGTCGAAGTCCGTTTGTTTGTTTTTCAGATATCGATTGGTAACTTTTTTTCTATACATGCTAGCGACCTAGAACTTGTTTTATCGCATTCAGCGCGTCAAATTACGCCGGAACCGGTCGTCTTTGTTTTCATATTGCTCGAAACACGAAGTCGAAGTCCGTTTGTTTGTTTTTCAGATATCGGTTGGTAACTTTTTTTCTATTCATGCTAGCGACCTAAAACTTGTTTTATCGCATTCAGCGCGTCAAATTGCGCCGGAAACGGCCGTCTTTGTTTTGATATTGCTCGAAACACGAAGTCGAAGTCCGTTTGTTTGTTTTTCAGATATCGGTTGGTAACTTTTTTTCTATACATGCTAGCGACCTAAAACTTGTTTCATCGCATTAAGCGCGTCAAATTACGCCGGAAACGGCCGTCTTTGTTTTGATATTGCTCGAAACACGAAGTCGAAGTCCGTTTGTTTGTTTTTCAGATATCGGTTGGTAACTTTTTTTCTATACATGCTAGCGACCTAAAACTTGTTTTATCGCATTCAGCGCGTCAAATTACGCCGGAAACGGTCGTCCTTGTTCTGATATTGCTCGAAACACGAAGTCGAAGTCCGTTTGTTTGTTTTTCAGATATCGGTTGGTAACTTTTTTTCTATTCATGCTAGCGACCTAAAACTTGTTTTATCGCATCAGCGCGTCAAATTACGCCGGAAACGGTCGTCTTTGTTTTCATATTGCTCGAAACACGAAGTCGAAGTCCGTTTGTTTGTTTTTCAGATATCGGTTGGTAACTTTTTTTCTGTTCATGCTAGCGACCTAAAACTTGTTTTATCGCATTCAGCGCGTCAAATTACGCCGGATACGGTCGTCTTTGTTTTGATATTGCTCGAAACACGAAGTCGAAGTCCGTTTGTTTGTTTTTCAGATATCGATTGGTCACTTTTTTTCTATACATGCTAGCGACCTAAAACTTGTTTTATCGCATTCAGCGCGTCAAATTACGCTGGAAACGGTCGTCTTTGTTTTGATATTGCTCGGAACAGGACGTCGAAGTCCGTTTGTTTGTTTTTCAGATATCGGTTGGTAACTTTTTTTCTATACATGCTAGCGACCTAAAACTTGTTTCATAGCATTCAGCGCGTCAAATTACGCCGGAAACGGTCGTCCTTGTTTTGATATTGCTCGAAACACGAAGTCGAAGTCCGTTTGTTTGTTTTTCAGATATCGATTGGTAACTTTTTTTTTATACATGCTAGCGACCTAAAACTTGTTTTATCGCATTCAGCGCGTCAAATTACGCCGGAAACGGTCGTCCTTGTTTTGATATTGCTCGAAACACGAAGTCGAAGTCCGTTTGTTTGTTTTTCAGATATCGATTGGTAACTTTTTTTCTATACATGCTAGCGACCTAAAACTTGTTCAATCGCATTCAGCGCGTCAAATTACGCTGGAAACGGTCGTCTTTGTTTTGATATTGCTCGGAACAGGACGTCGAAGTCCGTTTGTTTGTTTTTCAGATATCGGTTGGTAACTTTTTTTCTATACATGCTAGCGACCTAAAACTTGTTTCATAGCATTCAGCGCGTCAAATTACGCCGGAAACGGTCGTCCTTGTTTTGATATTGCTCGAAACACGAAGTCGAAGTCCGTTTGTTTGTTTTTCAGATATCGATTGGTAACTTTTTTTCTATACATGCTAGCGACCTAAAACTTGTTTTATCGCATTCAGCGCGTCAAATTACGCCGGAAACGGTCGTCCTTGTTTTGATATTGCTCGAAACACGAAGTCGAAGTCCGTTTGTTTGTTTTTCAGATATCGATTAGTAACTTTTTTTCTATACATGCTAGCGACCTAAAACTTGTTCAATCGCATTCAGCGCGTCAAATTACGCCGAAAACGGTCGTCTTTGTTTTGATATTGCTCAATACACGAAGTCGAAGTCCGTTTGTTTGTTTTTCAGATATCGATTGGTAACTTTTTTTCTATACATGCTAGCGACCTGAAACTTGTTTTATCGCATTCAGCGCGTCAAATTACGCCGGAAACGGTCGTCTTTGTTTTGATATTGCTCGAAACACGAAGTCGAAGTCCGTTTGTTTGTTTTTCAGATATCGGTTGGTAACTTTTTTTCAATACATGCTAGCGACCCAAAACTTGTTTTATCGCATTCAGCGCGTCAAATTACGCCGGAAACGGTCGTCCTTGTTTTGATATTGCTCGAAACACGAAGTCGAAGTCCGTTTGTTTGTTTTTCAGATATCGATTGGTAACTTTTTTTCTATACATGCTAGCGACCTAAAACTTGTTTTATCGCATTCAGCGCGTCAAATTACGCCGAAAACGGTCGTCTTTGTTTTGATATTGCTCGAAACACGAAGTCGAAGTCCGTTTGTTTGTTTTTCAGATATCGATTGGTAACTTTTTTTCTATACATGCTAGCGACCTAGAACTTGTTTCATCGCATTCAGCGCGTCAAATTACGCCGGAACCGGTCGTCTTTGTTTTCATATTGCTCGAAACACGAAGTCGAAGTCCGTTTGTTTGTTTTTCAGATATCGGTTGATAACTTTTTTTCTATTCATGCTAGCGACCTAAAACTTGTTTTATCGCATTCAGCGCGTCAAATTACGCCGGAAACGGTCGTCTTTGTTTTGATATTGCTCGAAACACGAAGTCGAAGTCCGTTTGTTTGTTTTTCAGATATCGGTTGGTAACTTTTTTTCAATACATGCTAGCGACCCAAAACTTGTTTTATCGCATTCAGCGCGTCAAATTACGCCGGAAACGGTCGTCTTTGTTTTGATATTGCTCGAAACACGAAGTCGAAGTCCGTTTGTTTGTTTTTCAGATATCGGTTGGTAACTTTTTTTCTATACATGCTAGCGACCTAAAACTTGTTTTATCGCATTCAGCGCGTCAAATTACGCCGGAAACGGCCGTCTTTGTTTTGATATTGCTCGAAACACGAAGTCGAAGTCCGTTTGTTTGTTTTTCAGATATCGGTTGGTAACTTTTTTTCTATTCATGCTAGCGACCTAAAACTTGTTTTATCGCATTCAGCGCGTCAAATTACGCCGGAAACGGCCGTCTTTGTTTTGATATTGCTCGAAACACGAAGTCGAAGTCCGTTTGTTTGTTTTTCAGATATCGGTTGGTAACTTTTTTTCTATACATGCTAGCGACCTAAAACTTGTTTCATCGCATTCAGCGCGTCAAATTACGCCGGAAACGGCCGTCTTTGTTTTGATATTGCTCGAAACACGAAGTCGAAGTCCGTTTGTTTGTTTTTCAGATATCGGTTGGTAACTTTTTTTCTATACATGCTAGCGACCTAAAACTTGTTTTATCGCATTCAGCGCGTCAAATTACGCCGGAAACGGTCGTCCTTGTTTTGATATTGCTCGAAACACGAAGTCGAAGTCCGTTTGTTTGTTTTTCAGATATCGGTTGGTAACTTTTTTTCTATTCATGCTAGCGACCTAAAACTTGTTTTATCGCATCAGCGCGTCAAATTACGCCGGAAACGGTCGTCTTTGTTTTCATATTGCTCGAAACACGAAGTCGAAGTCCGTTTGTTTGTTTTTCAGATATCGGTTGGTAACTTTTTTTCTGTTCATGCTAGCGACCTAAAACTTGTTTTATCGCATTCAGCGCGTCAAATTACGCCGGAAACGGTCGTCTTTGTTTTGATATTGCTCGAAACACGAAGTCGAAGTCCGTTTGTTTGTTTTTCAGATATCGATTGGTCACTTTTTTTCTATACATGCTAGCGACCTAAAACTTGTTTTATCGCATTCAGCGCGTCAAATTACGCTGGAAACGGTCGTCTTTGTTTTGATATTGCTCGGAACAGGACGTCGAAGTCCGTTTGTTTGTTTTTCAGATATCGGTTGGTAACTTTTTTTCTATACATGCTAGCGACCTAAAACTTGTTTCATAGCATTCAGCGCGTCAAATTACGCCGGAAACGGTCGTCCTTGTTTTGATATTGCTCGAAACACGAAGTCGAAGTCCGTTTGTTTGTTTTTCAGATATCGATTGGTAACTTTTTTTCTATACATGCTAGCGACCTAAAACTTGTTTTATCGCATTCAGCGCGTCAAATTACGCCGGAAACGGTCGTCCTTGTTTTGATATTGCTCGAAACACGAAGTCGAAGTCCGTTTGTTTGTTTTTCAGATATCGATTGGTAACTTTTTTTCTATACATGCTAGCGACCTAAAACTTGTTCAATCGCATTCAGCGCGTCAAATTACGCCGAAAACGGTCGTCTTTGTTTTGATATTGCTCAATACACGAAGTCGAAGTCCGTTTGTTTGTTTTTCAGATATCGATTGGTAACTTTTTTTCTATACATGCTAGCGACCTAAAACTTGTTTTATCGCATCTAGCGCGTCAAATTACGCCGGAAACGGTCGTCTTTGTTTCGATATTGCTCGGAACACGAAGTCGAAGTCCGTTTGTTTGTTTTTCAGATATCGGTTGGTAACTTTTTTTCTATTCATGCTAGCGACCTAAAACTTGTTTTATCGCATTCAGCGCGTCAAATTACGCCGGAAACGGTCGTCCTTGTTTTGATATTGCTCGAAACACGAAGTCGAAGTCCGTTTGTTTGTTTTTCAGATATCGGTTGGTAACTTTTTTTCTATTCATGCTAGCGACCTAAAACTTGTTTTATCGCATCAGCGCGTCAAATTACGCCGGAAACGGTCGTCTTTGTTTTCATATTGCTCGAAACACGAAGTCGAAGTCCGTTTGTTTGTTTTTCAGATATCGGTTGGTAACTTTTTTTCTATTCATGCTAGCGACCTAAAACTTGTTTTATCGCATCAGCGCGTCAAATTACGCCGGAAACGGTCGTCTTTGTTTTCATATTGCTCGAAACACGAAGTCGAAGTCCGTTTGTTTGTTTTTCAGATATCGGTTGGTAACTTTTTTTCTGTTCATGCTAGCGACCTAAAACTTGTTTTATCGCATTCAGCGCGTCAAATTACGCCGGAAACGGTCGTCTTTGTTTTGATATTGCTCGAAACACGAAGTCGAAGTCCGTTTGTTTGTTTTTCAGATATCGATTGGTAACTTTTTTTCTATACATGCTAGCGACCTAAAACTTGTTTTATCGCATTCAGCGCGTCAAATTACGCTGGAAACGGTCGTCTTTGTTTTGATATTGCTCGGAACACGACGTCGAAGTCCGTTTGTTTGTTTTTCAGATATCGGTTGGTAACTTTTTTTCTATACATGCTAGCGACCTAAAACTTGTTTCATAGCATTCAGCGCGTCAAATTACGCCGGAAACGTTCGTCCTTGTTTTGATATTGCTCGAAACACGGAGTCGAAGTCCGTTTGTTTGTTTTTCAGATATCGGTTGGTAACTTTTTTTCTATTCATGCTAGCGACCTAAAACTTGTTTTATCGCATTCAGCGCGTCAAATTACGCCGAAAACGTTCGTCCTTGTTTTGATATTGCTCGAAACACGAAGTCGAAGTCCGTTTGTTTGTTTTTCAGATATCGGTTGGTAACTTTTTTTCTATACATGCTAGCGACCTAAAACTTGTTTTATCGCATTCAGCGCGTCAAATTACGCCGGAAACGGTCGTCCTTGTTTTGATATTGCTCGAAACACGAAGTCGAAGTCCGTTTGTTTGTTTTTCAGATATCGATTGGTAACTTTTTTTCTATACATGCTAGCGACCTAAAACTTGTTTTATCGCATTCAGCGCGTCAAATTACGCCGAAAACGGTCGTCTTTGTTTTGATATTGCTCGAAACACGAAGTCGAAGTCCGTTTGTTTGTTTTTCAGATATCGATTGGTAACTTTTTTTCTATACATGCTAGCGACCTAGAACTTGTTTTATCGCATTCAGCGCGTCAAATTACGCCGGAACCGGTCGTCTTTGTTTTCATATTGCTCGAAACACGAAGTCGAAGTCCGTTTGTTTGTTTTTCAGATATCGGTTGGTAACTTTTTTTCTATTCATGCTAGCGACCTAAAACTTGTTTTATCGCATTCAGCGCGTCAAATTACGCCGGAAACGGTCGTCTTTGTTTTGATATTGCTCGAAACACGAAGTCGAAGTCCGTTTGTTTGTTTTTCAGATATCGGTTGGTAACTTTTTTTCAATACATGCTAGCGACCCAAAACTTGTTTTATCGCATTCAGCGCGTCAAATTACGCCGGAAACGGTCGTCTTTGTTTTGATATTGCTCGAAACACGAAGTCGAAGTCCGTTTGTTTGTTTTTCAGATATCGGTTGGTAACTTTTTTTCTATACATGCTAGCGACCTAAAACTTGTTTTATCGCATTTAGCGCGTCAAATTACGCCGGAAACGGCCGTCTTTGTTTTGATATTGCTCGAAACACGAAGTCGAAGTCCGTTTGTTTGTTTTTCAGATATCGGTTGGTAACTTTTTTTCTATTCATGCTAGCGACCTAAAACTTGTTTTATCGCATTCAGCGCGTCAAATTACGCCGGAAACGTTCGTCCTTGTTTTGATATTGCTCGAAACACGGAGTCGAAGTCCGTTTGTTTGTTTTTCAGATATCGGTTGGTAACTTTTTTTCTATTCATGCTAGCGACCTAAAACTTGTTTTATCGCATTCAGCGCGTCAAATTACGCCGAAAACGTTCGTCCTTGTTTTGATATTGCTCGAAACACGAAGTCGAAGTCCGTTTGTTTGTTTTTCAGATATCGGTTGGTAACTTTTTTTCTATACATGCTAGCGACCTAAAACTTGTTTAATCGCATTCAGCGCGTCAAATTACGCCGGAAACGGTCGTCCTTGTTTTGATATTGCTCGAAACACGAAGTCGAAGTCCGTTTGTTTGTTTTTCAGATATCGATTGGTAACTTTTTTTCTATACATGCTAGCGACCTAAAACTTGTTTTATCGCATTCAGCGCGTCAAATTACGCCGAAAACGGTCGTCTTTGTTTTGATATTGCTCGAAACACGAAGTCGAAGTCCGTTTGTTTGTTTTTCAGATATCGATTGGTAACTTTTTTTCTATACATGCTAGCGACCTAGAACTTGTTTTATCGCATTCAGCGCGTCAAATTACGCCGGAACCGGTCGTCTTTGTTTTCATATTGCTCGAAACACGAAGTCGAAGTCCGTTTGTTTGTTTTTCAGATATCGGTTGGTAACTTTTTTTCTATTCATGCTAGCGAACTAAAACTTGTTTTATCGCATTCAGCGCGTCAAATTACGCCGGAAACGGTCGTCTTTGTTTTGATATTGCTCGAAACACGAAGTCGAAGTCCGTTTGTTTGTTTTTCAGATATCGGTTGGTAACTTTTTTTCAATACATGCTAGCGACCCAAAACTTGTTTTATCGCATTCAGCGCGTCAAATTACGCCGGAAACGGTCGTCTTTGTTTTGATATTGCTCGAAACACGAAGTCGAAGTCCGTTTGTTTGTTTTTCAGATATCGGTTGGTAACTTTTTTTCTATACATGCTAGCGACCTAAAACTTGTTTTATCGCATTCAGCGCGTCAAATTACGCCGGAAACGGCCGTCTTTGTTTTGATATTGCTCGAAACACGAAGTCGAAGTCCGTTTGTTTGTTTTTCAGATATCGGTTGGTAACTTTTTTTCTATTCATGCTAGCGACCTAAAACTTGTTTTATCGCATTCAGCGCGTCAAATTACGCCGGAAACGTTCGTCCTTGTTTTGATATTGCTCGAAACACGGAGTCGAAGTCCGTTTGTTTGTTTTTCAGATATCGGTTAATAACTTTTTTTCTATTCATGCTAGCGACCTAAAACTTGTTTTATCGCATTCAGCGCGTCAAATTACGCCGAAAACGTTCGTCCTTGTTTTGATATTGCTCGAAACACGAAGTCGAAGTCCGTTTGTTTGTTTTTCAGATATCGGTTGGTAACTTTTTTTCTATACATGCTAGCGACCTAAAACTTGTTTTATCGCATTCAGCGCGTCAAATTACGCCGGAAACGGTCGTCCTTGTTTTGATATTGCTCGAAACACGAAGTCGAAGTCCGTTTGTTTGTTTTTCAGATATCGATTGGTAACTTTTTTTCTATACATGCTAGCGACCTAAAACTTGTTTTATCGCATTCAGCGCGTCAAATTACGCCGAAAACGGTCGTCTTTGTTTTGATATTGCTCGAAACACGAAGTCGAAGTCCGTTTGTTTGTTTTTCAGATATCGATTGGTAACTTTTTTTCTATACATGCTAGCGACCTAAAACTTGTTTTATCGCATTCAGCGCGTCAAATTACGCCGGAACCGGTCGTCTTTGTTTTCATATTGCTCGAAACACGAAGTCGAAGTCCGTTTGTTTGTTTTTCAGATATCGGTTGGTAACTTTTTTTCTATTCATGCTAGCGACCTAAAACTTGTTTTATCGCATTCAGCGCGTCAAATTACGCCGGAAACGGTCGTCTTTGTTTTGATATTGCTCGAAACACGAAGTCGAAGTCCGTTTGTTTGTTTTTCAGATATCGATTGGTAACTTTTTTTCTATACATGCTAGCGACCTAGAACTTGTTTTATCGCATTCAGCGCGTCAAATTACGCCGGAACCGGTCGTCTTTGTTTTCATATTGCTCGAAACACGAAGTCGAAGTCCGTTTGTTTGTTTTTCAGATATCGGTTGGTAACTTTTTTTCTATTCATGCTAGCGACCTAAAACTTGTTTTATCGCATTCAGCGCGTCAAATTACGCCGGAAACGGTCGTCTTTGTTTTGATATTGCTCGAAACACGAAGTCGAAGTCCGTTTGTTTGTTTTTCAGATATCGGTTGGTAACTTTTTTTCAATACATGCTAGCCACCCAAAACTTGTTTTATCGCATTCAGCGCGTCAAATTACGCCGGAAACGGCCGTCTTTGTTTTGATATTGCTCGAAACACGAAGTCGAAGTCCGTTTGTTTGTTTTTCAGATATCGGTTGGTAACTTTTTTTCTATTCATGCTAGCGACCTAAAACTTGTTTTATCGCATTCAGCGCGTCAAATTACGCCGGAAACGTTCGTCCTTGTTTTGATATTGCTCGAAACACGGAGTCGAAGTCCGTTTGTTTGTTTTTCAGATATCGGTTGGTAACTTTTTTTCTATTCATGCTAGCGACCTAAAACTTGTTTTATCGCATTCAGCGCGTCAAATTACGCCGAAAACGTTCGTCCTTGTTTTGATATTGCTCGAAACACGAAGTCGAAGTCCGTTTGTTTGTTTTTCAGATATCGGTTGGTAACTTTTTTTCTATACATGCTAGCGACCTAAAACTTGTTTTATCGCATTCAGCGCGTCAAATTACGCCGGAAACGGTCGTCCTTGTTTTGATATTGCTCGAAACACGAAGTCGAAGTCCGTTTGTTTGTTTTTCAGATATCGATTGGTAACTTTTTTTCTATACATGCTAGCGACCTAAAACTTGTTTTATCGCATTCAGCGCGTCAAATTACGCCGAAAACGGTCGTCTTTGTTTTGATATTGCTCGAAACACGAAGTCGAAGTCCGTTTGTTTGTTTTTCAGATATCGATTGGTAACTTTTTTTCTATACATGCGAGCGACCTAAAACTTGTTTTATCGCATTCAGCGCGTCAAATTACGCCGGAACCGGTCGTCTTTGTTTTCATATTGCTCGAAACACGAAGTCGAAGTCCGTTTGTTTGTTTTTCAGATATCGGTTGGTAACTTTTTTTCTATTCATGCTAGCGACCTAAAACTTGTTTTATCGCATTCAGCGCGTCAAATTACGCCGGAAACGGTCGTCTTTGTTTTGATATTGCTCGAAACACGAAGTCGAAGTCCGTGTGTTTGTATTTCAGATATCGATTGGTAACTTTTTTTCTATACATGCTAGCGACCTAAAACTTGTTTTATCGCATTCAGCGCGTCAAATTACGCCGAAAACGGTCGTCTTTGTTTTGATATTGCTCGAAACACGAAGTCGAAGTCCGTTTGTTTGTTTTTCAGATATCGGTTGGTAACTTTTTTTCTATTCATGCTAGCGACCTAAAACTTGTTTTATCGCATTCAGCGCGTCAAATTACGCCGGAAACGGTCGTCTTTGTTTTGATATTGCTCGAAACACGAAGTCGAAGTCCGTGTGTTTGTATTTCAGATATCGATTGGTAACTTTTTTTCTATACATGCTAGCGACCTAAAACTTGTTTTATCGCATTCAGCGCGTCAAATTACGCCGGAAACGGTCGTCTTTGTTTTCATATTGCTCGAAACACGAAGTCGAAGTCCGTTTGTTTGTTTTTCAGATATCGGTTGGTAACTTTTCTTCTATTCATGCTAGCGACCTAAAACTTGTTTTATCGCATTCAGCGCGTCAAATTACGCCGGAAACGGTCGTCTTTGTTTTGATATTGCTCGAAACACGAAGTCGAAGTCCGTTTGTTTGTTTTTCAGATATCGATTGGTAACTTTTTTTCTATACATGCTAGCGACCTAAAACTTGTTTTATCGCATTCAGCGCGTCAAATTACGCCGGAAACGGTCGTCTTTGTTTTGATATTGCTCGAAACACGAAGTCGAAGTCCGTTTGTTTGTTTTTCAGATATCGGTTGGTAACTTTTTTTCTATACATGCTACTAACCTAAAACTTGTTTCATCGCATTCAGCGCGTCAAATTACGCCGGAAACGGTCGTCTTTGTTTTGATATTGCTCAAAACACGAAGTCGAAGTCCGTTTGTTTGTTTTTCAGATATCGGTTGGTAACTTTTTTTCTATACATGCTAGCGACCTAAAACTTGTTTTATCGCATTCAGCGCGTCAAATTACGCCGGAAACGGTCGTCTTTGTTTTGATATTGCTCGAAACACGAAGTCGAAGTCCGTTTGTTTGTTTTTCAGATATCGGTTGGTAACTTTTTTTCAATACATGCTAGCGACCCAAAACTTGTTTTATCGCATTCAGCGCGTCAAATTACGCCGGAAACGGTCGTCCTTGTTTTGATATTGCTCGAAACACGAAGTCGAAGTCCGTTTGTTTGTTTTTCAGATATCGATTGGTAACTTTTTTTCTATACATGCTAGCGACCTAAAACTTGTTTTATCGCATTCAGCGCGTCAAATTACGCCGAAAACGGTCGTCTTTGTTTTGATATTGCTCGAAACACGAAGTCGAAGTCCGTTTGTTTGTTTTTCAGATATCGATTGGTAACTTTTTTTCTATACATGCTAGCGACCTAGAACTTGTTTCATCGCATTCAGCGCGTCAAATTACGCCGGAACCGGTCGTCTTTGTTTTCATATTGCTCGAAACACGAAGTCGAAGTCCGTTTGTTTGTTTTTCAGATATCGGTTGGTAACTTTTTTTCTATACATGCTAGCGACCTAAAACTTGTTTTATCGCATTCAGCGCGTCAAATTACGCCGGAAACGGTCGTCTTTGTTTTGATATTGCTCGAAACACGAAGTCGAAGTCCGTTTGTTTGTTTTTCAGATATCGGTTGGTAACTTTTTTTCTATTCATGCTAGCGACCTAAAACTTGTTTTATCGCATCAGCGCGTCAAATTACGCCGGAAACGGTCGTTTTTGTTTTCATATTGCTCGAAACACGAAGTCGAAGTCCGTTTGTTTGTTTTTCAGATATCGGTTGGTAACTTTTTTTCTGTTCATGCTAGCGACCTAAAACTTGTTTTATCGCATTCAGCGCGTCAAATTACGCCGGAAACGGTCGTCTTTGTTTTGATATTGCTCGAAACACGAAGTCGAAGTCCGTTTGTTTGTTTTTCAGATATCGGTTGGTAACTTTTTTTCAATACATGCTAGCGACCCAAAACTTGTTTCATCGCATTCAGCGCGTCAAATTACGCCGGAAACGGTCGTCTTTGTTTTGATATTGCTCGAAACACGAAGTCGAAGTCCGTTTGTTTGTTTTTCAGATATCGGTTGGTAACTTTTTTTCTATACATGCTAGCGACCTAAAACTTGTTTTATCGCATTCAGCGCGTCAAATTACGCCGGAAACGGCCGTCTTTGTTTTGATATTGCTCGAAACACGAAGTCGAAGTCCGTTTGTTTGTTTTTCAGATATCGGTTGGTAACTTTTTTTCTATTCATGCTAGCGACCTAAAACTTGTTTCATCGCATTCAGCGCGTCAAATTACGCCGGAAACGGCCGTCTTTGTTTTGATATTGCTCGAAACACGAAGTCGAAGTCCGTTTGTTTGTTTTTCAGATATCGGTTGGTAACTTTTTTTCTATACATGCTAGCGACCTAAAACTTGTTTTATCGCATTCAGCGCGTCAAATTACGCCGGAAACGGTCGTCCTTGTTTTGATATTGCTCGAAACACGAAGTCGAAGTCCGTTTGTTTGTTTTTCAGATATCGGTTGGTAACTTTTTTTCTATTCATGCTAGCGACCTAAAACTTGTTTTATCGCATCAGCGCGTCAAATTACGCCGGAAACGGTCGTTTTTGTTTTCATATTGCTCGAAACACGAAGTCGAAGTCCGTTTGTTTGTTTTTCAGATATCGGTTGGTAACTTTTTTTCTGTTCATGCTAGCGACCTAAAACTTGTTTTATCGCATTCAGCGCGTCAAATTACGCCGGAAACGGTCGTCTTTGTTTTGATATTGCTCGAAACACGAAGTCGAAGTCCGTTTGTTTGTTTTTCAGATATCGGTTGGTAACTTTTTTTCAATACATGCTAGCGACCCAAAACTTGTTTTATCGCATTCAGCGCGTCAAATTACGCCGGAAACGGTCGTCCTTGTTTTGATATTGCTCGAAACACGAAGTCGAAGTCCGTTTGTTTGTTTTTCAGATATCGGTTGGTAACTTTTTTTCTATACATGCTAGCGACCTAAAACTTGTTTCATAGCATTCAGCGCGTCAAATTACGCCGGAAACGGTCGTCCTTGTTTTGATATTGCTCGAAACACGAAGTCGAAGTCCGTTTGTTTGTTTTTCAGATATCGATTGGTAACTTTTTTTCTATACATGCTAGCGACCTAAAACTTGTTTTATCGCATTCAGCGCGTCAAATTACGCCGGAAACGGTCGTCCTTGTTTTGATATTGCTCGAAACACGAAGTCGAAGTCCGTTTGTTTGTTTTTCAGATATCGATTGGTAACTTTTTTTCTATACATGCTAGCGACCTAAAACTTGTTCAATCGCATTCAGCGCGTCAAATTACGCCGAAAACGGTCGTCTTTGTTTTGATATTGCTCAATACACGAAGTCGAAGTCCGTTTGTTTGTTTTTCAGATATCGATTGGTAACTTTTTTTCTATACATGCTAGCGACCTAAAACTTGTTTTATCGCATTCAGCGCGTCAAATTACGCCGGAAACGGTCGTCTTTGTTTCGATATTGCTCGGAACACGAAGTCGAAGTCCGTTTGTTTGTTTTTCAGATATCGGTTGGTAACTTTTTTTCTATTCATGCTAGCGACCTAAAACTTGTTTTATCGCATTCAGCGCGTCAAATTACGCCGGAAACGGTCGTCCTTGTTTTGATATTGCTCGAAACACGAAGTCGAAGTCCGTTTGTTTGTTTTTCAGATATCGGTTGGTAACTTTTTTTCTATTCATGCTAGCGACCTAAAACTTGTTTTATCTCATCAGCGCGTCAAATTACGCCGGAAACGGTCGTCTTTGTTTTCATATTGCTCGAAACACGAAGTCGAAGTCCGTTTGTTTGTTTTTCAGATATCGGTTGGTAACTTTTTTTCTATTCATGCTAGCGACCTAAAACTTGTTTTATCGCATCAGCGCGTCAAATTACGCCGGAAACGGTCGTCTTTGTTTTCATATTGCTCGAAACACGAAGTCGAAGTCCGTTTGTTTGTTTTTCAGATATCGGTTGGTAACTTTTTTTCTGTTCATGCTAGCGACCTAAAACTTGTTTTATCGCATTCAGCGCGTCAAATTACGCCGGAAACGGTCGTCTTTGTTTTGATATTGCTCGAAACACGAAGTCGAAGTCCGTTTGTTTGTTTTTCAGATATCGATTGGTAACTTTTTTTCTATACATGCTAGCGACCTAAAACTTGTTTTATCGCATTCAGCGCGTCAAATTACGCTGGAAACGGTCGTCTTTGTTTTGATATTGCTCGGAACACGACGTCGAAGTCCGTTTGTTTGTTTTTCAGATATCGGTTGGTAACTTTTTTTCTATACATGCTAGCGACCTAAAACTTGTTTCATAGCATTCAGCGCGTCAAATTACGCCGGAAACGGTCGTCCTTGTTTTGATATTGCTCGAAACACGAAGTCGAAGTCCGTTTGTTTGTTTTTCAGATATCGATTGGTAACTTTTTTTCTATACATGCTAGCGACCTAAAACTTGTTTTATCGCATTCAGCGCGTCAAATTACGCCGGAAACGGTCGTCTTTGTTTCGATATTGCTCGAAACACGAAGTCGAAGTCCGTTTGTTTGTTTTTCAGATATCGATTGGTAACTTTTTTTCTATACATGCTAGCGACCTAAAACTTGTTTTATCGCATTCAGCGCGTCAAATTACGCTGGAAACGGTCGTCTTTGTTTTGATATTGCTCGGAACACGACGTCGAAGTCCGTTTGTTTGTTTTTCAGATATCGGTTGGTAACTTTTTTTCTATACATGCTAGCGACCTAAAACTTGTTTCATAGCATTCAGCGCGTCAAATTACGCCGGAAACGGTCGTCCTTGTTTTGATATTGCTCGAAACACGAAGTCGAAGTCCGTTTGTTTGTTTTTCAGATATCGATTGGTAACTTTTTTTCTATACATGCTAGCGACCTAAAACTTGTTTTATCGCATTCAGCGCGTCAAATTACGCTGGAAACGGTCGTCTTTGTTTTGATATTGCTCGGAACACGACGTCGAAGTCCGTTTGTTTGTTTTTCAGATATCGGTTGGTAACTTTTTTTCTATACATGCTAGCGACCTAAAACTTGTTTCATAGCATTCAGCGCGTCAAATTACGCCGGAAACGGTCGTCCTTGTTTTGATATTGCTCGAAACACGAAGTCGAAGTCCGTTTGTTTGTTTTTCAGATATCGATTGGTAACTTTTTTTCTATACATGCTAGCGACCTAAAACTTGTTTTATCGCATTCAGCGCGTCAAATTACGCCGGAAACGGTCGTCTTTGTTTCGATATTGCTCGGAACACGAAGTCGAAGTCCGTTTGTTTGTTTTTCAGATATCGGTTGGTAACTTTTTTTCTATTCATGCTAGCGACCTAAAACTTGTTTTATCGCATTCAGCGCGTCAAATTACGCCGGAAACGGTCGTCCTTGTTTTGATATTGCTCGAAACACGAAGTCGAAGTCCGTTTGTTTGTTTTTCAGATATCGGTTGGTAACTTTTTTTCTATTCATGCTAGCGACCTAAAACTTGTTTTATCGCATCAGCGCGTCAAATTACGCCGGAAACGGTCGTCTTTGTTTTCATATTGCTCGAAACACGAAGTCGAAGTCCGTTTGTTTGTTTTTCAGATATCGGTTGGTAACTTTTTTTCTGTTCATGCTAGCGACCTAAAACTTGTTTTATCGCATTCAGCGCGTCAAATTACGCCGGAAACGGTCGTCTTTGTTTTGATATTGCTCGAAACACGAAGTCGAAGTCCGTTTGTTTGTTTTTCAGATATCGATTGGTAACTTTTTTTCTATACATGCTAGCGACCTAAAACTTGTTTTATCGCATTCAGCGCGTCAAATTACGCTGGAAACGGTCGTCTTTGTTTTGATATTGCTCGGAACACGACGTCGAAGTCCGTTTGTTTGTTTTTCAGATATCGGTTGGTAACTTTTTTTCTATACATGCTAGCGACCTAAAACTTGTTTCATAGCATTCAGCGCGTCAAATTACGCCGGAAACGGTCGTCCTTGTTTTGATATTGCTCGAAACACGAAGTCGAAGTCCGTTTGTTTGTTTTTCAGATATCGATTGGTAACTTTTTTTCTATACATGCTAGCGACCTAAAACTTGTTTTATAGCATTCAGCGCGTCAAATTACGCCGGAAACGGTCGTCCTTGTTTTGATATTGCTCGAAACACGAAGTCGAAGTCCGTTTGTTTGTTTTTCAGATATCGATTGGTAACTTTTTTTCTATACATGCTAGCGACCTAAAACTTGTTCAATCGCATTCAGCGCGTCAAATTACGCCGAAAACGGTCGTCTTTGTTTTGATATTGCTCAATACACGAAGTCGAAGTCCGTTTGTTTGTTTTTCAGATATCGATTGGTAACTTTTTTTCTATACATGCTAGCGACCTAAAACTTGTTTTATCGCATTCAGCGCGTCAAATTACGCCGGAAACGGTCGTCTTTGTTTCGATATTGCTCGGAACACGAAGTCGAAGTCCGTTTGTTTGTTTTTCAGATATCGGTTGGTAACTTTTTTTCTATTCATGCTAGCGACCTAAAACTTGTTTTATCGCATTCAGCGCGTCAAATTACGCCGGAAACGGTCAACTTTGTTTTGATATTGCTCGAAACACGTAGTCGAAGTCCGTTTGTTTGTTTTTCAGATATCGATTGGTAACTTTTTTTCTGTTCATGCTAGCGACCTAAAACTTGTTTTATCGCATTCAGCGCGTCAAATTACGCCGGAAACGGTCGTCTTTGTTTTGATATTGCTCGAAACACGAAGTCGAAGTCCGTTTGTTTGTTTTTCAGATATCGATTGGTAACTTTTTTTCTATACATGCTAGCGACCTAAAACTTGTTTTATCGCATTCAGCGCGTCAAATTACGCTGGAAACGGTCGTCTTTGTTTTGATATTGCTCGGAACACGACGTCGAAGTCCGTTTGTTTGTTTTTCAGATATCGGTTGGTAACTTTTTTTCTATACATGCTAGCGACCTAAAACTTGTTTCATAGCATTCAGCGCGTCAAATTACGCCGGAAACGGTCGTCCTTGTTTTGATATTGCTCGAAACACGAAGTCGAAGTCCGTTTGTTTGTTTTTCAGATATCGATTGGTAACTTTTTTTCTATACATGCTAGCGACCTAAAACTTGTTTTATCGCATTCAGCGCGTCAAATTACGCCGGAAACGGTCGTCCTTGTTTTGATATTGCTCGAAACACGAAGTCGAAGTCCGTTTGTTTGTTTTTCAGATATCGATTGGTAACTTTTTTTCTATACATGCTAGCGACCTTAAACTTGTTCAATCGCATTCAGCGCGTCAAATTACGCCGAAAACGGTCGTCTTTGTTTTGATATTGCTCAATACACGAAGTCGAAGTCCGTTTGTTTGTTTTTCAGATATCGATTGGTAACTTTTTTTCTATACATGCTAGCGACCTAAAACTTGTTTTATCGCATTCAGCGCGTCAAATTACGCCGGAAACGGTCGTCTTTGTTTCGATATTGCTCGGAACACGAAGTCGAAGTCCGTTTGTTTGTTTTTCAGATATCGGTTGGTAACTTTTTTTCTATTCATGCTAGCGACCTAAAACTTGTTTTATCGCATTCAGCGCGTCAAATTACGCCGGAAACGGTCGTCTTTGTTTTGATATTGCTCGAAACACGTAGTCGAAGTCCGTTTGTTTGTTTTTCAGATATCGATTGGTAACTTTTTTTCTATACATGCTAGCGACCTAAAACTTGTTTTATCGCATTCAGCGCGTCAAATTACGCCGGAAACGGTCGTCTTTGTTTTGATATTGCTCGAAACACGAAGTCGAAGTCCGTGTGTTTGTATTTCAGATATCGATTGGTAACTTTTCTTCTATTCATGCTAGCGACCTAAAACTTGTTTTATCGCATTCAGCGCGTCAAATTACGCCGGAAACGGTCGTCTTTGTTTTGATATTGCTCGAAACACGAAGTCGAAGTCCGTTTGTTTGTTTTTCAGATATCGGTTGGTAACTTTTTTTCTATACATGCTACTAACCTAAAACTTGTTTCATCGCATTCAGCGCGTCAAATTACGCCGGAAACGGTCGTCTTTGTTTTGATATTGCTCGAAACACGAAGTCGAAGTCCGTTTGTTTGTTTTTCAGATATCGGTTGGTAACTTTTTTTCTATACATGCTAGCGACCTAAAACTTGTTTTATCGCATTCAGCGCGTCAAATTACGCCGGAAACGGTCGTCCTTGTTTTGATATTGCTCGAAACACGAAGTCGAAGTCCGTTTGTTTGTTTTTCAGATATCGATTGGTAACTTTTTTTCTATACATGCTAGCGACCTGAAACTTGTTTTATCGCATTCAGCGCGTCAAATTACGCCGAAAACGGTCGTCTTTGTTTTGATATTGCTCGAAACACGAAGTCGAAGTCCGTTTGTTTGTTTTTCAGATATCGATTGGTAACTTTTTTTCTATACATGCTAGCGACCTAAAACTTGTTTTATCGCATTCAGCGCGTCAAATTACGCCGGTACCGGTCGTCTTTGTTTTCATATTGCTCGAAACACGAAGTCGAAGTCCGTTTGTTTGTTTTTCAGATATCGGTTGGTAACTTTTCTTCTATTCATGCTAGCGACCTAAAACTTGTTTTATCGCATTCAGCGCGTCAAATTACGCCGGAAACGGTCGTCTTTGTTTTGATATTGCTCGAAACACGAAGTCGAAGTCCGTTTGTTTGTTTTTCAGATATCGGTTGGTAACTTTTTTTCTATACATGCTACTAACCTAAAACTTGTTTCATCGCATTCAGCGCGTCAAATTACGCCGGAAACGGTCGTCTTTGTTTTGATATTGCTCGAAACACGAAGTCGAAGTCCGTTTGTTTGTTTTTCAGATATCGGTTGGTAACTTTTTTTCTATACATGCTAGCGACCTAAAACTTGTTTTATCGCATTCAGCGCGTCAAATTACGCCGGAAACGGTCGTCCTTGTTTTGATATTGCTCGAAACACGAAGTCGAAGTCCGTTTGTTTGTTTTTCAGATATCGATTGGTAACTTTTTTTCTATACATGCTAGCGACCTAAAACTTGTTTTATCGCATTCAGCGCGTCAAATTACGCCGAAAACGGTCGTCTTTGTTTTGATATTGCTCGAAACACGAAGTCGAAGTCCGTTTGTTTGTTTTTCAGATATCGATTGGTAACTTTTTTTCTATACATGCTAGCGACCTAAAACTTGTTTTATCGCATTCAGCGCGTCAAATTACGCCGGAACCGGTCGTCTTTGTTTTCATATTGCTCGAAACACGAAGTCGAAGTCCGTTTGTTTGTTTTTCAGATATCGGTTGGTAACTTTTCTTCTATTCATGCTAGCGACCTAAAACTTGTTTTATCGCATTCAGCGCGTCAAATTACGCCGGAAACGGTCGTCTTTGTTTCGATATTGCTCGAAACACGAAGTCGAAGTCCGTTTGTTTGTTTTTCAGATATCGATTGGTAACTTTTTTTCTATACATGCTAGCGACCTAAAACTTGTTTTATCGCATTCAGCGCGTCAAATTACGCCGAAAACGGTCGTCTTTGTTTTGATATTGCTCGAAACACGAAGTCGAAGTCCGTTTGTTTGTTTTTCAGATATCGATTGGTAACTTTTTTTCTATACATGCTAGCGACCTAAAACTTGTTTTATCGCATTCGGCGCGTCAAATTACGCCGGAACCGGTCGTCTTTGTTTTCATATTGCTCGAAACACGAAGTCGAAGTCCGTTTGTTTGTTTTTCAGATATCGGTTGGTAACTTTTCTTCTATTCATGCTAGCGACCTAAAACTTGTTTTATCGCATTCAGCGCGTCAAATTACGCCGGAAACGGTCGTCTTTGTTTCGATATTGCTCGAAACACGAAGTCGAAGTCCGTTTGTTTGTTTTTCAGATATCGATCGGTAACTTTTTTTCTATACATGCTAGCGACCTAAAACTTGTTTTATCGCATTCAGCGCGTCAAATTACGCCGGAAACGGTCGTCTTTGTTTTGATATTGCTCGAAACACGAAGTCGAAGTCCGTTTGTTTGTTTTTCAGATATCGATTGGTAACTTTTTTTCTATACATGCTAGCGACCTAAAACTTGTTTTATCGCATTCAGCGCGTCAAATTACGCCGGAAACGGTCGTCTTTGTTTCGATATTGCTCGGAACACGAAGTCGAAGTCCGTTTGTTTGTTTTTCAGATATCGGTTGGTAACTTTTTTTCTATACATGCTAGCGACCTAAAACTTGTTTTATCGCATTCAGCGCGTCAAATTACGCCGGAAACGGTCGTCCTTGTTTTGATATTGCTCGAAACACGAAGTCGAAGTCCGTTTGTTTGTTTTTCAGATATCGATTGGTAACTTTTTTTCTATACATGCTAGCGACCTAAAACTTGTTTTATCGCATTCAGCGCGTCAAATTACGCCGAAAACGGTCGTCTTTGTTTTGATATTGCTCGAAACACGAAGTCGAAGTCCGTTTGTTTGTTTTTCAGATATCGATTGGTAACTTTTTTTCTATACATGCTAGCGACCTAAAACTTGTTTTATCGCATTCAGCGCGTCAAATTACGCCGGTACCGGTCGTCTTTGTTTTCATATTGCTCGAAACACGAAGTCGAAGTCCGTTTGTTTGTTTTTCAGATATCGGTTGGTAACTTTTCTTCTATTCATGCTAGCGACCTAAAACTTGTTTTATCGCATTCAGCGCGTCAAATTACGCCGGAAACGGTCGTCTTTGTTTTGATATTGCTCGAAACACGAAGTCGAAGTCCGTGTGTTTGTATTTCAGATATCGATTGGTAACTTTTCTTCTATTCATGCTAGCGACCTAAAACTTGTTTTATCGCATTCAGCGCGTCAAATTACGCCGGAAACGGTCGTCTTTGTTTTGATATTGCTCGAAACACGAAGTCGAAGTCCGTTTGTTTGTTTTTCAGATATCGGTTGGTAACTTTTTTTCTATACATGCTACTAACCTGAAACTTGTTTTATCGCATTCAGCGCGTCAAATTACGCCGGAAACGGTCGTCCTTGTTTTGATATTGCTCGAAACACGAAGTCGAAGTCCGTTTGTTTGTTTTTCAGATATCGATTGGTAACTTTTTTTCTATACATGCTAGCGACCTAAAACTTGTTTTATCGCATTCAGCGCGTCAAATTACGCCGAAAACGGTCGTCTTTGTTTTGATATTGCTCGAAACACGAAGTCGAAGTCCGTTTGTTTGTTTTTCAGATATCGATTGGTAACTTTTTTTCTATACATGCTAGCGACCTAAAACTTGTTTTATCGCATTCAGCGCGTCAAATTACGCCGGTACCGGTCGTCTTTGTTTTCATATTGCTCGAAACACGAAGTCGAAGTCCGTTTGTTTGTTTTTCAGATATCGGTTGGTAACTTTTCTTCTATTCATGCTAGCGACCTGAAACTTGTTTTATCGCATTCAGCGCGTCAAATTACGCCGGAAACGGTCGTCTTTGTTTTGATATTGCTCGAAACACGAAGTCGAAGTCCGTGTGTTTGTATTTCAGATATCGATTGGTAACTTTTCTTCTATTCATGCTAGCGACCTAAAACTTGTTTTATCGCATTCAGCGCGTCAAATTACGCCGGAAACGGTCGTCTTTGTTTTGATATTGCTCGAAACACGAAGTCGAAGTCCGTTTGTTTGTTTTTCAGATATCGGTTGGTAACTTTTTTTCTATACATGCTACTAACCTAAAACTTGTTTCATCGCATTCAGCGCGTCAAATTACGCCGGAAACGGTCGTCTTTGTTTCGATATTGCTCGAAACACGAAGTCGAAGTCCGTTTGTTTGTTTTTCAGATATCGATTGGTAACTTTTTTTCTATACATGCTAGCGACCTAAAACTTGTTTTATCGCATTCAGCGCGTCAAATTACGCCGGAAACGGTCGTCTTTGTTTTCATATTGCTCGAAACACGAAGTCGAAGTCCGTTTGTTTGTTTTTCAGATATCGGTTGGTAACTTTTTTTCTATACATGCTACTAACCTAAAACTTGTTTCATCGCATTCAGCGCGTCAAATTACGCCGGAAACGGTCGTCTTTGTTTCGATATTGCTCGAAACACGAAGTCGAAGTCCGTTTGTTTGTTTTTCAGATATCGATTGGTAACTTTTTTTCTATACATGCTAGCGACCTAAAACTTGTTTTATCGCATTCAGCGAGTCAAATTACGCCGGAAACGGTCGTCTTTGTTTTGATATTGCTCGAAACACGAAGTCGAAGTCCGTTTGTTTGTTTTTCAGATATCGGTTGGTAACTTTTTTTCTATACATGCTACTAACCTAAAACTTGTTTTATCGCATTCAGCGCGTCAAATTACGCCGGAAACGGTCGTCTTTGTTTTGATATTGCTCGAAACACGAAGTCGAAGTCCGTTTGTTTGTTTTTCAGATATCGGTTGGTAACTTTTTTTCTATACATGCTAGCGACCTAAAACTTGTTTTATCGCATTCAGCGCGTCAAATTGCGCCGGAAACGGTCGTCCTTGTTTTGATATTGCTCGAAACACGAAGTCGAAGTCCGTTTGTTTGTTTTTCAGATATCGATTGGTAACTTTTTTTCTATACATGCTAGCGACCTAAAACTTGTTTTATCGCATTCAGCGCGTCAAATTACGCCGAAAACGGTCGTCTTTGTTTTGATATTGCTCGAAACACGAAGTCAAAGTCCGTTTGTTTGTTTTTCAGATATCGATTGGTAACTTTTTTTCTATACATGCTAGCGACCTAAAACTTGTTTTATCGCATTCAGCGCGTCAAATTACGCCGGAACCGGTCGTCTTTGTTTTCATATTGCTCGAAACACGAAGTCGAAGTCCGTTTGTTTGTTTTTCAGATATCGGTTGGTAACTTTTCTTCTATTCATGCTAGCGACCTAAAACTTGTTTTATCGCATTCAGCGCGTCAAATTACGCCGGAAACGGTCGTCTTTGTTTCGATATTGCTCGGAACACGAAGTCGAAGTCCGTTTGTTTGTTTTTCAGATATCGGTTGGTAACTTTTTTTCTATTCATGCTAGCGACCTAAAACTTGTTTTATCGCATTCAGCGCGTCAAATTACGCCGGAAACGGTCGTCTTTGTTTTGATATTGCTCGAAACACGTAGTCGAAGTCCGTTTGTTTGTTTTTCAGATATCGATTGGTAACTTTTTTTCTATACATGCTAGCGACCTAAAACTTGTTTTATCGCATTCAGCGCGTCAAATTACGCCGGAAACGGTCGTCTTTGTTTTGATATTGCTCGAAACACGAAGTCGAAGTCCGTGTGTTTGTATTTCAGATATCGATTGGTAACTTTTCTTCTATTCATGCTAGCGACCTAAAACTTGTTTTATCGCATTCAGCGCGTCAAATTACGCCGGAAACGGTCGTCTTTGTTTTGATATTGCTCGAAACACGAAGTCGAAGTCCGTTTGTTTGTTTTTCAGATATCGGTTGGTAACTTTTTTTCTATACATGCTACTAACCTAAAACTTGTTTCATCGCATTCAGCGCGTCAAATTACGCCGGAAACGGTCGTCTTTGTTTTGATATTGCTCGAAACACGAAGTCGAAGTCCGTTTGTTTGTTTTTCAGATATCGGTTGGTAACTTTTTTTCTATACATGCTAGCGACCTAAAACTTGTTTTATCGCATTCAGCGCGTCAAATTACGCCGGAAACGGTCGTCCTTGTTTTGATATTGCTCGAAACACGAAGTCGAAGTCCGTTTGTTTGTTTTTCAGATATCGATTGGTAACTTTTTTTCTATACATGCTAGCGACCTAAAACTTGTTTTATCGCATTCAGCGCGTCAAATTACGCCGAAAACGGTCGTCTTTGTTTTGATATTGCTCGAAACACGAAGTCGAAGTCCGTTTGTTTGTTTTTCAGATATCGATTGGTAACTTTTTTTCTATACATGCTAGCGACCTAAAACTTGTTTTATCGCATTCAGCGCGTCAAATTACGCCGGTACCGGTCGTCTTTGTTTTCATATTGCTCGAAACACGAAGTCGAAGTCCGTTTGTTTGTTTTTCAGATATCGGTTGGTAACTTTTCTTCTATTCATGCTAGCGACCTAAAACTTGTTTTATCGCATTCAGCGCGTCAAATTACGCCGGAAACGGTCGTCTTTGTTTTGATATTGCTCGAAACACGAAGTCGAAGTCCGTGTGTTTGTATTTCAGATATCGATTGGTAACTTTTCTTCTATTCATGCTAGCGACCTAAAACTTGTTTTATCGCATTCAGCGCGTCAAATTACGCCGGAAACGGTCGTCTTTGTTTTGATATTGCTCGAAACACGAAGTCGAAGTCCGTTTGTTTGTTTTTCAGATATCGGTTGGTAACTTTTTTTCTATACATGCTACTAACCTGAAACTTGTTTTATCGCATTCAGCGCGTCAAATTACGCCGGAAACGGTCGTCCTTGTTTTGATATTGCTCGAAACACGAAGTCGAAGTCCGTTTGTTTGTTTTTCAGATATCGATTGGTAACTTTTTTTCTATACATGCTAGCGACCTAAAACTTGTTTTATCGCATTCAGCGCGTCAAATTACGCCGAAAACGGTCGTCTTTGTTTTGATATTGCTCGAAACACGAAGTCGAAGTCCGTTTGTTTGTTTTTCAGATATCGATTGGTAACTTTTTTTCTATACATGCTAGCGACCTAAAACTTGTTTTATCGCATTCAGCGCGTCAAATTACGCCGGTACCGGTCGTCTTTGTTTTCATATTGCTCGAAACACGAAGTCGAAGTCCGTTTGTTTGTTTTTCAGATATCGGTTGGTAACTTTTCTTCTATTCATGCTAGCGACCTGAAACTTGTTTTATCGCATTCAGCGCGTCAAATTACGCCGGAAACGGTCGTCTTTGTTTTGATATTGCTCGAAACACGAAGTCGAAGTCCGTGTGTTTGTATTTCAGATATCGATTGGTAACTTTTCTTCTATTCATGCTAGCGACCTAAAACTTGTTTTATCGCATTCAGCGCGTCAAATTACGCCGGAAACGGTCGTCTTTGTTTTGATATTGCTCGAAACACGAAGTCGAAGTCCGTTTGTTTGTTTTTCAGATATCGGTTGGTAACTTTTTTTCTATACATGCTACTAACCTAAAACTTGTTTCATCGCATTCAGCGCGTCAAATTACGCCGGAAACGGTCGTCTTTGTTTCGATATTGCTCGAAACACGAAGTCGAAGTCCGTTTGTTTGTTTTTCAGATATCGATTGGTAACTTTTTTTCTATACATGCTAGCGACCTAAAACTTGTTTTATCGCATTCAGCGCGTCAAATTACGCCGGAAACGGTCGTCTTTGTTTTCATATTGCTCGAAACACGAAGTCGAAGTCCGTTTGTTTGTTTTTCAGATATCGGTTGGTAACTTTTTTTCTATACATGCTACTAACCTAAAACTTGTTTCATCGCATTCAGCGCGTCAAATTACGCCGGAAACGGTCGTCTTTGTTTCGATATTGCTCGAAACACGAAGTCGAAGTCCGTTTGTTTGTTTTTCAGATATCGATTGGTAACTTTTTTTCTATACATGCTAGCGACCTAAAACTTGTTTTATCGCATTCAGCGCGTCAAATTACGCCGGAAACGGTCGTCTTTGTTTTGATATTGCTCGAAACACGAAGTCGAAGTCCGTTTGTTTGTTTTTCAGATATCGGTTGGTAACTTTTTTTCTATACATGCTACTAACCTAAAACTTGTTTTATCGCATTCAGCGCGTCAAATTACGCCGGAAACGGTCGTCTTTGTTTTGATATTGCTCGAAACACGAAGTCGAAGTCCGTTTGTTTGTTTTTCAGATATCGGTTGGTAACTTTTTTTCTATACATGCTAGCGACCTAAAACTTGTTTTATCGCATTCAGCGCGTCAAATTGCGCCGGAAACGGTCGTCCTTGTTTTGATATTGCTCGAAACACGAAGTCGAAGTCCGTTTGTTTGTTTTTCAGATATCGATTGGTAACTTTTTTTCTATACATGCTAGCGACCTAAAACTTGTTTTATCGCATTCAGCGCGTCAAATTACGCCGAAAACGGTCGTCTTTGTTTTGATATTGCTCGAAACACGAAGTCGAAGTCCGTTTGTTTGTTTTTCAGATATCGATTGGTAACTTTTTTTCTATACATGCTAGCGACCTAAAACTTGTTTTATCGCATTCAGCGCGTCAAATTACGCCGGAACCGGTCGTCTTTGTTTTCATATTGCTCGAAACACGAAGTCGAAGTCCGTTTGTTTGTTTTTCAGATATCGGTTGGTAACTTTTCTTCTATTCATGCTAGCGACCTAAAACTTGTTTTATCGCATTCAGCGCGTCAAATTACGCCGGAAACGGTCGTCTTTGTTTCGATATTGCTCGAAACACGAAGTCGAAGTCCGTTTGTTTGTTTTTCAGATATCGATTGGTAACTTTTTTTCTATACATGCTAGCGACCTAAAACTTGTTTTATCGCATTCAGCGCGTCAAATTACGCCGGAAACGGTCGTCTTTGTTTTGATATTGCTCGAAACACGAAGTCGAAGTCCGTATGTTTGTTTTTCAGATATCGGTTGGTAACTTTTTTTCTATACATGCTACTAACCTAAAACTTGTTTCATCGCATTCAGCGCGTCAAATTACGCCGGAAACGGTCGTCTTTGTTTTGATATTGCTCGAAACACGAAGTCGAAGTCCGTTTGTTTGTTTTTCAGATATCGGTTGGTAACTTTTTTTCTATACATGCTAGCGACCTAAAACTTGTTTTATCGCATTCAGCGCGTCAAATTACGCCGGAAACGGTCGTCCTTGTTTTGATATTGCTCGAAACACGAAGTCGAAGTCCGTTTGTTTGTTTTTCAGATATCGATTGGTAACTTTCTTTCTATACATGCTAGCGACCTAAAACTTGTTTTATCGCATTCAGCGCGTCAAATTACGCCGAAAACGGTCGTCTTTGTTTTGATATTGCTCGAAACACGAAGTCGAAGTCCGTTTGTTTGTTTTTCAGATATCGATTGGTAACTTTTTTTCTATACATGCTAGCGACCTAAAACTTGTTTTATCGCATTCAGCGCGTCAAATTACGCCGGAACCGGTCGTCTTTGTTTTCATATTGCTCGAAACACGAAGTCGAAGTCCGTTTGTTTGTTTTTCAGATATCGGTTGGTAACTTTTTTTCTATTCATGCTAGCGACCTAAAACTTGTTTTATCGCATTCAGCGCGTCAAATTACGCCGGAAACGGTCGTCTTTGTTTTGATATTGCTCGAAACACGAAGTCGAAGTGCGTTTGTTTGTTTTTCAGATATCGGTTGGTAACTTTTTTTCAATACATGCTAGCGACCCAAAACTTGTTTTATCGCATTCAGCGCGTCAAATTACGCCGGAAACGGTCGTCTTTGTTTTGATATTGCTCGAAACACGAAGTCGAAGTCCGTTTGTTTGTTTTTCAGATATCGATTGGTAACTTTTTTTCTATACATGCTAGCGACCTAAAACTTGTTTTATCGCATTGAGCGCGTCAAATTACGCCGAAAACGGTCGTCTTTGTTTTGATATTGCTCGAAACACGAAGTCGAAGTCCGTTTGTTTGTTTTTCAGATATCGGTTGGTAACTTTTTTTCTATACATGCTACTAACCTAAAACTTGTTTCATCGCATTCAGCGCGTCAAATTACGCCGGAAACGGTCGTCTTTGTTTTGATATTGCTCGAAACACGAAGTCGAAGTCCGTTTGTTTGTTTTTCAGATATCGGTTGGTAACTTTTTTTCTATACATGCTAGCGACCTAAAACTTGTTTTATCGCATTCAGCGCGTCAAATTACGCCGGAAACGGTCGTCCTTGTTTTGATATTGCTCGAAACACGAAGTCGAAGTCCGTTTGTTTGTTTTTCAGATATCGATTGGTAACTTTTTTTCTATACATGCTAGCGACCTAAAACTTGTTTTATCGCATTCAGCGCGTCAAATTACGCCGAAAACGGTCGTCTTTGTTTTGATATTGCTCGAAACACGAAGTCGAAGTCCGTTTGTTTGTTTTTCAGATATCGATTGGTAACTTTTTTTCTATACATGCTAGCGACCTAGAACTTGTTTTATCGCATTCAGCGCGTCAAATTACGCCGGAACCGGTCGTCTTTGTTTTCATATTGCTCGAAACACGAAGTCGAAGTCCGTTTGTTTGTTTTTCAGATATCGGTTGGTAACTTTTTTTCTATTCATGCTAGCGACCTAAAACTTGTTTTATCGCATTCAGCGCGTCAAATTACGCCGGAAACGGTCGTCTTTGTTTTGATATTGCTCGAAACACGAAGTCGAAGTCCGTTTGTTTGTTTTTCAGATATCGGTTGGTAACTTTTTTTCAATACATGCTAGCGACCCAAAACTTGTTTTATCGCATTCAGCGCGTCAAATTACGCCGGAAACGGTCGTCTTTGTTTTGATATTGCTCGAAACACGAAGTCGAAGTCCGTTTGTTTGTTTTTCAGATATCGATTGGTAACTTTTTTTCTATACATGCTAGCGACCTAGAACTTGTTTTATCGCATTCAGCGCGTCAAATTACGCCGGAACCGGTCGTCTTTGTTTTCATATTGCTCGAAACACGAAGTCGAAGTCCGTTTGTTTGTTTTTCAGATATCGGTTGGTAACTTTTTTTCTATTCATGCTAGCGACCTAAAACTTGTTTTATCGCATTCAGCGCGTCAAATTACGCCGGAAACGGTCGTCTTTGTTTTGATATTGCTCGAAACACGAAGTCGAAGTCCGTTTGTTTGTTTTTCAGATATCGGTTGGTAACTTTTTTTCAATACATGCTAGCGACCCAAAACTTGTTTTATCGCATTCAGCGCGTCAAATTACGCCGGAAACGGTCGTCTTTGTTTTGATATTGCTCGAAACACGAAGTCGAAGTCCGTTTGTTTGTTTTTCAGATATCGGTTGGTAACTTTTTTTCTATACATGCTAGCGACCTAAAACTTGTTTTATCGCATTCAGCGCGTCAAATTACGCCGAAAACGGTCGTCTTTGTTTTGATATTGCTCGAAACACGAAGTCGAAGTCGGTGTGTTTGTATTTCAGATATCGATTGGTAACTTTTTTTCTATACATGCTAGCGACCTAAAACTTGTTTTATCGCATTCAGCGCGTCAAATTACGCCGGAAACGGTCGTCTTTGTTTTCATATTGCTCGAAACACGAAGTCGAAGTCCGTTTGTTTGTTTTTCAGATATCGGTTGGTAACTTTTCTTCTATTCATGCTAGCGACCTAAAACTTGTTTTATCGCATTCAGCGCGTCAAATTACGCCGGAAACGGTCGTCTTTGTTTTGATATTGCTCGAAACACGAAGTCGAAGTCCGTTTGTTTGTTTTTCAGATATCGATTGGTAACTTTTTTTCTATACATGCTAGCGACCTAAAACTTGTTTTATCGCATTCAGCGCGTCAAATTACGCCGGTACCGGTCGTCTTTGTTTTCATATTGCTCGAAACACGAAGTCGAAGTCCGTTTGTTTGTTTTTCAGATATCGGTTGGTAACTTTTCTTCTATTCATGCTAGCGACCTAAAACTTGTTTTATCGCATTCAGCGCGTCAAATTACGCCGGAAACGGTCGTCTTTGTTTTGATATTGCTCGAAACACGAAGTCGAAGTCCGTGTGTTTGTATTTCAGATATCGATTGGTAACTTTTCTTCTATTCATGCTAGCGACCTAAAACTTGTTTTATCGCATTCAGCGCGTCAAATTACGCCGGAAACGGTCGTCTTTGTTTTGATATTGCTCGAAACACGAAGTCGAAGTCCGTTTGTTTGTTTTTCAGATATCGGTTGGTAACTTTTTTTCTATACATGCTACTAACCTAAAACTTGTTTCATCGCATTCAGCGCGTCAAATTACGCCGGAAACGGTCGTCTTTGTTTCGATATTGCTCGAAACACGAAGTCGAAGTCCGTTTGTTTGTTTTTCAGATATCGATTGGTAACTTTTTTTCTATACATGCTAGCGACCTAAAACTTGTTTTATCGCATTCAGCGCGTCAAATTACGCCGGAAACGGTCGTCTTTGTTTTCATATTGCTCGAAACACGAAGTCGAAGTCCGTTTGTTTGTTTTTCAGATATCGGTTGGTAACTTTTTTTCTATACATGCTACTAACCTAAAACTTGTTTCATCGCATTCAGCGCGTCAAATTACGCCGGAAACGGTCGTCTTTGTTTTGATATTGCTCGAAACACGAAGTCGAAGTCCGTTTGTTTGTTTTTCAGATATCGGTTGGTAACTTTTTTTCTATACATGCTAGCGACCTAAAACTTGTTTTATCGCATTCAGCGCGTCAAATTACGCCGGAAACGGTCGTCCTTGTTTTGATATTGCTCGAAACACGAAGTCGAAGTCCGTTTGTTTGTTTTTCAGATATCGATTGGTAACTTTTTTTCTATACATGCTAGCGACCTAAAACTTGTTTTATCGCATTCAGCGCGTCAAATTACGCCGAAAACGGTCGTCTTTGTTTTGATATTGCTCGAAACACGAAGTCGAAGTCCGTTTGTTTGTTTTTCAGATATCGATTGGTAACTTTTTTTCTATACATGCTAGCGACCTAGAACTTGTTTTATCGCATTCAGCGCGTCAAATTACGCCGGAACCGGTCGTCTTTGTTTTCATATTGCTCGAAACACGAAGTCGAAGTCCGTTTGTTTGTTTTTCAGATATCGGTTGGTAACTTTTTTTCTATTCATGCTAGCGACCTAAAACTTGTTTTATCGCATTCAGCGCGTCAAATTACGCCGGAAACGGTCGTCTTTGTTTTGATATTGCTCGAAACACGAAGTCGAAGTCCGTTTGTTTGTTTTTCAGATATCGGTTGGTAACTTTTTTTCAATACATGCTAGCGACCCAAAACTTGTTTTATCGCATTCAGCGCGTCAAATTACGCCGGAAACGGTCGTCTTTGTTTTGATATTGCTCGAAACACGAAGTCGAAGTCCGTTTGTTTGTTTTTCAGATATCGATTGGTAACTTTTTTTCTATACATGCTAGCGACCTAGAACTTGTTTTATCGCATTCAGCGCGTCAAATTACGCCGGAACCGGTCGTCTTTGTTTTCATATTGCTCGAAACACGAAGTCGAAGTCCGTTTGTTTGTTTTTCAGATATCGGTTGGTAACTTTTTTTCTATTCATGCTAGCGACCTAAAACTTGTTTTATCGCATTCAGCGCGTCAAATTACGCCGGAAACGGTCGTCTTTGTTTTGATATTGCTCGAAACACGAAGTCGAAGTCCGTTTGTTTGTTTTTCAGATATCGGTTGGTAACTTTTTTTCAATACATGCTAGCGACCCAAAACTTGTTTTATCGCATTCAGCGCGTCAAATTACGCCGGAAACGGTCGTCTTTGTTTTGATATTGCTCGAAACACGAAGTCGAAGTCCGTTTGTTTGTTTTTCAGATATCGGTTGGTAACTTTTTTTCTATACATGCTAGCGACCTAAAACTTGTTTTATCGCATTCAGCGCGTCAAATTACGCCGAAAACGGTCGTCTTTGTTTTGATATTGCTCGAAACACGAAGTCGAAGTCGGTGTGTTTGTATTTCAGATATCGATTGGTAACTTTTTTTCTATACATGCTAGCGACCTAAAACTTGTTTTATCGCATTCAGCGCGTCAAATTACGCCGGAAACGGTCGTCTTTGTTTTCATATTGCTCGAAACACGAAGTCGAAGTCCGTTTGTTTGTTTTTCAGATATCGGTTGGTAACTTTTCTTCTATTCATGCTAGCGACCTAAAACTTGTTTTATCGCATTCAGCGCGTCAAATTACGCCGGAAACGGTCGTCTTTGTTTTGATATTGCTCGAAACACGAAGTCGAAGTCCGTTTGTTTGTTTTTCAGATATCGGTTGGTAACTTTTTTTCTATACATGCTACTAACCTAAAACTTGTTTCATCGCATTCAGCGCGTCAAATTACGCCGGAAACGGTCGTCTTTGTTTTGATATTGCTCGAAACACGAAGTCGAAGTCCGTTTGTTTGTTTTTCAGATATCGGTTGGTAACTTTTTTTCTATACATGCCAGCGACCTAAAACTTGTTTTATCGCATTCAGCGCGTCAAATTGCGCCGGAAACGGTCGTCCTTGTTTTGATATTGCTCGAAACACGAAGTCGAAGTCCGTTTGTTTGTTTTTCAGATATCGATTGGTAACTTTTTTTCTATACATGCTAGCGACCTAAAACTTGTTTTATCGCATTCAGCGCGTCAAATTACGCCGAAAACGGTCGTCTTTGTTTTGATATTGCTCGAAACACGAAGTCGAAGTCCGTTTGTTTGTTTTTCAGATATCGATTGGTAACTTTTTTTCTATACATGCTAGCGACCTAAAACTTGTTTTATCGCATTCAGCGCGTCAAATTACGCCGGAACCGGTCGTCTTTGTTTTCATATTGCTCGAAACACGAAGTCGAAGTCCGTTTGTTTGTTTTTCAGATATCGGTTGGTAACTTTTCTTCTATTCATGCTAGCGACCTAAAACTTGTTTTATCGCATTCAGCGCGTCAAATTACGCCGGAAACGGTCGTCTTTGTTTCGATATTGCTCGAAACACGAAGTCGAAGTCCGTTTGTTTGTTTTTCAGATATCGATTGGTAACTTTTTTTCTATACATGCTAGCGACCTAAAACTTGTTTTATCGCATTCAGCGCGTCAAATTACGCCGGAAACGGTCGTCTTTGTTTTGATATTGCTCGAAACACGAAGTCGAAGTCCGTATGTTTGTTTTTCAGATATCGGTTGGTAACTTTTCTTCTATACATGCTACTAACCTAAAACTTGTTTCATCGCATTCAGCGCGTCAAATTACGCCGGAAACGGTCGTCTTTGTTTCGATATTGCTCGAAACACGAAGTCGAAGTCCGTTTGTTTGTTTTTCAGATATCGATTGGTAACTTTTTTTCTATACATGCTAGCGACCTAAAACTTGTTTTATCGCATTCAGCGCGTCAAATTACGCCGGAAACGGTCGTCTTTGTTTTCATATTGCTCGAAACACGAAGTCGAAGTCCGTTTGTTTGTTTTTCAGATATCGGTTGGTAACTTTTTTTCTATACATGCTACTAACCTAAAACTTGTTTCATCGCATTCAGCGCGTCAAATTACGCCGGAAACGGTCGTCTTTGTTTCGATATTGCTCGAAACACGAAGTCGAAGTCCGTTTGTTTGTTTTTCAGATATCGATTGGTAACTTTTTTTCTATACATGCTAGCGACCTAAAACTTGTTTTATCGCATTCAGCGCGTCAAATTACGCCGGAAACGGTCGTCTTTGTTTTGATATTGCTCGAAACACGAAGTCGAAGTCCGTTTGTTTGTTTTTCAGATATCGGTTGGTAACTTTTTTTCTATACATGCTACTAACCTAAAACTTGTTTCATCGCATTCAGCGCGTCAAATTACGCCGGAAACGGTCGTCTTTGTTTTGATATTGCTCGAAACACGAAGTCGAAGTCCGTTTGTTTGTTTTTCAGATATCGGTTGGTAACTTTTTTTCTATACATGCTAGCGACCTAAAACTTGTTTTATCGCATTCAGCGCGTCAAATTGCGCCGGAAACGGTCGTCCTTGTTTTGATATTGCTCGAAACACGAAGTCGAAGTCCGTTTGTTTGTTTTTCAGATATCGATTGGTAACTTTTTTTCTATACATGCTAGCGACCTAAAACTTGTTTTATCGCATTCAGCGCGTCAAATTACGCCGAAAACGGTCGTCTTTGTTTTGATATTGCTCGAAACACGAAGTCGAAGTCCGTTTGTTTGTTTTTCAGATATCGATTGGTAACTTTTTTTCTATACATGCTAGCGACCTAAAACTTGTTTTATCGCATTCAGCGCGTCAAATTACGCCGGAACCGGTCGTCTTTGTTTTCATATTGCTCGAAACACGAAGTCGAAGTCCGTTTGTTTGTTTTTCAGATATCGGTTGGTAACTTTTCTTCTATTCATGCTAGCGACCTAAAACTTGTTTTATCGCATTCAGCGCGTCAAATTACGCCGGAAACGGTCGTCTTTGTTTCGATATTGCTCGAAACACGAAGTCGAAGTCCGTTTGTTTGTTTTTCAGATATCGATTGGTAACTTTTTTTCTATACATGCTAGCGACCTAAAACTTGTTTTATCGCATTCAGCGCGTCAAATTACGCCGGAAACGGTCGTCTTTGTTTTGATATTGCTCGAAACACGAAGTCGAAGTCCGTATGTTTGTTTTTCAGATATCGGTTGGTAACTTTTTTTCTATACATGCTACTAACCTAAAACTTGTTTCATCGCATTCAGCGCGTCAAATTACGCCGGAAACGGTCGTCTTTGTTTTGATATTGCTCGAAACACGAAGTCGAAGTCCGTTTGTTTGTTTTTCAGATATCGGTTGGTAACTTTTTTTCTATACATGCTAGCGACCTAAAACTTGTTTTATCGCATTCAGCGCGTCAAATTACGCCGGAAACGGTCGTCCTTGTTTTGATATTGCTCGAAACACGAAGTCGAAGTCCGTTTGTTTGTTTTTCAGATATCGATTGGTAACTTTCTTTCTATACATGCTAGCGACCTAAAACTTGTTTTATCGCATTCAGCGCGTCAAATTACGCCGAAAACGGTCGTCTTTGTTTTGATATTGCTCGAAACACGAAGTCGAAGTCCGTTTGTTTGTTTTTCAGATATCGATTGGTAACTTTTTTTCTATACATGCTAGCGACCTAAAACTTGTTTTATCGCATTCAGCGCGTCAAATTACGCCGGAACCGGTCGTCTTTGTTTTCATATTGCTCGAAACACGAAGTCGAAGTCCGTTTGTTTGTTTTTCAGATATCGGTTGGTAACTTTTTTTCTATTCATGCTAGCGACCTAAAACTTGTTTTATCGCATTCAGCGCGTCAAATTACGCCGGAAACGGTCGTCTTTGTTTTGATATTGCTCGAAACACGAAGTCGAAGTCCGTTTGTTTGTTTTTCAGATATCGGTTGGTAACTTTTTTTCAATACATGCTAGCGACCCAAAACTTGTTTTATCGCATTCAGCGCGTCAAATTACGCCGGAAACGGTCGTCTTTGTTTTGATATTGCTCGAAACACGAAGTCGAAGTCCGTTTGTTTGTTTTTCAGATATCGATTGGTAACTTTTTTTCTATACATGCTAGCGACCTAAAACTTGTTTTATCGCATTCAGCGCGTCAAATTACGCCGGAAACGGTCGTCCTTGTTTTGATATTGCTCGAAACACGAAGTCGAAGTCCGTTTGTTTGTTTTTCAGATATCGATTGGTAACTTTTTTTCTATACATGCTAGCGACCTAAAACTTGTTTTATCGCATTCAGCGCGTCAAATTACGCCGAAAACGGTCGTCTTTGTTTTGATATTGCTCGAAACACGAAGTCGAAGTCCGTTTGTTTGTTTTTCAGATATCGATTGGTAACTTTTTTTCTATACATGCTAGCGACCTAGAACTTGTTTTATCGCATTCAGCGCGTCAAATTACGCCGGAACCGGTCGTCTTTGTTTTCATATTGCTCGAAACACGAAGTCGAAGTCCGTTTGTTTGTTTTTCAGATATCGGTTGGTAACTTTTTTTCTATTCATGCTAGCGACCTAAAACTTGTTTTATCGCATTCAGCGCGTCAAATTACGCCGGAAACGGTCGTCTTTGTTTTGATATTGCTCGAAACACGAAGTCGAAGTCCGTTTGTTTGTTTTTCAGATATCGGTTGGTAACTTTTTTTCAATACATGCTAGCGACCCAAAACTTGTTTTATCGCATTCAGCGCGTCAAATTACGCCGGAAACGGTCGTCTTTGTTTTGATATTGCTCGAAACACGAAGTCGAAGTCCGTTTGTTTGTTTTTCAGATATCGATTGGTAACTTTTTTTCTATACATGCTAGCGACCTAGAACTTGTTTTATCGCATTCAGCGCGTCAAATTACGCCGGAACCGGTCGTCTTTGTTTTCATATTGCTCGAAACACGAAGTCGAAGTCCGTTTGTTTGTTTTTCAGATATCGGTTGGTAACTTTTTTTCTATTCATGCTAGCGACCTAAAACTTGTTTTATCGCATTCAGCGCGTCAAATTACGCCGGAAACGGTCGTCTTTGTTTTGATATTGCTCGAAACACGAAGTCGAAGTCCGTTTGTTTGTTTTTCAGATATCGGTTGGTAACTTTTTTTCAATACATGCTAGCGACCCAAAACTTGTTTTATCGCATTCAGCGCGTCAAATTACGCCGGAAACGGTCGTCTTTGTTTTGATATTGCTCGAAACACGAAGTCGAAGTCCGTTTGTTTGTTTTTCAGATATCGGTTGGTAACTTTTTTTCTATACATGCTAGCGACCTAAAACTTGTTTTATCGCATTCAGCGCGTCAAATTACGCCGGAACCGGTCGTCTTTGTTTTCATATTGCTCGAAACACGAAGTCGAAGTCCGTTTGTTTGTTTTTCAGATATCGGTTGGTAACTTTTTTTCTATTCATGCTAGCGACCTAAAACTTGTTTTATCGCATTCAGCGCGTCAAATTACGCCGGAAACGGTCGTCTTTGTTTTGATATTGCTCGAAACACGAAGTCGAAGTCCGTTTGTTTGTTTTTCAGATATCGGTTGGTAACTTTTTTTCAATACATGCTAGCGACCCAAAACTTGTTTTATCGCATTCAGCGCGTCAAATTACGCCGGAAACGGTCGTCTTTGTTTTGATATTGCTCGAAACACGAAGTCGAAGTCCGTTTGTTTGTTTTTCAGATATCGATTGGTAACTTTTTTTCTATACATGCTAGCGACCTAAAACTTGTTTTATCGCATTCAGCGCGTCAAATTACGCCGGAAACGGTCGTCCTTGTTTTGATATTGCTCGAAACACGAAGTCGAAGTCCGTTTGTTTGTTTTTCAGATATCGATTGGTAACTTTTTTTCTATACATGCTAGCGACCTAAAACTTGTTTTATCGCATTCAGCGCGTCAAATTACGCCGAAAACGGTCGTCTTTGTTTTGATATTGCTCGAAACACGAAGTCGAAGTCCGTTTGTTTGTTTTTCAGATATCGATTGGTAACTTTTTTTCTATACATGCTAGCGACCTAGAACTTGTTTTATCGCATTCAGCGCGTCAAATTACGCCGGAACCGGTCGTCTTTGTTTTCATATTGCTCGAAACACGAAGTCGAAGTCCGTTTGTTTGTTTTTCAGATATCGGTTGGTAACTTTTTTTCTATTCATGCTAGCGACCTAAAACTTGTTTTATCGCATTCAGCGCGTCAAATTACGCCGGAAACGGTCGTCTTTGTTTTGATATTGCTCGAAACACGAAGTCGAAGTCCGTTTGTTTGTTTTTCAGATATCGGTTGGTAACTTTTTTTCAATACATGCTAGCGACCCAAAACTTGTTTTATCGCATTCAGCGCGTCAAATTACGCCGGAAACGGTCGTCTTTGTTTTGATATTGCTCGAAACACGAAGTCGAAGTCCGTTTGTTTGTTTTTCAGATATCGATTGGTAACTTTTTTTCTATACATGCTAGCGACCTAGAACTTGTTTTATCGCATTCAGCGCGTCAAATTACGCCGGAACCGGTCGTCTTTGTTTTCATATTGCTCGAAACACGAAGTCGAAGTCCGTTTGTTTGTTTTTCAGATATCGGTTGGTAACTTTTTTTCTATTCATGCTAGCGACCTAAAACTTGTTTTATCGCATTCAGCGCGTCAAATTACGCCGGAAACGGTCGTCTTTGTTTTGATATTGCTCGAAACACGAAGTCGAAGTCCGTTTGTTTGTTTTTCAGATATCGGTTGGTAACTTTTTTTCAATACATGCTAGCGACCCAAAACTTGTTTTATCGCATTCAGCGCGTCAAATTACGCCGGAAACGGTCGTCTTTGTTTTGATATTGCTCGAAACACGAAGTCGAAGTCCGTTTGTTTGTTTTTCAGATATCGGTTGGTAACTTTTTTTCTATACATGCTAGCGACCTAAAACTTGTTCTATCGCATTCAGCGCGTCAAATTACGCCGAAAACGGTCGTCTTTGTTTTGATATTGCTCGAAACACGAAGTCGAAGTCGGTGTGTTTGTATTTCAGATATCGATTGGTAACTTTTTTTCTATACATGCTAGCGACCTAAAACTTGTTTTATCGCATTCAGCGCGTCAAATTACGCCGGAAACGGTCGTCTTTGTTTTCATATTGCTCGAAACACGAAGTCGAAGTCCGTTTGTTTGTTTTTCAGATATCGGTTGGTAACTTTTCTTCTATTCATGCTAGCGACCTAAAACTTGTTTTATCGCATTCAGCGCGTCAAATTACGCCGGAAACGGTCGTCTTTGTTTTGATATTGCTCGAAACACGAAGTCGAAGTCCGTTTGTTTGTTTTTCAGATATCGATTGGTAACTTTTTTTCTATACATGCTAGCGACCTAAAACTTGTTTTATCGCATTCAGCGCGTCAAATTACGCCGGAAGCGGTCGTCTTTGTTTTGATATTGCTCGAAACACGAAGTCGAAGTCCGTTTGTTTGTTTTTCAGATATCGGTTGGTAACTTTTTTTCTATACATGCTACTAACCTAAAACTTGTTTTATCGCATTCAGCGCGTCAAATTACGCCGGAAACGGTCGTCTTTGTTTTGATATTGCTCGAAACACGAAGTCGAAGTCCGTTTGTTTGTTTTTCAGATATCGGTTGCTAACTTTTTTTCTATACATGCTAGCGACCTAAAACTTGTTTTATCGCATTCAGCGCGTCAAATTACGCCGGAAACGTTCGTCCTTGTTTTGATATTGCTCGAAACACGGAGTCGAAGTCCGTTTGTTTGTTTTTCAGATATCGGTTGGTAACTTTTTTTCTATTCATGCTAGCGACCTAAAACTTGTTTTATCGCATTCAGCGCGTCAAATTACGCCGGAAACGGTCGTCTTTGTTTTGATATTGCTCAAAACACGAAGTCGAAGTCCGTTTGTTTGTTTTTCAGATATCGGTTGGTAACTTTTTTTCTATACATGCTACTAACCTAAAACTTGTTTCATCGCATTCAGCGCGTCAAATTAAGCCGGAAACGGTCGTCTTTGTTTTGATATTGCTCGAAACACGAAGTCGAAGTCCGTTTGTTTGTTTTTCAGATATCGGTTGGTAACTTTTTTTCTATACATGCTAGCGACCTAAAACTTGTTTTATCGCATTCAGCGCGTCAAATTACGCCGGAAACGGTCGTCCTTGTTTTGATATTGCTCAAAACACGAAGTCGAAGTCCGTTTGTTTGTTTTTCAGATATCGATTGGTAACTTTTTTTCTATACATGCTAGCGACCTAAAACTTGTTTTATCGCATTCAGCGCGTCAAATTACGCCGAAAACGGTCGTCTTTGTTTTGATATTGCTCGAAACACGAAGTCGAAGTCCGTTTGTTTGTTTTTCAGATATCGATTGGTAACTTTTTTTCTATACATGCTAGCGACCTAGAACTTGTTTTATCGCATTCAGCGCGTCAAATTACGCCGGAACCGGTCGTCTTTGTTTTCATATTGCTCGAAACACGAAGTCGAAGTCCGTTTGTTTGTTTTTCAGATATCGGTTGGTAACTTTTTTTCTATTCATGCTAGCGACCTAAAACTTGTTTTATCGCATTCAGCGCGTCAAATTACGCCGGAAACGGTCGTCTTTGTTTTGATATTGCTCGAAACACGAAGTCGAAGTCCGTTTGTTTGTTTTTCAGATATCGGTTGGTAACTTTTTTTCAATACATGCTCGCGACCCAAAACTTGTTTTATCGCATTCAGCGCGTCAAATTACGCCGGAAACGGTCGTCTTTGTTTTGATATTGCTCGAAACACGAAGTCGAAGTCCGTTTGTTTGTTTTTCAGATATCGGTTGGTAACTTTTTTTCTATTCATGCTAGCGACCTAAAACTTGTTTTATCGCATTCAGCGCGTCAAATTACGCCGAAAACGGTCGTCTTTGTTTTGATATTGCTCGAAACACGAAGTCGAAGTCCGTTTGTTTGTTTTTCAGATATCGATTGGTAACTTTTTTTCTATACATGCTAGCGACCTAGAACTTGTTTTATCGCATTCAGCGCGTCAAATTACGCCGGAACCGGTCGTCTTTGTTTTCATATTGCTCGAAACACGAAGTCGAAGTCCGTTTGTTTGTTTTTCAGATATCGGTTGGTAACTTTTTTTCTATTCATGCTAGCGACCTAAAACTTGTTTTATCGCATTCAGCGCGTCAAATTACGCCGGAAACGGTCGTCTTTGTTTTGATATTGCTCGAAACACGAAGTCGAAGTCCGTTTGTTTGTTTTTCAGATATCGGTTGGTAACTTTTTTTCAATACATGCTCGCGACCCAGAACTTGTTTTATCGCATTCAGCGCGTCAAATTACGCCGGAAACGGTCGTCTTTGTTTTGATATTGCTCGAAACACGAAGTCGAAGTCCGTTTGTTTGTTTTTCAGATATCGGTTGGTAACTTTTTTTCTATTCATGCTAGCGACCTAAAACTTGTTTTATCGCATTCAGCGCGTCAAATTACGCCGGAAACGTTCGTCCTTGTTTTGATATTGCTCGAAACACGGAGTCGAAGTCCGTTTGTTTGTTTTTCAGATATCGGTTGGTAACTTTTTTTCTATTCATGCTAGCGACCTAAAACTTGTTTTATCGCATTCAGCGCGTCAAATTACGCCGAAAACGTTCGTCTTTGTTTTGATATTGCTCGAAAGACGAAGTCGAAGTCCGTTTGTTTGTTTTTCAGATATCGGTTGGTAACTTTTCTTCTATACATGCTAGCGACCTAAAACTTGTTTTATCGCATTCAGCGCGTCAAATTACGCCGAAAACGGTCGTCTTTGTTTTGATATTGCTCGAAACACGAAGTCGAAGTCGGTGTGTTTGTATTTCAGATATCGATTGGTAACTTTTTTTCTATACATGCTAGCGACCTAAAACTTGTTTTATCGCATTCAGCGCGTCAAATTACGCCGGAAACGGTCGTCTTTGTTTTCATATTGCTCGAAACACGAAGTCGAAGTCCGTTTGTTTGTTTTTCAGATATCGGTTGGTAACTTTTTTTCTATACATGCTACTAACCTAAAACTTGTTTCATCGCATTCAGCGCGTCAAATTACGCCGGAAACGGTCGTCTTTGTTTTGATATTGCTCGAAACACGAAGTCGAAGTCCGTTTGTTTGTTTTTCAGATATCGGTTGGTAACTTTTTTTCTATACATGCTAGCGACCTAAAACTTGTTTTATCGCATTCAGCGCGTCAAATTACGCCGGAAACGGTCGTCCTTGTTTTGATATTGCTCAAAACACGAAGTCGAAGTCCGTTTGTTTGTTTTTCAGATATCGATTAGTAACTTTTTTTCTATACATGCTAGCGACCTAAAACTTGTTTTATCGCATTCAGCGCGTCAAATTACGCCGAAAACGGTCGTCTTTGTTTTGATATTGCTCGAAACACGAAGTCGAAGTCCGTTTGTTTGTTTTTCAGATATCGATTGGTAACTTTTTTTCTATACATGCTAGCGACCTAGAACTTGTTTTATCGCATTCAGCGCGTCAAATTACGCCGGAACCGGTCGTCTTTGTTTTCATATTGCTCGAAACACGAAGTCGAAGTCCGTTTGTTTGTTTTTCAGATATCGGTTGGTAACTTTTTTTCTATTCATGCTAGCGACCTAAAACTTGTTTTATCGCATTCAGCGCGTCAAATTACGCCGGAAACGTTCGTCCTTGTTTTGATATTGCTCGAAACACGGAGTCGAAGTCCGTTTGTTTGTTTTTCAGATATCGGTTGGTAACTTTTTTTCTATTCATGCTAGCGACCTAAAACTTGTTTTATCGCATTCAGCGCGTCAAATTACGCCGAAAACGTTCGTCTTTGTTTTGATATTGCTCGAAAGACGAAGTCGAAGTCCGTTTGTTTGTTTTTCAGATATCGGTTGGTAACTTTTTTTCTATACATGCTAGCGACCTAAAACTTGTTTTATCGCATTCAGCGCGTCAAATTACGCCGAAAACGGTCGTCTTTGTTTTGATATTGCTCGAAACACGAAGTCGAAGTCGGTGTGTTTGTATTTCAGATATCGATTGGTAACTTTTTTTCTATACATGCTAGCGACCTAAAACTTGTTTTATCGCATTCAGCGCGTCAAATTACGCCGGAAACGGTCGTCTTTGTTTTCATATTGCTCGAAACACGAAGTCGAAGTCCGTTTGTTTGTTTTTCAGATATCGGTTGGTAACTTTTTTTCTATACATGCTACTAACCTAAAACTTGTTTCATCGCATTCAGCGCGTCAAATTACGCCGGAAACGGTCGTCTTTGTTTTGAGATTGCTCGAAACACGAAGTCGAAGTCCGTTTGTTTGTTTTTCAGATATCGGTTGGTAACTTTTTTTCTATACATGCTAGCGACCTAAAACTTGTTTTATCGCATTCAGCGCGTCAAATTACGCCGGAAACGGTCGTCCTTGTTTTGATATTGCTCAAAACACGAAGTCGAAGTCCGTTTGTTTGTTTTTCAGATATCGATTAGTAACTTTTTTTCTATACATGCTAGCGACCTAAAACTTGTTTTATCGCATTCAGCGCGTCAAATTACGCCGAAAACGGTCGTCTTTGTTTTGATATTGCTCGAAACACGAAGTCGAAGTCCGTTTGTTTGTTTTTCAGATATCGATTGGTAACTTTCTTTCTATACATGCTAGCGACCTAGAACTTGTTTTATCGCATTCAGCGCGTCAAATTACGCCGGAACCGGTCGTCTTTGTTTTCATATTGCTCGAAACACGAAGTCGAAGTCCGTTTGTTTGTTTTTCAGATATCGGTTGGTAACTTTTTTTCTATACATGCTACTAACCTAAAACTTGTTTCATCGCATTCAGCGCGTCAAATTACGCCGGAAACGGTCGTCTTTGTTTTGAGATTGCTCGAAACACGAAGTCGAAGTCCGTTTGTTTGTTTTTCAGATATCGGTTGGTAACTTTTTTTCTATACATGCTAGCGACCTAAAACTTGTTTTATCGCATTCAGCGCGTCAAATTACGCCGGAAACGGTCGTCCTTGTTTTGATATTGCTCAAAACACGAAGTCGAAGTCCGTTTGTTTGTTTTTCAGATATCGATTAGTAACTTTTTTTCTATACATGCTAGCGACCTAAAACTTGTTTTATCGCATTCAGCGCGTCAAATTACGCCGAAAACGGTCGTCTTTGTTTTGATATTGCTCGAAACACGAAGTCGAAGTCCGTTTGTTTGTTTTTCAGATATCGATTGGTAACTTTTTTTCTATACATGCTAGCGACCTAGAACTTGTTTTATCGCATTCAGCGCGTCAAATTACGCCGGAACCGGTCGTCTTTGTTTTCATATTGCTCGAAACACGAAGTCGAAGTCCGTTTGTTTGTTTTTCAGATATCGGTTGGTAACTTTTTTTCTATTCATGCTAGCGACCTAAAACTTGTTTTATCGCATTCAGCGCGTCAAATTACGCCGGAAACGGTCGTCTTTGTTTTGATATTGCTCGAAACACGAAGTCGAAGTCCGTTTGTTTGTTTTTCAGATATCGGTTGGTAACTTTTTTTCAATACATGCTAGCGACCCAAAACTTGTTTTATCGCATTCAGCGCGTCAAATTACGCCGGAAACGGTCGTCTTTGTTTTGATATTGCTCGAAACACGAAGTCGAAGTCCGTTTGTTTGTTTTTCAGATATCGGTTGGTAACTTTTTTTCTATACATGCTAGCGACCTAAAACTTGTTTTATCGCATTCAGCGCGTCAAATTACGCCGGAAACGGCCGTCTTTGTTTTGATATTGCTCGAAACACGAAGTCGAAGTCCGTTTGTTTGTTTTTCAGATATCGGTTGGTCACTTTTTTTCTATTCATGCTAGCGACCTAAAACTTGTTTTATCGCATTCAGCGCGTCAAATTACGCCGGAAACGTTCGTCCTTGTTTTGATATTGCTCGAAACACGGAGTCGAAGTCCGTTTGTTTGTTTTTCAGATATCGGTTGGTAACTTTTTTTCTATACATGCTAGCGACCTAAAACTTGTTTTATCGCATTCAGCGCGTCAAATTACGCCGAAAACGGTCGTCTTTGTTTTGATATTGCTCGAAACACGAAGTCGAAGTCGGTGTGTTTGTATTTCAGATATCGATTGGTAACTTTTTTTCTATACATGCTAGCGACCTAAAACTTGTTTTATCGCATTCAGCGCGTCAAATTACGCCGGAACCGGTCGTCTTTGTTTTCATATTGCTCGAAACACGAAGTCGAAGTCCGTTTGTTTGTTTTTCAGATATCGGTTGGTAACTTTTTTTCTATTCATGCTAGCGACCTAAAACTTGTTTTATCGCATTCAGCGCGTCAAATTACGCCGGAAACGGTCGTCTTTGTTTTGATATTGCTCGAAACACGAAGTCGAAGTCCGTTTGTTTGTTTTTCAGATATCGGTTGGTAACTTTTTTTCTATACATGCTAGCGACCTAAAACTTGTTTTATCGCATTCAGCGCGTCAAATTACGCCGAAAACGGTCGTCTTTGTTTTGATATTGCTCAATACACAAAGTCGAAGTCCGTTTGTTTGTTTTTCAGATATCGATTGGTAACTTTTTTTCTATACATGCTAGCGACCTAAAACTTGTTTTATCGCATTCAGCGCGTCAAATTCCGCCGGAAACGGTCGTCTTTGTTTCGATATTGCTCGGAACACGAAGTCGAAGTCCGTTTGTTTGTTTTTCAGATATCGGTTGGTAACTTTTTTTCTATTCATGCTAGCGACCTAAAACTTGTTTTATCGCATTCAGCGCGTCAAATTACGCCGGAAACGGTCGTCTTTGTTTTGATATTGCTCGAAACACGAAGTCGAAGTCCGTTTGTTTGTTTTTCAGATATCGGTTGGTAACTTTTTTTCAATACATGCTAGCGACCCAAAACTTGTTTTATCGCATTCAGCGCGTCAAATTACGCCGGAAACGGTCGTCTTTGTTTTGATATTGCTCGAAACACGAAGTCGAAGTCCGTTTGTTTGTTTTTCAGATATCGGTTGGTAACTTTTTTTCTATACATGCTAGCGACCTAAAACTTGTTTTATCGCATTCAGCGCGTCAAATTACGCCGGAAACGGCCGTCTTTGTTTTGATATTGCTCGAAACACGAAGTCGAAGTCCGTTTGTTTGTTTTTCAGATATCGGTTGGTCACTTTTTTTCTATTCATGCTAGCGACCTAAAACTTGTTTTATCGCATTCAGCGCGTCAAATTACGCCGGAAACGTTCGTCCTTGTTTTGATATTGCTCGAAACACGGAGTCGAAGTCCGTTTGTTTGTTTTTCAGATATCGGTTGGTAACTTTTTTTCTATACATGCTAGCGACCTAAAACTTGTTTTATCGCATTCAGCGCGTCAAATTACGCCGAAAACGGTCGTCTTTGTTTTGATATTGCTCGAAACACGAAGTCGAAGTCGGTGTGTTTGTATTTCAGATATCGATTGGTAACTTTTTTTCTATACATGCTAGCGACCTAAAACTTGTTTTATCGCATTCAGCGCGTCAAATTACGCCGGAAACGGTCGTCTTTGTTTTCATATTGCTCGAAACACGAAGTCGAAGTCCGTTTGTTTGTTTTTCAGATATCGGTTGGTAACTTTTCTTCTATTCATGCTAGCGACCTAAAACTTGTTTTATCGCATTCAGCGCGTCAAATTACGCCGGAAACGGTCGTCTTTGTTTTGATATTGCTCGAAACACGAAGTCGAAGTCCGTTTGTTTGTTTTTCAGATATCGGTTGGTAACTTTTTTTCAATACATGCTAGCGACCCAAAACTTTTTTTATCGCATTCAGCGCGTCAAATTACGCCGGAAACGGTCGTCCTTGTTTTGATATTGCTCGAAACACGAAGTCGAAGTCCGTTTGTTTGTTTTTCAGATATCGATTGGTAACTTTTTTTCTATACATGCTAGCGACCTAAAACTTGTTTTATCGCATTCAGCGCGTCAAATTACGCCGAAAACGGTCGTCTTTGTTTTGATATTGCTCGAAACACGAAGTCGAAGTCCGTTTGTTTGTTTTTCAGATATCGATTGGTAACTTTTTTTCTATACATGCTAGCGACCTAGAACTTGTTTTATCGCATTCAGCGCGTCAAATTACGCCAGAACCGGTCGTCTTTGTTTTCATATTGCTCGAAACACGAAGTCGAAGTCCGTTTGTTTGTTTTTCAGATATCGGTTGGTAACTTTTTTTCTATTCATGCTAGCGACCTAAAACTTGTTTTATCGCATTCAGCGCGTCAAATTACGCCGGAAACGGCCGTCTTTGTTTTGATATTGCTCGAAACACGAAGTCGAAGTCCGTTTGTTTGTTTTTCAGATATCGGTTGGTAACTTTTTTTCAATACATGCTAGCGACCCAAAACTTGTTTTATCGCATTCAGCGCGTCAAATTACGCCGGAAACGGTCGTCTTTGTTTTGATATTGCTCGAAACACGAAGTCGAAGTCCGTTTGTTTGTTTTTCAGATATCGGTTGGTAACTTTTTTTCTATACATGCTAGCGACCTAAAACTTGTTTGATCGCATTCAGCGCGTCAAATTACGCCGGAAACGGCCGTCTTTGTTTTGATATTGCTCGAAACACGAAGTCGAAGTCCGTTTGTTTGTTTTTCAGATATCGGTTGGTAACTTTTTTTCTATTCATGCTAGCGACCTAAAACTTGTTTTATCGCATTCAGCGCGTCAAATTACGCCGGAAACGTTCGTCCTTGTTTTGATATTGCTCGAAACACGGAGTCGAAGTCCGTTTGTTTGTTTTTCAGATATCGGTTGGTAACTTTTTTTCTATTCATGCTAGCGACCTAAAACTTGTTTTATTGCATTTAGCGCGTCAAATTACGCCGAAAACGTTCGTCCTTGTTTTGATATTGCTCGAAACACGAAGTCGAAGTCCGTTTGTTTGTTTTTCAGATATCGGTTGGTAACTTTTTTTCTATACATGCTAGCGACCTAAAACTTGTTTTATCGCATTCAGCGCGTCAAATTACGCCGGAAACGGTCGTCCTTGTTTTGATATTGCTCGAAACACGAAGTCGAAGTCCGTTTGTTTGTTTTTCAGATATCGATTGGTAACTTTTTTTCTATACATGCTAGCGACCTAAAACTTGTTTTATCGCATTCAGCGCGTCAAATTACGCCGAAAACGGTCGTCTTTGTTTTGATATTGCTCGAAACACGAAGTCGAAGTCCGTTTGTTTGTTTTTCAGATATCGGTTGGTAACTTTTTTTCTATACATGCTACTAACCTAAAACTTGTTTCATCGCATTCAGCGCGTCAAATTACGCCGGAAACGGTCGTCTTTGTTTTGATATTGCTCGAAACACGAAGTCGAAGTCCGTTTGTTTGTTTTTCAGATATCGGTTGGTAACTTTTTTTCAATACATGCTAGCGACCCAAAACTTGTTTTATCGCATTCAGCGCGTCAAATTACGCCGGAAACGGTCGTCTTTGTTTTGATATTGCTCGAAACACGAAGTCGAAGTCCGTTTGTTTGTTTTTCAGATATCGGTTGGTAACTTTTTTTCTATACATGCTAGCGACCTAAAACTTGTTTTATCGCATTCAGCGCGTCAAATTACGCCGGAAACGGCCGTCTTTGTTTTGATATTGCTCGAAACACGAAGTCGAAGTCCGTTTGTTTGTTTTTCAGATATCGGTTGGTCACTTTTTTTCTATTCATGCTAGCGACCTAAAACTTGTTTTATCGCATTCAGCGCGTCAAATTACGCCGGAAACGTTCGTCCTTGTTTTGATATTGCTCGAAACACGGAGTCGAAGTCCGTTTGTTTGTTTTTCAGATATCGGTTGGTAACTTTTTTTCTATACATGCTAGCGACCTAAAACTTGTTTTATCGCATTCAGCGCGTCAAATTACGCCGAAAACGGTCGTCTTTGTTTTGATATTGCTCGAAACACGAAGTCGAAGTCGGTGTGTTTGTATTTCAGATATCGATTGGTAACTTTTTTTCTATACATGCTAGCGACCTAAAACTTGTTTTATCGCATTCAGCGCGTCAAATTACGCCGGAAACGGTCGTCTTTGTTTTCATATTGCTCGAAACACGAAGTCGAAGTCCGTTTGTTTGTTTTTCAGATATCGGTTGGTAACTTTTCTTCTATTCATGCTAGCGACCTAAAACTTGTTTTATCGCATTCAGCGCGTCAAATTACGCCGGAAACGGTCGTCTTTGTTTTGATATTGCTCGAAACACGAAGTCGAAGTCCGTTTGTTTGTTTTTCAGATATCGGTTGGTAACTTTTTTTCAATACATGCTAGCGACCCAAAACTTTTTTTATCGCATTCAGCGCGTCAAATTACGCCGGAAACGGTCGTCCTTGTTTTGATATTGCTCGAAACACGAAGTCGAAGTCCGTTTGTTTGTTTTTCAGATATCGATTGGTAACTTTTTTTCTATACATGCTAGCGACCTAAAACTTGTTTTATCGCATTCAGCGCGTCAAATTACGCCGAAAACGGTCGTCTTTGTTTTGATATTGCTCGAAACACGAAGTCGAAGTCCGTTTGTTTGTTTTTCAGATATCGATTGGTAACTTTTTTTCTATACATGCTAGCGACCTAGAACTTGTTTTATCGCATTCAGCGCGTCAAATTACGCCAGAACCGGTCGTCTTTGTTTTCATATTGCTCGAAACACGAAGTCGAAGTCCGTTTGTTTGTTTTTCAGATATCGGTTGGTAACTTTTTTTCTATTCATGCTAGCGACCTAAAACTTGTTTTATCGCATTCAGCGCGTCAAATTACGCCGGAAACGGCCGTCTTTGTTTTGATATTGCTCGAAACACGAAGTCGAAGTCCGTTTGTTTGTTTTTCAGATATCGGTTGGTAACTTTTTTTCAATACATGCTAGCGACCCAAAACTTGTTTTATCGCATTCAGCGCGTCAAATTACGCCGGAAACGGTCGTCTTTGTTTTGATATTGCTCGAAACACGAAGTCGAAGTCCGTTTGTTTGTTTTTCAGATATCGGTTGGTAACTTTTTTTCTATACATGCTAGCGACCTAAAACTTGTTTGATCGCATTCAGCGCGTCAAATTACGCCGGAAACGGCCGTCTTTGTTTTGATATTGCTCGAAACACGAAGTCGAAGTCCGTTTGTTTGTTTTTCAGATATCGGTTGGTAACTTTTTTTCTATTCATGCTAGCGACCTAAAACTTGTTTTATCGCATTCAGCGCGTCAAATTACGCCGGAAACGTTCGTCCTTGTTTTGATATTGCTCGAAACACGGAGTCGAAGTCCGTTTGTTTGTTTTTCAGATATCGGTTGGTAACTTTTTTTCTATTCATGCTAGCGACCTAAAACTTGTTTTATTGCATTTAGCGCGTCAAATTACGCCGAAAACGTTCGTCCTTGTTTTGATATTGCTCGAAACACGAAGTCGAAGTCCGTTTGTTTGTTTTTCAGATATCGGTTGGTAACTTTTTTTCTATACATGCTAGCGACCTAAAACTTGTTTTATCGCATTCAGCGCGTCAAATTACGCCGGAAACGGTCGTCCTTGTTTTGATATTGCTCGAAACACGAAGTCGAAGTCCGTTTGTTTGTTTTTCAGATATCGATTGGTAACTTTTTTTCTATACATGCTAGCGACCTAAAACTTGTTTTATCGCATTCAGCGCGTCAAATTACGCCGAAAACGGTCGTCTTTGTTTTGATATTGCTCGAAACACGAAGTCGAAGTCCGTTTGTTTGTTTTTCAGATATCGGTTGGTAACTTTTTTTCTATACATGCTACTAACCTAAAACTTGTTTCATCGCATTCAGCGCGTCAAATTACGCCGGAAACGGTCGTCTTTGTTTTGATATTGCTCGAAACACGAAGTCGAAGTCCGTTTGTTTGTTTTTCAGATATCGGTTGGTAACTTTTTTTCTATACATGCTAGCGACCTAAAACTTGTTTTATCGCATTCAGCGCGTCAAATTACGCCGAAAACGTTCGTCCTTGTTTTGATATTGCTCGAAACACGAAGTCGAAGTCCGTTTGTTTGTTTTTCAGATATCGGTTGGTAACTTTTTTTCTATACATGCTAGCGACCTGAAACTTGTTTTATCGCATTCAGCGCGTCAAATTACGCCGGAAACGGTCGTCCTTGTTTTGATATTGCTCGAAACACGAAGTCGAAGTCCGTTTGTTTGTTTTTCAGATATCGATTGGTAACTTTTTTTCTATACATGCTAGCGACCTCAAACTTGTTTTATCGCATTCAGCGCGTCAAATTACGCCGAAAACGGTCGTCTTTGTTTTGATATTGCTCGAAACACGAAGTCGAAGTCCGTTTGTTTGTTTTTCAGATATCGGTTGGTAACTTTTTTTCTATACATGCTACTAACCTAAAACTTGTTTCATCGCATTCAGCGCGTCAAATTACGCCGGAAACGGCCGTCTTTGTTTTGATATTGCTCGAAACACGAAGTCGAAGTCCGTTTGTTTGTTTTTCAGATATCGGTTGGTAACTTTTTTTCTATACATGCTAGCGACCTAAAACTTGTTTTATCGCATTCAGCGCGTCAAATTACGCCGGAAACGGCCGTCTTTGTTTTGATATTGCTCGAAACACGAAGTCGAAGTCCGTTTGTTTGTTTTTCAGATATCGGTTGGTAACTTTTTTTCTATTCATGCTAGCGACCTAAAACTTGTTTTATCGCATTCAGCGCGTCAAATTACGCCGGAAACGTTCGTCCTTGTTTTGATATTGCTCGAAACACGAAGTCGAAGTCCGTTTGTTTGTTTTTCAGATATCGATTGGTAACTTTTTTTCTATACATGCTAGCGACCTAAAACTTGTTTTATCGCATTCAGCGCGTCAAATTACGCCGAAAACGGTCGTCTTTGTTTTGATATTGCTCGAAACACGAAGTCGAAGTCCGTTTGTTTGTTTTTCAGATATCGATTGGTAACTTTTTTTCTATACATGCTAGCGACCTAAAACTTGTTTTATCGCATTCAGCGCGTCAAATTACGCCGGAACCGGTCGTCTTTGTTTTCATATTGCTCGAAACACGAAGTCGAAGTCCGTTTGTTTGTTTTTCAGATATCGGTTGGTAACTTTTTTTCTATTCATGCTAGCGACCTAAAACTTGTTTTATCGCATTCAGCGCGTCAAATTACGCCGGAACCGGTCGTCTTTGTTTTCATATTGCTCGAAACACGAAGTCGAAGTCCGTTTGTTTGTTTTTCAGATATCGGTTGGTAACTTTTTTTCTATTCATGCTAGCGACCTAAAACTTGTTTTATCGCATTCAGCGCGTCAAATTACGCCGGAAACGGTCGTCTTTGTTTTGATATTGCTCGAAACACGAAGTCGAAGTCCGTTTGTTTGTTTTTCAGATATCGATTAGTAACTTTTTTTCTATACATGCTAGCGACCTAGAACTTGTTTTATCGCATTCAGCGCGTCAAATTACGCCGGAACCGGTCGTCTTTGTTTTCATATTGCTCGAAACACGAAGTCGAAGTCCGTTTGTTTGTTTTGCAGATATCGGTTGGTAACTTTTTTTCTATTCATGCTAGCGACCTAAAACTTGTTTTATCGCATTCAGCGCGTCAAATTACGCCGGAAACGTTCGTCCTTGTTTTGATATTGCTCGAAACACGAAGTCGAAGTCCGTTTGTTTGTTTTTCAGATATCGGTTGGTAACTTTTTTTCTATACATGCTAGCGACCTAAAACTTGTTTTATCGCATTCAGCGCGTCAAATTACGCCGGAAACGGTCGTCCTTGTTTTGATATTGCTCGAAACACGAAGTCGAAGTCCGTTTGTTTGTTTTTCCGATATCGATTGGTAACTTTTTTTCTATACATGCTAGCGACCTAAAACTTGTTTTATCGCATTCAGCGCGTCAAATTACGCCGAAAACGGTAGTCTTTGTTTTGATATTGCTCGAAACACGAAGTCGAAGTCCGTTTGTTTGTTTTTCAGATATCGGTTGGTAACTTTTTTTCTATACATGCTACTAACCTAAAACTTGTTTCATCGCATTCAGCGCGTTAAATTACGCCGGAAACGGTCGTCTTTGTTTTGATATTGCTCGAAACACGAAGTCGAAGTCCGTTTGTTTGTTTTTCAGATATCGGTTGGTAACTTTTTTTCTATTCATGCTAGCGACCTAAAACTTGTTTTATCGCATTCAGCGCGTCAAATTACGCCGGAACCGGTCGTCTTTGTTTTCATATTGCTCGAAACACGAAGTCGAAGTCCGTTTGTTTGTTTTTCAGATATCGGTTGGTAACTTTTTTTCTATTCATGCTAGCGACCTAAAACTTGTTTTATCGCATTCAGCGCGTCAAATTACGCCGGAAACGGTCGTCTTTGTTTTGATATTGCTCAAAACACGGAGTCAATTTCCGTTCGTTTGTTTCGTGGATATCGGTGAGTAACTTTTTTTCTATACATGCTAGCGACCTAAAACTTGTTTTATCGCATTCAGCGCGTCAAATTACGCCGGAAACGTTCGTCCTTGTTTTGATATTGCTCGAAACACGGAGTCGAAGTCCGTTTGTTTGTTTTTCAGATATCGGTTGGTAACTTTTTTTCTATTCATGCTAGCGACCTAAAACTTGTTTTATCGCATTTAGCGCGTCAAATTACGCCGGAAACGTTCGTCCTTGTTTTGATATTGCTCGAAACACGGAGTCGAAGTCCGTTTGTTTGTTTTTCAGATATCGGTTGGTAACTTTTTTTCTATTCATGCTAGCGACCTAAAACTTGTTTTATCGCATTTAGCGCGTCAAATTACGCCGAAAATGTTCGTCCTTGTTTTGATATTGCTCGAAACACGAAGTCGAAGTCCGTTTGTTTGTTTTTCAGATATCGGTTGGTAACTTTTTTTCTATACATGCTAGCGACCTAAAACTTGTTTTATCGCATTCAGCGCGTCAAATTACGCCGGAAACGGTCGTCTTTGTTTTGATATTGCTCGAAACACGAAGTCGAAGTCCGTTTGTTTGTTTTTCAGATATCGATTAGTAACTTTTTTTCTATACATGCTAGCGACCTAGAACTTGTTTTATCGCATTCAGCGCGTCAAATTACGCCGGAACCGGTCGTCTTTGTTTTCATATTGCTCGAAACACGAAGTCGAAGTCCGTTTGTTTGTTTTGCAGATATCGGTTGGTAACTTTTTTTCTATTCATGCTAGCGACCTAAAACTTGTTTTATCGCATTCAGCGCGTCAAATTACGCCGAAAACGGTCGTCTTTGTTTTGATATTGCTCGAAACACGAAGTCGAAGTCCGTTTGTTTGTTTTTCAGATATCGGTTGGTAACTTTTTTTCTATACATGCTAGCGACCTAAAACTTGTTTTATCGCATTCAGCGCGTCAAATTACGCCGGAAACGGTCGTCCTTGTTTTGATATTGCTCGAAACACGAAGTCGAAGTCCGTTTGTTTGTTTTTCAGATATCGATTGGTAACTTTTTTTCTATACATGCTAGCGACCTAAAACTTGTTTTATCGCATTCAGCGCGTCAAATTACGCCGAAAACGGTCGTCTTTGTTTTGATATTGCTCGAAACACGAAGTCGAAGTCCGTTTGTTTGTTTTTCAGATATCGGTTGGTAACTTTTTTTCTATACATGCTACTAACCTAAAACTTGTTTCATCGCATTCAGCGCGTTAAATTACGCCGGAAACGGTCGTCTTTGTTTTGATATTGCTCGAAACACGAAGTCGAAGTCCGTTTGTTTGTTTTTCAGATATCGGTTGGTAACTTTTTTTCTATTCATGCTAGCGACCTAAAACTTGTTTTATCGCATTCAGCGCGTCAAATTACGCCGGAACCGGTCGTCTTTGTTTTCATATTGCTCGAAACACGAAGTCGAAGTCCGTTTGTTTGTTTTTCAGATATCGGTTGGTAACTTTTTTTCTATTCATGCTAGCGACCTAAAACTTGTTTTATCGCATTCAGCGCGTCAAATTACGCCGGAAACGGTCGTCTTTGTTTTGATATTGCTCAAAACACGGAGTCAATTTCCGTTCGTTTGTTTCGTGGATATCGGTGAGTAACTTTTTTTCTATACATGCTAGCGACCTAAAACTTGTTTTATCGCATTCAGCGCGTCAAATTACGCCGGAAACGTTCGTCCTTGTTTTGATATTGCTCGAAACACGGAGTCGAAGTCCGTTTGTTTGTTTTTCAGATATCGGTTGGTAACTTTTTTTCTATTCATGCTAGCGACCTAAAACTTGTTTTATCGCATTTAGCGCGTCAAATTACGCCGGAAACGTTCGTCCTTGTTTTGATATTGCTCGAAACACGGAGTCGAAGTCCGTTTGTTTGTTTTTCAGATATCGGTTGGTAACTTTTTTTCTATTCATGCTAGCGACCTAAAACTTGTTTTATCGCATTTAGCGCGTCAAATTACGCCGAAAATGTTCGTCCTTGTTTTGATATTGCTCGAAACACGAAGTCGAAGTCCGTTTGTTTGTTTTTCAGATATCGGTTGGTAACTTTTTTTCTATACATGCTAGCGACCTAAAACTTGTTTTATCGCATTCAGCGCGTCAAATTACGCCGGAAACGGTCGTCCTTGTTTTGATATTGCTCGAAACACGAAGTCGAAGTCCGTTTGTTTGTTTTTCAGATATCGATTGGTAACTTTTTTTCTATACATGCTAGCGACCTAAAACTTGTTTTATCGCATTCAGCGCGTCAAATTACGCCGAAAACGGTCGTCTTTGTTTTGATATTGCTCGAAACACGAAGTCGAAGTCCGTTTGTTTGTTTTTCAGATATCGGTTGGTAACTTTTTTTCTATACATGCTACTAACCTAAAACTTGTTTCATCGCATTCAGCGCGTCAAATTACGCCGGAAACGGTCGTCTTTGTTTTGATATTGCTCGAAACACGAAGTCGAAGTCCGTTTGTTTGTTTTTCAGATATCGGTTGGTAACTTTTTTTCTATACATGCTAGCGACCTAAAACTTGTTTTATCGCATTCAGCGCGTCAAATTACGCCGAAAACGTTCGTCCTTGTTTTGATATTGCTCGAAACACGAAGTCGAAGTCCGTTTGTTTGTTTTTCAGATATCGGTTGGTAACTTTTTTTCTATACATGCTAGCGACCTGAAACTTGTTTTATCGCATTCAGCGCGTCAAATTACGCCGAAAACGTTCGTCCTTGTTTTGATATTGCTCGAAACACGAAGTCGAAGTCCGTTTGTTTGTTTTTCAGATATCGGTTGGTAACTTTTTTTCTATACATGCTAGCGACCTGAAACTTGTTTTATCGCATTCAGCGCGTCAAATTACGCCGGAAACGGTCGTCCTTGTTTTGATATTGCTCGAAACACGAAGTCGAAGTCCGTTTGTTTGTTTTTCAGATATCGGTTGGTAACTTTTTTTCTATTCATGCTAGCGACCTAAAACTTGTTTTATCGCATTCAGCGCGTCAAATTACGCCGGAACCGGTCGTCTTTGTTTTCATATTGCTCGAAACACGAAGTCGAAGTCCGTTTGTTTGTTTTTCAGATATCGGTTGGTAACTTTTTTTCTATTCATGCTAGCGACCTAAAACTTGTTTTATCGCATTCAGCGCGTCAAATTACGCCGGAAACGGTCGTCTTTGTTTTGATATTGCTCAAAACACGGAGTCAATTTCCGTTCGTTTGTTTCGTGGATATCGGTGAGTAACTTTTTTTCTATACATGCTAGCGACCTAAAACTTGTTTTATCGCATTCAGCGCGTCAAATTACGCCGGAAACGTTCGTCCTTGTTTTGATATTGCTCGAAACACGGAGTCGAAGTCCGTTTGTTTGTTTTTCAGATATCGGTTGGTAACTTTTTTTCTATTCATGCTAGCGACCTAAAACTTGTTTTATCGCATTTAGCGCGTCAAATTACGCCGGAAACGTTCGTCCTTGTTTTGATATTGCTCGAAACACGGAGTCGAAGTCCGTTTGTTTGTTTTTCAGATATCGGTTGGTAACTTTTTTTCTATTCATGCTAGCGACCTAAAACTTGTTTTATCGCATTTAGCGCGTCAAATTACGCCGAAAATGTTCGTCCTTGTTTTGATATTGCTCGAAACACGAAGTCGAAGTCCGTTTGTTTGTTTTTCAGATATCGGTTGGTAACTTTTTTTCTATACATGCTAGCGACCTAAAACTTGTTTTATCGCATTCAGCGCGTCAAATTACGCCGGAAACGGTCGTCTTTGTTTTGATATTGCTCGAAACACGAAGTCGAAGTCCGTTTGTTTGTTTTTCAGATATCGATTAGTAACTTTTTTTCTATACATGCTAGCGACCTAGAACTTGTTTTATCGCATTCAGCGCGTCAAATTACGCCGGAACCGGTCGTCTTTGTTTTCATATTGCTCGAAACACGAAGTCGAAGTCCGTTTGTTTGTTTTGCAGATATCGGTTGGTAACTTTTTTTCTATTCATGCTAGCGACCTAAAACTTGTTTTATCGCATTCAGCGCGTCAAATTACGCCGAAAACGGTCGTCTTTGTTTTGATATTGCTCGAAACACGAAGTCGAAGTCCGTTTGTTTGTTTTTCAGATATCGGTTGGTAACTTTTTTTCTATACATGCTAGCGACCTAAAACTTGTTTTATCGCATTCAGCGCGTCAAATTACGCCGGAAACGGTCGTCCTTGTTTTGATATTGCTCGAAACACGAAGTCGAAGTCCGTTTGTTTGTTTTTCAGATATCGATTGGTAACTTTTTTTCTATACATGCTAGCGACCTAAAACTTGTTTTATCGCATTCAGCGCGTCAAATTACGCCGAAAACGGTCGTCTTTGTTTTGATATTGCTCGAAACACGAAGTCGAAGTCCGTTTGTTTGTTTTTCAGATATCGGTTGGTAACTTTTTTTCTATACATGCTACTAACCTAAAACTTGTTTCATCGCATTCAGCGCGTTGAATTACGCCGGAAACGGTCGTCTTTGTTTTGATATTGCTCGAAACACGAAGTCGAAGTCCGTTTGTTTGTTTTTCAGATATCGGTTGGTAACTTTTTTTCTATTCATGCTAGCGACCTAAAACTTGTTTTATCGCATTCAGCGCGTCAAATTACGCCGGAACCGGTCGTCTTTGTTTTCATATTGCTCGAAACACGAAGTCGAAGTCCGTTTGTTTGTTTTTCAGATATCGGTTGGTAACTTTTTTTCTATTCATGCTAGCGACCTAAAACTTGTTTTATCGCATTCAGCGCGTCAAATTACGCCGGAAACGGTCGTCTTTGTTTTGATATTGCTCAAAACACGGAGTCAATTTCCGTTCGTTTGTTTCGTGGATATCGGTGAGTAACTTTTTTTCTATACATGCTAGCGACCTAAAACTTGTTTTATCGCATTCAGCGCGTCAAATTACGCCGGAAACGTTCGTCCTTGTTTTGATATTGCTCGAAACACGGAGTCGAAGTCCGTTTGTTTGTTTTTCAGATATCGGTTGGTAACTTTTTTTCTATTCATGCTAGCGACCTAAAACTTGTTTTATCGCATTTAGCGCGTCAAATTACGCCGGAAACGTTCGTCCTTGTTTTGATATTGCTCGAAACACGGAGTCGAAGTCCGTTTGTTTGTTTTTCAGATATCGGTTGGTAACTTTTTTTCTATTCATGCTAGCGACCTAAAACTTGTTTTATCGCATTTAGCGCGTCAAATTACGCCGAAAATGTTCGTCCTTGTTTTGATATTGCTCGAAACACGAAGTCGAAGTCCGTTTGTTTGTTTTTCAGATATCGGTTGGTAACTTTTTTTCTATACATGCTAGCGACCTAAAACTTGTTTTATCGCATTCAGCGCGTCAAATTACGCCGGAAACGGTCGTCCTTGTTTTGATATTGCTCGAAACACGAAGTCGAAGTCCGTTTGTTTGTTTTTCAGATATCGATTGGTAACTTTTTTTCTATACATGCTAGCGACCTAAAACTTGTTTTATCGCATTCAGCGCGTCAAATTACGCCGAAAACGGTCGTCTTTGTTTTGATATTGCTCGAAACACGAAGTCGAAGTCCGTTTGTTTGTTTTTCAGATATCGGTTGGTAACTTTTTTTCTATACATGCTACTAACCTAAAACTTGTTTCATCGCATTCAGCGCGTCAAATTACGCCGGAAACGGTCGTCTTTGTTTTGATATTGCTCGAAACACGAAGTCGAAGTCCGTTTGTTTGTTTTTCAGATATCGGTTGGTAACTTTTTTTCTATACATGCTAGCGACCTAAAACTTGTTTTATCGCATTCAGCGCGTCAAATTACGCCGAAAACGTTCGTCCTTGTTTTGATATTGCTCGAAACACGAAGTCGAAGTCCGTTTGTTTGTTTTTCAGATATCGGTTGGTAACTTTTTTTCTATACATGCTAGCGACCTGAAACTTGTTTTATCGCATTCAGCGCGTCAAATTACGCCGGAAACGGTCGTCCTTGTTTTGATATTGCTCGAAACACGAAGTCGAAGTCCGTTTGTTTGTTTTTCAGATATCGATTGGTAACTTTTTTTCTATACATGCTAGCGACCTAAAACTTGTTTTATCGCATTCAGCGCGTCAAATTACGCCGAAAACGGTCGTCTTTGTTTTGATATTGCTCGAAACACGAAGTCGAAGTCCGTTTGTTTGTTTTTCAGATATCGGTTGGTAACTTTTTTTCTATACATGCTACTAACCTAAAACTTGTTTCATCGCATTCAGCGCGTCAAATTACGCCGGAAACGGTCGTCTTTGTTTTGATATTGCTCGAAACACGAAGTCGAAGTCCGTTTGTTTGTTTTTCAGATATCGGTTGGTAACTTTTTTTCTATACATGCTAGCGACCTAAAACTTGTTTTATCGCATTCAGCGCGTCAAATTACGCCGGAAACGGCCGTCTTTGTTTTGATATTGCTCGAAACACGAAGTCGAAGTCCGTTTGTTTGTTTTTCAGATATCGGTTGGTAACTTTTTTTCTATTCATGCTAGCGACCTAAAACTTGTTTTATCGCATTCAGCGCGTCAAATTACGCCGGAAACGTTCGTCCTTGTTTTGATATTGCTCGAAACACGAAGTCGAAGTCCGTTTGTTTGTTTTTCAGATATCGATTGGTAACTTTTTTTCTATACATGCTAGCGACCTAAAACTTGTTTTATCGCATTCAGCGCGTCAAATTACGCCGAAAACGGTCGTCTTTGTTTTGATATTGCTCGAAACACGAAGTCGAAGTCCGTTTGTTTGTTTTTCAGATATCGATTGGTAACTTTTTTTCTATACATGCTAGCGACCTAAAACTTGTTTTATCGCATTCAGCGCGTCAAATTACGCCGGAACCGGTCGTCTTTGTTTTCATATTGCTCGAAACACGAAGTCGAAGTCCGTTTGTTTGTTTTTCAGATATCGGTTGGTAACTTTTTTTCTATTCATGCTAGCGACCTAAAACTTGTTTTATCGCATTCAGCGCGTCAAATTACGCCGGAACCGGTCGTCTTTGTTTTCATATTGCTTGAAACACGAAGTCGAAGTCCGTTTGTTTGTTTTTCAGATATCGGTTGGTAACTTTTTTTCTATTCATGCTAGCGACCTAAAACTTGTTTTATCGCATTCAGCGCGTCAAATTACGCCGGAAACGGTCGTCTTTGTTTTGATATTGCTCGAAACACGAAGTCGAAGTCCGTTTGTTTGTTTTTCAGATATCGATTAGTAACTTTTTTTCTATACATGCTAGCGACCTAGAACTTGTTTTATCGCATTCAGCGCGTCAAATTACGCCGGAACCGGTCGTCTTTGTTTTCATATTGCTCGAAACACGAAGTCGAAGTCCGTTTGTTTGTTTTTCAGATATCGGTTGGTAACTTTTTTTCTATTCATGCTAGCGACCTAAAACTTGTTTTATCGCATTCAGCGCGTCAAATTACGCCGGAACCGGTCGTCTTTATTTTCATATTGCTCGAAACACGAAGTCGAAGTCCGTTTGTTTGTTTTTCAGATATCGGTTGGTAACTTTTTTTCTATTCATGCTAGCGACCTAAAACTTGTTTTATCGCATTCAGCGCGTCAAATTACGCCGGAAACGGTCGTCCTTGTTTTGATATTGCTCGAAACACGAAGTCGAAGTCCGTTTGTTTGTTTTTCAGATATCGATTGGTAACTTTTTTTCTATACATGCTAGCGACCTAAAACTTGTTTTATCGCATTCAGCGCGTCAAATTACGCCGAAAACGGTCGTCTTTGTTTTGATATTGCTCGAAACACGAAGTCGAAGTCCGTTTGTTTGTTTTTCAGATATCGGTTGGTAACTTTTTTTCTATACATGCTACTAACCTAAAACTTGTTTCATCGCATTCAGCGCGTCAAATTACGCCGGAAACGGTCGTCTTTGTTTTGATATTGCTCGAAACACGAAGTCGAAGTCCGTTTGTTTGTTTTTCAGATATCGGTTGGTAACTTTTTTTCTATACATGCTAGCGACCTAAAACTTGTTTTATCGCATTCAGCGCGTCAAATTACGCCGGAAACGGCCGTCTTTGTTTTGATATTGCTCGAAACACGAAGTCGAAGTCCGTTTGTTTGTTTTTCAGATATCGGTTGGTAACTTTTTTTCTATTCATGCTAGCGACCTAAAACTTGTTTTATCGCATTCAGCGCGTCAAATTACGCCGGAAACGTTCGTCCTTGTTTTGATATTGCTCGAAACACGAAGTCGAAGTCCGTTTGTTTGTTTTTCAGATATCGATTGGTAACTTTTTTTCTATACATGCTAGCGACCTAAAACTTGTTTTATCGCATTCAGCGCGTCAAATTACGCCGAAAACGGTCGTCTTTGTTTTGATATTGCTCGAAACACGAAGTCGAAGTCCGTTTGTTTGTTTTTCAGATATCGATTGGTAACTTTTTTTCTATACATGCTAGCGACCTAAAACTTGTTTTATCGCATTCAGCGCGTCAAATTACGCCGGAACCGGTCGTCTTTGTTTTCATATTGCTCGAAACACGAAGTCGAAGTCCGTTTGTTTGTTTTTCAGATATCGGTTGGTGACTTTTTTTCTATTCATGCTAGCGACCTAAAACTTGTTTTATCGCATTCAGCGCGTCAAATTACGCCGGAACCGGTCGTCTTTGTTTTCATATTGCTCGAAACACGAAGTCGAAGTCCGTTTGTTTGTTTTTCAGATATCGGTTGGTAACTTTTTTTCTATTCATGCTAGCGACCTAAAACTTGTTTTATCGCATTCAGCGCGTCAAATTACGCCGGAAACGGTCGTCTTTGTTTTGATATTGCTCGAAACACGAAGTCGAAGTCCGTTTGTTTGTTTTTCAGATATCGATTAGTAACTTTTTTTCTATACATGCTAGCGACCTAGAACTTGTTTTATCGCATTCAGCGCGTCAAATTACGCCGGAACCGGTCGTCTTTGTTTTCATATTGCTCGAAACACGAAGTCGAAGTCCGTTTGTTTGTTTTTCAGATATCGGTTGGTAACTTTTTTTCTATTCATGCTAGCGACCTAAAACTTGTTTTATCGCATTCAGCGCGTCAAATTACGCCGGAACCGGTCGTCTTTGTTTTCATATTGCTCGAAACACGAAGTCGAAGTCCGTTTGTTTGTTTTTCAGATATCGGTTGGTAACTTTTTTTCTATTCATGCTAGCGACCTAAAACTTGTTTTATCGCATTCAGCGCGTCAAATTACGCCGGAAACGGTCGTCTTTGTTTTGATATTGCTCAAAACACGGAGTCAATTTCCGTTCGTTTGTTTCGTGGATATCGGTGAGTAACTTTTTTTCTATACATGCTAGCGACCTAAAACTTGTTTTATCGCATTCAGCGCGTCAAATTACGCCGGAAACGTTCGTCCTTGTTTTGATATTGCTCGAAACACGGAGTCGAAGTCCGTTTGTTTGTTTTTCAGATATCGGTTGGTAACTTTTTTTCTATTCATGCTAGCGACCTAAAACTTGTTTTATCGCATTTAGCGCGTCAAATTACGCCGGAAACGTTCGTCCTTGTTTTGATATTGCTCGAAACACGGAGTCGAAGTCCGTTTGTTTGTTTTTCAGATATCGGTTGGTAACTTTTTTTCTATTCATGCTAGCGACCTAAAACTTGTTTTATCGCATTTAGCGCGTCAAATTACGCCGAAAACGTTCGTCCTTGTTTTGATATTGCTCGAAACACGAAGTCGAAGTCCGTTTGTTTGTTTTTCAGATATCGGTTGGTAACTTTTTTTCTATACATGCTAGCGACCTAAAACTTGTTTTATCGCATTCAGCGCGTCAAATTACGCCGGAAACGGTCGTCCTTGTTTTGATATTGCTCGAAACACGAAGTCGAAGTCCGTTTGTTTGTTTTTCAGATATCGATTGGTAACTTTTTTTCTATACATGCTAGCGACCTAAAACTTGTTTTATCGCATTCAGCGCGTCAAATTACGCCGAAAACGGTCGTCTTTGTTTTGATATTGCTCGAAACACGAAGTCGAAGTCCGTTTGTTTGTTTTTCAGATATCGGTTGGTAACTTTTTTTCTATACATGCTACTAACCTAAAACTTGTTTCATCGCATTCAGCGCGTCAAATTACGCCGGAAACGGTCGTCTTTGTTTTGATATTGCTCGAAACACGAAGTCGAAGTCCGTTTGTTTGTTTTTCAGATATCGGTTGGTAACTTTTTTTCTATACATGCTAGCGACCTAAAACTTGTTTTATCGCATTCAGCGCGTCAAATTACGCCGAAAACGTTCGTCCTTGTTTTGATATTGCTCGAAACACGAAGTCGAAGTCCGTTTGTTTGTTTTTCAGATATCGGTTGGTAACTTTTTTTCTATACATGCTAGCGACCTGAAACTTGTTTTATCGCATTCAGCGCGTCAAATTACGCCGGAAACGGTCGTCCTTGTTTTGATATTGCTCGAAACACGAAGTCGAAGTCCGTTTGTTTGTTTTTCAGATATCGATTGGTAACTTTTTTTCTATACATGCTAGCGACCTAAAACTTGTTTTATCGCATTCAGCGCGTCAAATTACGCCGAAAACGGTCGTCTTTGTTTTGATATTGCTCGAAACACGAAGTCGAAGTCCGTTTGTTTGTTTTTCAGATATCGGTTGGTAACTTTTTTTCTATACATGCTACTAACCTAAAACTTGTTTCATCGCATTCAGCGCGTCAAATTACGCCGGAAACGGTCGTCTTTGTTTTGATATTGCTCGAAACACGAATTCGAAGTCCGTTTGTTTGTTTTTCAGATATCGGTTGGTAACTTTTTTTCTATACATGCTAGCGACCTAAAACTTGTTTTATCGCATTCAGCGCGTCAAATTACGCCGGAAACGGCCGTCTTTGTTTTGATATTGCTCGAAACACGAAGTCGAAGTCCGTTTGTTTGTTTTTCAGATATCGGTTGGTAACTTTTTTTCTATTCATGCTAGCGACCTAAAACTCGTTTTATCGCATTCAGCGCGTCAAATTACGCCGGAAACGTTCGTCCTTGTTTTGATATTGCTCGAAACACGAAGTCGAAGTCCGTTTGTTTGTTTTTCAGATATCGATTGGTAACTTTTTTTCTATACATGCTAGCGACCTAAAACTTGTTTTATCGCATTCAGCGCGTCAAATTACGCCGAAAACGGTCGTCTTTGTTTTGATATTGCTCGAAACACGAAGTCGAAGTCCGTTTGTTTGTTTTTCAGATATCGATTGGTAACTTTTTTTCTATACATGCTAGCGACCTAAAACTTGTTTTATCGCATTCAGCGCGTCAAATTACGCCGGAACCGGTCGTCTTTGTTTTCATATTGCGCGAAACACGAAGTCGAAGTCCGTTTGTTTGTTTTTCAGATATCGGTTGGTAACTTTTTTTCTATTCATGCTAGCGACCTAAAACTTGTTTTATCGCATTCAGCGCGTCAAATTACGCCGGAACCGGTCGTCTTTGTTTTCATATTGCTCGAAACACGAAGTCGAAGTCCGTTTGTTTGTTTTTCAGATATCGGTTGGTAACTTTTTTTCTATTCATGCTAGCGACCTAAAACTTGTTTTATCGCATTCAGCGCGTCAAATTACGCCGGAAACGGTCGTCTTTGTTTTGATATTGCTCGAAACACGAAGTCGAAGTCCGTTTGTTTGTTTTTCAGATATCGATTAGTAACTTTTTTTCTATACATGCTAGCGACCTAGAACTTGTTTTATCGCATTCAGCGCGTCAAATTACGCCGGAACCGGTCGTCTTTGTTTTCATATTGTTACACTTTTTGGTGTAACGAATAAAACGAGGGTAAGAAACTTAGTTAGGTGAGCAATTAAAAGGCGCTAAATGAGAAATATGCTTTGAGAAAAATGTATTTGGGGTAAAGAACGTGTTATCAGCTCAAAGTCTGAAACAGATCTGTTTTTACAATAATAGCGGTTGACGCAGCAACCTTATTCATTTGATGACATAAGAAGACTTAGTTTTCTTGCGTCACATGCCGACTACTAGATCATTAGAAAAGGGGGTAAAGCGGGTGATTTTACCCTTTGTAACACTACTCCCCCCTGAGGAAAAGAGTCGTCCCGACTCGAACAAATTAAAACAATAACGATCTTGATCTAGCATACGACGCTTGAAGGTGAGTCGGAGCTGTGGCTCTAAAAATTCAAAGACTCCCTTTCTGCTATCTGGCATTTGCCCACAGTCTCAAGGTAAACCACAGAAAACCTTGAGCAGATAGTCGAGCATTGAACTGAATTTTCAAACTTTTATGTGCCGTGTTTTCACAAAAGTCAGTGTAAAAAGTGTGTAGTGTTTAGCTTCGTGTAAAATCCGAAGGAACGGCCAGTTTCCAAATTCCGGAAATCAGGAAAATCCAAATTTGGTCAAAATGATCCGGGAAAAGGACCACGGAAATAGGAGAGGTTCCAACAGAAGTCCAAATCGACGGTGGCCTTAGGAGGTTTTTAGGGCTTCTTCTCAACCTTCGGGAACGAGGGAGAGGAAAGGAGGCGAGCCGGTCCCGAATTCTTTCGGAAACTGCACACCCTAGATTGGGAGGACAAACGTGAGTGAAGGCAGACCAATCCGAATTCGCTAAGTGAATTTGAGAAAAGCACGGATCATATAAATTTTATTATTTTTTAAAAGAGAAAATAAACGATCTTATCTGGATTATCGTTGAGTGTTTCTTTAAAATCGGGGCCTTCAGTCATCCTCAAATACCAGGAGAAGGTAAAGGAAAATCAGGTTACGTCATAAAACAACCTGAAAAAGTGCTGACAAAAACTGACACATGGGTTAGAAAAAATGTGAAAATCAAATAATCGCTTATCGACCATGAAAAATAATAATCGTGGCTCTATTCAGATTATAAAGTAATCAGAGCTGGTCCGACACAAAACTCGATTTATGAGAAGAATCTTCTAGAAAGAAACAAAAACTGACAAGAAAAACAAATAAAATTGTCTTCTGAGTTTTATAGTAATAGCTAAATTCGAGTTTTGATAGTTATGCAAAAATCTGAGTAAATTCGGTTAGCTTTAGTTTTGGCATTAATAACCAAAACGGGGGCGGGTGAAGAAGAAAATGTGCCTCTAATCAACCAATCTTCATGAACTTCATGAATAGTTCTAAGCAATTGCAGAGGAATCTCTGTTTCTTCCTTGCGTGCACGAGAATTAATTCGAACAAAAGAGGTTTCTGGGGAAACTCGCAAATAAACAACGAGATTTACTCTGAGTTTGAACGCTTGAACGAGAGGAGCAGAATTCTCTCTGAGTAAATGAGACTCAAAGTCTCGAAAATTTCCTAATCTGCGACGAACTTCAATAAAATAATCGCCGCTGGAAAATTGATGTTTCCATAATTTTGACAGGTAAAGAGGTTAATCCTAAGAGGTTAATTTGTTAGAGAGTTTTTTTGCTGAGTTAGAAGTTGGAAGAGGTACCTGCCTGTGGAGGATTATCTTCTCTGATCACTTCTCTATTTCGCCAATTATAAGCGTTTGAATCCGAGCTTTGCGTCTGAGACTCTGCTTTGCGTTTTAACGCGAAGCAGTGATTGGCGTCATGGCCTTTTTGGTTGCAAAATAAGCAAGTGAGGGTAGTAAACCTATTGTCTACTCTGTCATTGACGTACTGAGGTCTTCTAATGTAGTTCTGAGAAGAACCGCGACTATTCTTATCTTTAAAATTTCTATTATTATGGTAATTTTTATTATTTTTCGGGTTATGAGACTCGGTCTCTTCCGAACGACCACCTCTCTTTTCTATAGAGGTGTTATTATCCACCTGTACTTGGCGGAGTTTGCTCGCTCCAAAATATTGTTTTCGCATGGCCTCCACCTCGAGAGCTTTGGCCATTGCCTCTCGTAAGGAAGTTAAACCCGACGTTCCAACGGCCATTTTAACTTCCGGGTCGTTAATAGCGTTTAAAAAAGCTTGTGTCGCTAAAATATTACGTGACGGTTCGTGGTCTGGCAAAGCTATTCGCGACAGTCGCTCTATGTCTTGTCCGAGAGAGGCAAGGTCTTCGTCTCGTCCTTGTCTCCTAGTTTGTAATTGAGCAGTATATAATTTTGTCAAATGATCATTACCGTATCTTAATTTCAACGCGGAGCTGAGCTTTTCGAAGTCAGAAATTTCTTCTTCTGACAAAGCTGTCAATACGTTCAAAGCTGGCGTTCTAAGACAAGAGGCAAGGCTATGAGCTTTCATGGCGGAGTCCCATTGATTATGTCTAGCAATTGTATTAAATTGTCTTTCATATTCTGCCCACGGAATTTTTCCGTCAAAAATAGGCGGTTTTAACGCACAGATAGGTTTTTCACATGTTTGAGAGGGGACTCGGAATACTCTCTGATTATCTATTTGATTTGATTGTGGGAAATGAGGTTGAGCATTTGATGGTGGCTCGGGAAAGTAGGTCTCGGTTATTATTCTAGGTCTCGAAATCGGAGAACAGTCAAGTTCTCTAATAAAAGGGACAGACCTTGAATCCTGGGGAGCCTGATCCGAAAAGATCTGGCGAGGAGAAGTCCGGGGTGTCGGGATAGGAACCATCCTGGGAGTGGGTACCGGGGAAACTCTGGGAGTAGCGACCGGTTCTCCAGACTCCTGAGCTTGATTTTTAGCTTGAAGAGCCGACACTGTGGACTGGAATAGCTCGATGATTTGTGTTTCTGAGCGTGTCTGGGCCTCGCGATCCAGTCGACGCTGTTCTTGTTGTTCCTGTAGAAGATCCATCAGATGCTGCTGATGACGTTCAGCTGTTTCTTGTTGAGCCTGAAGGACCTTCAGAAGGTCTAAAGCGGTGACGGTGGGCGTCGAAGGTGTTGTAACAGGGGTCACCGTCGGTGCAGCTTCTGGAGCCGCAAAAGTTGGCTCGGGAACTTGTAGGTCTCCTCTCAGTGAGGGGCTATCTCCACAACTTTCCCGGCGGCGTGAGCGGGTCGAACGACTGACACTCATCTTCAAATTCGCGCACTGAATTGACTCACGAAAGAAAAGCTTTAAATCCCGATTCTGACACCAGTGTTACACTTTTTGGTGTAACGAATAAAACGAGGGTAAGAAGCTTAGTTAGGTGAGCAATTAAAAGGCGCTAAATGAGAAATATGCTTTGAGAAAAATGTATTTGGGGTAAAGAACGTGTTATCAGCTCAAAGTCTGAAACAGATCTGTTTTTACAATAATAGCGGTTGACGCAGCAACCTTATTCATTTGATGACATAAGAAGACTTAGTTTTCTTGCGTCACATGCCGACTACTAGATCATTAGAAAAGGGGGTAAAGCGGGTGATTTTACCCTTTGTAACAATATTGCTCGAAACACGAAGTCGAAGTCCGTTTGTTTGTTTTTCAGATATCGGTTGGTAACTTTTTTTCTATTCATGCTAGCGACCTAAAACTTGTTTTATCGCATTCAGCGCGTCAAATTACGCCGGAAACGTTCGTCCTTGTTTTGATATTGCTCGAAACACGAAGTCGAAGTCCGTTTGTTTGTTTTTCAGATATCGGTTGGTAACTTTTTTTCTATACATGCTAGCGACCTAAAACTTGTTTTATCGCATTCAGCGCGTCAAATTACGCCGGAAACGGTCGTCCTTGTTTTGATATTGCTCGAAACACGAAGTCGAAGTCCGTTTGTTTGTTTTTCAGATATCGATTGGTAACTTTTTTTCTATACATGCTAGCGACCTAAAACTTGTTTTATCGCATTCAGCGCGTCAAATTACGCCGAAAACGGTCGTCTTTGTTTTGATATTGCTCGAAACACGAAGTCGAAGTCCGTTTGTTTGTTTTTCAGATATCGGTTGGTAACTTTTTTTCTATACATGCTACTAACCTAAAACTTGTTTCATCGCATTCAGCGCGTCAAATTACGCCGGAAACGGTCGTCTTTGTTTTGATATTGCTCGAAACACGAAGTCGAAGTCCGTTTGTTTGTTTTTCAGATATCGGTTGGTAACTTTTTTTCTATTCATGCTAGCGACCTAAAACTTGTTTTATCGCATTCAGCGCGTCAAATTACGCCGGAACCGGTCGTCTTTGTTTTCATATTGCTCGAAACACGAAGTCGAAGTCCGTTTGTTTGTTTTTCAGATATCGGTTGGTAACTTTTTTTCTATTCATGCTAGCGACCTAAAACTTGTTTTATCGCATTCAGCGCGTCAAATTACGCCGGAACCGGTCGTCTTTGTTTTCATATTGCTCGAAACACGAAGTCGAAGTCTGTTTGTTTGTTTTTCAGATATCGGTTGGTAACTTTTTTTCTATTCATGCTAGCGACCTAAAACTTGTTTTATCGCATTCAGCGCGTCAAATTACGCCGAAAACGGTCGTCTTTGTTTTGATATTGCTCGAAACACGAAGTCGAAGTCCGTTTGTTTGTTTTTCAGATATCGGTTGGTAACTTTTTTTCTATACATGCTACTAACCTAAAACTTGTTTCATCGCATTCAGCGCGTCAAATTACGCCGGAAACGGTCGTCCTTGTTTTGATATTGCTCGAAACACGAAGTCGAAGTCCGTTTGTTTGTTTTTCAGATATCGATTGGTAACTTTTTTTCTATACATGCTAGCGACCTAAAACTTGTTTTATCGCATTCAGCGCGTCAAATTACGCCGGAACCGGTCGTCTTTGTTTTCATATTGCTCGAAACACGAAGTCGAAGTCCGTTTGTTTGTTTTTCAGATATCGGTTGGTAACTTTTTTTCTATTCATGCTAGCGACCTAAAACTTGTTTTATCGCATTCAGCGCGTCAAATTACGCCGGAACCGGTCGTCTTTGTTTTCATATTGCTCGAAACACGAAGTCGAAGTCCGTTTGTTTGTTTTTCAGATATCGGTTGGTAACTTTTTTTCTATTCATGCTAGCGACCTAAAACTTGTTTTATCGCATTCAGCGCGTCAAATTACGCCAGAAACGGTCGTCTTTGTTTTGATATTGCTCGAAACACGAAGTCGAAGTCCGTTTGTTTGTTTTTCAGATATCGGTTGGTAACTTTTTTTCAATACATGCTAGCGACCCAAAACTTGTTTTATCGCATTCAGCGCGTCAAATTACGCCGGAAACGGTCGTCTTTGTTTTGATATTGCTCGAAACACGAAGTCGAAGTCCGTTTGTTTGTTTTTCAGATATCGGTTGGTAACTTTTTTTCTATACATGCTAGCGACCTAAAACTTGTTTTATCGCATTCAGCGCGTCAAATTACGCCGGAAACGGCCGTCTTTGTTTTGATATTGCTCGAAACACGAAGTCGAAGTCCGTTTGTTTGTTTTTCAGATATCGGTTGGTAACTTTTTTTCTATTCATGCTAGCGACCTAAAACTTGTTTTATCGCATTCAGCGCGTCAAATTACGCCGGAAACGTTCGTCCTTGTTTTGATATTGCTCGAAACACGGAGTCGAAGTCCGTTTGTTTGTTTTTCAGATATCGGTTGGTAACTTTTTTTCTATTCATGCTAGCGACCTAAAACTTGTTTTATCGCATTCAGCGCGTCAAATTACGCCGAAAACGTTCGTCCTTGTTTTGATATTGCTCGAAACACGAAGTCGAAGTCCGTTTGTTTGTTTTTCAGATATCGGTTGGTAACTTTTTTTCTATACATGCAAGCGACCTAAAACTTGTTTTATCGCATTCAGCGCGTCAAATTACGCCGGAAACGGTCGTCCTTGTTTTGATATTGCTCGAAACACGAAGTCGAAGTCCGTTTGTTTGTTTTTCAGATATCGATTGGTAACTTTTTTTCTATACATGCTAGCGACCTAAAACTTGTTTTATCGCATTCAGCGCGTCAAATTACGCCGAAAACGGTCGTCTTTGTTTTGATATTGCTCGAAACACGAAGTCGAAGTCCGTTTGTTTGTTTTTCAGATATCGATTGGTAACTTTTTTTCTATACATGCTAGCGACCTAAAACTTGTTTTATCGCATTCAGCGCGTCAAATTACGCCGGAACCGGTCGTCTTTGTTTTCATATTGCTCGAAACACGAAGTCGAAGTCCGTTTGTTTGTTTTTCAGATATCGGTTGGTAACTTTTTTTCTATTCATGCTAGCGACCTAAAACTTGTTTTATCGCATTCAGCGCGTCAAATTACACCGGAAACGGTCGTCTTTGTTTTGATATTGCTCGAAACACGAAGTCGAAGTCCGTGTGTTTGTATTTCAGATATCGATTGGTAACTTTTTTTCTATACATGCTAGCGACCTAAAACTTGTTTTATCGCATTCAGCGCGTCAAATTACGCCGGAAACGGTCGTCTTTGTTTTCATATTGCTCGAAACACGAAGTCGAAGTCCGTTTGTTTGTTTTTCAGATATCGGTTGGTAACTTTTCTTCTATTCATGCTAGCGACCTAAAACTTGTTTTATCGCATTCAGCGCGTCAAATTACGCCGGAAACGGTCGTCTTTGTTTTGATATTGCTCGAAACACGAAGTCGAAGTCCGTTTGTTTGTTTTTCAGATATCGATTGGTAACTTTTTTTCTATACATGCTAGCGACCTAAAACTTGTTTTATCGCATTCAGCGCGTCAAATTACGCCGGAAACGGTCGTCTTTGTTTTGATATTGCTCGAAACACGAAGTCGAAGTCCGTTTGTTTGTTTTTCAGATATCGGTTGGTAACTTTTTTTCTATACATGCTACTAACCTAAAACTTGTTTCATCGCATTCAGCGCGTCAAATTACGCCGGAAACGGTCGTCTTTGTTTTGATATTGCTCGAAACACGAAGTCGAAGTCCGTTTGTTTGTTTTTCAGATATCGGTTGGTAACTTTTTTTCTATACATGCTAGCGACCTAAAACTTGTTTTATCGCATTCAGCGCGTCAAATTACGCCGGAAACGGTCGTCCTTGTTTTGATATTGCTCGAAACACGAAGTCGAAGTCCGTTTGTTTGTTTTTCAGATATCGATTGGTAACTTTTTTTCTATTCATGCTAGCGACCTAAAACTTGTTTTATCGCATTCAGCGCGTCAAATTACGCCGGAAACGTTCGTCTTTGTTTTGATATTGCTCGAAACACGAAGTCGAAGTCCGTTTGTTTGTTTTTCAGATATCGGTTGGTAACTTTTTTTCAATACATGCTAGCGACCCAAAACTTGTTTTATCGCATTCAGCGCGTCAAATTACGCCGGAAACGGTCGTCTTTGTTTTGATATTGCTCGAAACACGAAGTCGAAGTCCGTTTGTTTGTTTTTCAGATATCGGTTGGTAACTTTTTTTCTATACATGCTAGCGACCTAAAACTTGTTTTATCGCATTCAGCGCGTCAAATTACGCCGGAAACGGCCGTCTTTGTTTTGATATTGCTCAAAACACGAAGTCGAAGTCCGTTTGTTTGTTTTTCAGATATCGGTTGGTAACTTTTTTTCTATTCATGCTAGCGACCTAAAACTTGTTTTATCGCATTCAGCGCGTCAAATTACGCCGGAAACGTTCGTCCTTGTTTTGATATTGCTCGAAACACGGAGTCGAAGTCCGTTTGTTTGTTTTTCAGATATCGGTTGGTAACTTTTTTTCTATTCATGCTAGCGACCTAAAACTTGTTTTATCGCATTCAGCGCGTCAAATTACGCCGAAAACGTTCGTCCTTGTTTTGATATTGCTCGAAACACGAAGTCGAAGTCCGTTTGTTTGTTTTTCAGATATCGGTTGGTAACTTTTTTTCTATACATGCTAGCGACCTAAAACTTGTTTTATCGCATTCAGCGCGTCAAATTACGCCGGAAACGGTCGTCCTTGTTTTGATATTGCTCGAAACACGAAGTCGAAGTCCGTTTGTTTGTTTTTCAGATATCGATTGGTAACTTTTTTTCTATACATGCTAGCGACCTAAAACTTGTTTTATCGCATTCAGCGCGTCAAATTACGCCGAAAACGGTCGTCTTTGTTTTGATATTGCTCGAAACACGAAGTCGAAGTCCGTTTGTTTGTTTTTCAGATATCGATTGGTAACTTTTTTTCTATACATGCTAGCGACCTAAAACTTGTTTTATCGCATTCAGCGCGTCAAATTACGCCGGAACCGGTCGTCTTTGTTTTCATATTGCTCGAAACACGAAGTCGAAGTCCGTTTGTTTGTTTTTCAGATATCGGTTGGTAACTTTTTTTCTATTCATGCTAGCGACCTAAAACTTGTTTTATCGCATTCAGCGCGTCAAATTACGCCGGAAACGGTCGTCTTTGTTTTGATATTGCTCGAAACACGAAGTCGAAGTCCGTGTGTTTGTATTTCAGATATCGATTGGTAACTTTTTTTCTATTCATGCTAGCGACCTAAAACTTGTTTTATCGCATTCAGCGCGTCAAATTACACCGGAAACGGTCGTCTTTGTTTTGATATTGCTCGAAACACGAAGTCGAAGTCCGTGTGTTTGTATTTCAGATATCGATTGGTAACTTTTTTTCTATACATGCTAGCGACCTAAAACTTGTTTTATCGCATTCAGCGCGTCAAATTACACCGGAAACGGTCGTCTTTGTTTTGATATTGCTCGAAACACGAAGTCGAAGTCCGTGTGTTTGTATTTCAGATATCGATTGGTAACTTTTTTTCTATACATGCTAGCGACCTAAAACTTGTTTTATCGCATTCAGCGCGTCAAATTACGCCGGAAACGGTCGTCTTTGTTTTCATATTGCTCGAAACACGAAGTCGAAGTCCGTTTGTTTGTTTTTCAGATATCGGTTGGTAACTTTTTTTCTATTCATGCTAGCGACCTAAAACTTGTTTTATCGCATTCAGCGCGTCAAATTACGCCGGAAACGTTCGTCCTTGTTTTGATATTGCTCGAAACACGGAGTCGAAGTCCGTTTGTTTGTTTTTCAGATATCGGTTGGTAACTTTTTTTCTATTCATGCTAGCGACCTAAAACTTGTTTTATCGCATTCAGCGCGTCAAATTACGCCGAAAACGTTCGTCCTTGTTTTGATATTGCTCGAAACACGAAGTCGAAGTCCGTTTGTTTGTTTTTCAGATATCGGTTGGTAACTTTTTTTCTATACATGCTAGCGACCTAAAACTTGTTTTATCGCATTCAGCGCGTCAAATTACGCCGGAAACGGTCGTCCTTGTTTTGATATTGCTCGAAACACGAAGTCGAAGTCCGTTTGTTTGTTTTTCAGATATCGATTGGTAACTTTTTTTCTATACATGCTAGCGACCTAAAACTTGTTTTATCGCATTCAGCGCGTCAAATTACGCCGAAAACGGTCGTCTTTGTTTTGATATTGCTCGAAACACGAAGTCGAAGTCCGTTTGTTTGTTTTTCAGATATCGATTGGTAACTTTTTTTCTATACATGCTAGCGACCTAAAACTTGTTTTATCGCATTCAGCGCGTCAAATTACGCCGGAACCGGTCGTCTTTGTTTTCATATTGCTCGAAACACGAAGTCGAAGTCCGTTTGTTTGTTTTTCAGATATCGGTTGGTAACTTTTTTTCTATTCATGCTAGCGACCTAAAACTTGTTTTATCGCATTCAGCGCGTCAAATTACGCCGGAAACGGTCGTCTTTGTTTTGATATTGCTCGAAACACGAAGTCGAAGTCCGTGTGTTTGTATTTCAGATATCGATTGGTAACTTTTTTTCTATTCATGCTAGCGACCTAAAACTTGTTTTATCGCATTCAGCGCGTCAAATTACACCGGAAACGGTCGTCTTTGTTTTGATATTGCTCGAAACACGAAGTCGAAGTCCGTGTGTTTGTATTTCAGATATCGATTGGTAACTTTTTTTCTATACATGCTAGCGACCTAAAACTTGTTTTATCGCATTCAGCGCGTCAAATTACACCGGAAACGGTCGTCTTTGTTTTGATATTGCTCGAAACACGAAGTCGAAGTCCGTGTGTTTGTATTTCAGATATCGATTGGTAACTTTTTTTCTATACATGCTAGCGACCTAAAACTTGTTTTATCGCATTCAGCGCGTCAAATTACGCCGGAAACGGTCGTCTTTGTTTTCATATTGCTCGAAACACGAAGTCGAAGTCCGTTTGTTTGTTTTTCAGATATCGGTTGGTAACTTTTCTTCTATTCATGCTAGCGACCTAAAACTTGTTTTATCGCATTCAGCGCGTCAAATTACGCCGGAAACGGTCGTCTTTGTTTTGATATTGCTCGAAACACGAAGTCGAAGTCCGTTTGTTTGTTTTTCAGATATCGATTGGTAACTTTTTTTCTATACATGCTAGCGACCTAAAACTTGTTTTATCGCATTCAGCGCGTCAAATTACGCCGGAAACGGTCGTCTTTGTTTTGATATTGCTCGAAACACGAAGTCGAAGTCCGTTTGTTTGTTTTTCAGATATCGGTTGGTAACTTTTTTTCTATACATGCTACTAACCTAAAACTTGTTTCATCGCATTCAGCGCGTCAAATTACGCCGGAAACGGTCGTCTTTGTTTTGATATTGCTCGAAACACGAAGTCGAAGTCCGTTTGTTTGTTTTTCAGATATCGGTTGGTAACTTTTTTTCTATACATGCTAGCGACCTAAAACTTGTTTTATCGCATTCAGCGCGTCAAATTACGCCGGAAACGGTCGTCCTTGTTTTGATATTGCTCGAAACACGAAGTCGAAGTCCGTTTGTTTGTTTTTCAGATATCGATTGGTAACTTTTTTTCTATTCATGCTAGCGACCTAAAACTTGTTTTATCGCATTCAGCGCGTCAAATTACGCCGGAAACGTTCGTCTTTGTTTTGATATTGCTCGAAACACGAAGTCGAAGTCCGTTTGTTTGTTTTTCAGATATCGGTTGGTAACTTTTTTTCAATACATGCTAGCGACCCAAAACTTGTTTTATCGCATTCAGCGCGTCAAATTACGCCGGAAACGGTCGTCTTTGTTTTGATATTGCTCGAAACACGAAGTCGAAGTCCGTTTGTTTGTTTTTCAGATATCGGTTGGTAACTTTTTTTCTATACATGCTAGCGACCTAAAACTTGTTTTATCGCATTCAGCGCGTCAAATTACGCCGGAAACGGCCGTCTTTGTTTTGATATTGCTCAAAACACGAAGTCGAAGTCCGTTTGTTTGTTTTTCAGATATCGGTTGGTAACTTTTTTTCTATTCATGCTAGCGACCTAAAACTTGTTTTATCGCATTCAGCGCGTCAAATTACGCCGGAAACGTTCGTCCTTGTTTTGATATTGCTCGAAACACGGAGTCGAAGTCCGTTTGTTTGTTTTTCAGATATCGGTTGGTAACTTTTTTTCTATTCATGCTAGCGACCTAAAACTTGTTTTATCGCATTCAGCGCGTCAAATTACGCCGAAAACGTTCGTCCTTGTTTTGATATTGCTCGAAACACGAAGTCGAAGTCCGTTTGTTTGTTTTTCAGATATCGGTTGGTAACTTTTTTTCTATACATGCTAGCGACCTAAAACTTGTTTTATCGCATTCAGCGCGTCAAATTACGCCGGAAACGGTCGTCCTTGTTTTGATATTGCTCGAAACACGAAGTCGAAGTCCGTTTGTTTGTTTTTCAGATATCGATTGGTAACTTTTTTTCTATACATGCTAGCGACCTAAAACTTGTTTTATCGCATTCAGCGCGTCAAATTACGCCGAAAACGGTCGTCTTTGTTTTGATATTGCTCGAAACACGAAGTCGAAGTCCGTTTGTTTGTTTTTCAGATATCGATTGGTAACTTTTTTTCTATACATGCTAGCGACCTAAAACTTGTTTTATCGCATTCAGCGCGTCAAATTACGCCGGAACCGGTCGTCTTTGTTTTCATATTGCTCGAAACACGAAGTCGAAGTCCGTTTGTTTGTTTTTCAGATATCGGTTGGTAACTTTTTTTCTATTCATGCTAGCGACCTAAAACTTGTTTTATCGCATTCAGCGCGTCAAATTACGCCGGAAACGGTCGTCTTTGTTTTGATATTGCTCGAAACACGAAGTCGAAGTCCGTGTGTTTGTATTTCAGATATCGATTGGTAACTTTTTTTCTATACATGCTAGCGACCTAAAACTTGTTTTATCGCATTCAGCGCGTCAAATTACGCCGGAAACGGTCGTCTTTGTTTTCATATTGCTCGAAACACGAAGTCGAAGTCCGTTTGTTTGTTTTTCAGATATCGGTTGGTAACTTTTCTTCTATTCATGCTAGCGACCTAAAACTTGTTTTATCGCATTCAGCGCGTCAAATTACGCCGGAAACGGTCGTCTTTGTTTTGATATTGCTCGAAACACGAAGTCGAAGTCCGTTTGTTTGTTTTTCAGATATCGATTGGTAACTTTTTTTCTATACATGCTAGCGACCTAAAACTTGTTTTATCGCATTCAGCGCGTCAAATTACGCCGGAAACGGTCGTCTTTGTTTTGATATTGCTCGAAACACGAAGTCGAAGTCCGTTTGTTTGTTTTTCAGATATCGGTTGGTAACTTTTTTTCTATACATGCTAGCGACCTAAAACTTGTTTCATCGCATCCAGCGCGTCAAATTACGCCGGAAACGGTCGTCTTTGTTTTGATATTGCTCGAAACACGAAGTCGAAGTCCGTTTGTTTGTTTTTCAGATATCGGTTGGTAACTTTTTTTCTATACATGCTAGCGACCTAAAACTTGTTTTATCGCATTCAGCGCGTCAAATTACGCCGGAAACGGTCGTCCTTGTTTTGATATTGCTCGAAACACGAAGTCGAAGTCCGTTTGTTTGTTTTTCAGATATCGATTGGTAACTTTTTTTCTATACATGCTAGCGACCTAAAACTTGTTTTATCGCATTCAGCGCGTCAAATTACGCCGAAAACGGTCGTCTTTGTTTTGATATTGCTCGAAACACGAAGTCGAAGTCCGTTTGTTTGTTTTTCAGATATCGATTGGTAACTTTTTTTCTATACATGCTAGCGACCTAAAACTTGTTTTATCGCATTCAGCGCGTCAAATTACGCCGGAACCGGTCGTCTTTGTTTTCATATTGCTCGAAACACGAAGTCGAAGTCCGTTTGTTTGTTTTTCAGATATCGGTTGGTAACTTTTTTTCTATTCATGCTAGCGACCTAAAACTTGTTTTATCGCATTCAGCGCGTCAAATTACGCCGGAAACGGTCGTCTTTGTTTTGATATTGCTCGAAACACGAAGTCGAAGTCCGTGTGTTTGTATTTCAGATATCGATTGGTAACTTTTTTTCTATACATGCTAGCGACCTAAAACTTGTTTTATCGCATTCAGCGCGTCAAATTACGCCGGAAACGGTCGTCTTTGTTTTCATATTGCTCGAAACACGAAGTCGAAGTCCGTTTGTTTGTTTTTCAGATATCGGTTGGTAACTTTTCTTCTATTCATGCTAGCGACCTAAAACTTGTTTTATCGCATTCAGCGCGTCAAATTACGCCGGAAACGGTCGTCTTTGTTTTGATATTGCTCGAAACACGAAGTCGAAGTCCGTTTGTTTGTTTTTCAGATATCGATTGGTAACTTTTTTTCTATACATGCTAGCGACCTAAAACTTGTTTTATCGCATTCAGCGCGTCAAATTACGCCGGAAACGGTCGTCTTTGTTTTGATATTGCTCGAAACACGAAGTCGAAGTCCGTTTGTTTGTTTTTCAGATATCGGTTGGTAACTTTTTTTCTATACATGCTACTAACCTAAAACTTGTTTCATCGCATCCAGCGCGTCAAATTACGCCGGAAACGGTCGTCTTTGTTTTGATATTGCTCGAAACACGAAGTCGAAGTCCGTTTGTTTGTTTTTCAGATATCGGTTGGTAACTTTTTTTCTATACATGCTAGCGACCTAAAACTTGTTTTATCGCATTCAGCGCGTCAAATTACGCCGGAAACGGTCGTCCTTGTTTTGATATTGCTCGAAACACGAAGTCGAAGTCCGTTTGTTTGTTTTTCAGATATCGATTGGTAACTTTTTTTCTATACATGCTAGCGACCTAAAACTTGTTTCATCGCATTCAGCGCGTCAAATTACGCCGAAAACGGTCGTCTTTGTTTTGATATTGCTCGAAACACGAAGTCGAAGTCCGTTTGTTTGTTTTTCAGATATCGATTGGTAACTTTTTTTCTATACATGCTAGCGACCTAGAACTTGTTTCATCGCATTCAGCGCGTCAAATTACGCCGGAACCGGTCGTCTTTGTTTTCATATTGCTCGAAACACGAAGTCGAAGTCCGTTTGTTTGTTTTTCAGATATCGGTTGGTAACTTTTTTTCTATTCATGCTAGCGACCTAAAACTTGTTTTATCGCATTCAGCGCGTCAAATTACGCAGGAAACGGTCGTCTTTGTTTTGATATTGCTCGAAACACGAAGTCGAAGTCCGTTTGTTTGTTTTTCAGATATCGGTTGGTAACTTTTTTTCAATACATGCTAGCGACCCAAAACTTGTTTTATCGCATTCAGCGCGTCAAATTACGCCGGAAACGGTCGTCTTTGTTTTGATATTGCTCGAAACACGAAGTCGAAGTCCGTTTGTTTGTTTTTCAGATATCGATTGGTAACTTTTTTTCTATACATGCTAGCGACCTAAAACTTGTTTTATCGCATTCAGCGCGTCAAATTACGCCGGAACCGGTCGTCTTTGTTTTCATATTGCTCGAAACACGAAGTCGAAGTCCGTTTGTTTGTTTTTCAGATATCGGTTGGTAACTTTTTTTCTATTCATGCTAGCGACCTAAAACTTGTTTTATCGCATTCAGCGCGTCAAATTACGCCGGAAACGGTCGTCTTTGTTTTGATATTGCTCGAAACACGAAGTCGAAGTCCGTGTGTTTGTATTTCAGATATCGATTGGTAACTTTTTTTCTATACATGCTAGCGACCTAAAACTTGTTTTATCGCATTCAGCGCGTCAAATTACGCTGGAAACGGTCGTCTTTGTTTTGATATTGCTCGAAACACGAAGTCGAAGTCCGTTTGTTTGTTTTTCAGATATCGATTGGTAACTTTTTTTCTATACATGCTAGCGACCTAAAACTTGTTTTATCGCATTCAGCGCGTCAAATTACGCCGGAAACGGTCGTCTTTGTTTTGATATTGCTCGAAACACGAAGTCGAAGTCCGTTTGTTTGTTTTTCAGATATCGGTTGGTAACTTTTTTTCTATACATGCTACTAACCTAAAACTTGTTTCATCGCATCCAGCGCGTCAAATTACGCCGGAAACGGTCGTCTTTGTTTTGATATTGCTCGAAACACGAAGTCGAAGTCCGTTTGTTTGTTTTTCAGATATCGGTTGGTAACTTTTTTTCTATACATGCTAGCGACCTAAAACTTGTTTTATCGCATTCAGCGCGTCAAATTACGCCGGAAACGGTCGTCCTTGTTTTGATATTGCTCGAAACACGAAGTCGAAGTCCGTTTGTTTGTTTTTCAGATATCGATTGGTAACTTTTTTTCTATACATGCTAGCGACCTAAAACTTGTTTCATCGCATTCAGCGCGTCAAATTACGCCGAAAACGGTCGTCTTTGTTTTGATATTGCTCGAAACACGAAGTCGAAGTCCGTTTGTTTGTTTTTCAGATATCGATTGGTAACTTTTTTTCTATACATGCTAGCGACCTAGAACTTGTTTCATCGCATTCAGCGCGTCAAATTACGCCGGAACCGGTCGTCTTTGTTTTCATATTGCTCGAAACACGAAGTCGAAGTCCGTTTGTTTGTTTTTCAGATATCGGTTGGTAACTTTTTTTCTATTCATGCTAGCGACCTAAAACTTGTTTTATCGCATTCAGCGCGTCAAATTACGCAGGAAACGGTCGTCTTTGTTTTGATATTGCTCGAAACACGAAGTCGAAGTCCGTTTGTTTGTTTTTCAGATATCGGTTGGTAACTTTTTTTCAATACATGCTAGCGACCCAAAACTTGTTTTATCGCATTCAGCGCGTCAAATTACGCCGGAAACGGTCGTCTTTGTTTTGATATTGCTCGAAACACGAAGTCGAAGTCCGTTTGTTTGTTTTTCAGATATCGGTTGGTAACTTTTTTTCTATACATGCTAGCGACCTAAAACTTGTTTCATCGCATTCAGCGCGTCAAATTACGCCGGAAACGGCCGTCTTTGTTTTGATATTGCTCGAAACACGAAGTCGAAGTCCGTTTGTTTGTTTTTCAGATATCGGTTGGTAACTTTTTTTCTATTCATGCTAGCGACCTAAAACTTGTTTTATCGCATTCAGCGCGTCAAATTACGCCGGAAACGGCCGTCTTTGTTTTGATATTGCTCGAAACACGAAGTCGAAGTCCGTTTGTTTGTTTTTCAGATATCGGTTGGTAACTTTTTTTCTATACATGCTAGCGACCTAAAACTTGTTTCATCGCATTCAGCGCGTCAAATTACGCCGGAAACGGCCGTCTTTGTTTTGATATTGCTCGAAACACGAAGTCGAAGTCCGTTTGTTTGTTTTTCAGATATCGGTTGGTAACTTTTTTTCTATACATGCTAGCGACCTGAAACTTGTTTTATCGCATTCAGCGCGTCAAATTACGCCGGAAACGGTCGTCCTTGTTTTGATATTGCTCGAAACACGAAGTCGAAGTCCGTTTGTTTGTTTTTCAGATATCGGTTGGTAACTTTTTTTCTATTCATGCTAGCGACCTAAAACTTGTTTTATCGCATCAGCGCGTCAAATTACGCCGGAAACGGTCGTCTTTGTTTTCATATTGCTCGAAACACGAAGTCGAAGTCCGTTTGTTTGTTTTTCAGATATCGGTTGGTAACTTTTTTTCTGTTCATGCTAGCGACCTAAAACTTGTTTTATCGCATTCAGCGCGTCAAATTACGCCGGAAACGGTCGTCTTTGTTTTGATATTGCTCGAAACACGAAGTCGAAGTCCGTTTGTTTGTTTTTCAGATATCGATTGGTCACTTTTTTTCTATACATGCTAGCGACCTAAAACTTGTTTTATCGCATTCAGCGCGTCAAATTACGCTGGAAACGGTCGTCTTTGTTTTGATATTGCTCGGAACACGACGTCGAAGTCCGTTTGTTTGTTTTTCAGATATCGATTGGTAACTTTTTTTCTATACATGCTAGGGACCTAAAACTTGTTCAATCGCATTCAGCGCGTCAAATTACGCCGAAAACGGTCGTCTTTGTTTTGATATTGCTCAATACACGAAGTCGAAGTCCGTTTGTTTGTTTTTCAGATATCGATTGGTAACTTTTTTTCTATACATGCTAGCGACCTAAAACTTGTTTTATCGCATTCAGCGCGTCAAATTACGCCGAAAACGGTCGTCTTTGTTTCGATATTGCTCGGAACACGAAGTCGAAGTCCGTTTGTTTGTTTTTCAGATATCGGTTGGTAACTTTTTTTCTATTCATGCTAGCGACCTAAAACTTGTTTTATCGCATTCAGCGCGTCAAATTACGCCGGAAACGGTCGTCCTTGTTTTGATATTGCTCGAAACACGAAGTCGAAGTCCGTTTGTTTGTTTTTCAGATATCGGTTGGTAACTTTTTTTCTATTCATGCTAGCGACCTAAAACTTGTTTTATCGCATCAGCGCGTCAAATTACGCCGGAAACGGTCGTCTTTGTTTCCATATTGCTCGAAACACGAAGTCGAAGTCCGTTTGTTTGTTTTTCAGATATCGGTTGGTAACTTTTTTTCTGTTCATGCTAGCGACCTAAAACTTGTTTTATCGCATTCAGCGCGTCAAATTACGCCGGAAACGGTCGTCTTTGTTTTGATATTGCTCGAAACACGAAGTCGAAGTCCGTTTGTTTGTTTTTCAGATATCGATTGGTAACTTTTTTTCTATACATGCTAGCGACCTAAAACTTGTTTTATCGCATTCAGCGCGTCAAATTACGCTGGAAACGGTCGTCTTTGTTTTGATATTGCTCGAAACACGAAGTCGAAGTCCGTTTGTTTGTTTTTCAGATATCGATTGGTAACTTTTTTTCTATACATGCTAGCGACCTAAAACTTGTTTTATCGCATTCAGCGCGTCAAATTACGCCGGAACCGGTCGTCTTTGTTTTCATATTGCTCGAAACACGAAGTCGAAGTCCGTTTGTTTGTTTTTCAGATATCGGTTGGTAACTTTTCTTCTATTCATGCTAGCGACCTAAAACTTGTTTTATCGCATTCAGCGCGTCAAATTACGCCGGAAACGGTCGTCCTTGTTTTGATATTGCTCGAAACACGAAGTCGAAGTCCGTTTGTTTGTTTTTCAGATATCGATTGGTAACTTTTTTTCTATACATGCTAGCGACCTAAAACTTGTTTTATCGCATTCAGCGCGTCAAATTACGCCGAAAACGGTCGTCTTTGTTTCGATATTGCTCGGAACACGAAGTCGAAGTCCGTTTGTTTGTTTTTCAGATATCGGTTGGTAACTTTTTTTCTATTCATGCTAGCCACCTAAAACTTGTTTTATCGCATTCAGCGCGTCAAATTACGCCGGAAACGGTCGTCCTTGTTTTGATATTGCTCGAAACACGAAGTCAAAGTCCGTTTGTTTGTTTTTCAGATATCGGTTGGTAACTTTTTTTCTATTCATGCTAGCGACCTAAAACTTGTTTTATCGCATCAGCGCGTCAAATTACGCCGGAAACGGTCGTCTTTGTTTTCATATTGCTCGAAACACGAAGTCGAAGTCCGTTTGTTTGTTTTTCAGATATCGGTTGGTAACTTTTTTTCTGTTCATGCTAGCGACCTAAAACTTGTTTTATCGCATTCAGCGCGTCAAATTACGCCGGAAACGGTCGTCTTTGTTTTGATATTGCTCGAAACACGAAGTCGAAGTCCGTTTGTTTGTTTTTCAGATATCGATTGGTAACTTTTTTTCTATACATGCTAGCGACCTAAAACTTGTTTTATCGCATTCAGCGCGTCAAATTACGCTGGAAACGGTCGTCTTTGTTTTGATATTGCTCGGAACACGACGTCGAAGTCCGTTTGTTTGTTTTTCAGATATCGGTTGGTAACTTTTTTTCTATACATGCTAGCGACCTAAAACTTGTTTCATAGCATTCAGCGCGTCAAATTACGCCGGAAACGGTCGTCCTTGTTTTGATATTGCTCGAAACACGAAGTCGAAGTCCGTTTGTTTGTTTTTCAGATATCGATTGGTAACTTTTTTTCTATACATGCTAGCGACCTAAAACTTGTTTTATCGCATTCAGCGCGTCAAATTACGCCGGAAACGGTCGTCCTTGTTTTGATATTGCTCGAAACACGAAGTCGAAGTCCGTTTGTTTGTTTTTCAGATATCGATTGGTAACTTTTTTTCTATACATGCTAGGGACCTAAAACTTGTTCAATCGCATTCAGCGCGTCAAATTACGCCGAAAACGGTCGTCTTTGTTTTGATATTGCTCAATACACAAAGTCGAAGTCCGTTTGTTTGTTTTTCAGATATCGATTGGTAACTTTTTTTCTATACATGCTAGCGACCTAAAACTTGTTTTATCGCATTCAGCGCGTCAAATTCCGCCGGAAACGGTCGTCTTTGTTTCGATATTGCTCGGAACACGAAGTCGAAGTCCGTTTGTTTGTTTTTCAGATATCGGTTGGTAACTTTTTTTCTATTCATGCTAGCGACCTAAAACTTGTTTTATCGCATTCAGCGCGTCAAATTACGCCGGAAACGGTCGTCTTTGTTTCGATATTGCTCGAAACACGAAGTCGAAGTCCGTTTGTTTGTTTTTCAGATATCGATTGGTAACTTTTTTTCTATACATGCTAGCGACCTAAAACTTGTTTTATCGCATTCAGCGCGTCAAATTACGCCGGAAACGGTCGTCTTTGTTTTGATATTGCTCGAAACACGAAGTCGAAGTCCGTTTGTTTGTTTTTCAGATATCGGTTGGTAACTTTTTTTCTATACATGCTACTAACCTAAAACTTGTTTCATCGCATTCAGCGCGTCAAATTACGCCGGAAACGGTCGTCTTTGTTTTGATATTGCTCGAAACACGAAGTCGAAGTCCGTTTGTTTGTTTTTCAGATATCGGTTGGTAACTTTTTTTCTATACATGCTAGCGACCTAAAACTTGTTTTATCGCATTCAGCGCGTCAAATTACGCCGGAAACGGTCGTCCTTGTTTTGATATTGCTCGAAACACGAAGTCGAAGTCCGTTTGTTTGTTTTTCAGATATCGATTGGTAACTTTTTTTCTATACATGCTAGCGACCTAAAACTTGTTTTATCGCATTCAGCGCGTCAAATTACGCCGAAAACGGTCGTCTTTGTTTTGATATTGCTCGAAACACGAAGTCGAAGTCCGTTTGTTTGTTTTTCAGATATCGATTGGTAACTTTTTTTCTATACATGCTAGCGACCTAAAACTTGTTTTATCGCATTCAGCGCGTCAAATTACGCTGGAAACGGTCGTCTTTGTTTTGATATTGCTCGGAACACGACGTCGAAGTCCGTTTGTTTGTTTTTCAGATATCGGTTGGTAACTTTTTTTCTATACATGCTAGCGACCTAAAACTTGTTTCATAGCATTCAGCGCGTCAAATTACGCCGGAAACGGTCGTCCTTGTTTTGATATTGCTCGAAACACGAAGTCGAAGTCCGTTTGTTTGTTTTTCAGATATCGATTGGTAACTTTTTTTCTATACATGCTAGCGACCTAAAACTTGTTTTATCGCATTCAGCGCGTCAAATTACGCCGGAAACGGTCGTCCTTGTTTTGATATTGCTCGAAACACGAAGTCGAAGTCCGTTTGTTTGTTTTTCAGATATCGATTGGTAACTTTTTTTCTATACATGCTAGCGACCTAAAACTTGTTCAATCGCATTCAGCGCGTCAAATTACGCCGAAAACGGTCGTCTTTGTTTTGATATTGCTCAATACACGAAGTCGAAGTCCGTTTGTTTGTTTTTCAGATATCGATTGGTAACTTTTTTTCTATACATGCTAGCGACCTAAAACTTGTTTTATCGCATTCAGCCCGTCAAATTCCGCCGGAAACGGTCGTCTTTGTTTCGATATTGCTCGGAACACGAAGTCGAAGTCCGTTTGTTTGTTTTTTAGATATCGGTTGGTAACTTTTTTTCTATTCATGCTAGCGACCTAAAACTTGTTTTATCGCATTCAGCGCGTCAAATTACGCCGGAAACGGTCGTCTTTGTTTTGATATTGCTCGAAACACGAAGTCGAAGTCCGTTTGTTTGTTTTTCAGATATCGGTTGGTAACTTTTTTTCTATACATGCTAGCGACCTAAAACTTGTTTTATCGCATTCAGCGCGTCAAATTACGCCGGAAACGGCCGTCTTTGTTTTGATATTGCTCGAAACACGAAGTCGAAGTCCGTTTGTTTGTTTTTCAGATATCGATTGGTAACTTTTTTTCTATACATGCTAGCGACCTAAAACTTGTTTTATCGCATTCAGCGCGTCAAATTACGCTGGAAACGGTCGTCTTTGTTTTGATATTGCTCGGAACACGACGTCGAAGTCCGTTTGTTTGTTTTTCAGATATCGGTTGGTAACTTTTTTTCTATACATGCTAGCGACCTAAAACTTGTTTCATAGCATTCAGCGCGTCAAATTACGCCGGAAACGGTCGTCCTTGTTTTGATATTGCTCGAAACACGAAGTCGAAGTCCGTTTGTTTGTTTTTCAGATATCGATTGGTAACTTTTTTTCTATACATGCTAGCGACCTAAAACTTGTTTTATCGCATTCAGCGCGTCAAATTACGCCGGAAACGGTCGTCCTTGTTTTGATATTGCTCGAAACACGAAGTCGAAGTCCGTTTGTTTGTTTTTCAGATATCGATTGGTAACTTTTTTTCTATACATGCTAGCGACCTAAAACTTGTTCAATCGCATTCAGCGCGTCAAATTACGCCGAAAACGGTCGTCTTTGTTTTGATATTGCTCGAAACACGAAGTCGAAGTCCGTTTGTTTGTTTTTCAGATATCGATTGGTAACTTTTTTTCTATACATGCTAGCGACCTAAAACTTGTTTTATCGCATTCAGCGCGTCAAATTACGCCGGAAACGGCCGTCTTTGTTTTGATATTGCTCGAAACACGAAGTCGAAGTCCGTTTGTTTGTTTTTCAGATATCGGTTGGTAACTTTTTTTCTATTCATGCTAGCGACCTAAAACTTGTTTTATCGCATTCAGCGCGTCAAATTACGCCGGAAACGTTCGTCCTTGTTTTGATATTGCTCGAAACACGGAGTCGAAGTCCGTTTGTTTGTTTTTCAGATATCGGTTGGTCACTTTTTTTCTATACATGCTAGCGACCTAAAACTTGTTTTATCGCATTCAGCGCGTCAAATTACGCCGGAAACGGTCGTCTTTGTTTTGATATTGCTCGAAACACGAAGTCGAAGTCCGTTTGTTTGTTTTTCAGATATCGGTTGGTAACTTTTTTTCTATACATGCTACTAACCTAAAACTTGTTTCATCGCATTCAGCGCGTCAAATTACGCCGGAAACGGTCGTCTTTGTTTTGATATTGCTCGAAACACGAAGTCGAAGTCCGTTTGTTTGTTTTTCAGATATCGGTTGGTAACTTTTTTTCTATACATGCTAGCGACCTAAAACTTGTTTTATCGCATTCAGCGCGTCAAATTACGCCGGAAACGGTCGTCCTTGTTTTGATATTGCTCGAAACACGAAGTCGAAGTCCGTTTGTTTGTTTTTCAGATATCGATTGGTAACTTTTTTTCTATACCTGCTAGCGACCTAAAACTTGTTTTATCGCATTCAGCGCGTCAAATTACGCCGAAAACGGTCGTCTTTGTTTTGATATTGCTCGAAACACGAAGTCGATGTCCGTTTGTTTGTTTTTCAGATATCGATTGGTAACTTTTTTTCTATACATGCTAGCGACCTAAAACTTGTTTTATCGCATTCAGCGCGTCAAATTACGCTGGAAACGGTCGTCTTTGTTTTGATATTGCTCGAAACACGAAGTCAAAGTCCGTTTGTTTGTTTTTCAGATATCGGTTGGTAACTTTTTTTCTATACATGCTACTAACCTAAAACTTGTTTCATCGCATTCAGCGCGTCAAATTACGCCGGAAACGGTCGTCTTTGTTTTGATATTGCTCGAAACACGAAGTCGAAGTCCGTTTGTTTGTTTTTCAGATATCGGTTGGTAACTTTTTTTCTATACATGCTAGCGACCTAAAACTTGTTTTATCGCATTCAGCGCGTCAAATTACGCCGGAAACGGTCGTCCTTGTTTTGATATTGCTCGAAACACGAAGTCGAAGTCCGTTTGTTTGTTTTTCAGATATCGATTGGTAACTTTTTTTCTATACATGCTAGCGACCTAAAACTTGTTTTATCGCATTCAGCGCGTCAAATTACGCCGAAAACGGTCGTCTTTGTTTTGATATTGCTCGAAACACGAAGTCGAAGTCCGTTTGTTTGTTTTTCAGATATCGATTGGTAACTTTTTTTCTATACATGCTAGCGACCTAAAACTTGTTTTATCGCATTCAGCGCGTCAAATTACGCCGGAACCGGTCGTCTTTGTTTTCATATTGCTCGAAACACGAAGTCGAAGTCCGTTTGTTTGTTTTTCAGATATCGGTTGGTAACTTTTCTTCTATTTATGCTAGCGACCTAAAACTTGTTTTATCGCATTCAGCGCGTCAAATTACGCCGGAAACGGTCGTCTTTGTTTCGATATTGCTCGAAACACGAAGTCGAAGTCCGTTTGTTTGTTTTTCAGATATCGATTGGTAACTTTTTTTCTATACATGCTAGCGACCTAAAACTTGTTTTATCGCATTCAGCGCGTCAAATTACGCCGGAAACGGTCGTCTTTGTTTTGATATTGCTCGAAACACGAAGTCGAAGTCCGTTTGTTTGTTTTTCAGATATCGGTTGGCAACTTTTTTTCTATACATGCTACTAACCTGAAACTTGTTTCATCGCATTCAGCGCGTCAAATTACGCCGGAAACGGTCGTCTTTGTTTTGATATTGCTCGAAACACGAAGTCGAAGTCCGTTTGTTTGTTTTTCAGATATCGGTTGGTAACTTTTTTTCTATACATGCTAGCGACCTAAAACTTGTTTTATCGCATTCAGCGCGTCAAATTACGCCGGAAACGGTCGTCCTTGTTTTGATATTGCTCGAAACACGAAGTCGAAGTCCGTTTGTTTGTTTTTCAGATATCGATTGGTAACTTTTTTTCTATACATGCTAGCGACCTAAAACTTGTTTTATCGCATTCAGCGCGTCAAATTACGCCGAAAACGGTCGTCTTTGTTTTGATATTGCTCGAAACACGAAGTCGAAGTCCGTTTGTTTGTTTTTCAGATATCGGTTGGTAACTTTTTTTCAATACATGCTAGCGACCCAAAACTTGTTTTATCGCATTCAGCGCGTCAAATTACGCCGGAAACGGTCGTCTTTGTTTTGATATTGCTCGAAACACGAAGTCGAAGTCCGTTTGTTTGTTTTTCAGATATCGGTTGGTAACTTTTTTTCTATACATGCTACTAACCTAAAACTTGTTTCATCGCATTCAGCGCGTCAAATTACGCCGGAAACGGTCGTCTTTGTTTTGATATTGCTCGAAACACGAAGTCGAAGTCCGTTTGTTTGTTTTTCAGATATCGGTTGGTAACTTTTTTTCTATACATGCTAGCGACCTAAAACTTGTTTTATCGCATTCAGCGCGTCAAATTACGCCGGAAACGGTCGTCCTTGTTTTGATATTGCTCGAAACACGAAGTCGAAGTCCGTTTGTTTGTTTTTCAGATATCGATTGGTAACTTTTTTTCTATACATGCTAGCGACCTAAAACTTGTTTTATCGCATTCAGCGCGTCAAATTACGCCGAAAACGGTCGTCTTTGTTTTGATATTGCTCGAAACACGAAGTCGAAGTCCGTTTGTTTGTTTTTCAGATATCGGTTGGTAACTTTTTTTCAATACATGCTAGCGACCCAAAACTTGTTTTATCGCATTCAGCGCGTCAAATTACGCCGGAAACGGTCGTCTTTGTTTTGATATTGCTCGAAACACGAAGTCGAAGTCCGTTTGTTTGTTTTTCAGATATCGGTTGGTAACTTTTTTTCTATACATGCTAGCGACCTAAAACTTGTTTTATCGCATTCAGCGCGTCAAATTACGCCGGAATCGGCCGTCTTTGTTTTGATATTGCTCGAAACACGAAGTCGAAGTCCGTTTGTTTGTTTTTCAGATATCGGTTGGTAACTTTTTTTCTATTCATGCTAGCGACCTGAAACTTGTTTTATCGCATTCAGCGCGTCAAATTACGCCAGAAACGTTCGTCCTTGTTTTGATATTGCTCGAAACACGGAGTCGAAGTCCGTTTGTTTGTTTTTCAGATATCGGTTGGTAACTTTTTTTCTATACATGCTAGCGACCTAAAACTTGTTTTACCGCATTCAGCGCGTCAAATTACGCCGGAAACGGTCGTCTTTGTTTTGATATTGCTCGAAACACGAAGTCGAAGTCCGTTTGTTTGTTTTTCAGATATCGGTTGGCAACTTTTTTTCTATACATGCTACTAACCTGAAACTTGTTTCATCGCATTCAGCGCGTCAAATTACGCCGGAAACGGTCGTCTTTGTTTTGATATTGCTCGAAACACGAAGTCGAAGTCCGTTTGTTTGTTTTTCAGATATCGGTTGGTAACTTTTTTTCTATACATGCTAGCGACCTAAAACTTGTTTTATCGCATTCAGCGCGTCAAATTACGCCGGAAACGGTCGTCCTTGTTTTGATATTGCTCGAAACACGAAGTCGAAGTCCGTTTGTTTGTTTTTCAGATATCGATTGGTAACTTTTTTTCTATACATGCTAGCGACCTAAAACTTGTTTTATCGCATTCAGCGCGTCAAATTACGCCGAAAACGGTCGTCTTTGTTTTGATATTGCTCGAAACACGAAGTCGAAGTCCGTTTGTTTGTTTTTCAGATATCGGTTGGTAACTTTTTTTCAATACATGCTAGCGACCCAAAACTTGTTTTATCGCATTCAGCGCGTCAAATCACGCCGGAAACGGTCGTCTTTGTTTTGATATTGCTCGAAACACGAAGTCGAAGTCCGTTTGTTTGTTTTTCAGATATCGGTTGGTAACTTTTTTTCTATACATGCTACTAACCTAAAACTTGTTTCATCGCATTCAGCGCGTCAAATTACGCCGGAAACGGTCGTCTTTGTTTTGATATTGCTCGAAACACGAAGTCGAAGTCCGTTTGTTTGTTTTTCAGATATCGGTTGGTAACTTTTTTTCTATACATGCTAGCGACCTAAAACTTGTTTTATCGCATTCAGCGCGTCAAATTACGCCGGAAACGGTCGTCCTTGTTTTGATATTGCTCGAAACACGAAGTCGAAGTCCGTTTGTTTGTTTTTCAGATATCGATTGGTAACTTTTTTTCTATACATGCTAGCGACCTAAAACTTGTTTTATCGCATTCAGCGCGTCAAATTACGCCGAAAACGGTCGTCTTTGTTTTGATATTGCTCGAAACACGAAGTCGAAGTCCGTTTGTTTGTTTTTCAGATATCGGTTGGTAACTTTTTTTCAATACATGCTAGCGACCCAAAACTTGTTTTATCGCATTCAGCGCGTCAAATTACGCCGGAAACGGTCGTCTTTGTTTTGATATTGCTCGAAACACGAAGTCGAAGTCCGTTTGTTTGTTTTTCAGATATCGGTTGGTAACTTTTTTTCTATACATGCTAGCGACCTAAAACTTGTTTTATCGCATTCAGCGCGTCAAATTACGCCGGAATCGGCCGTCTTTGTTTTGATATTGCTCGAAACACGAAGTCGAAGTCCGTTTGTTTGTTTTTCAGATATCGGTTGGTAACTTTTTTTCTATTCATGCTAGCGACCTGAAACTTGTTTTATCGCATTCAGCGCGTCAAATTACGCCGGAAACGTTCGTCCTTGTTTTGATATTGCTCGAAACACGGAGTCGAAGTCCGTTTGTTTGTTTTTCAGATATCGGTTGGTAACTTTTTTTCTATACATGCTAGCGACCTGAAACTTGTTTCATCGCATTCAGCGCGTCAAATTACGCCGGAAACGGTCGTCTTTGTTTTGATATTGCTCGAAACACGAAGTCGAAGTCCGTTTGTTTGTTTTTCAGATATCGGTTGGTAACTTTTTTTCTATACATGCTAGCGACCTAAAACTTGTTTTATCGCATTCAGCGCGTCAAATTACGCCGGAAACGTTCGTCCTTGTTTTGATATTGCTCGAAACACGAAGTCGAAGTCCGTTTGTTTGTTTTTCAGATATCGATTGGTAACTTTTTTTCTATACATGCTAGCGACCTAAAACTTGTTTTATCGCATTCAGCGCGTCAAATTACGCCGGAACCGGTCGTCTTTGTTTTCATATTGCTCGAAACACGAAGTCGAAGTCCGTTTGTTTGTTTTTCAGATATCGGTTGGTAACTTTTCTTCTATTCATGCTAGCGACCTAAAACTTGTTTTATCGCATTCAGCGCGTCAAATTACGCCGGAAACGGTCGTCTTTGTTTCGATATTGCTCGAAACACGAAGTCGAAGTCCGTTTGTTTGTTTTTCAGATATCGATTGGTAACTTTTTTTCTATACATGCTAGCGACCTAAAACTTGTTTTATCGCATTCAGCGCGTCAAATTACGCCGGAAACGGTCGTCTTTGTTTTGATATTGCTCGAAACACGAAGTCGAAGTCCGTTTGTTTGTTTTTCAGATATCGGTTGGTAACTTTTTTTCTATACATGCTACTAACCTAAAACTTGTTTCATCGCATTCAGCGCGTCAAATTACGCCGGAAACGGTCGTCTTTGTTTTGATATTGCTCGAAACACGAAGTCGAAGTCCGTTTGTTTGTTTTTCAGATATCGGTTGGTAACTTTTTTTCTATACATGCTAGCGACCTAAAACTTGTTTTATCGCATTCAGCGCGTCAAATTACGCCGGAAACGGTCGTCCTTGTTTTGATATTGCTCGAAACACGAAGTCGAAGTCCGTTTGTTTGTTTTTCAGATATCGATTGGTAACTTTTTTTCTATACATGCTAGCGACCTAAAACTTGTTTTATCGCATTCAGCGCGTCAAATTACGCCGAAAACGGTCGTCTTTGTTTTGATATTGCTCGAAACACGAAGTCGAAGTCCGTTTGTTTGTTTTTCAGATATCGGTTGGTAACTTTTTTTCAATACATGCTAGCGACCCAAAACTTGTTTTATCGCATTCAGCGCGTCAAATTACGCCGGAAACGGTCGTCTTTGTTTTGATATTGCTCGAAACACGAAGTCGAAGTCCGTTTGTTTGTTTTTCAGATATCGGTTGGTAACTTTTTTTCTATACATGCTACTAACCTAAAACTTGTTTCATCGCATTCAGCGCGTCAAATTACGCCGGAAACGGTCGTCTTTGTTTTGATATTGCTCGAAACACGAAGTCGAAGTCCGTTTGTTTGTTTTTCAGATATCGGTTGGTAACTTTTTTTCTATACATGCTAGCGACCTAAAACTTGTTTTATCGCATTCAGCGCGTCAAATTACGCCGGAAACGGTCGTCCTTGTTTTGATATTGCTCGAAACACGAAGTCGAAGTCCGTTTGTTTGTTTTTCAGATATCGATTGGTAACTTTTTTTCTATACATGCTAGCGACCTAAAACTTGTTTTATCGCATTCAGCGCGTCAAATTACGCCGAAAACGGTCGTCTTTGTTTTGATATTGCTCGAAACACGAAGTCGAAGTCCGTTTGTTTGTTTTTCAGATATCGGTTGGTAACTTTTTTTCAATACATGCTAGCGACCCAAAACTTGTTTTATCGCATTCAGCGCGTCAAATTACGCCGGAAACGGTCGTCTTTGTTTTGATATTGCTCGAAACACGAAGTCGAAGTCCGTTTGTTTGTTTTTCAGATATCGGTTGGTAACTTTTTTTCTATACATGCTAGCGACCTAAAACTTGTTTTATCGCATTCAGCGCGTCAAATTACGCCGGAATCGGCCGTCTTTGTTTTGATATTGCTCGAAACACGAAGTCGAAGTCCGTTTGTTTGTTTTTCAGATATCGGTTGGTAACTTTTTTTCTATTCATGCTAGCGACCTGAAACTTGTTTTATCGCATTCAGCGCGTCAAATTACGCCAGAAACGTTCGTCCTTGTTTTGATATTGCTCGAAACACGGAGTCGAAGTCCGTTTGTTTGTTTTTCAGATATCGGTTGGTAACTTTTTTTCTATACATGCTAGCGACCTAAAACTTGTTTTACCGCATTCAGCGCGTCAAATTACGCCGGAAACGGTCGTCTTTGTTTTGATATTGCTCGAAACACGAAGTCGAAGTCCGTTTGTTTGTTTTTCAGATATCGGTTGGCAACTTTTTTTCTATACATGCTACTAACCTGAAACTTGTTTCATCGCATTCAGCGCGTCAAATTACGCCGGAAACGGTCGTCTTTGTTTTGATATTGCTCGAAACACGAAGTCGAAGTCCGTTTGTTTGTTTTTCAGATATCGGTTGGTAACTTTTTTTCTATACATGCTAGCGACCTAAAACTTGTTTTATCGCATTCAGCGCGTCAAATTACGCCGGAAACGGTCGTCCTTGTTTTGATATTGCTCGAAACACGAAGTCGAAGTCCGTTTGTTTGTTTTTCAGATATCGATTGGTAACTTTTTTTCTATACATGCTAGCGACCTAAAACTTGTTTTATCGCATTCAGCGCGTCAAATTACGCCGAAAACGGTCGTCTTTGTTTTGATATTGCTCGAAACACGAAGTCGAAGTCCGTTTGTTTGTTTTTCAGATATCGGTTGGTAACTTTTTTTCAATACATGCTAGCGACCCAAAACTTGTTTTATCGCATTCAGCGCGTCAAATCACGCCGGAAACGGTCGTCTTTGTTTTGATATTGCTCGAAACACGAAGTCGAAGTCCGTTTGTTTGTTTTTCAGATATCGGTTGGTAACTTTTTTTCTATACATGCTACTAACCTAAAACTTGTTTCATCGCATTCAGCGCGTCAAATTACGCCGGAAACGGTCGTCTTTGTTTTGATATTGCTCGAAACACGAAGTCGAAGTCCGTTTGTTTGTTTTTCAGATATCGGTTGGTAACTTTTTTTCTATACATGCTAGCGACCTAAAACTTGTTTTATCGCATTCAGCGCGTCAAATTACGCCGGAAACGGTCGTCCTTGTTTTGATATTGCTCGAAACACGAAGTCGAAGTCCGTTTGTTTGTTTTTCAGATATCGATTGGTAACTTTTTTTCTATACATGCTAGCGACCTAAAACTTGTTTTATCGCATTCAGCGCGTCAAATTACGCCGAAAACGGTCGTCTTTGTTTTGATATTGCTCGAAACACGAAGTCGAAGTCCGTTTGTTTGTTTTTCAGATATCGGTTGGTAACTTTTTTTCAATACATGCTAGCGACCCAAAACTTGTTTTATCGCATTCAGCGCGTCAAATTACGCCGGAAACGGTCGTCTTTGTTTTGATATTGCTCGAAACACGAAGTCGAAGTCCGTTTGTTTGTTTTTCAGATATCGGTTGGTAACTTTTTTTCTATACATGCTAGCGACCTAAAACTTGTTTTATCGCATTCAGCGCGTCAAATTACGCCGGAATCGGCCGTCTTTGTTTTGATATTGCTCGAAACACGAAGTCGAAGTCCGTTTGTTTGTTTTTCAGATATCGGTTGGTAACTTTTTTTCTATTCATGCTAGCGACCTGAAACTTGTTTTATCGCATTCAGCGCGTCAAATTACGCCGGAAACGTTCGTCCTTGTTTTGATATTGCTCGAAACACGGAGTCGAAGTCCGTTTGTTTGTTTTTCAGATATCGGTTGGTAACTTTTTTTCTATACATGCTAGCGACCTGAAACTTGTTTCATCGCATTCAGCGCGTCAAATTACGCCGGAAACGGTCGTCTTTGTTTTGATATTGCTCGAAACACGAAGTCGAAGTCCGTTTGTTTGTTTTTCAGATATCGGTTGGTAACTTTTTTTCTATACATGCTAGCGACCTAAAACTTGTTTTATCGCATTCAGCGCGTCAAATTACGCCGGAAACGTTCGTCCTTGTTTTGATATTGCTCGAAACACGAAGTCGAAGTCCGTTTGTTTGTTTTTCAGATATCGATTGGTAACTTTTTTTCTATACATGCTAGCGACCTAAAACTTGTTTTATCGCATTCAGCGCGTCAAATTACGCCGGAACCGGTCGTCTTTGTTTTCATATTGCTCGAAACACGAAGTCGAAGTCCGTTTGTTTGTTTTTCAGATATCGGTTGGTAACTTTTCTTCTATTCATGCTAGCGACCTAAAACTTGTTTTATCGCATTCAGCGCGTCAAATTACGCCGGAAACGGTCGTCTTTGTTTCGATATTGCTCGAAACACGAAGTCGAAGTCCGTTTGTTTGTTTTTCAGATATCGATTGGTAACTTTTTTTCTATACATGCTAGCGACCTAAAACTTGTTTTATCGCATTCAGCGCGTCAAATTACGCCGGAAACGGTCGTCTTTGTTTTGATATTGCTCGAAACACGAAGTCGAAGTCCGTTTGTTTGTTTTTCAGATATCGGTTGGTAACTTTTTTTCTATACATGCTACTAACCTAAAACTTGTTTCATCGCATTCAGCGCGTCAAATTACGCCGGAAACGGTCGTCTTTGTTTTGATATTGCTCGAAACACGAAGTCGAAGTCCGTTTGTTTGTTTTTCAGATATCGGTTGGTAACTTTTTTTCTATACATGCTAGCGACCTAAAACTTGTTTTATCGCATTCAGCGCGTCAAATTACGCCGGAAACGGTCGTCCTTGTTTTGATATTGCTCGAAACACGAAGTCGAAGTCCGTTTGTTTGTTTTTCAGATATCGATTGGTAACTTTTTTTCTATACATGCTAGCGACCTAAAACTTGTTTTATCGCATTCAGCGCGTCAAATTACGCCGAAAACGGTCGTCTTTGTTTTGATATTGCTCGAAACACGAAGTCGAAGTCCGTTTGTTTGTTTTTCAGATATCGGTTGGTAACTTTTTTTCAATACATGCTAGCGACCCAAAACTTGTTTTATCGCATTCAGCGCGTCAAATTACGCCGAAAACGGTCGTCTTTGTTTTGATATTGCTCGAAACACGAAGTCGAAGTCCGTTTGTTTGTTTTTCAGATATCGATTGGTAACTTTTTTTCTATACATGCTAGCGACCTAAAACTTGTTTTATCGCATTCAGCGCGTCAAATTACGCCGGAACCGGTCGTCTTTGTTTTCATATTGCTCGAAACACGAAGTCGAAGTCCGTTTGTTTGTTTTTCAGATATCGGTTGGTAACTTTTTTTCTATACATGCTAGCGACCTAAAACTTGTTTTATCGCATTCAGCGCGTCAAATTACGCCGGAAACGGTCGTCCTTGTTTTGATATTGCTCGAAACACGAAGTCGAAGTCCGTTTGTTTGTTTTTCAGATATCGGTTGGTAACTTTTTTTCTATACATGCTAGCGACCTAAAACTTGTTTTATCGCATTCAGCGCGTCAAATTACGCCGGAATCGGCCGTCTTTGTTTTGATATTGCTCGAAACACGAAGTCGAAGTCCGTTTGTTTGTTTTTCAGATATCGGTTGGTAACTTTTTTTCTATTCATGCTAGCGACCTGAAACTTGTTTTATCGCATTCAGCGCGTCAAATTACGCCGGAAACGTTCGTCCTTGTTTTGATATTGCTCGAAACACGGAGTCGAAGTCCGTTTGTTTGTTTTTCAGATATCGGTTGGTAACTTTTTTTCTATACATGCTAGCGACCTAAAACTTGTTTTATCGCATTCAGCGCGTCAAATTACGCCGGAAACGGTCGTCTTTGTTTTGATATTGCTCGAAACACGAAGTCGAAGTCCGTTTGTTTGTTTTTCAGATATCGGTTGGTAACTTTTTTTCTATACATGCTACTAACCTAAAACTTGTTTCATCGCATTCAGCGCGTCAAATTACGCCGGAAACGGTCGTCTTTGTTTTGATATTGCTCGAAACACGAAGTCGAAGTCCGTTTGTTTGTTTTTCAGATATCGGTTGGTAACTTTTTTTCTATACATGCTAGCGACCTAAAACTTGTTTTATCGCATTCAGCGCGTCAAATTACGCCGGAAACGTTCGTCCTTGTTTTGATATTGCTCGAAACACGAAGTCGAAGTCCGTTTGTTTGTTTTTCAGATATCGATTGGTAACTTTTTTTCTATACATGCTAGCGACCTAAAACTTGTTTTATCGCATTCAGCGCGTCAAATTACGCCGAAAACGGTCGTCTTTGTTTTGATATTGCTCGAAACACGAAGTCGAAGTCCGTTTGTTTGTTTTTCAGATATCGATTGGTAACTTTTTTTCTATACATGGTAGCGACCTAAAACTTGTTTTATCGCATTCAGCGCGTCAAATTACGCTGGAAACGGTCGTCTTTGTTTTGATATTGCTCGAAACACGAAGTCAAAGTCCGTTTGTTTGTTTTTCAGATATCGGTTGGTAACTTTTTTTCTATACATGCTACTAACCTAAAACTTGTTTCATCGCATTCAGCGCGTCAAATTACGCCGGAAACGGTCGTCTTTGTTTTGATATTGCTCGAAACACGAAGTCGAAGTCCGTTTGTTTGTTTTTCAGATATCGGTTGGTAACTTTTTTTCTATACACGCTAGCGACCTAAAACTTGTTTTATCGCATTCAGCGCGTCAAATTACGCCGGAAACGGTCGTCCTTGTTTTGATATTGCTCGAAACACGAAGTCGAAGTCCGTTTGTTTGTTTTTCAGATATCGATTGGTAACTTTTTTTCTATACATGCTAGCGACCTAAAACTTGTTTTATCGCATTCAGCGCGTCAAATTACGCCGAAAACGGTCGTCTTTGTTTTGATATTGCTCGAAACACGAAGTCGAAGTCCGTTTGTTTGTTTTTCAGATATCGATTGGTAACTTTTTTTCTATACATGCTAGCGACCTAAAACTTGTTTTATCGCATTCAGCGCGTCAAATTACGCCGGAACCGGTCGTCTTTGTTTTCATATTGCTCGAAACACGAAGTCGAAGTCCGTTTGTTTGTTTTTCAGATATCGGTTGGTAACTTTTCTTCTATTCATGCTAGCGACCTAAAACTTGTTTTATCGCATTCAGCGCGTCAAATTACGCCGGAAACGGTCGTCTTTGTTTCGATATTGCTCGAAACACGAAGTCGAAGTCCGTTTGTTTGTTTTTCAGATATCGATTGGTAACTTTTTTTCTATACATGCTAGCGACCTAAAACTTGTTTTATCGCATTCAGCGCGTCAAATTACGCCGGAAACGGTCGTCTTTGTTTTGATATTGCTCGAAACACGAAGTCGAAGTCCGTTTGTTTGTTTTTCAGATATCGGTTGGTAACTTTTTTTCTATACATGCTACTAACCTAAAACTTGTTTCATCGCATTCAGCGCGTCAAATTACGCCGGAAACGGTCGTCTTTGTTTTGATATTGCTCGAAACACGAAGTCGAAGTCCGTTTGTTTGTTTTTCAGATATCGGTTGGTAACTTTTTTTCTATACATGCTAGCGACCTAAAACTTGTTTTATCGCATTCAGCGCGTCAAATTACGCCGGAAACGGTCGTCCTTGTTTTGATATTGCTCGAAACACGAAGTCGAAGTCCGTTTGTTTGTTTTTCAGATATCGATTGGTAACTTTTTTTCTATACATGCTAGCGACCTAAAACTTGTTTTATCGCATTCAGCGCGTCAAATTACGCCGAAAACGGTCGTCTTTGTTTTGATATTGCTCGAAACACGAAGTCGAAGTCCGTTTGTTTGTTTTTCAGATATCGATTGGTAACTTTTTTTCTATACATGCTAGCGACCTAAAACTTGTTTTATCGCATTCAGCGCGTCAAATTACGCCGGAACCGGTCGTCTTTGTTTTCATATTGCTCGAAACACGAAGTCGAAGTCCGTTTGTTTGTTTTTCAGATATCGGTTGGTAACTTTTTTTCTATTCATGCTAGCGACCTAAAACTTGTTTTATCGCATTCAGCGCGTCAAATTACGCCGGAAACGGTCGTCTTTGTTTTGATATTGCTCGAAACACGAAGTCGAAGTCCGTTTGTTTGTTTTTCAGATATCGGTTGGTAACTTTTTTTCAATACATGCTAGCGACCCAAAACTTGTTTTATCGCATTCAGCGCGTCAAATTACGCCGGAAACGGTCGTCTTTGTTTTGATATTGCTCGAAACACGAAGTCGAAGTCCGTTTGTTTGTTTTTCAGATATCGGTTGGTAACTTTTTTTCTATACATGCTAGCGACCTAAAACTTGTTTTATCGCATTCAGCGCGTCAAATTACGCCGGAAACGGCCGTCTTTGTTTTGATATTGCTCGAAACACGAAGTCGAAGTACGTTTGTTTGTTTTTCAGATATCGGTTGGTAACTTTTTTTCTATTCATGCTAGCGACCTAAAACTTGTTTTATCGCATTCAGCGCGTCAAATTACGCCGGAAACGTTCGTCCTTGTTTTGATATTGCTCGAAACACGGAGTCGAAGTCCGTTTGTTTGTTTTTCAGATATCGGTTGGTAACTTTTTTTCTATACATGCTAGCGACCTAAAACTTGTTTTATCGCATTCAGCGCGTCAAATTACGCCGGAAACGGTCGTCTTTGTTTTGATATTGCTCGAAACACGAAGTCGAAGTCCGTGTGTTTGTATTTCAGATATCGATTGGTAACTTTTTTTCTATACATGCTAGCGACCTAAAACTTGTTTTATCGCATTCAGCGCGTCAAATTACGCCGGAAACGGTCGTCTTTGTTTTCATATTGCTCGAAACACGAAGTCGAAGTCCGTTTGTTTGTTTTTCAGATATCGGTTGGTAACTTTTCTTCTATTCATGCTAGCGACCTAAAACTTGTTTTATCGCATTCAGCGCGTCAAATTACGCCGGAAACGGTCGTCTTTGTTTCGATATTGCTCGAAACACGAAGTCGAAGTCCGTTTGTTTGTTTTTCAGATATCGATTGGTAACTTTTATTCTATACATGCTAGCGACCTAAAACTTGTTTTATCGCATTCAGCGCGTCAAATTACGCCGGAAACGGTCGTCTTTGTTTTGATATTGCTCGAAACACGAAGTCGAAGTCCGTTTGTTTGTTTTTCAGATATCGGTTGGTAACTTTTTTTCTATACATGCTACTAACCTAAAACTTGTTTCATCGCATTCAGCGCGTCAAATTACGCCGAAAACGGTCGTCTTTGTTTTGATATTGCTCGAAACACGAAGTCGAAGTCCGTTTGTTTGTTTTTCAGATATCGGTTGGTATTTTTTTTTCTATACATGCTAGCGACCTAAAACTTGTTTTATCGCATTCAGCGCGTCAAATTACGCCGGAAACGGTCGTCTTTGTTTTGATATTGCTCGAAACACGAAGTCGAAGTCCGTTTGTTTGTTTTTCAGATATCGGTTGGTATTTTTTTTTCTATACATGCTAGCGACCTAAAACTTGTTTTATCGCATTCAGCGCGTCAAATTACGCCGGAAACGGTCGTCCTTGTTTTGATATTGCTCGAAACACGAAGTCGAAGTCCGTTTGTTTGTTTTTCAGATATCGATTGGTAACTTTTTTTCTATACATGCTAGCGACCGAAAACTTGTTTTATCGCATTCAGCGCGTCAAATTACGCCGAAAACGGTCGTCTTTGTTTTGATATTGCTCGAAACACGAAGTCGAAGTCCGTTTGTTTGTTTTTCAGATATCGATTGGTAACTTTTTTTCTATACATGCTAGCGACCTAAAACTTGTTTTATCGCATTCAGCGCGTCAAATTACGCCGGAACCGGTCGTCTTTGTTTTCATATTGCTCGAAACACGAAGTCGAAGTCCGTTTGTTTGTTTTTCAGATATCGGTTGGTAACTTTTTTTCTATTCATGCTAGCGACCTAAAACTTGTTTTATCGCATTCAGCGCGTCAAATTACGCCGGAAACGGTCGTCTTTGTTTTGATATTGCTCGAAACACGAAGTCGAAGTCCGTTTGTTTGTTTTTCAGATATCGGTTGGTAACTTTTTTTCAATACATGCTAGCGACCCAAAACTTGTTTTATCGCATTCAGCGCGTCAAATTACGCCGGAAACGGTCGTCTTTGTTTTGATATTGCTCGAAACACGAAGTCGAAGTCCGTTTGTTTGTTTTTCAGATATCGGTTGGTAACTTTTTTTCAATACATGCTAGCGACCCAAAACTTGTTTTATCGCATTCAGCGCGTCAAATTACGCCGGAAACGGTCGTCTTTGTTTCGATATTGCTCGAAACACGAAGTCGAAGTCCGTTTGTTTGTTTTTCAGATATCGATTGGTAACTTTTATTCTATACATGCTAGCGACCTAAAACTTGTTTTATCGCATTCAGCGCGTCAAATTACGCCGGAAACGGTCGTCTTTGTTTTGATATTGCTCGAAACACGAAGTCGAAGTCCGTTTGTTTGTTTTTCAGATATCGGTTGGTAACTTTTTTTCTATACATGCTACTAACCTAAAACTTGTTTCATCGCATTCAGCGCGTCAAATTACGCCGAAAACGGTCGTCTTTGTTTTGATATTGCTCGAAACACGAAGTCGAAGTCCGTTTGTTTGTTTTTCAGATATCGGTTGGTATTTTTTTTTCTATACATGCTAGCGACCTAAAACTTGTTTTATCGCATTCAGCGCGTCAAATTACGCCGGAAACGGTCGTCTTTGTTTTGATATTGCTCGAAACACGAAGTCGAAGTCCGTTTGTTTGTTTTTCAGATATCGGTTGGTAACTTTTTTTCTATACATGCTACTAACCTAAAACTTGTTTCATCGCATTCAGCGCGTCAAATTACGCCGAAAACGGTCGTCTTTGTTTTGATATTGCTCGAAACACGAAGTCGAAGTCCGTTTGTTTGTTTTTCAGATATCGGTTGGTATTTTTTTTTCTATACATGCTAGCGACCTAAAACTTGTTTTATCGCATTCAGCGCGTCAAATTACGCCGGAAACGGTCGTCCTTGTTTTGATATTGCTCGAAACACGAAGTCGAAGTCCGTTTGTTTGTTTTTCAGATATCGATTGGTAACTTTTTTTCTATACATGCTAGCGACCGAAAACTTGTTTTATCGCATTCAGCGCGTCAAATTACGCCGAAAACGGTCGTCTTTGTTTTGATATTGCTCGAAACACGAAGTCGAAGTCCGTTTGTTTGTTTTTCAGATATCGATTGGTAACTTTTTTTCTATACATGCTAGCGACCTAAAACTTGTTTTATCGCATTCAGCGCGTCAAATTACGCCGGAACCGGTCGTCTTTGTTTTCATATTGCTCGAAACACGAAGTCGAAGTCCGTTTGTTTGTTTTTCAGATATCGGTTGGTAACTTTTTTTCTATTCATGCTAGCGACCTAAAACTTGTTTTATCGCATTCAGCGCGTCAAATTACGCCGGAAACGGTCGTCTTTGTTTTGATATTGCTCGAAACACGAAGTCGAAGTCCGTTTGTTTGTTTTTCAGATATCGGTTGGTAACTTTTTTTCAATACATGCTAGCGACCTAAAACTTGTTTTATCGCATTCAGCGCGTCAAATTACGCCGGAAACGGTCGTCTTTGTTTTGATATTGCTCGAAACACGAAGTCGAAGTCCGTTTGTTTGTTTTTCAGATATCGGTTGGTAACTTTTTTTCTATACATGCTACTAACCTAAAACTTGTTTCATCGCATTCAGCGCGTCAAATTACGCCGAAAACGGTCGTCTTTGTTTTGATATTGCTCGAAACACGAAGTCGAAGTCCGTTTGTTTGTTTTTCAGATATCGGTTGGTATTTTTTTTTCTATACATGCTAGCGACCTAAAACTTGTTTTATCGCATTCAGCGCGTCAAATTACGCCGGAAACGGTCGTCCTTGTTTTGATATTGCTCGAAACACGAAGTCGAAGTCCGTTTGTTTGTTTTTCAGATATCGATTGGTAACTTTTTTTCTATACATGCTAGCGACCGAAAACTTGTTTTATCGCATTCAGCGCGTCAAATTACGCCGAAAACGGTCGTCTTTGTTTTGATATTGCTCGAAACACGAAGTCGAAGTCCGTTTGTTTGTTTTTCAGATATCGATTGGTAACTTTTTTTCTATACATGCTAGCGACCTAAAACTTGTTTTATCGCATTCAGCGCGTCAAATTACGCCGGAACCGGTCGTCTTTGTTTTCATATTGCTCGAAACACGAAGTCGAAGTCCGTTTGTTTGTTTTTCAGATATCGGTTGGTAACTTTTTTTCTATTCATGCTAGCGACCTAAAACTTGTTTTATCGCATTCAGCGCGTCAAATTACGCCGGAAACGGTCGTCTTTGTTTTGATATTGCTCGAAACACGAAGTCGAAGTCCGTTTGTTTGTTTTTCAGATATCGGTTGGTAACTTTTTTTCAATACATGCTAGCGACCCAAAACTTGTTTTATCGCATTCAGCGCGTCAAATTACGCCGGAAACGGTCGTCTTTGTTTTGATATTGCTCGAAACACGAAGTCGAAGTCCGTTTGTTTGTTTTTCAGATATCGGTTGGTAACTTTTTTTCTATACATGCTAGCGACCTAAAACTTGTTTTATCGCATTCAGCGCGTCAAATTACGCCGGAACCGGTCGTCTTTGTTTTGATATTGCTCGAAACACGGAGTCGAAGTCCGTTTGTTTGTTTTTCAGATATCGGTTGGTAACTTTTTTTCTATACATGCTAGCGACCTAAAACTTGTTTTATCGCATTCAGCGCGTCAAATTACGCCGGAAACGGTCGTCTTTGTTTTGATATTGCTCGAAACACGAAGTCGAAGTCCGTGTGTTTGTATTTCAGATATCGATTGGTAACTTTTTTTCTATACATGCTAGCGACCTAAAACTTGTTTTATCGCATTCAGCGCGTCAAATTACGCCGGGAACGGTCGTCTTTGTTTTCATATTGCTCGAAACACGAAGTCGAAGTCCGTTTGTTTGTTTTTCAGATATCGGTTGGTAACTTTTCTTCTATTCATGCTAGCGACCTAAAACTTGTTTTATCGCATTCAGCGCGTCAAATTACGCCGGAAACGGTCGTCTTTGTTTCGATATTGCTCGAAACACGAAGTCGAAGTCCGTTTGTTTGTTTTTCAGATATCGATTGGTAACTTTTATTCTATACATGCTAGCGACCTAAAACTTGTTTTATCGCATTCAGCGCGTCAAATTACGCCGGAAACGGTCGTCTTTGTTTTGATATTGCTCGAAACACGAAGTCGAAGTCCGTTTGTTTGTTTTTCAGATATCGGTTGGTAACTTTTTTTCTATACATGCTACTAACCTAAAACTTGTTTCATCGCATTCAGCGCGTCAAATTACGCCGAAAACGGTCGTCTTTGTTTTGATATTGCTCGAAACACGAAGTCGAAGTCCGTTTGTTTGTTTTTCAGATATCGGTTGGTATTTTTTTTTCTATACATGCTAGCGACCTAAAACTTGTTTTATCGCATTCAGCGCGTCAAATTACGCCGGAAACGGTCGTCTTTGTTTTGATATTGCTCGAAACACGAAGTCGAAGTCCGTTTGTTTGTTTTTCAGATATCGGTTGGTAACTTTTTTTCTATACATGCTACTAACCTAAAACTTGTTTCATCGCATTCAGCGCGTCAAATTACGCCGAAAACGGTCGTCTTTGTTTTGATATTGCTCGAAACACGAAGTCGAAGTCCGTTTGTTTGTTTTTCAGATATCGGTTGGTATTTTTTTTTCTATGCATGCTAGCGACCTAAAACTTGTTTTATCGCATTCAGCGCGTCAAATTACGCCGGAAACGGTCGTCCTTGTTTTGATATTGCTCGAAACACGAAGTCGAAGTCCGTTTGTTTGTTTTTCAGATATCGATTGGTAACTTTTTTTCTATACATGCTAGCGACCGAAAACTTGTTTTATCGCATTCAGCGCGTCAAATTACGCCGAAAACGGTCGTCTTTGTTTTGATATTGCTCGAAACACGAAGTCGAAGTCCGTTTGTTTGTTTTTCAGATATCGATTGGTAACTTTTTTTCTATACATGCTAGCGACCTAAAACTTGTTTTATCGCATTCAGCGCGTCAAATTACGCCGGAACCGGTCGTCTTTGTTTTCATATTGCTCGAAACACGAAGTCGAAGTCCGTTTGTTTGTTTTTCAGATATCGGTTGGTAACTTTTTTTCTATTCATGCTAGCGACCTAAAACTTGTTTTATCGCATTCAGCGCGTCAAATTACGCCGGAAACGGTCGTCTTTGTTTTGATATTGCTCGAAACACGAAGTCGAAGTCCGTTTGTTTGTTTTTCAGATATCGGTTGGTAACTTTTTTTCAATACATGCTAGCGACCCAAAACTTGTTTTATCGCATTCAGCGCGTCAAATTACGCCGGAAACGGTCGTCTTTGTTTTGATATTGCTCGAAACACGAAGTCGAAGTCCGTTTGTTTGTTTTTCAGATATCGGTTGGTAACTTTTTTTCTATACATGCTAGCGACCTAAAACTTGTTTTAACGCATTCAGCGCGTCAAATTACGCCGGAAACGGCCGTCTTTGTTTTGATATTGCTCGAAACACGAAGTCGAAGTCCGTTTGTTTGTTTTTCAGATATCGGTCGGTAACTTTTTTTCTATTCATGCTAGCGACCTAAAACTTGTTTTATCGCATTCAGCGCGTCAAATTACGCCGGAAACGTTCGTCCTTGTTTTGATATTGCTCGAAACACGAAGTCGAAGTCCGTTTGTTTGTTTTTCAGATATCGGTTGGTAACTTTTTTTCTATTCATGCTAGCGACCTAAAACTTGTTTTATCGCATTCAGCGCGTCAAATTACGCCGGAAACGTTCGTCCTTGTTTTGATATTGCTCGAAACACGAAGTCGAAGTCCGTTTGTTTGTTTTTCAGATATCGGTTGGTAACTTTTTTTCTATACATGCTAGCGACCTAAAACTTGTTTAATCGCATTCAGCGCGTCAAATTACGCCGGAAACGGCCGTCTTTGTTTTGATATTGCTCGAAACACGAAGTCGAAGTCCGTTTGTTTGTTTTTCAGATATCGGTTGGTAACTTTTTTTCTATTCATGCTAGCGACCTAAAACTTGTTTTATCGCATTCAGCGCGTCAAATTACGCCGGAAACGTTCGTCCTTGTTTTGATATTGCTCGAAACACGGAGTCGAAGTCCGTTTGTTTGTTTTTCAGATATCGGTTGGTAACTTTTTTTCTATACATGCTAGCGACCTAAAACTTGTTTTATCGCATTCAGCGCGTCAAATTACGCCGGAAACGGTCGTCTTTGTTTTGATATTGCTCGAAACACGAAGTCGAAGTCCGTGTGTTTGTATTTCAGATATCGATTGGTAACTTTTTTTCTATACATGCTAGCGACCTAAAACTTGTTTTATCGCATTCAGCGCGTCAAATTACGCCGAAAACGGTCGTCTTTGTTTTCATATTGCTCGAAACACGAAGTCGAAGTCCGTTTGTTTGTTTTTCAGATATCGGTTGGTAACTTTTCTTCTATTCATGCTAGCGACCTAAAACTTGTTTTATCGCATTCAGCGCGTCAAATTACGCCGGAAACGGTCGTCTTTGTTTCGATATTGCTCGAAACACGAAGTCGAAGTCCGTTTGTTTGTTTTTCAGATATCGATTGGTAACTTTTATTCTATACATGCTAGCGACCTAAAACTTGTTTTATCGCATTCAGCGCGTCAAATTACGCCGGAAACGGTCGTCTTTGTTTTGATATTGCTCGAAACACGAAGTCGAAGTCCGTTTGTTTGTTTTTCAGATATCGGTTGGTAACTTTTTTTCTATACATGCTACTAACCTAAAACTTGTTTCATCGCATTCAGCGCGTCAAATTACGCCGAAAACGGTCGTCTTTGTTTTGATATTGCTCGAAACACGAAGTCGAAGTCCGTTTGTTTGTTTTTCAGATATCGGTTGGTATTTTTTTTTCTATACATGCTAGCGACCTAAAACTTGTTTTATCGCATTCAGCGCGTCAAATTACGCCGGAAACGGTCGTCTTTGTTTTGATATTGCTCGAAACACGAAGTCGAAGTCCGTTTGTTTGTTTTTCAGATATCGGTTGGTAACTTTTTTTCTATACATGCTACTAACCTAAAACTTGTTTCATCGCATTCAGCGCGTCAAATTACGCCGAAAACGGTCGTCTTTGTTTTGATATTGCTCGAAACACGAAGTCGAAGTCCGTTTGTTTGTTTTTCAGATATCGGTTGGTATTTTTTTTTCTATACATGCTAGCGACCTAAAACTTGTTTTATCGCATTCAGCGCGTCAAATTACGCCGGAAACGGTCGTCCTTGTTTTGATATTGCTCGAAACACGAAGTCGAAGTCCGTTTGTTTGTTTTTCAGATATCGATTGGTAACTTTTTTTCTATACATGCTAGCGACCGAAAACTTGTTTAATCGCATTCAGCGCGTCAAATTACGCCGAAAACGGTCGTCTTTGTTTTGATATTGCTCGAAACACGAAGTCGAAGTCCGTTTGTTTGTTTTTCAGATATCGATTGGTAACTTTTTTTCTATACATGCTAGCGACCTAAAACTTGTTTTATCGCATTCAGCGCGTCAAATTACGCCGGAACCGGTCGTCTTTGTTTTCATATTGCTCGAAACACGAAGTCGAAGTCCGTTTGTTTGTTTTTCAGATATCGGTTGGTAACTTTTTTTCTATTCATGCTAGCGACCTAAAACTTGTTTTATCGCATTCAGCGCGTCAAATTACGCCGGAAACGGTCGTCTTTGTTTTGATATTGCTCGAAACACGAAGTCGAAGTCCGTTTGTTTGTTTTTCAGATATCGGTTGGTAACTTTTTTTCAATACATGCTAGCGACCCAAAACTTGTTTTATCGCATTCAGCGCGTCAAATTACGCCGGAAACGGTCGTCTTTGTTTTGATATTGCTCGAAACACGAAGTCGAAGTCCGTTTGTTTGTTTTTCAGATATCGGTTGGTAACTTTTTTTCTATACATGCTAGCGACCTAAAACTTGTTTTATCGCATTCAGCGCGTCAAATTACGCCGGAAACGGCCGTCTTTGTTTTGATATTGCTCGAAACACGAAGTCGAAGTCCGTTTGTTTGTTTTTCAGATATCGGTTAGTAACTTTTTTTCTATTCATGCTAGCGACCTAAAACTTGTTTTATCGCATTCAGCGCGTCAAATTACGCCGGAAACGGTCGTCCTTGTTTTGATATTGCTCGAAACACGAAGTCGAAGTCCGTTTGTTTGTTTTTCAGATATCGATTGGTAACTTTTTTTCTATACATGCTAGCGACCTAAAACTTGTTTCATCGCATTCAGCGCGTCAAATTACGCCGAAAACGGTCGTCTTTGTTTTGATATTGCTCGAAACACGAAGTCAAAGTCCGTTTGTTTGTTTTTCAGATATCGATTGGTAACTTTTTTTCTATACATGCTAGCGACCTAAAACTTGTTTTATCGCATTCAGCGCGTCAAATTACGCCGGAACCGGTAGTCTTTGTTTTCATATTGCTCGAAACACGAAGTCGAAGTCCGTTTGTTTGTTTTTCAGATATCGGTTGTTAACTTTTTTTCTATACATGCTAGCGACCTAAAACTTGTTTTATCGCATTCAGCGCGTCAAATTACGCCGGAAACGGCCGTCTTTGTTTTGATATTGCTCGAAACACGAAGTTGAAGTCCGTTTGTTTGTTTTTCAGATATCGGTTGGTAACTTTTTTTCTATACATGCTAGCGACCTAAAACTTGTTTTATCGCATTCAGCGCGTCAAATTACGCCGGAAACGGTCGTCTTTGTTTTGATATTGCTCGAAACACGAAGTCGAAGTCCGTTTGTTTGTTTTTCAGATATCGGTTGGTAACTTTTTTTCTATACATGCTAGCGACCTAAAACTTGTTTTATCGCATTCAGTGCGTCAAATTACGCCGGAAACGGTCGTCTTTGTTTTGATATTGCTCGAAACACGAAGTCGAAGTCCGTTTGTTTGTTTTTCAGATATCGGTTGGTAACTTTTTTTCTATACATGCTAGCGACCTAAAACTTGTTTTATCGCATTCAGCGCGTCAAATTACGCCGGAAACGGCCGTCTTTGTTTTGATATTGCTCGAAACACGAAGTCGAAGTCCGTTTGTTTGTTTTTCAGATATCGGTTGGTAACTTTTTTTCTATTCATGCTAGCGACCTAAAACTTGTTTTATCGCATTCAGCGCGTCAAATTACGCCGAAAACGGTCGTCTTTGTTTTGATATTGCTCGAAACACGAAGTCGAAGTCCGTTTGTTTGTTTTTCAGATATCGATTGGTAACTTTTTTTCTATACATGCTAGCGACCTAAAACTTGTTTTATCGCATTCAGCGCGTCAAATTACGCCGGAACCGGTCGTCTTTGTTTTCATATTGCTCGAAACACGAAGTCGAAGTCCGTTTGTTTGTTTTTCAGATATCGGTTGGTAACTTTTTTTCTATTCATGCTAGCGACCTAAAACTTGTTTTATCGCATTCAGCGCGTCAAATTACGCCGGAAACGGTCGTCTTTGTTTTGATATTGCTCGAAACACGAAGTCGAAGTCCGTTTGTTTGTTTTTCAGATATCGGTTGGTAACTTTTTTTCAATACATGCTAGCGACCCAAAACTTGTTTTATCGCATTCAGCGCGTCAAATTACGCCGGAAACGGTCGTCTTTGTTTTGATATTGCTCGAAACACGAAGTCGAAGTCCGTTTGTTTGTTTTTCAGATATCGGTTGGTAACTTTTTTTCTATACATGCTACTAACCTAAAACTTGTTTCATCGCATTCAGCGCGTCAAATTACGCCGAAAACGGTCGTCTTTGTTTTGATATTGCTCGAAACACGAAGTCGAAGTCCGTTTGTTTGTTTTTCAGATATCGGTTGGTATTTTTTTTTCTATACATGCTAGCGACCTAAAACTTGTTTTATCGCATTCAGCGCGTCAAATTACGCCGGAAACGGTCGTCCTTGTTTTGATATTGCTCGAAACACGAAGTCGAAGTCCGTTTGTTTGTTTTTCAGATATCGATTGGTAACTTTTTTTCTATACATGCTAGCGACCGAAAACTTGTTTTATCGCATTCAGCGCGTCAAATTACGCCGAAAACGGTCGTCTTTGTTTTGATATTGCTCGAAACACGAAGTCGAAGTCCGTTTGTTTGTTTTTCAGATATCGATTGGTAACTTTTTTTCTATACATGCTAGCGACCTAAAACTTGTTTTATCGCATTCAGCGCGTCAAATTACGCCGGAACCGGTCGTCTTTGTTTTCATATTGCTCGAAACACGAAGTCGAAGTCCGTTTGTTTGTTTTTCAGATATCGGTTGGTAACTTTTTTTCTATTCATGCTAGCGACCTAAAACTTGTTTTATCGCATTCAGCGCGTCAAATTACGCCGGAAACGGTCGTCTTTGTTTTGATATTGCTCGAAACACGAAGTCGAAGTCCGTTTGTTTGTTTTTCAGATATCGGTTGGTAACTTTTTTTCAATACATGCTAGCGACCCAAAACTTGTTTTATCGCATTCAGCGCGTCAAATTACGCCGGAAACGGTCGTCTTTGTTTTGATATTGCTCGAAACACGAAGTCGAAGTCCGTTTGTTTGTTTTTCAGATATCGGTTGGTAACTTTTTTTCTATACATGCTAGCGACCTAAAACTTGTTTTAACGCATTCAGCGCGTCAAATTACGCCGGAAACGGCCGTCTTTGTTTTGATATTGCTCGAAACACGAAGTCGAAGTCCGTTTGTTTGTTTTTCAGATATCGGTTGGTAACTTTTTTTCTATTCATGCTAGCGACCTAAAACTTGTTTTATCGCATTCAGCGCGTCAAATTACGCCGGAAACGTTCGTCCTTGTTTTGATATTGCTCGAAACACGAAGTCGAAGTCCGTTTGTTTGTTTTTCAGATATCGGTTGGTAACTTTTTTTCTATTCATGCTAGCGACCTAAAACTTGTTTTATCGCATTCAGCGCGTCAAATTACGCCGGAAACGTTCGTCCTTGTTTTGATATTGCTCGAAACACGAAGTCGAAGTCCGTTTGTTTGTTTTTCAGATATCGGTTGGTAACTTTTTTTCTATACATGCTAGCGACCTAAAACTTGTTTTATCGCATTCAGCGCGTCAAATTACGCCGGTAACGGTCGTCTTTGTTTTGATATTGCTCGAAACACGAAGTCGAAGTCCGTTTGTTTGTTTTTCAGATATCGGTTGGTAACTTTTTTTCTATTCATGCTAGCGACCTAAAACTTGTTTTATCGCATTCAGTGCGTCAAATTACGCCGGAAACGGTCGTCTTTGTTTTGATATTGCTCGAAACACGAAGTCGAAGTCCGTTTGTTTGTTTTTCAGATATCGGTTGTTAACTTTTTTTCTATACATGCTAGCGACCTAAAACTTGTTTTATCGCATTCAGCGCGTCAAATTACGCCGGAAACGGCCGTCTTTGTTTTGATATTGCTCGAAACACGAAGTCGAAGTCCGTTTGATTGTTTTTCAGATATCGGTTGGTAACTTTTTTTCTATACATGCCAGCGACCTGAAACTTGTTTTATCGCATTCAGTGCGTCAAATTACGCCGGAAACGTTCGTCCTTGTTTTGATATTGCTCGAAACACGAAGTCGAAGTCCGTTTGTTTGTTTTTCAGATATCGGTTGGTAACTTTTTTTCTATACATGCTAGCGACCTAAAACTTGTTTTATCGCATTCAGCGCGTCAAATTACGCCGAAAACGGTCGTCTTTGTTTTGATATTGCTCGAAACACGATGTCGAAGTCCGTTTGTTTGTTTTTCAGATATCGGTTGGTAACTTTTTTTCTATACATGCTAGCGACCTAAAACTTGTTTTATCGCATTCAGTGCGTCAAATTACGCCGGAAACGGTCGTCTTTGTTTTGATATTGCTCGAAACACGAAGTCGAAGTCCGTTTGTTTGTTTTTCAGATATCGGTTGTTAACTTTTTTTCTATACATGCTAGCGACCTAAAACTTGTTTTATCGCATTCAGCGCGTCAAATTACGCCGGAAACGGCCGTCTTTGTTTTGATATTGCTCGAAACACGAAGTCGAAGTCCGTTTGTTTGTTTTTCAGATATCGGTTGGTAACTTTTTTTCTATACATGCTAGCGACCTAAAACTTGTTTTATCGCATTCAGCGCGTCAAATTACGCCGGAAACGGTCGTCTTTGTTTTGATATTGCTCGAAACACGAAGTCGAAGTCCGTTTGTTTGTTTCTCAGATATCGGTTGGTAACTTTTTTTCTATACATGCTAGCGACCTAAAACTTGTTTTATCGCATTCAGTGCGTCAAATTACGCCGGAAACGGTCGTCTTTGTTTTGATATTGCTCGAAACACGAAGTCGAAGTCCGTTTGTTTGTTTTTCAGATATCGGTTGGTAACTTTTTTTCAATACATGCTAGCGACCCGAAACTTGTTTTATCGCATTCAGTGCGTCAAATTACGCCGGAAACGTTCGTCCTTGTTTTGATATTGCTCGAAACACGAAGTCGAAGTCCGTTTGTTTGTTTTTCAGATATCGGTTGGTAACTTTTTTTCTATACATGCTAGCGACCTAAAACTTGTTTTATCGCATTCAGCGCGTCAAATTACGCCGAAAACGGTCGTCTTTGTTTTGATATTGCTCGAAACACGATGTCGAAGTCCGTTTGTTTGTTTTTCAGATATCGGTTGGTAACTTTTTTTCTATACATGCTAGCGACCTAAAACTTGTTTTATCGCATTCAGTGCGTCAAATTACGCCGGAAACGGTCGTCTTTGTTTTGATATTGCTCGAAACACGAAGTCGAAGTCCGTTTGTTTGTTTTTCAGATATCGGTTGTTAACTTTTTTTCTATACATGCTAGCGACCTAAAACTTGTTTTATCGCATTCAGCGCGTCAAATTACGCCGGAAACGGCCGTCTTTGTTTTGATATTGCTCGAAACACGAAGTCGAAGTCCGTTTGTTTGTTTTTCAGATATCGGTTGGTAACTTTTTTTCTATACATGCTAGCGACCTAAAACTTGTTTTATCGCATTCAGCGCGTCAAATTACGCCGGAAACGGTCGTCTTTGTTTTGATATTGCTCGAAACACGAAGTCGAAGTCCGTTTGTTTGTTTTTCAGATATCGGTTGGTAACTTTTTTTCTATACATGCTAGCGACCTAAAACTTGTTTTATCGCATTCAGCGCGTCAAATTACGCTGGAAACGGCCGTCTTTGTTTTGATATTGCTCGAAACACGAAGTCGAAGTCCGTTTGTTTGTTTTTCAGATATCGGTTGGTAACTTTTTTTCTATTCATGCTAGCGACCTAAAACTTGTTTTATCGCATTCAGCGCGTCAAATTACGCCGAAAACGGTCGTCTTTGTTTTGATATTGCTCGAAACACGAAGTCGAAGTCCGTTTGTTTGTTTTTCAGATATCGATTGGTAACTTTTTTTCTATACATGCTAGCGACCTAAAACTTGTTTTATCGCATTCAGCGCGTCAAATTACGCCGGAACCGGTCGTCTTTGTTTTCATATTGCTCGAAACACGAAGTCGAAGTCCGTTTGTTTGTTTTTCAGATATCGGTTGGTAACTTTTTTTCTATTCATGCTAGCGACCTAAAACTTGTTTTATCGCATTCAGCGCGTCAAATTACGCCGGAAACGGTCGTCTTTGTTTTGATATTGCTCGAAACACGAAGTCGAAGTCCGTTTGTTTGTTTTTCAGATATCGGTTGGTAACTTTTTTTCAATACATGCTAGCGACCCAAAACTTGTTTTATCGCATTCAGCGCGTCAAATTACGCCGGAAACGGTCGTCTTTGTTTTGATATTGCTCGAAACACGAAGTCGAAGTCCGTTTGTTTGTTTTTCAGATATCGGTTGGTAACTTTTTTTCTATACATGCTAGCGACCTAAAACTTGTTTTATCGCATTCAGCGCGTCAAATTACGCCGGAAACGGCCGTCTTTGTTTTGATATTGCTCGAAACACGAAGTCGAAGTCCGTTTGTTTGTTTTTCAGATATCGGTTGGTAACTTTTTTTCTATTCATGCTAGCGACCTAAAACTTGTTTTATCGCATTCAGCGCGTCAAATTACGCCGGAAACGTTCGTCCTTGTTTTGATATCGCTCGAAACACGAAGTCGAAGTCCGTTTGTTTGTTTTTCAGATATCGGTTGGTAACTTTTTTTCTATACATGCTAGCGACCTAAAACTTGTTTTATCGCATTCAGCGCGTCAAATTACGCCGGAAACGGTCGTCTTTGTTTTGATATTTCTCGAAACACGAAGTCGAAGTCCGTGTGTTTGTATTTCAGATATCGGTTGGTAACTTTTTTTCTATACATGCTAGCGACCTAAAACTTGTTTTATCGCATTCAGCGCGTCAAATTACGCCGGAAACGGTCGTCCTTGTTTTGATATTGCTCGAAACACGAAGTCGAAGTCCGTTTGTTTGTTTTTCAGATATCGATTGGTAACTTTTTTTCTATACATGCTAGCGACCTAAAACTTGTTTCATCGCATTCAGCGCGTCAAATTACGCCGAAAACGGTCGTCTTTGTTTTGATATTGCTCGAAACACGAAGTCGAAGTCCGTTTGTTTGTTTTTCAGATATCGGTTGGTAACTTTTTTTCTATACATGCTAGCGACCTAAAACTTGTTTTATCGCATTCAGCGCGTCAAATTACGCCGAAAACGGTCGTCTTTGTTTTGATATTGCTCGAAACACGATGTCGAAGTCCGTTTGTTTGTTTTTCAGATATCGGTTGGTAACTTTTTTTCTATACATGCTAGCGACCTAAAACTTGTTTTATCGCATTCAGTGCGTCAAATTACGCCGGAAACGGTCGTCTTTGTTTTGATATTGCTCGAAACACGAAGTCGAAGTCCGTTTGTTTGTTTTTCAGATATCGGTTGTTAACTTTTTTTCTATACATGCTAGCGACCTAAAACTTGTTTTATCGCATTCAGCGCGTCAAATTACGCCGGAAACGGCCGTCTTTGTTTTGATATTGCTCGAAACACGAAGTCGAAGTCCGTTTGTTTGTTTTTCAGATATCGGTTGGTAACTTTTTTTCTATACATGCTAGCGACCTAAAACTTGTTTTATCGCATTCAGCGCGTCAAATTACGCCGGAAACGGTCGTCTTTGTTTTGATATTGCTTGAAACACGAAGTCGAAGTCCGTTTGTTTGTTTTTCAGATATCGGTTGGTAACTTTTTTTCTATACATGCTAGCGACCTAAAACTTGTTTTATCGCATTCAGTGCGTCAAATTACGCCGGAAACGGTCGTCTTTGTTTTGATATTGCTCGAAACACGAAGTCGAAGTCCGTTTGTTTGTTTTTCAGATATCGGTTGGTAACTTTTTTTCTATACATGCTAGCGACCTAAAACTTGTTTTATCGCATTCAGCGCGTCAAATTACGCCGGAAACGGCCGTCTTTGTTTTGATATTGCTCGAAACACGAAGTCGAAGTCCGTTTGTTTGTTTTTCAGATATCGGTTGGTAACTTTTTTTCTATTCATGCTAGCGACCTAAAACTTGTTTTATCGCATTCAGCGCGTCAAATTACGCCGAAAACGGTCGTCTTTGTTTTGATATTGCTCGAAACACGAAGTCGAAGTCCGTTTGTTTGTTTTTCAGATATCGATTGGTAACTTTTTTTCTATACATGCTAGCGACCTAAAACTTGTTTTATCGCATTCAGCGCGTCAAATTACGCCGGAACCGGTCGTCTTTGTTTTCATATTGCTCGAAACACGAAGTCGAAGTCCGTTTGTTTGTTTTTCAGATATCGGTTGGTAACTTTTTTTCTATTCATGCTAGCGACCTAAAACTTGTTTTATCGCATTCAGCGCGTCAAATTACGCCGGAATCGGTCGTCTTTGTTTTGATATTGCTCGAAACACGAAGTCGAAGTCCGTTTGTTTGTTTTTCAGATATCGGTTGGTAACTTTTTTTCAATACATGCTAGCGACCCAAAACTTGTTTTATCGCATTCAGCGCGTCAAATTACGCCGGAAACGGTCGTCTTTGTTTTGATATTGCTCGAAACACGAAGTCGAAGTCCGTTTGTTTGTTTTTCAGATATCGGTTGGTAACTTTTTTTCTATACATGCTAGCGACCTAAAACTTGTTTTATCGCATTCAGCGCGTCAAATTACGCCGGAAACGGCCGTCTTTGTTTTGATATTGCTCGAAACACGAAGTCGAAGTCCGTTTGTTTGTTTTTCAGATATCGGTTGGTAACTTTTTTTCTATTCATGCTAGCGACCTAAAACTTGTTTTATCGCATTCAGCGCGTCAAATTACGCCGGAAACGTTCGTCCTTGTTTTGATATTGCTCGAAACACGAAGTCGAAGTCCGTTTGTTTGTTTTTCAGATATCGGTTGGTAACTTTTTTTCTATACATGCTAGCGACCTAAAACTTGTTTTATCGCATTCAGCGCGTCAAATTACGCCGGAAACGGTCGTCTTTGTTTTGATATTGCTCGAAACACGAAGTCGAAGTCCGTGTGTTTGTATTTCAGATATCGGTTGGTAACTTTTTTTCTATACATGCTAGCGACCTAAAACTTGTTTTATCGCATTCAGCGCGTCAAATTACGCCGGAAACGGTCGTCCTTGTTTTGATATTGCTCGAAACACGAAGTCGAAGTCCGTTTGTTTGTTTTTCAGATATCGATTGGTAACTTTTTTTCTATACATGCTAGCGACCTAAAACTTGTTTCATCGCATTCAGCGCGTCAAATTACGCCGAAAACGGTCGTCTTTGTTTTGATATTGCTCGAAACACGAAGTCAAAGTCCGTTTGTTTGTTTTTCAGATATCGATTGGTAACTTTTTTTCTATACATGCAAGCGACCTAAAACTTGTTTTATCGCATTCAGCGCGTCAAATTACGCCGGAACCGGTAGTCTTTGTTTTCATATTGCTCGAAACACGAAGTCGAAGTCCGTTTGTTTGTTTTTCAGATATCGGTTGGTAACTTTTTTTCTATTCATGCTAGCGACCTAAAACTTGTTTTATCGCATTCAGCGCGTCAAATTACGCCGAAAACGGTCGTCTTTGTTTTGATATTGCTCGAAACACGATGTCGAAGTCCGTTTGTTTGTTTTTCAGATATCGGTTGGTAACTTTTTTTCTATACATGCTAGCGACCTAAAACTTGTTTTATCGCATTCAGCGCGTCAAATTACGCCGGAAACGGTCGTCTTTGTTTTGATATTGCTCGAAACACGAAGTCGAAGTCCGTTTGTTTGTTTTTCAGATATCGGTTGGTAACTTTTTTTCTATACATGCTAGCGACCTAAAACTTGTTTTATCGCATTCAGTGCGTCAAATTACGCCGGAAACGGTCGTCTTTGTTTTGATATTGCTCGAAACACGAAGTCGAAGTCCGTTTGTTTGTTTTTCAGATATCGGTTGTTAACTTTTTTTCTATACATGCTAGCGACCTAAAACTTGTTTTATCGCATTCAGCGCGTCAAATTACGCCGGAAACGGCCGTCTTTGTTTTGATATTGCTCGAAACACGAAGTCGAAGTCCGTTTGTTTGTTTTTCAGATATCGGTTGGTAACTTTTTTTCTATACATGCTAGCGACCTAAAACTTGTTTTATCGCATTCAGCGCGTCAAATTACGCCGGAAACGGTCGTCTTTGTTTTGATATTGCTCGAAACACGAAGTCGAAGTCCGTTTGTTTGTTTTTCAGATATCGGTTGGTAACTTTTTTTCTATACATGCTAGCGACCTAAAACTTGTTTTATCGCATTCAGTGCGTCAAATTACGCCGGAAACGGTCGTCTTTGTTTTGATATTGCTCGAAACACGAAGTCGAAGTCCGTTTGTTTGTTTTTCAGATATCGGTTGGTAACTTTTTTTCTATACATGCTAGCGACCTAAAACTTGTTTTATCGCATTCAGCGCGTCAAATTACGCCGGAAACGGCCGTCTTTGTTTTGATATTGCTCGAAACACGAAGTCGAAGTCCGTTTGTTTGTTTTTCAGATATCGGTTGGTAACTTTTTTTCTATTCATGCTAGCGACCTAAAACTTGTTTTATCGCATTCAGCGCGTCAAATTACGCCGAAAACGGTCGTCTTTGTTTTGATATTGCTCGAAACACGAAGTCGAAGTCCGTTTGTTTGTTTTTCAGATATCGATTGGTAACTTTTTTTCTATACATGCTAGCGACCTAAAACTTGTTTTATCGCATTCAGCGCGTCAAATTACGCCGGAACCGGTCGTCTTTGTTTTCATATTGCTCGAAACACGAAGTCGAAGTCCGTTTGTTTGTTTTTCAGATATCGGTTGGTAACTTTTTTTCTATTCATGCTAGCGACCTAAAACTTGTTTTATCGCATTCAGCGCGTCAAATTACGCCGGAAACGGTCGTCTTTGTTTTGATATTGCTCGAAACACGAAGTCGAAGTCCGTTTGTTTGTTTTTCAGATATCGGTTGGTAACTTTTTTTCAATACATGCTAGCGACCCAAAACTTGTTTTATCGCATTCAGCGCGTCAAATTACGCCGGAAACGGTCGTCTTTGTTTTGATATTGCTCGAAACACGAAGTCGAAGTCCGTTTGTTTGTTTTTCAGATATCGGTTGGTAACTTTTTTTCTATACATGCTAGCGACCTAAAACTTGTTTTATCGCATTCAGCGCGTCAAATTACGCCGGAAACGGCCGTCTTTGTTTTGATATTGCTCGAAACACGAAGTCGAAGTCCGTTTGTTTGTTTTTCAGATATCGGTTAGTAACTTTTTTTCTATTCATGCTAGCGACCTAAAACTTGTTTTATCGCATTCAGCGCGTCAAATTACGCCGGAAACGGCCGTCTTTGTTTTGATATTGCTCGAAACACGAAGTCGAAGTCCGTTTGTTTGTTTTTCAGATATCGGTTGGTAACTTTTTTTCTATACATGCTAGCGACCTAAAACTTGTTTTATCGCATTCAGCGCGTCAAATTACGCCGGAAACGGTCGTCTTTGTTTTGATATTGCTCGAAACACGAAGTCGAAGTCCGTTTGTTTGTTTTTCAGATATCGGTTGGTAACTTTTTTTCTATACATGCTAGCGACCTAAAACTTGTTTTATCGCATTCAGTGCGTCAAATTACGCCGGAAACGGTCGTCTTTGTTTTGATATTGCTCGAAACACGAAGTCGAAGTCCGTTTGTTTGTTTTTCAGATATCGGTTGGTAACTTTTTTTCTATACATGCTAGCGACCTAAAACTTGTTTTATCGCATTCAGCGCGTCAAATTACGCCGGAAACGGCCGTCTTTGTTTTGATATTGCTCGAAACACGAAGTCGAAGTCCGTTTGTTTGTTTTTCAGATATCGGTTGGTAACTTTTTTTCTATTCATGCTAGCGACCTAAAACTTGTTTTATCGCATTCAGCGCGTCAAATTACGCCGAAAACGGTCGTCTTTGTTTTGATATTGCTCGAAACACGAAGTCGAAGTCCGTTTGTTTGTTTTTCAGATATCGATTGGTAACTTTTTTTCTATACATGCTAGCGACCTAAAACTTGTTTTATCGCATTCAGCGCGTCAAATTACGCCGGAACCGGTCGTCTTTGTTTTCATATTGCTCGAAACACGAAGTCGAAGTCCGTTTGTTTGTTTTTCAGATATCGGTTGGTAACTTTTTTTCTATTCATGCTAGCGACCTAAAACTTGTTTTATCGCATTCAGCGCGTCAAATTACGCCGGAAACGGTCGTCTTTGTTTTGATATTGCTCGAAACACGAAGTCGAAGTCCGTTTGTTTGTTTTTCAGATATCGGTTGGTAACTTTTTTTCAATACATGCTAGCGACCCAAAACTTGTTTTATCGCATTCAGCGCGTCAAATTACGCCGGAAACGGTCGTCTTTGTTTTGATATTGCTCGAAACACGAAGTCGAAGTCCGTTTGTTTGTTTTTCAGATATCGGTTGGTAACTTTTTTTCTATACATGCTAGCGACCTAAAACTTGTTTTATCGCATTCAGCGCGTCAAATTACGCCGAAAACGGCCGTCTTTGTTTTGATATTGCTCGAAACACGAAGTCGAAGTCCGTTTGTTTGTTTTTCAGATATCGGTTAGTAACTTTTTTTCTATTCATGCTAGCGACCTAAAACTTGTTTTATCGCATTCAGCGCGTCAAATTACGCCGGAAACGTTCGTCCTTGTTTTGATATTGCTCGAAACACGAAGTCGAAGTCCGTTTGTTTGTTTTTCAGATATCGGTTGGTAACTTTTTTTCTATACATGCTAGCGACCTAAAACTTGTTTTATCGCATTCAGCGCGTCAAATTACGCCGGAAACGGTCGTCTTTGTTTTGATATTGCTCGAAACACGAAGTCGAAGTCCGTGTGTTTGTATTTCAGATATCGGTTGGTAACTTTTTTTCTATACATGCTAGCGACCTAAAACTTGTTTTATCGCATTCAGCGCGTCAAATTACGCCGGAAACGGTCGTCCTTGTTTTGATATTGCTCGAAACACGAAGTCGAAGTCCGTTTGTTTGTTTTTCAGATATCGATTGGTAACTTTTTTTCTATACATGCTAGCGACCTAAAACTTGTTTCATCGCATTCAGCGCGTCAAATTACGCCGAAAACGGTCGTCTTTGTTTTGATATTGCTCGAAACACGAAGTCAAAGTCCGTTTGTTTGTTTTTCAGATATCGATTGGTAACTTTTTTTCTATACATGCTAGCGACCTAAAACTTGTTTTATCGCATTCAGCGCGTCAAATTACGCCGGAACCGGTAGTCTTTGTTTTCATATTGCTCGAAACACGAAGTCGAAGTCCGTTTGTTTGTTTTTCAGATATCGGTTGGTAACTTTTTTTCTATTCATGCTAGCGACCTAAAACTTGTTTTATCGCATTCAGCGCGTCAAATTACGCCGGAAACGGTCGTCTTTGTTTTGATATTGCTCGAAACACGAAGTCGAAGTCCGTTTGTTTGTTTTTCAGATATCGGTTGGTAACTTTTTTTCAATACATGCTAGCGACCCGAAACTTGTTTTATCGCATTCAGCGCGTCAAATTACGCCGGAAACGGTCGTCTTTGTTTTGATATTGCTCGAAACACGAAGTCGAAGTCCGTTTGTTTGTTTTTCAGATATCGGTTGGTAACTTTTTTTCTATACATGCTAGCGACCTAAAACTTGTTTTATCGCATTCAGCGCGTCAAATTACGCCGGAAACGGTCGTCTTTGTTTTGATATTGCTCGAAACACGAAGTCGAAGTCCGTGTGTTTGTATTTCAGATATCGGTTGGTAACTTTTTTTCTATACATGCTAGCGACCTAAAACTTGTTTTATCGCATTCAGCGCGTCAAATTACGCCGGAAACGGTCGTCCTTGCTTTGATATTGCTCGAAACACGAAGTCGAAGTCCGTTTGTTTGTTTTTCAGATATCGATTGGTAACTTTTTTTCTATACATGCTAGCGACCTAAAACTTGTTTCATCGCATTCAGCGCGTCAAATTACGCCGAAAACGGTCGTCTTTGTTTTGATATTGCTCGAAACACGAAGTCAAAGTCCGTTTGTTTGTTTTTCAGATATCGATTGGTAACTTTTTTTCTATACATGCTAGCGACCTAAAACTTGTTTTATCGCATTCAGCGCGTCAAATTACGCCGGAACCGGTAGTCTTTGTTTTCATATTGCTCGAAACACGAAGTCGAAGTCCGTTTGTTTGTTTTTCAGATATCGGTTGGTAACTTTTTTTCTATTCATGCTAGCGACCTAAAACTTGTTTTATCGCATTCAGCGCGTCAAATTACGCCGGAAACGGTCGTCTTTGTTTTGATATTGCTCGAAACACGAAGTCGAAGTCCGTTTGTTTGTTTTTCAGATATCGGTTGGTAACTTTTTTTCAATACATGCTAGCGACCCGAAACTTGTTTTATCGCATTCAGCGCGTCAAATTACGCCGGAAACGGCCGTCTTTGTTTTGATATTGCTCGAAACACGAAGTCGAAGTCCGTTTGTTTGTTTTTCAGATATCGGTTGGTAACTTTTTTTCTATTCATGCTAGCGACCTAAAACTTGTTTTATCGCATTCAGCGCGTCAAATTACGCCGGAAACGTTCGTCCTTGTTTTGATATTGCTCGAAACACGAAGTCGAAGTCCGTTTGTTTGTTTTTCAGATATCGGTTGGTAACTTTTTTTCTATTCATGCTAGCGACCTAAAACTTGTTTCATCGCATTCAGCGCGTCAAATTACGCCGGAAACGGTCGTCTTTGTTTTGATATTGCTCGAAACACGAAGTCGAAGTCCGTTTGTTTGTTTTTCAGATATCGGTTGGTAACTTTTTTTCTATACATGCTAGCGACCTAAAACTTGTTTTATCGCATTCAGTCCGTCAAATTACGCCGGAAACGGTCGTCCTTGCTTTGATATTGCTCGAAACACGAAGTCGAAGTCCGTTTGTTTGTTTTTCAGATATCGATTGGTAACTTTTTTTCTATACATGCTAGCGACCTAAAACTTGTTTCATCGCATTCAGCGCGTCAAATTACGCCGAAAACGGTCGTCTTTGTTTTGATATTGCTCGAAACACGAAGTCAAAGTCCGTTTGTTTGTTTTTCAGATATCGATTGGTAACTTTTTTTCTATACATGCTAGCGACCTAAAACTTGTTTTATCGCATTCAGCGCGTCAAATTACGCCGGAACCGGTAGTCTTTGTTTTCATATTGCTCGAAACACGAAGTCGAAGTCCGTTTGTTTGTTTTTCAGATATCGGTTGGTAACTTTTTTTCTATTCATGCTAGCGACCTAAAACTTGTTTTATCGCATTCAGCGCGTCAAATTACGCCGGAAACGGTCGTCTTTGTTTTGATATTGCTCGAAACACGAAGTCGAAGTCCGTTTGTTTGTTTTTCAGATATCGGTTGGTAACTTTTTTTCAATACATGCTAGCGACCCGAAACTTGTTTTATCGCATTCAGCGCGTCAAATTACGCCGGAAACGGCCGTCTTTGTTTTGATATTGCTCGAAACACGAAGTCGAAGTCCGTTTGTTTGTTTTTCAGATATCGGTTGGTAACTTTTTTTCTATTCATGCTAGCGACCTAAAACTTGTTTTATCGCATTCAGCGCGTCAAATTACGCCGGAAACGTTCGTCCTTGTTTTGATATTGCTCGAAACACGAAGTCGAAGTCCGTTTGTTTGTTTTTCAGATATCGGTTGGTAACTTTTTTTCTATTCATGCTAGCGACCTAAAACTTGTTTCATCGCATTCAGCGCGTCAAATTACGCCGGAAACGGTCGTCTTTGTTTTGATATTGCTCGAAACACGAAGTCGAAGTCCGTTTGTTTGTTTTTCAGATATCGGTTGGTAACTTTTTTTCTATTCATGCTAGCGACCTAAAACTTGTTTTATCGCATTCAGTGCGTCAAATTACGCCGGAAACGGTCGTCTTTGTTTTGATATTGCTCGAAACACGAAGTCGAAGTCCGTTTGTTTGTTTTTCAGATATCGGTTGTTAACTTCTTTTCTATACATGCTAGCGACCTAAAACTTGTTTTATCGCATTCAGCGCGTCAAATTACGCCGGAAACGGCCGTCTTTGTTTTGATATTGCTCGAAACACGAAGTCGAAGTCCGTTTGTTTGTTTTTCAGATATCGGTTGGTAACTTTTTTTCTATACATGCTAGCGACCTAAAACTTGTTTTATCGCATTCAGCGCGTCAAATTACGCCGGAAACGGTCGTCTTTGTTTTGATATTGCTCGAAACACGATGTCGAAGTCCGTTTGTTTGTTTTTCAGATATCGGTTGGTAACTTTTTTTCTATACATGCTAGCGACCTAAAACTTGTTTTGTCGCATTCAGTGCGTCAAATTACGCCGGAAACGGTCGTCTTTGTTTTGATATTGCTCGAAACACGAAGTCGAAGTCCGTTTGTTTGTTTTTCAGATATCGGTTGTTAACTTTTTTTCTATACATGCTAGCGACCTAAAACTTGTTTTATCGCATTCAGCGCGTCAAATTACGCCGGAAACGGCCGTCTTTGTTTTGATATTGCTTGAAACACGAAGTCGAAGTCCGTTTGTTTGTTTTTCAGATATCGGTTGGTAACTTTTTTTCTATACATGCTAGCGACCTAAAACTTGTTTTATCGCATTCAGCGCGTCAAATTACGCCGGAAACGGTCGTCTTTGTTTTGATATTGCTCGAAACACGAAGTCGAAGTCCGTTTGTTTGTTTTTCAGATATCGGTTGGTAACTTTTTTTCTATACATGCTAGCGACCTAAAACTTGTTTTATCGCATTCAGTGCGTCAAATTACGCCGGAAACGGTCGTCGTTGTTTTGATATTGCTCGAAACACGAAGTCGAAGTCCGTTTGTTTGTTTTTCAGATATCGGTTGTTAACTTTTTTTCTATACATGCTAGCGACCTAGAACTTGTTTTATCGCATTCAGCGCGTCAAATTACGCCGGAAACGGCCGTCTTTGTTTTGATATTGCTCGAAACACGAAGTCGAAGTCCGTTTGTTTGTTTTTCAGATATCGGTTGGTAACTTTTTTTCTATACATGCCAGCGACTTGAAACTTGTTTTATCGCATTCAGTGCGTCAAATTACGCCGGAAACGGTCGTCTTTGTTTTGATATTGCTCGAAACACGAAGTCGAAGTCCGTTTGTTTGTTTTTCAGATATCGGTTGGTAACTTTTTTTCTATACATGCTAGCGACCTAAAACTTGTTTTATCGCATTCAGCGCGTCAAATTACGCCGAAAACGGCCGTCTTTGTTTTGATATTGCTCGAAACACGAAGTCGAAGTCCGTTTGTTTGTTTTTCAGATATCGGTTGGTAACTTTTTTTCTATTCATGCTAGCGACCTAAAACTTGTTTTATCGCATTCAGCGCGTCAAATTACGCCGAAAACGGTCGTCTTTGTTTTGATATTGCTCGAAACACGAAGTCGAAGTCCGTTTGTTTGTTTTTCAGATATCGATTGGTAACTTTTTTTCTATACATGTTAGCGACCTAAAACTTGTTTTATCGCATTCAGCGCGTCAAATTACGCCGGAAACGGTCGTCTTTGTTTTGATATTGCTCGAAACACGAAGTCGAAGTCCGTTTGTTTGTTTTTCAGATATCGGTTGGTAACTTTTTTTCAATACATGCTAGCGACCCAAAACTTGTTTTATCGCATTCAGCGCGTCAAATTACGCCGGAAACGGTCGTCTTTGTTTTGATATTGCTCGAAACACGAAGTCGAAGTCCGTTTGTTTGTTTTTCAGATATCGGTTGGTAACTTTTTTTCTATACATGCTAGCGACCTAAAACTTGTTTCATCGCATTCAGCGCGTCAAATTACGCCGGAAACGGTCGTCTTTGTTTCGATATTGCTCGAAACACGAAGTCGAAGTCCGTTTGTTTGTTTTTCAGATATCGATTGGTAACTTTTTTTCTATACATGCTAGCGACCTAAAACTTGTTTTATCGCATTCAGCGCGTCAAATTACGCCGGAAACGGTCGTCTTTGTTTTGATATTGCTCGAAACACGAAGTCGAAGTCCGTTTGTTTGTTTTTCAGATATCGGTTGGTAACTTTTTTTCTATACATGCTACTAACCTAAAACTTGTTTCATCGCATTCAGCGCGTCAAATTACGCCGGAAACGGTCGTCTTTGTTTTGATATTGCTCGAAACACGAAGTCGAAGTCCGTTTGTTTGTTTTTCAGATATCGGTTGGTAACTTTTTTTCTATACATGCTAGCGACCTAAAACTTGTTTTATCGCATTCAGCGCGTCAAATTACGCCGGAAACGGTCGTCCTTGTTTTGATATTGCTCGAAACACGAAGTCGAAGTCCGTTTGTTTGTTTTTCAGATATCGATTGGTACCTTTTTTTCTATACATGCTAGCGACCTAAAACTTGTTTTATCGCATTCAGCGCGTCAAATTACGCCGAAAACGGTCGTCTTTGTTTTGATATTGCTCGAAACACGAAGTCGAAGTCCGTTTGTTCGTTTTTCAGATATCGATTGGTAACTTTTTTTCTATACATGCTAGCGACCTAAAACTTGTTTTATCGCATTCAGCGCGTCAAATTACGCCGGAACCGGTAGTTTTTGTTTTCATATTGCTCGAAACACGAAGTCGAAGTCCGTTTGTTTGTTTTTCAGATATCGGTTGGTAACTTTTTTTCTATTCATGCTAGCGACCTAAAACTTGTTTTATCGCATTCAGCGCGTCAAATTACGCCGGAAACGGTCGTCTTTGTTTTGATATTGCTCGAAACACGAAGTCGAAGTCCGTTTGTTTGTTTTTCAGATATCGGTTGGTAACTTTTTTTCAATACATGCTAGCGACCCAAAACTTGTTTTATCGCATTCAGCGCGTCAAATTACGCCGGAAACGGTCGTCTTTGTTTTGATATTGCTCGAAACACGAAGTCGAAGTCCGTTTGTTTGTTTTTCAGATATCGGTTGGTAACTTTTTTTCTATACATGCTAGCGACCTAAAACTTGTTTTATCGCATTCAGCGCGTCAAATTACGCCGGAAACGGTCGTCCTTGTTTTGATATTGCTCGAAACACGAAGTCGAAGTCCGTTTGTTTGTTTTTCAGATATCGGTTGGTAACTTTTTTTCAATACATGCTAGCGACCCAAAACTTGTTTTATCGCATTCAGCGCGTCAAATTACGCCGGAAACGGTCGTCCTTGTTTTGATATTGCTCGAAACACGAAGTCGAAGTCCGTTTGTTTGTTTTTCAGATATCGATTGGTAACTTTTTTTCTATACATGCTAGCGACCTAAAACTTGTTTCATCGCATTCAGCGCGTCAAATTACGCCGAAAACGGTCGTCTTTGTTTTGATATTGCTCGAAACACGAAGTCAAAGTCCGTTTGTTTGTTTTTCAGATATCGATTGGTAACTTTTTTTCTATACATGCTAGCGACCTAAAACTTGTTTTATCGCATTCAGCGCGTCAAATTACGCCGGAACCGGTAGTCTTTGTTTTCATATTGCTCGAAACACGAAGTCGAAGTCCGTTTGTTTGTTTTTCAGATATCGGTTGGTAACTTTTTTTCTATTCATGCTAGCGACCTAAAACTTGTTTTATCGCATTCAGCGCGTCAAATTACGCCGGAAACGGTCGTCTTTGTTTTGATATTGCTCGAAACACGAAGTCGAAGTCCGTTTGTTTGTTTTTCAGATATCGGTTGGTAACTTTTTTTCAATACATGCTAGCGACCCGAAACTTGTTTTATCGCATTCAGCGCGTCAAATTACGCCGGAAACGGTCGTCTTTGTTTTGATATTGCTCGAAACACGAAGTCGAAGTCCGTTTGTTTGTTTTTCAGATATCGGTTGGTAACTTTTTTTCTATACATGCTAGCGACCTAAAACTTGTTTTATCGCATTCAGCGCGTCAAATTACGCCGGAAACGGCCGTCTTTGTTTTGATATTGCTCGAAACACGAAGTCGAAGTCCGTTTGTTTGTTTTTCAGATATCGGTTGGTAACTTTTTTTCTATTCATGCTAGCGACCTAAAACTTGTTTTATCGCATTCAGCGCGTCAAATTACGCCGGAAACGTTCGTCCTTGTTTTGATATTGCTCGAAACACGAAGTCGAAGTCCGTTTGTTTGTTTTTCAGATATCGGTTGGTAACTTTTTTTCTATTCATGCTAGCGACCTAAAACTTGTTTCATCGCATTCAGCGCGTCAAATTACGCCGGAAACGGTCGTCTTTGTTTTGATATTGCTCGAAACACGAAGTCGAAGTCCGTTTGTTTGTTTTTCAGATATCGGTTGGTAACTTTTTTTCTATTCATGCTAGCGACCTAAAACTTGTTTTATCGCATTCAGTGCGTCAAATTACGCCAGAAACGGTCGTCTTTGTTTTGATATTGCTCGAAACACGAAGTCGAAGTCCGTTTGTTTGTTTTTCAGATATCGGTTGGTAACTTTTTTTCTATACATGCTAGCGACCTAAAACTTGTTTTATCGCATTCAGCGCGTCAAATTACGCCGGAAACGGCCGTCTTTGTTTTGATATTGCTCGAAACACGAAGTCGAAGTCCGTTTGTTTGTTTTTCAGATATCGGTTGGTAACTTTTTTTCTATACATGCTAGCGACCTAAAACTTGTTTTATCGCATTCAGCGCGTCAAATTACGCCGGAAACGGTCGTCTTTGTTTTGATATTGCTCGAAACACGATGTCGAAGTCCGTTTGTTTGTTTTTCAGATATCGGTTGGTAACTTTTTTTCTATACATGCTAGCGACCTAAAACTTGTTTTGTCGCATTCAGTGCGTCAAATTACGCCGGAAACGGTCGTCTTTGTTTTGATATTGCTCGAAACACGAAGTCGAAGTCCGTTTGTTTGTTTTTCAGATATCGGTTGTTAACTTTTTTTCTATACATGCTAGCGACCTAAAACTTGTTTTATCGCATTCAGCGCGTCAAATTACGCCGGAAACGGCCGTCTTTGTTTTGATATTGCTTGAAACACGAAGTCGAAGTCCGTTTGTTTGTTTTTCAGATATCGGTTGGTAACTTTTTTTCTATACATGCTAGCGACCTAAAACTTGTTTTATCGCATTCAGCGCGTCAAATTACGCCGGAAACGGTCGTCTTTGTTTTGATATTGCTCGAAACACGAAGTCGAAGTCCGTTTGTTTGTTTTTCAGATATCGGTTGGTAACTTTTTTTCTATACATGCTAGCGACCTAAAACTTGTTTTATCGCATTCAGCGCGTCAAATTACGCCGAAAACGGCCGTCTTTGTTTTGATATTGCTCGAAACACGAAGTCGAAGTCCGTTTGTTTGTTTTTCAGATATCGGTTGGTAACTTTTTTTCTATTCATGCTAGCGACCTAAAACTTGTTTTATCGCATTCAGCGCGTCAAATTACGCCGAAAACGGTCGTCTTTGTTTTGATATTGCTCGAAACACGAAGTCGAAGTCCGTTTGTTTGTTTTTCAGATATCGATTGGTAACTTTTTTTCTATACATGTTAGCGACCTAAAACTTGTTTTATCGCATTCAGCGCGTCAAATTACGCCGGAAACGGTCGTCTTTGTTTTGATATTGCTCGAAACACGAAGTCGAAGTCCGTTTGTTTGTTTTTCAGATATCGGTTGGTAACTTTTTTTCAATACATGCTAGCGACCCAAAACTTGTTTTATCGCATTCAGCGCGTCAAATTACGCCGGAAACGGTCGTCTTTGTTTTGATATTGCTCGAAACACGAAGTCGAAGTCCGTTTGTTTGTTTTTCAGATATCGGTTGGTAACTTTTTTTCTATACATGCTAGCGACCTAAAACTTGTTTCATCGCATTCAGCGCGTCAAATTACGCCGGAAACAGCCGTCTTTGTTTTGATATTGCTCGAAACACGAAGTCGAAGTCCGTTTGTTTGTTTTTCAGATATCGGTTGGTAACTTTTTTTCCATTCATGCTAGCGACCTAAAACTTGTTTTATCGCATTCAGCGCGTCAAATTACGCCGGAAACGTTCGTCCTTGTTTTGATATTGCTCGAAACACGAAGTCGAAGTCCGTTTGTTTGTTTTTCAGATATCGGTTGGTAACTTTTTTTCTATACATGCTAGCGACCTAAAACTTGTTTTATCGCATTCAGCGCGTCAAATTACGCCGGAAACGGTCGTCTTTGTTTTGATATTGCTCGAAACACGAAGTCGAAGTCCGTGTGTTTGTATTTCAGATATCGATTGGTAACTTTTTTTCTATACATGCTAGCGACCTAAAACTTGTTTTATCGCATTCAGCGCGTCAAATTACGCCGGAAACGGTCGTCTTTGTTTTCATATTGCTCGAAACACGAAGTCGAAGTCCGTTTGTTTGTTTTTCAGATATCGGTTGGTAACTTTTCTTCTATTCATGCTAGCGACCTAAAACTTGTTTTATCGCATTCAGCGCGTCAAATTACGCCGGAAACGGTCGTCTTTGTTTCGATATTGCTCGAAACACGAAGTCGAAGTCCGTTTGTTTGTTTTTCAGATATCGATTGGTAACTTTTTTTCTATACATGCTAGCGACCTAAAACTTGTTTTATCGCATTCAGCGCGTCAAATTACGCCGGAAACGGTCGTCTTTGTTTTGATATTGCTCGAAACACGAAGTCGAAGTCCGTTTGTTTGTTTTTCAGATATCGGTTGGTAACTTTTTTTCTATACATGCTACTAACCTAAAACTTGTTTCATCGCATTCAGCGCGTCAAATTACGCCGGAAACGGTCGTCTTTGTTTTGATATTGCTCGAAACACGAAGTCGAAGTCCGTTTGTTTGTTTTTCAGATATCGGTTGGTAACTTTTTTTCTATACATGCTAGCGACCTAAAACTTGTTTTATCGCATTCAGCGCGTCAAATTACGCCGGAAACGGTCGTCCTTGTTTTGATATTGCTCGAAACACGAAGTCGAAGTCCGTTTGTTTGTTTTTCAGATATCGATTGGTACCTTTTTTTCTATACATGCTAGCGACCTAAAACTTGTTTTATCGCATTCAGCGCGTCAAATTACGCCGAAAACGGTCGTCTTTGTTTTGATATTGCTCGAAACACGAAGTCGAAGTCCGTTTGTTTGTTTTTCAGATATCGGTTGGTAACTTTTTTTCTATACATGCCAGCGACCTGAAACTTGTTTTATCGCATTCAGCGCGTCAAATTACGCCGGAACCGGTAGTCTTTGTTTTCATATTGCTCGAAACACGAAGTCAAAGTCCGTTTGTTTGTTTTTCAGATATCGGTTGGTAACTTTTTTTCTATACATGCTACTAACCTAAAACTTGTTTCATCGCATTCAGCGCGTCAAATTACGCCGGAAACGGTCGTCTTTGTTTTGATATTGCTCGAAACACGAATTCGAAGTCCGTTTGTTTGTTTTTCAGATATCGGTTGGTAACTTTTTTTCTATACATGCTAGCGACCTAAAACTTGTTTTATCGCATTCAGCGCGTCAAATTACGCCGGAAACGGTCGTCCTTGTTTTGATATTGCTCGAAACACGAAGTCGAAGTCCGTTTGTTTGTTTTTCAGATATCGATTGGTACCTTTTTTTCTATACATGCTAGCGACCTAAAACTTGTTTTATCGCATTCAGCGCGTCAAATTACGCCGAAAACGGTCGTCTTTGTTTTGATATTGCTCGAAACACGAAGTCGAAGTCCGTTTGTTTGTTTTTCAGATATCGATTGGTAACTTTTTTTCTATACATGCTAGCGACCTAAAACTTGTTTTATCGCATTCAGCGCGTCAAATTACGCCGGAACCGGTAGTCTTTGTTTTCATATTGCTCGAAACACGAAGTCGAAGTCCGTTTGTTTGTTTTTCAGATATCGGTTGGTAACTTTTTTTCTATTCATGCTAGCGACCTAAAACTTGTTTTATCGCATTCAGCGCGTCAAATTACGCCGGAAACGGTCGTCTTTGTTTTGATATTGCTCGAAACACGAAGTCGAAGTCCGTTTGTTTGTTTTTCAGATATCGGTTGGTAACTTTTTTTCAATACATGCTAGCGACCCGAAACTTGTTTTATCGCATTCAGCGCGTCAAATTACGCCGGAAACGGTCGTCTTTGTTTTGATATTGCTCGAAACACGAAGTCGAAGTCCGTTTGTTTGTTTTTCAGATATCGGTTGGTAACTTTTTTTCTATACATGCTAGCGACCTAAAACTTGTTTTATCGCATTCAGCGCGTCAAATTACGCCGGAAACGGTCGTCCTTGTTTTGATATTGCTCGAAACACGAAGTCGAAGTCCGTTTGTTTGTTTTTCAGATATCGATTGGTAACTTTTTTTCTATACATGCTAGCGACCTAAAACTTGTTTTATCGCATTCAGCGCGTCAAATTACGCCGAAAACGGTCGTTTTTGTTTTGATATTGCTCGAAACACGAAGTCGAAGTCCGTTTGTTTGTTTTAGATATCGATTGGTAACTTTTTTTCTATACATGCTAGCGACCTAAAACTTGTTTTATCGCATTCAGCGCGTCAAATTACGCCGGAACCGGTAGTCTTTGTTTTCATATTGCTCGAAACACGAAGTCAAAGTCCGTTTGTTTGTTTTTCAGATATCGGTTGGTAACTTTTTTTCTATTCATGCTAGCGACCTAAAACTTGTTTTATCGCATTCAGCGCGTCAAATTACGCCGGAAACGGTCGTCTTTGTTTTGATATTGCTCGAAACACGAAGTCGAAGTCCGTTTGTTTGTTTTTCAGATATCGGTTGGTAACTTTTTTTCAATACATGCTAGCGACCCAAAACTTGTTTTATCGCATTCAGCGCGTCAAATTACGCCGGAAACGGTCGTCTTTGTTTTGATATTGCTCGAAACACGAAGTCGAAGTCCGTTTGTTTGTTTTTCAGATATCGGTTGGTAACTTTTTTTCTATACATGCTAGCGACCTAAAACTTGTTTTATCGCATTCAGCGCGTCAAATTACGCCGGAAACGGCCGTCTTTGTTTTGATATTGCTCGAAACACGAAGTCGAAGTCCGTTTGTTTGTTTTTCAGATATCGGTTGTTAACTGTTTTTCTATACATGCTAGCGACCTGGAACTTGTTTTATCGCATTCAGCGCGTCAAATTACGCCGGAAACGGCCGTCTTTGTTTTGATATTGCTCGAAACACGAAGTCGAAGTCCGTTTGTTTGTTTTTCAGATATCGGTTGGTAACTTTTTTTCTATACATGCCAGCGACCTGAAACTTGTTTTATCGCATTCAGTGCGTCAAATTACGCCGGAAACGGTCGTCTTTGTTTTGATATTGCTCGAAACACGAAGTCGAAGTCCGTTTGTTTGTTTTTCAGATATCGGTTGGTAACTTTTTTTCTATACATGCTAGCGACCTAAAACTTGTTTTATCGCATTCAGCGCGTCAAATTACGCCGGAAACGGCCGTCTTTGTTTTGATATTGCTCGAAACACGCAGTCGAAGTCCGTTTGTTTGTTTTTCAGATATCGGTTGGTAACTTTTTTTCTATTCATGCTAGCGACCTAAAACTTGTTTTATCGCATTCAGCGCGTCAAATTACGCCGAAAACGGTCGTCTTTGTTTTGATATTGCTCGAAACACGAAGTCGAAGTCCGTTTGTTTGTTTTTCAGATATCGATTGGTAACTTTTTTTCTATACATGTAAGCGACCTAAAACTTGTTTTATCGCATTCAGCGCGTCAAATTACGCCGGAAACGGTCGTCTTTGTTTTGATATTGCTCGAAACACGAAGTCGAAGTCCGTTTGTTTGTTTTTCAGATATCGGTTGGTAACTTTTTTTCTATACATGCTAGCGACCTAAAACTTGTTTTATCGCATTCAGCGCGTCAAATTACGCCGGAAACGGTCGTCTTTGTTTTGATATTGCTCGAAACACGAAGTCGAAGTCCGTGTGTTTGTATTTCAGATATCGATTGGTAACTTTTTTTCTATACATGCTAGCGACCTAAAACTTGTTTTATCGCATTCAGCGCGTCAAATTACGCCGGAAACGGTCGTCTTTGTTTTCATATTGCTCGAAACACGAAGTCGAAGTCCGTTTGTTTGTTTTTCAGATATCGGTTGGTAACTTTTCTTCTATTCATGCTAGCGACCTAAAACTTGTTTTATCGCATTCAGCGCGTCAAATTACGCCGGAAACGGTCGTCTTTGTTTCGATATTGCTCGAAACACGAAGTCGAAGTCCGTTTGTTTGTTTTTCAGATATCGATTGGTAACTTTTTTTCTATACATGCTAGCGACCTAAAACTTGTTTTATCGCATTCAGCGCGTCAAATTACGCCGGAAACGGTCGTCTTTGTTTTGATATTGCTCGAAACACGAAGTCGAAGTCCGTTTGTTTGTTTTTCAGATATCGGTTGGTAACTTTTTTTCTATACATGCTACTCACCTAAAACTTGTTTCATCGCATTCAGCGCGTCAAATTACGCCGGAAACGGTCGTCTTTGTTTTGATATTGCTCGAAACACGAAGTCGAAGTCCGTTTGTTTGTTTTTCAGATATCGGTTGGTAACTTTTTTTCTATACATGCTAGCGACCTAAAACTTGTTTTATCGCATTCAGCGCGTCAAATTACGCCGGAAACGGTCGTCCTTGTTTTGATATTGCTCGAAACACGAAGTCGAAGTCCGTTTGTTTGTTTTTCAGATATCGATTGGTAACTTTTTTTCTATACATGCTAGCGACCTAAAACTTGTTTTATCGCATTCAGCGCGTCAAATTACGCCGAAAACGGTCGTCTTTGTTTTGATATTGCTCGAAACACGAAGTCGAAGTCCGTTTGTTTGTTTTTCAGATATCGATTGGTAACTTTTTTTCAATACATGCTAGCGACCCGAAACTTGTTTTATCGCATTCAGCGCGTCAAATTACGCCGGAAACGGTCGTCTTTGTTTTGATATTGCTCGAAACACGAAGTCGAAGTCCGTTTGTTTGTTTTTCAGATATCGGTTGGTAACTTTTTTTCAATACATGCTAGCGACCCGAAACTTGTTTTATCGCATTCAGCGCGTCAAATTACGCCGGAAACGGTCGTCTTTGTTTTGATATTGCTCGAAACACGAAGTCGAAGTCCGTTTGTTTGTTTTTCAGATATCGGTTGGTAACTTTTTTTCTATACATGCTAGCGACCTAAAACTTGTTTTATCGCATTCAGCGCGTCAAATTACGCCGAGAACGGTCGTCTTTGTTTTGATATTGCTCGAAACACGAAGTCGAAGTCCGTTTGTTTGTTTTTCAGATATCAATTGGTAACTTTTTTTCTATTCAGGCTAGCGACCTAAAACTTGTTTTATCGCATTCAGCGCGTCAAATTACGCCGGAAACGGTCGTCTTTGTTTTGATATTGCTCGAAACACGAAGTCGAAGTCCGTATGTTTGTATTTCAGATATCGATTGGTAACTTTTTTTCTATACATGCTAGCGACCTAAAACTTGTTTTATCGCATTCAGCGCGTCAAATTACGCCGGAAACGGTCGTCTTTGTTTTCATATTGCTCGAAACACGAAGTCGAAGTCCGTTTGTTTGTTTTTCAGATATCGGTTGGTAACTTTTCTTCTATTCATGCTAGCGACCTAAAACTTGTTTTATCGCATTCAGCGCGTCAAATTACGCCGGAAACGGTCGTCTTTGTTTTGATATTGCTCGAAACACGAAGTCGAAGTCCGTTTGTTTGTTTTTCAGATATCGATTGGTAACTTTTTTTCTATACATGCTAGCGACCTAAAACTTGTTTTATCGCATTCAGCGCGTCAAATTACGCCGGAAACGGTCGTCTTTGTTTTGATATTGCTCGAAACACGAAGTCGAAGTCCGTTTGTTTGTTTTTCAGATATCGGTTGGTAACTTTTTTTCTATACATGCTACTAACCTAAAACTTGTTTCATCGCATTCAGCGCGTCAAATTACGCCGGAAACGGTCGTCTTTGTTTTGATATTGCTCGAAACACGAAGTCGAAGTCCGTTTGTTTGTTTTTCAGATATCGGTTGGTAACTTTTTTTCTATACATGCTAGCGACCTAAAACTTGTTTTATCGCATTCAGCGCGTCAAATTACGCCGAGAACGGTCGTCTTTGTTTTGATATTGCTCGAAACACGAAGTCGAAGTCCGTTTGTTTGTTTTTCAGATATCAATTGGTAACTTTTTTTCTATTCAGGCTAGCGACCTAAAACTTGTTTTATCGCATTCAGCGCGTCAAATTACGCCGGAAACGGTCGTCTTTGTTTTGATATTGCTCGAAACACGAAGTCGAAGTCCGTATGTTTGTATTTCAGATATCGATTGGTAACTTTTTTTCTATACATGCTAGCGACCTAAAACTTGTTTTATCGCATTCAGCGCGTCAAATTACGCCGGAAACGGTCGTCTTTGTTTTCATATTGCTCGAAACACGAAGTCGAAGTCCGTTTGTTTGTTTTTCAGATATCGGTTGGTAACTTTTCTTCTATTCATGCTAGCGACCTAAAACTTGTTTTATCGCATTCAGCGCGTCAAATTACGCCGGAAACGGTCGTCTTTGTTTTGATATTGCTCGAAACACGAAGTCGAAGTCCGTTTGTTTGTTTTTCAGATATCGATTGGTAACTTTTTTTCTATACATGCTAGCGACCTAAAACTTGTTTTATCGCATTCAGCGCGTCAAATTACGCCGGAAACGGTCGTCTTTGTTTTGATATTGCTCGAAACACGAAGTCGAAGTCCGTTTGTTTGTTTTTCAGATATCGGTTGGTAACTTTTTTTCTATACATGCTACTAACCTAAAACTTGTTTCATCGCATTCAGCGCGTCAAATTACGCCGGAAACGGTCGTCTTTGTTTTGATATTGCTCGAAACACGAAGTCGAAGTCCGTTTGTTTGTTTTTCAGATATCGGTTGGTAACTTTTTTTCTATACATGCTAGCGACCTAAAACTTGTTTTATCGCATTCAGCGCGTCAAATTACGCCGGAAACGGTCGTCCTTGTTTTGATATTGCTCGAAACACGAAGTCGAAGTCCGTTTGTTTGTTTTTCAGATATCGATTGGTAACTTTTTTTCTATACATGCTAGCGACCTAAAACTTGTTTTATCGCATTCAGCGCGTCAAATTACGCCGAAAACGGTCGTCTTTGTTTTGATATTGCTCGAAACACGAAGTCGAAGTCCGTTTGTTTGTTTTTCGGATATCGATTGGTAACTTTTTTTCTATACATGCTAGCGACCTAGAACTTGTTTCATCGCATTCAGCGCGTCAAATTACGCCGGAACCGGTCGTCTTTGTTTTCATATTGCTCGAAACACGAAGTCGAAGTCCGTTTGTTTGTTTTTCAGATATCGGTTGGTAACTTTTTTTCTATTCATGCTAGCGACCTAAAACTTGTTTTATCGCATTCAGCGCGTCAAATTACGCCGGAAACGGTCGTCTTTGTTTTGATATTGCTCGAAACACGAAGTCGAAGTCCGTTTGTTTGTTTTTCAGATATCGGTTGGTAACTTTTTTTCTATACATGCTACTAACCTAAAACTTGTTTTATCGCATTCAGCGCGTCAAATTACGCCGGAAACGGTCGTCTTTGTTTTCATATTGCTCGAAACACGAAGTCGAAGTCCGTTTGTTTGTTTTTCAGATATCGGTTGGTAACTTTTCTTCTATTCATGCTAGCGACCTAAAACTTGTTTTATCGCATTCAGCGCGTCAAATTACGCCGGAAACGGTCGTCTTTGTTTTGATATTGCTCGAAACACGAAGTCGAAGTCCGTTTGTTTGTTTTTCAGATATCGATTGGTAACTTTTTTTCTATACATGCTAGCGACCTAAAACTTGTTTTATCGCATTCAGCGCGTCAAATTACGCCGGAAACGGTCGTCTTTGTTTTGATATTGCTCGAAACACGAAGTCGAAGTCCGTTTGTTTGTTTTTCAGATATCGGTTGGTAACTTTTTTTCTATACATGCTACTAACCTAAAACTTGTTTCATCGCATTCAGCGCGTCAAATTACGCCGGAAACGGTCGTCTTTGTTTTGATATTGCTCGAAACACGAAGTCGAAGTCCGTTTGTTTGTTTTTCAGATATCGGTTGGTAACTTTTTTTCTATACATGCTAGCGACCTAAAACTTGTTTTATCGCATTCAGCGCGTCAAATTACGCCGGAAACGGTCGTCCTTGTTTTGATATTGCTCGAAACACGAAGTCGAAGTCCGTTTGTTTGTTTTTCAGATATCGATTGGTAACTTTTTTTCTATACATGCTAGCGACCTAAAACTTGTTTTATCGCATTCAGCGCGTCAAATTACGCCGAAAACGGTCGTCTTTGTTTTGATATTGCTCGAAACACGAAGTCGAAGTCCGTTTGTTTGTTTTTCGGATATCGATTGGTAACTTTTTTTCTATACATGCTAGCGACCTAGAACTTGTTTCATCGCATTCAGCGCGTCAAATTACGCCGGAACCGGTCGTCTTTGTTTTCATATTGCTCGAAACACGAAGTCGAAGTCCGTTTGTTTGTTTTTCAGATATCGGTTGGTAACTTTTTTTCTATTCATGCTAGCGACCTAAAACTTGTTTTATCGCATTCAGCGCGTCAAATTACGCCGGAAACGGTCGTCTTTGTTTTGATATTGCTCGAAACACGAAGTCGAAGTCCGTTTGTTTGTTTTTCAGATATCGGTTGGTAACTTTTTTTCAATACATGCTAGCGACCCAAAACTTGTTTTATCGCATTCAGCGCGTCAAATTACGCCGGAAACGGTCGTCTTTGTTTTGATATTGCTCGAAACACGAAGTCGAAGTCCGTTTGTTTGTTTTTCAGATATCGGTTGGTAACTTTTTTTCTGTACATGCTAGCGACCTAAAACTTGTTTCATCGCATTCAGCGCGTCAAATTACGCCGGAAACGGCCGTCTTTGTTTTGATATTGCTCGAAACACGAAGTCGAAGTCCGTTTGTTTGTTTTTCAGATATCGGTTGGTAACTTTTTTTCTATTCATGCTAGCGACCTAAAACTTGTTTTATCGCATTCAGCGCGTCAAATTACGCCGGAAACGTTCGTCCTTGTTTTGATATTGCTCGAAACACGGAGTCGAAGTCCGTTTGTTTGTTTTTCAGATATCGGTTGGTAACTTTTTTTCTATTCATGCTAGCGACCTAAAACTTGTTTTATCGCATTCAGCGCGTCAAATTACGCCGAAAACGTTCGTCCTTGTTTTGATATTGCTCGAAACACGAAGTCGAAGTCCGTTTGTTTGTTTTTCAGATATCGGTTGGTAACTTTTTTTCTATACATGCTAGCGACCTAAAACTTGTTTTATCGCATTCAGCGCGTCAAATTACGCCGGAAACGGTCGTCCTTGTTTTGATATTGCTCGAAACACGAAGTCGAAGTCCGTTTGTTTGTTTTTCAGATATCGATTGGTAACTTTTTTTCTATACATGCTAGCGACCTAAAACTTGTTTTATCGCATTCAGCGCGTCAAATTACGCCGGAAACGGTCGTCTTTGTTTTGATATTGCTCGAAACACGAAGTCGAAGTCCGTTTGTTTGTTTTTCAGATATCGATTGGTAACTTTTTTTCTATACATGCTAGCGACCTAAAACTTGTTTTATCGCATTCAGCGCGTCAAATTACGCCGGAAACGGTCGTCTTTGTTTTGATATTGCTCGAAACACGAAGTCGAAGTCCGTTTGTTTGTTTTTCAGATATCGGTTGGTAACTTTTTTTCTATACATGCTACTAACCTAAAACTTGTTTCATCGCATTCAGCGCGTCAAATTACGCCGGAAACGGTCGTCTTTGTTTTGATATTGCTCGAAACACGAAGTCGAAGTCCGTTTGTTTGTTTTTCAGATATCGGTTGGTAACTTTTTTTCTATACATGCTAGCGACCTAAAACTTGTTTTATCGCATTCAGCGCGTCAAATTACGCCGGAAACGGTCGTCCTTGTTTTGATATTGCTCGAAACACGAAGTCGAAGTCCGTTTGTTTGTTTTTCAGATATCGATTGGTAACTTTTTTTCTATACATGCTAGCGACCTAAAACTTGTTTTATCGCATTCAGCGCGTCAAATTACGCCGAAAACGGTCGTCTTTGTTTCGATATTGCTCGAAACACGAAGTCGAAGTCCGTTTGTTTGTTTTTCAGATATCGATTGCTAACTTTTTTTCTATACATGCTAGCGACCTAGAACTTGTTTCATCGCATTCAGCGCGTCAAATTACGCCGGAACCGGTCGTCTTTGTTTTCATATTGCTCGAAACACGAAGTCGAAGTCCGTTTGTTTGTTTTTCAGATATCGGTTGTTAACTTTTTTTCTATTCATGCTAGCGACCTAAAACTTGTTTTATCGCATTCAGCGCGTCAAATTACGCCGGAAACGGTCGTCTTTGTTTTGATATTGCTCGAAACACGAAGTCGAAGTCCGTTTGTTTGTTTTTCAGATATCGGTTGGTAACTTTTTTTCAATACATGCTAGCGACCCAAAACTTGTTTTATCGCATTCAGCGCGTCAAATTACGCCAGAAACGGTCGTCTTTATTTTGATATTGCTCGAAACACGAAGTCGAAGTCCGTTTGTTTGTTTTTCAGATATCGGTTGGTAACTTTTTTTCTATTCATGCTAGCGACCTAAAACTTGTTTTATCGCATTCAGCGCGTCAAATTACGCCGAAAACGTTCGTCCTTGTTTTGATATTGCTCGAAACACGAAGTCGAAGTCCGTTTGTTTGTTTTTCAGATATCGGTTGGTAACTTTTTTTCTATACATGCTAGCGACCTAAAACTTGTTTTATCGCATTCAGCGCGTCAAATTACGCCGGAAACGGTCGTCCTTGTTTTGATATTGCTCGAAACACGAAGTCGAAGTCCGTTTGTTTGTTTTTCAGATATCGATTGGTAACTTTTTTTCTATACATGCTAGCGACCTAAAACTTGTTTTATCGCATTCAGCGCGTCAAATTACGCCGGAAACGGTCGTCTTTGTTTTGATATTGCTCGAAACACGAAGTCGAAGTCCGTTTGTTTGTTTTTCAGATATCGATTGGTAACTTTTTTTCCATACATGCTAGCGACCTAAAACTTGTTTTATCGCATTCAGCGCGTCAAATTACGCCGGAAACGGTCGTCTTTGTTTTGATATTGCTCGAAACACGAAGTCGAAGTCCGTTTGTTTGTTTTTCAGATATCGGTTGGTAACTTTTTTTCTATACATGCTACTAACCTAAAACTTGTTTCATCGCATTCAGCGCGTCAAATTACGCCGGAAACGGTCGTCTTTGTTTTGATATTGCTCGAAACACGAAGTCGAAGTCCGTTTGTTTGTTTTTCAGATATCGGTTGGTAACTTTTTTTCTATACATGCTAGCGACCTAAAACTTGTTTTATCGCATTCAGCGCGTCAAATTACGCCGGAAACGGTCGTCCTTGTTTTGATATTGCTCGAAACACGAAGTCGAAGTCCGTTTGTTTGTTTTTCAGATATCGATTGGTAACTTTTTTTCTATACATGCTAGCGACCTAAAACTTGTTTTATCGCATTCAGCGCGTCAAATTACGCCGAAAACGGTCGTCTTTGTTTTGATATTGCTCGAAACACGAAGTCGAAGTCCGTTTGTTTGTTTTTCAGATATCGATTGGTAACTTTTTTTCTATACATGCTAGCGACCTGAAACTTGTTTTATCGCATTCAGCGCGTCAAATTACGCCGGAACCGGTCGTCTTTGTTTTCATATTGCTCGAAACACGAAGTCGAAGTCCGTTTGTTTGTTTTTCAGATATCGGTTGGTAACTTTTTTTCTATACATGCTAGCGACCTAAAACTTGTTTTATCGCATTCAGCGCGTCAAATTACGCCGGAAACGGCCGTCTTTGTTTTGATATTGCTCGAAACACGAAGTCGAAGTCCGTTTGTTTGTTTTTCAGATATCGGTTGGTAACTTTTTTTCTATTCATGCTAGCGACCTAAAACTTGTTTTATCGCATTCAGCGCGTCAAATCACGCCGGAAACGTTCGTCCTTGTTTTGATATTGCTCGAAACACGGAGTCGAAGTCCGTTTGTTTGTTTTTCAGATATCGGTTGGTAACTTTTTTTCTATTCATGCTAGCGACCTAAAACTTGTTTTATCGCATTCAGCGCGTCAAATTACGCCGGAAACGGTCGTCTTTGTTTTGATATTGCTCGAAACACGAAGTCGAAGTCCGTTTGTTTGTTTTTCAGATATCGGTTGGTAACTTTTTTTCAATACATGCTAGCGACCCAAAACTTGTTTTATCGCATTCAGCGCGTCAAATTACGCCGGAAACGGTCGTCTTTGTTTTGATATTGCTCGAAACACGAAGTCGAAGTCCGTTTGTTTGTTTTTCAGATATCGGTTGGTAACTTTTTTTCTATTCATGCTAGCGACCTAAAACTTGTTTTATCGCATTCAGCGCGTCAAATTACGCCGAAAACGTTCGTCCTTGTTTTGATATTGCTCGAAACACGAAGTCGAGGTCCGTTTGTTTGTTTTTCAGATATCGGTTGGTAACTTTTTTTCTATACATGCTAGCGACCTAAAACTTGTTTTATCGCATTCAGCGCGTCAAATTACGCCGGAAACGGTCGTCCTTGTTTTGATATTGCTCGAAACACGAAGTCGAAGTCCGTTTGTTTGTTTTTCAGATATCGATTGGTAACTTTTTTTCTATACATGCTAGCGACCTAAAACTTGTTTTATCGCATTCAGCGCGTCAAATTACGCCGAAAACGGTCGTCTTTGTTTTGATATTGCTCGAAACACGAAGTCGAAGTCCGTTTGTTTGTTTTTCAGATATCGATTGGTAACTTTTTTTCTATACATGCTAGCGACCTGAAACTTGTTTTATCGCATTCAGCGCGTCAAATTACGCCGGAACCGGTCGTCTTTGTTTTCATATTGCTCGAAACACGAAGTCGAAGTCCGTTTGTTTGTTTTTCAGATATCGGTTGGTAACTTTTTTTCTATACATGCTAGCGACCTAAAACTTGTTTTATCGCATTCAGCGCGTCAAATTACGCCGGAAACGGCCGTCTTTGTTTTGATATTGCTCGAAACACGAAGTCGAAGTCCGTTTGTTTGTTTTTCAGATATCGGTTGGTAACTTTTTTTCTATTCATGCTAGCGACCTAAAACTTGTTTTATCGCATTCAGCGCGTCAAATCACGCCGGAAACGTTCGTCCTTGTTTTGATATTGCTCGAAACACGGAGTCGAAGTCCGTTTGTTTGTTTTTCAGATATCGGTTGGTAACTTTTTTTCTATTCATGCTAGCGACCTAAAACTTGTTTTATCGCATTCAGCGCGTCAAATTACGCCGGAAACGTTCGTCCTTGTTTTGATATTGCTCGAAACACGAAGTCGAAGTCCGTTTGTTTGTTTTTCAGATATCGGTTGGTAACTTTTTTTCTATACATGCTAGCGACCTAAAACTTGTTTTATCGCATTCAGCGCGTCAAATTACGCCGGAAACGGTCGTCCTTGTTTTGATATTGCTCGAAACACGAAGTCGAAGTCCGTTTGTTTGATTTTCAGATATCGATTGGTAACTTTTTTTCTATACATGCTAGCGACCTAAAACTTGTTTTATCGCATTCAGCGCGTCAAATTACGCCGGAACCGGTCGTCTTTGTTTTCATATTGCTCGAAACACGAAGTCGAAGTCCGTTTGTTTGTTTTCCAGATATCGGTTGGTAACTTTTTTTGTATTCATGCTAGCGACCTAAAACTTGTTTTATCGCATTCAGCGCGTCAAATTACGCCGGAAACGGTCGTCTTTGTTTTGATATTGCTCGAAACACGAAGTCGAAGTCCGTTTGTTTGTTTTTCAGATATCGGTTGGTAACTTTTTTTCAATACATGCTAGCGACCCAAAACTTGTTTTATCGCATTCAGCGCGTCAAATTACGCCGGAAACGGTCGTCTTTGTTTTGATATTGCTCGAAACACGAAGTCGAAGTCCGTTTGTTTGTTTTTCAGATATCGGTTGGTAACTTTTTTTCTATACATGCTAGCGACCTAAAACTTGTTTTATCGCATTCAGCGCGTCAAATTACGCCGGAAACGGCCGTCTTTGTTTTGATATTGCTCGAAACACGAAGTCGAAGTCCGTTTGTTTGTTTTTCAGATATCGGTTGGTAACTTTTTTTCTATACATGCTAGCGACCTAAAACTTGTTTTATCGCATTCAGTGCGTCAAATTACGCCGGAAACGGTCGTCTTTGTTTTGATATTGCTCGAAACACGAAGTCGAAGTCCGTTTGTTTGTTTTTCAGATATCGGTTGTTAACTTTTTTTCTATACATGCTAGCGACCTAAAACTTGTTTTATCGCATTCAGCGCGTCAAATTACGCCGGAAACGGCCGTCTTTGTTTTGATATTGCTCGAAACACGAAGTCGAAGTCCGTTTGTTTGTTTTTCAGATATCGGTTGGTAACTTTTTTTCTATACATGCCAGCGACCTGAAACTTGTTTTATCGCATTCAGTGCGTCAAATTACGCCGGAAACGTTCGTCCTTGTTTTGATATTGCTCGAAACACGAAGTCGAAGTCCGTTTGTTTGTTTTTCAGATATCAGTTGGTAACTTTTTTTCTATACATGCTAGCGACCTAAAACTTGTTTTATCGCATTCAGCGCGTCAAATTACGCCGGAAACGGTCGTCTTTGTTTTGATATTGCTCGAAACACGAAGTCGAAGTCCGTTTGTTTGTTTTTCAGATATCGGTTGGTAACTTTTTTTCTATACATGCTAGCGACCTAAAACTTGTTTTATCGCATTCAGTGCGTCAAATTACGCCGGAAACGGTCGTCTTTGTTTTGATATTGCTCGAAACACGAAGTCGAAGTCCGTTTGTTTGTTTTTCAGATATCGGTTGTTAACTTTTTTTCTATACATGCTAGCGACCTAAAACTTGTTTTATCGCATTCAGCGCGTCAAATTACGCCGGAAACGGCCGTCTTTGTTTTGATATTGCTCGAAACACGAAGTCGAAGTCCGTTTGTTTGTTTTTCAGATATCGGTTGGTAACTTTTTTTCTATACATGCCAGCGACCTGAAACTTGTTTTATCGCATTCAGTGCGTCAAATTACGCCGGAAACGTTCGTCCTTGTTTTGATATTGCTCGAAACACGAAGTCGAAGTCCGTTTGTTTGTTTTTCAGATATCAGTTGGTAACTTTTTTTCTATACATGCTAGCGACCTAAAACTTGTTTTATCGCATTCAGCGCGTCAAATTACGCCGGAAACGGTCGTCTTTGTTTTGATATTGCTCGAAACACGAAGTCGAAGTCCGTTTGTTTGTTTTTCAGATATCGGTTGGTAACTTTTTTTCTATACATGCTAGCGACCTAAAACTTGTTTTATCGCATTCAGTGCGTCAAATTACGCCGGAAACGGTCGTCTTTGTTTTGATATTGCTCGAAACACGAAGTCGAAGTCCGTTTGTTTGTTTTTCAGATATCGGTTGTTAACTTTTTTTCCATACATGCTAGCGACCTAAAACTTGTTTTATCGCATTCAGCGCGTCAAATTACGCCGGAAACGGCCGTCTTTGTTTTGATATTGCTCGAAACACGAAGTCGAAGTCCGTTTGTTTGTTTTTCAGATATCGGTTGGTAACTTTTTTTCTATACATGCCAGCGACCTGAAACTTGTTTTATCGCATTCACTGCGTCAAATTACGCCGGAAACGTTCGTCCTTGTTTTGATATTGCTCGAAACACGAAGTCGAAGTCCGTTTGTTTGTTTTTCAGATATCGGTTGGTAACTTTTTTTCTATACATGCTAGCGACCTAAAACTTGTTTTATCGCATTCAGCGCGTCAAATTACGCCGGAAACGGTCGTCTTTGTTTTGATATTGCTCGAAACACGAAGTCGAAGTCCGTTGGTTTGTTTTTCAGATATCGGTTGGTAACTTTTTTTCTATACATGCTGGCGACCTAAAACTTGTTTTATCGCATTCAGTGCGTCAAATTACGCCGGAAACGGTCGTCTTTGTTTTGATATTGCTCGAAACACGAAGTCGAAGTCCGTTTGTTTGTTTTTCAGATATCGGTTGTTAACTTTTTTTCTATACATGCTAGCGACCTAAAACTTGTTTTATCGCATTCAGCGCGTCAAATTACGCCGGAAACGGCCGTCTTTGTTTTGATATTGCTCGAAACACGAAGTCGAAGTCCGTTTGTTTGTTTTTCAGATATCGGTTGGTAACTTTTTTTCTATACATGCCAGCGACCTGAAACTTGTTTTATCGCATTCAGTGCGTCAAATTACGCCGGAAACGTTCGTCCTTGTTTTGATATTGCTCGAAACACGAAGTCGAAGTCCGTTTGTTTGTTTTTCAGATATCAGTTGGTAACTTTTTTTCTATACATGCTAGCGACCTAAAACTTGTTTTATCGCATTCAGCGCGTCAAATTACGCCGGAAACGGTCGTCTTTGTTTTGATATTGCTCGAAACACGAAGTCGAAGTCCGTTTGTTTGTTTTTCAGATATCGGTTGGTAACTTTTTTTCTATACATGCTAGCGACCTAAAACTTGTTTTATCGCATTCAGTGCGTCAAATTACGCCGGAAACGGTCGTCTTTGTTTTGATATTGCTCGAAACACGAAGTCGAAGTCCGTTTGTTTGTTTTTCAGATATCGGTTGTTAACTTTTTTTCCATACATGCTAGCGACCTAAAACTTGTTTTATCGCATTCAGCGCGTCAAATTACGCCGGAAACGGCCGTCTTTGTTTTGATATTGCTCGAAACACGAAGTCGAAGTCCGTTTGTTTGTTTTTCAGATATCGGTTGGTAACTTTTTTTCTATACATGCCAGCGACCTGAAACTTGTTTTATCGCATTCACTGCGTCAAATTACGCCGGAAACGTTCGTCCTTGTTTTGATATTGCTCGAAACACGAAGTCGAAGTCCGTTTGTTTGTTTTTCAGATATCGGTTGGTAACTTTTTTTCTATACATGCTAGCGACCTAAAACTTGTTTTATCGCATTCAGCGCGTCAAATTACGCCGGAAACGGTCGTCTTTTTTTTGATATTGCTCGAAACACGAAGTCGAAGTCCGTTGGTTTGTTTTTCAGATATCGGTTGGTAACTTTTTTTCTATACATGCTGGCGACCTAAAACTTGTTTTATCGCATTCAGTGCGTCAAATTACGCCGGAAACGGTCGTCTTTGTTTTGATATTGCTCGAAACACGAAGTCGAAGTCCGTTTGTTTGTTTTTCAGATATCGGTTGTTAACTTTTTTTCTATACATGCTAGCGACCTAAAACTTGTTTTATCGCATTCAGCGCGTCAAATTACGCCGGAAACGGCCGTCTTTGTTTTGATATTGCTCGAAACACGAAGTCGAAGTCCGTTTGTTTGTTTTTCAGATATCGGTTGGTAACTTTTTTTCTATACATGCCAGCGACCTGAAACTTGTTTTATCGCATTCAGTGCGTCAAATTACGCCGGAAACGGTCGTCTTTGTTTTGATATTGCTCGAAACACGAAGTCGAAGTCCGTTTGTTTGTTTTTCAGATATCGGTTGGTAACTTTTTTTCTATACATGCTAGCGACCTAAAACTTGTTTTATCGCATTCAGCGCGTCAAATTACGCCGGAAGCGGCCGTCTTTGTTTTGATATTGCTCGAAACACGAAGTCGAAGTCCGTTTGTTTGTTTTTCAGATATCGGTTGGTAACTTTTTTTCTATTCATGCTAGCGACCTAGAACTTGTTTTATCGCATTCAGCGCGTCAAATTACGCCGGAAACGTTCGTCCTTGTTTTGATATTGCTCGAAACACGAAGTCGAAGTCCGTTTGTTTGTTTTTCAGATATCGGTTGTTAACTTTTTTTCCATACATGCTAGCGACCTAAAACTTGTTTTATCGCATTCAGCGCGTCAAATTACGCCGGAAACGGCCGTCTTTGTTTTGATATTGCTCGAAACACGAAGTCGAAGTCCGTTTGTTTGTTTTTCAGATATCGGTTGGTAACTTTTTTTCTATACATGCCAGCGACCTGAAACTTGTTTTATCGCATTCAGTGCGTCAAATTACGCCGGAAACGTTCGTCCTTGTTTTGATATTGCTCGAAACACGAAGTCGAAGTCCGTTTGTTTGTTTTTCAGATATCGGTTGGTAACTTTTTTTCTATACATGCTAGCGACCTAAAACTTGTTTTATCGCATTCAGCGCGTCAAATTACGCCGGAAACGGTCGTCTTTGTTTTGATATTGCTCGAAACACGAAGTCGAAGTCCGTTGGTTTGTTTTTCAGATATCGGTTGGTAACTTTTTTTCTATACATGCTGGCGACCTAAAACTTGTTTTATCGCATTCAGCGCGTCAAATTACGCCGGAAACGGCCGTCTTTGTTTTGATATTGCTCGAAACACGAAGTCGAAGTCCGTTTGTTTGTTTTTCAGATATCGGTTGGTAACTTTTTTTCTATACATGCCAGCGACCTGAAACTTGTTTTATCGCATTCAGCGCGTCAAATTACGCCGGAAACGTTCGTCCTTGTTTTGATATTGCTCGAAACACGAAGTCGAAGTCCGTTTGTTTGTTTTTCAGATATCGGTTGTTAACTTTTTTTCCATACATGCTAGCGACCTAAAACTTGTTTTATCGCATTCAGCGCGTCAAATTACGCCGGAAACGGCCGTCTTTGTTTTGATATTGCTCGAAACACGAAGTCGAAGTCCGTTTGTTTGTTTTTCAGATATCGGTTGGTAACTTTTTTTCTATACATGCCAGCGACCTGAAACTTGTTTTATCGCATTCAGTGCGTCAAATTACGCCGGAAACGTTCGTCCTTGTTTTGATATTGCTCGAAACACGAAGTCGAAGTCCGTTTGTTTGTTTTTCAGATATCGGTTGGTAACTTTTTTTCTATACATGCTAGCGACCTAAAACTTGTTTTATCGCATTCAGCGCGTCAAATTACGCCGGAAACGGTCGTCTTTGTTTTGATATTGCTCGAAACACGAAGTCGAAGTCCGTTGGTTTGTTTTTCAGATATCGGTTGGTAACTTTTTTTCTATACATGCTGGCGACCTAAAACTTGTTTTATCGCATTCAGCGCGTCAAATTACGCCGGAAACGGCCGTCTTTGTTTTGATATTGCTCGAAACACGAAGTCGAAGTCCGTTTGTTTGTTTTTCAGATATCGGTTGGTAACTTTTTTTCTATACATGCCAGCGACCTGAAACTCGTTTTATCGCATTCAGTGCGTCAAATTACGCCGGAAACGGTCGTCTTTGTTTTGATATTGCTCGAAACACGAAGTCGAAGTCCGTTTGTTTGTTTTTCAGATATCGGTTGGTAACTTTTTTTCTATACATGCTAGCGACCTAAAACTTGTTTTATCGCATTCAGCGCGACAAATTACGCCGGAAACGGCCGTCTTTGTTTTGATATTGCTCGAAACACGAAGTCGAAGTCCGTTTGTTTGTTTTTCAGATATCGGTTGGTAACTTTTTTTCTATACATGCTAGCGACCTAAAACTTGTTTTATCGCATTCAGTGCGTCAAATTACGCCGGAAACGGTCGTCTTTGTTTTGATATTGCTCGAAACACGAAGTCGAAGTCCGTTTGTTTGTTTTTCAGATATCGGTTGTTAACTTTTTTTCTATACATGCTAGCGACCTAAAACTTGTTTTATCGCATTCAGCGCGTCAAATTACGCCGGAAACGGCCGTCTTTGTTTTGATATTGCTCGAAACACGAAGTCGAAGTCCGTTTGTTTGTTTTTCAGATATCGGTTGGTAACTTTTTTTCTATACATGCTGGCGACCTAAAACTTGTTTTATCGCATTCAGTGCGTCAAATTACGCCGGAAACGGTCGTCTTTGTTTTGATATTGCTCGAAACACGAAGTCGAAGTCCGTTTGTTTGTTTTTCAGATATCGGTTGTTAACTTTTTTTCTATACATGCTAGCGACCTAAAACTTGTTTTATCGCATTCAGCGCGTCAAATTACGCCGGAAACGGCCGTCTTTGTTTTGATATTGCTCGAAACACGAAGTCGAAGTCCGTTTGTTTGTTTTTCAGATATCGGTTGGTAACTTTTTTTCTATACATGCCAGCGACCTGAAACTTGTTTTATCGCATTCAGTGCGTCAAATTACGCCGGAAACGGTCGTCTTTGTTTTGATATTGCTCGAAACACGAAGTCGAAGTCCGTTTGTTTGTTTTTCAGATATCGGTTGGTAACTTTTTTTCTATACATGCTAGCGACCTAAAACTTGTTTTATCGCATTCAGCGCGTCAAATTACGCCGGAAGCGGCCGTCTTTGTTTTGATATTGCTCGAAACACGAAGTCGAAGTCCGTTTGTTTGTTTTTCAGATATCGGTTGGTAACTTTTTTTCTATTCATGCTAGCGACCTAGAACTTGTTTTATCGCATTCAGCGCGTCAAATTACGCCGGAAACGTTCGTCCTTGTTTTGATATTGCTCGAAACACGAAGTCGAAGTCCGTTTGTTTGTTTTTCAGATATCGGTTGTTAACTTTTTTTCCATACATGCTAGCGACCTAAAACTTGTTTTATCGCATTCAGCGCGTCAAATTACGCCGGAAACGGCCGTCTTTGTTTTGATATTGCTCGAAACACGAAGTCGAAGTCCGTTTGTTTGTTTTTCAGATATCGGTTGGTAACTTTTTTTCTATACATGCCAGCGACCTGAAACTTGTTTTATCGCATTCAGTGCGTCAAATTACGCCGGAAACGTTCGTCCTTGTTTTGATATTGCTCGAAACACGAAGTCGAAGTCCGTTTGTTTGTTTTTCAGATATCGGTTGGTAACTTTTTTTCTATACATGCTAGCGACCTAAAACTTGTTTTATCGCATTCAGCGCGTCAAATTACGCCGGAAACGGTCGTCTTTGTTTTGATATTGCTCGAAACACGAAGTCGAAGTCCGTTGGTTTGTTTTTCAGATATCGGTTGGTAACTTTTTTTCTATACATGCTGGCGACCTAAAACTTGTTTTATCGCATTCAGCGCGTCAAATTACGCCGGAAACGGCCGTCTTTGTTTTGATATTGCTCGAAACACGAAGTCGAAGTCCGTTTGTTTGTTTTTCAGATATCGGTTGGTAACTTTTTTTCTATACATGCTAGCGACCTAAAACTTGTTTTATCGCATTCAGTGCGTCAAATTACGCCGGAAACGGTCGTCTTTGTTTTGATATTGCTCGAAACACGAAGTCGAAGTCCGTTTGTTTGTTTTTCAGATATCGGTTGTTAACTTTTTTTCTATACATGCTAGCGACCTAAAACTTGTTTTATCGCATTCAGCGCGTCAAATTACGCCGGAAACGGCCGTCTTTGTTTTGATATTGCTCGAAACACGAAGTCGAAGTCCGTTTGTTTGTTTTTCAGATATCGGTTGGTAACTTTTTTTCTATACATGCCAGCGACCTGAAACTTGTTTTATCGCATTCAGCGCGTCAAATTACGCCGGAAGCGGCCGTCTTTGTTTTGATATTGCTCGAAACACGAAGTCGAAGTCCGTTTGTTTGTTTTTCAGATATCGGTTGGTAACTTTTTTTCTATTCATGCTAGCGACCTAGAACTTGTTTTATCGCATTCAGCGCGTCAAATTACGCCGGAAACGTTCGTCCTTGTTTTGATATTGCTCGAAACACGAAGTCGAAGTCCGTTTGTTTGTTTTTCAGATATCGGTTGTTAACTTTTTTTCCATACATGCTAGCGACCTAAAACTTGTTTTATCGCATTCAGCGCGTCAAATTACGCCGGAAACGGCCGTCTTTGTTTTGATATTGCTCGAAACACGAAGTCGAAGTCCGTTTGTTTGTTTTTCAGATATCGGTTGGTAACTTTTTTTCTATACATGCCAGCGACCTGAAACTTGTTTTATCGCATTCAGTGCGTCAAATTACGCCGGAAACGTTCGTCCTTGTTTTGATATTGCTCGAAACACGAAGTCGAAGTCCGTTTGTTTGTTTTTCAGATATCGGTTGGTAACTTTTTTTCTATACATGCTAGCGACCTAAAACTTGTTTTATCGCATTCAGCGCGTCAAATTACGCCGGAAACGGTCGTCTTTGTTTTGATATTGCTCGAAACACGAAGTCGAAGTCCGTTGGTTTGTTTTTCAGATATCGGTTGGTAACTTTTTTTCTATACATGCTGGCGACCTAAAACTTGTTTTATCGCATTCAGCGCGTCAAATTACGCCGGAAACGGCCGTCTTTGTTTTGATATTGCTCGAAACACGAAGTCGAAGTCCGTTTGTTTGTTTTTCAGATATCGGTTGGTAACTTTTTTTCTATACATGCCAGCGACCTGAAACTCGTTTTATCGCATTCAGTGCGTCAAATTACGCCGGAAACGGTCGTCTTTGTTTTGATATTGCTCGAAACACGAAGTCGAAGTCCGTTTGTTTGTTTTTCAGATATCGGTTGGTAACTTTTTTTCTATACATGCTAGCGACCTAAAACTTGTTTTATCGCATTCAGCGCGACAAATTACGCCGGAAACGGCCGTCTTTGTTTTGATATTGCTCGAAACACGAAGTCGAAGTCCGTTTGTTTGTTTTTCAGATATCGGTTGGTAACTTTTTTTCTATACATGCTAGCGACCTAAAACTTGTTTTATCGCATTCAGTGCGTCAAATTACGCCGGAAACGGTCGTCTTTGTTTTGATATTGCTCGAAACACGAAGTCGAAGTCCGTTTGTTTGTTTTTCAGATATCGGTTGTTAACTTTTTTTCTATACATGCTAGCGACCTAAAACTTGTTTTATCGCATTCAGCGCGTCAAATTACGCCGGAAACGGCCGTCTTTGTTTTGATATTGCTCGAAACACGAAGTCGAAGTCCGTTTGTTTGTTTTTCAGATATCGGTTGGTAACTTTTTTTCTATACATGCTGGCGACCTAAAACTTGTTTTATCGCATTCAGTGCGTCAAATTACGCCGGAAACGGTCGTCTTTGTTTTGATATTGCTCGAAACACGAAGTCGAAGTCCGTTTGTTTGTTTTTCAGATATCGGTTGTTAACTTTTTTTCTATACATGCTAGCGACCTAAAACTTGTTTTATCGCATTCAGCGCGTCAAATTACGCCGGAAACGGCCGTCTTTGTTTTGATATTGCTCGAAACACGAAGTCGAAGTCCGTTTGTTTGTTTTTCAGATATCGGTTGGTAACTTTTTTTCTATACATGCCAGCGACCTGAAACTTGTTTTATCGCATTCAGTGCGTCAAATTACGCCGGAAACGGTCGTCTTTGTTTTGATATTGCTCGAAACACGAAGTCGAAGTCCGTTTGTTTGTTTTTCAGATATCGGTTGGTAACTTTTTTTCTATACATGCTAGCGACCTAAAACTTGTTTTATCGCATTCAGCGCGTCAAATTACGCCGGAAGCGGCCGTCTTTGTTTTGATATTGCTCGAAACACGAAGTCGAAGTCCGTTTGTTTGTTTTTCAGATATCGGTTGGTAACTTTTTTTCTATTCATGCTAGCGACCTAGAACTTGTTTTATCGCATTCAGCGCGTCAAATTACGCCGGAAACGTTCGTCCTTGTTTTGATATTGCTCGAAACACGAAGTCGAAGTCCGTTTGTTTGTTTTTCAGATATCGGTTGTTAACTTTTTTTCCATACATGCTAGCGACCTAAAACTTGTTTTATCGCATTCAGCGCGTCAAATTACGCCGGAAACGGCCGTCTTTGTTTTGATATTGCTCGAAACACGAAGTCGAAGTCCGTTTGTTTGTTTTTCAGATATCGGTTGGTAACTTTTTTTCTATACATGCCAGCGACCTGAAACTTGTTTTATCGCATTCAGTGCGTCAAATTACGCCGGAAACGTTCGTCCTTGTTTTGATATTGCTCGAAACACGAAGTCGAAGTCCGTTTGTTTGTTTTTCAGATATCGGTTGGTAACTTTTTTTCTATACATGCTAGCGACCTAAAACTTGTTTTATCGCATTCAGCGCGTCAAATTACGCCGGAAACGGTCGTCTTTGTTTTGATATTGCTCGAAACACGAAGTCGAAGTCCGTTGGTTTGTTTTTCAGATATCGGTTGGTAACTTTTTTTCTATACATGCTGGCGACCTAAAACTTGTTTTATCGCATTCAGCGCGTCAAATTACGCCGGAAACGGCCGTCTTTGTTTTGATATTGCTCGAAACACGAAGTCGAAGTCCGTTTGTTTGTTTTTCAGATATCGGTTGGTAACTTTTTTTCTATACATGCTAGCGACCTAAAACTTGTTTTATCGCATTCAGTGCGTCAAATTACGCCGGAAACGGTCGTCTTTGTTTTGATATTGCTCGAAACACGAAGTCGAAGTCCGTTTGTTTGTTTTTCAGATATCGGTTGTTAACTTTTTTTCTATACATGCTAGCGACCTAAAACTTGTTTTATCGCATTCAGCGCGTCAAATTACGCCGGAAACGGCCGTCTTTGTTTTGATATTGCTCGAAACACGAAGTCGAAGTCCGTTTGTTTGTTTTTCAGATATCGGTTGGTAACTTTTTTTCTATACATGCCAGCGACCTGAAACTTGTTTTATCGCATTCAGTGCGTCAAATTACGCCGGAAACGGTCGTCTTTGTTTTGATATTGCTCGAAACACGAAGTCGAAGTCCGTTTGTTTGTTTTTCAGATATCGGTTGGTAACTTTTTTTCAATACATGCTAGCGACCTAAAACTTGTTTTATCGCATTCAGCGCGTCAAATTACGCCGGAAACGGTCGTCCTTGTTTTGATATTGCTCGAAACACGAAGTCGAAGTCCGTTGGTTTGTTCTTCAGATATCGGTTGTTAACTTTTTTTCTATACATGCTGGCGACCTAAAACTTGTTTTATCGCATTCAGTGCGTCAAATTACGCCGGAAACGGTCGTCTTTGTTTTGATATTGCTCGAAACACGAAGTCGAAGTCCGTTTGTTTGTTTTTCAGATATCGGTTGTTAACTTTTTTTCTATACATGCTAGCGACCTAAAACTTGTTTTATCGCATTCAGCGCGTCAAATTACGCCGGAAACGGCCGTCTTTGTTCTGATATTGCTCGAAACACGAAGTCGAAGTCCGTTTGTTTGTTTTTCAGATATCGGTTGGTAACTTTTTTTCTATACATGCCAGCGACCTGAAACTTGTTTTATCGCATTCAGTGCGTCAAATTACGCCGGAAACGGTCGTCTTTGTTTTGATATTGCTCGAAACACGAAGTCGAAGTCCGTTTGTTTGTTTTTCAGATATCGGTTGGTAACTTTTTTTCTATACATGCTAGCGACCTAAAACTTGTTTTATCGCATTCAGCGCGTCAAATCACGCCGGAAGCGGCCGTCTTTGTTTTGATATTGCTCGAAACACGAAGTCGAAGTCCGTTTGTTTGTTTTTCAGATATCGGTTGGTAACTTTTTTTCTATTCATGCTAGCGACCTAGAACTTGTTTTATCGCATTCAGCGCGTCAAATTACGCCGGAAACGTTCGTCCTTGTTTTGATATTGCTCGAAACACGAAGTCGAAGTCCGTTTGTTTGTTTTTCAGATATCGGTTGTTAACTTTTTTTCCATACATGCTAGCGACCTAAAACTTGTTTTATCGCATTCAGCGCGTCAAATTACGCCGGAAACGGCCGTCTTTGTTTTGATATTGCTCGAAACACGAAGTCGAAGTCCGTTTGTTTGTTTTTCAGATATCGGTTGGTAACTTTTTTTCTATACATGCCAGCGACCTGAAACTTGTTTTATCGCATTCAGTGCGTCAAATTACGCCGGAACCGTTCGTCCTTGTTTTGATATTGCTCGAAACACGAAGTCGAAGTCCGTTTGTTTGTTTTTCAGATATCGGTTGGTAACTTTTTTTCTATACATGCTAGCGACCTAAAACTTGTTTTATCGCATTCAGCGCGTCAAATTACGCCGGAAACGGTCGTCTTTGTTTTGATATTGCTCGAAACACGAAGTCGAAGTCCGTTGGTTTGTTTTTCAGATATCGGTTGGTAACTTTTTTTCTATACATGCTGGCGACCTAAAACTTGTTTTATCGCATTCAGCGCGTCAAATTACGCCGGAAACGGCCGTCTTTGTTTTGATATTGCTCGAAACACGAAGTCGAAGTCCGTTTGTTTGTTTTTCAGATATCGGTTGGTAACTTTTTTTCTATACATGCCAGCGACCTGAAACTTGTTTTATCGCATTCAGTGCGTCAAATTACGCCGGAAACGGTCGTCTTTGTTTTGATATTGCTCGAAACACGAAGTCGAAGTCCGTTTGTTTGTTTTTCAGATATCGGTTGGTAACTTTTTTTCTATACATGCTAGCGACCTAAAACTTGTTTTATCGCATTCAGCGCGACAAATTACGCCGGAAACGGCCGTCTTTGTTTTGATATTGCTCGAAACACGAAGTCGAAGTCCGTTTGTTTGTTTTTCAGATATCGGTTGGTAACTTTTTTTCTATACATGCTAGCGACCTAAAACTTGTTTTATCGCATTCAGCGCGACAAATTACGCCGGAAACGGCCGTCTTTGTTTTGATATTGCTCGAAACACGAAGTCGAAGTCCGTTTGTTTGTTTTTCAGATATCGGTTGGTAACTTTTTTTCTATACATGCTAGCGACCTAAAACTTGTTTTATCGCATTCAGTGCGTCAAATTACGCCGGAAACGGTCGTCTTTGTTTTGATATTGCTCGAAACACGAAGTCGAAGTCCGTTTGTTTGTTTTTCAGATATCGGTTGTTAACTTTTTTTCTATACATGCTAGCGACCTAAAACTTGTTTTATCGCATTCAGCGCGTCAAATTACGCCGGAAACGGCCGTCTTTGTTTTGATATTGCTCGAAACACGAAGTCGAAGTCCGTTTGTTTGGTTTTCAGATATCGGTTGGTAACTTTTTTTCTATACATGCCAGCGACCTGAAACTCGTTTTATCGCATTCAGTGCGTCAAATTACGCCGGAAACGGTCGTCTTTGTTTTGATATTGCTCGAAACACGAAGTCGAAGTCCGTTTGTTTGTTTTTCAGATATCGGTTGGTAACTTTTTTTCAATACATGCTAGCGACCTAAAACTTGTTTCATCGCATTCAGCGCGTCAAATTACGCCGGAAACGGTCGTCCTTGTTTTGATATTGCTCGAAACACGAAGTCGAAGTCCGTTTGTTTGTTTTTCAGATATCGGTTGGTTACTTTTTTTCTATTCATGCTAGCGACCTAAAACTTGTTTTATCGCATTCAGCGCGTCAAATTACGCCGGAATTGGTCGTCTTTGTTTTGATATTGCTCGAAACACGAAGTCGAAGTCCGTTTGTTTGTTTTTCAGATATCGGTTGGTAACTTTTTTTCTATACATGCTAGCGACCTAAAACTTGTTTTATCGCATTCAGCGCGTCAAATTACGCCGGAAACGGCCGTCTTTGTTTTGATATTGATCGAAACACGAAGTCGAAGTCCGTTTGTTTGTTTTTCAGATATCGGTTGGTAACTTTTTTTCTATACATGCTAGCGACCTAAAACTTGTTTTATCGCATTCAGTGCGTCAAATTACGCCGGAAACGGTCGTCTTTGTTTTGATATTGCTCGAAACACGAAGTCGAAGTCCGTTTGTTAGTTTTTCAGATATCGGTTGTTAACTTCTTTTCTATACATGCTAGCGACCTAAAACTTGTTTTATCGCATTCAGCGCGTCAAATTACGCCGGAAACGGCCGTCTTTGTTTTGATATTGCTCGAAACACGAAGTCGAAGTCCGTTTGTTTGTTTTGCAGATATCGGTTGGTAACTTTTTTTCTATACATGCCAGCGACCTGAAACTTGTTTTATCGCATTCAGTGCGTCAAATTACGCCGGAAACGGTCGTCTTTGTTCTGATATTGCTCGAAACACGAAGTCGAAGTCCGTTTGTTTGTTTTTCAGATATCGGTTGGGAACTTTTTTTCTATACATGCTGGCGACCTCAAACTTGTTTTATCGCATTCAGCGCGTCAAATTACGCCGGAAACGGCCGTCTTTGTTTTGATATTGCTCGAAACACGAAGTCGAAGTCCGTTTGTTTGTTTTTCAGATATCGGTTGAAAACTTTTTTTCTATACATGCCAGCGACCTGAAACTTGTTTTATCGCATTCAGTGCGTCAAATTACGCCGGAAACGGTCGTCTTTGTTTTGATATTGCTCGAAACACGAAGTCGAAGTCCGTTTGTTTGTTTTTCAGATATCGGTTGGTAACTTTTTTTGTATACATGCTAGCGACCTAAAACTTGTTTTATCGCATTCAGCGCGACAAATTACGCCGGAAACGGCCGTCTTTGTTTTGATATTGCTCGAAACACGAAGTCGAAGTCCGTTTGTTTGTTTTTCAGATATCGGTTGGTAACTTTTTTTCTATACATGCCAGCGACCTGAAACTTGTTTTATCGCATTCAGTGCGTCAAATTACGCCGGAAACGTTCGTCCTTGTTTTGATATTGCTCGAAACACGAAGTCGAAGTCCGTTTGTTTGTTTTTCAGATATCGGTTGGTAACTTTTTTTCTATACATGCTAGCGACCTAAAACTTGTTTTATCGCATTCAGCGCGTCAAATTACGCCGAAAACGGTCGTCTTTGTTTTGATATTGCTCGAAACACGAAGTCGAAGTCCGTTGGTTTGTTTTTCAGATATCGGTTGGTAACTTTTTTTCTATACATGCTGGCGACCTAAAACTTGTTTTATCGCATTCAGCGCGTCAAATTACGCCGGAAACGGCCGTCTCTGTTTTGATATTGCTCGAAACACGAAGTCGAAGTCCGTTTGTTTGTTTTTCAGATATCGGTTGGTAACTTTTTTTCTATACATGCCAGCGACCTGAAACTTGTTTTATCGCATTCAGTGCGTCAAATTACGCCGGAAACGGTCGTCTTTGTTTTGATATTGCTCGAAACACGAAGTCGAAGTCCGTTTGTTTGTTTTTCAGATATCGGTTGGTAACTTTTTTTCTATACATGCTAGCGACCTAAAACTTGTTTTATCGCATTCAGCGCGACAAATTACGCCGGAAACGGCCGTCTTTGTTTTGATATTGCTCGAAACACGAAGTCGAAGTCCGTTTGTTTGTTTTTCAGATATCGGTTGGTAACTTTTTTTCTATACATGCTAGCGACCTCAAACTTGTTTTATCGCATTCAGCGCGACAAATTACGCCGGAAACGGCCGTCTTTGTTTTGATATTGCTCGAAACACGAAGTCGAAGTCCGTTTGTTTGTTTTTCAGATATCGGTTGGTAACTTTTTTTCTATACATGCTAGCGACCTAAAACTTGTTTTATCGCATTCAGTGCGTCAAATTACGCCGGAAACGGTCGTCTTTGTTTTGATATTGCTCGAAACACGAAGTCGAAGTCCGTTTGTTTGTTTTTCAGATATCGGTTGTTAACTTTTTTTCTATACATGCTAGCGACCTAAAACTTGTTTTATCGCATTCAGCGCGTCAAATTACGCCGGAAACGGCCGTCTTTGTTTTGATATTGCTCGAAACACGAAGTCGAAGTCCGTTTGTTTGGTTGTCAGATATCGGTTGGTAACTTTTTTTCTATACATGCCAGCGACCTGAAACTCGTTTTATCGCATTCAGTGCGTCAAATTACGCCGGAAACGGTCGTCTTTGTTCTGATATTGCTCGAAACACGAAGTCGAAGTCCGTTTGTTTGTTTTTCAGATATCGGTTGGGAACTTTTTTTCTATACATGCTGGCGACCTAAAACTTGTTTTATCGCATTCAGCGCGTCAAATTACGCCGGAAACGGCCGTCTTTGTTTTGATATTGCTCGAAACACGAAGTCGAAGTCCGTTTGTTTGTTTTTCAGATATCGGTTGAAAACTTTTTTTCTATACATGCCAGCGACCTGAAACTTGTTTTATCGCATTCAGCGCGTCAAATTACGCCGGAAACGGTCGTCCTTGTTTTGATATTGCTCGAAACACGAAGTCGAAGTCCGTTTGTTTGTTTTTCAGATATCGGTTGGTTACTTTTTTTCTATTCATGCTAGCGACCTTAAACTTGTTTTATCGCATTCAGCGCGTCAAATTACGCCGGAATTGGTCGTCTTTGTTTTGATATTGCTCGAAACACGAAGTCGAAGTCCGTTTGTTTGTTTTTCAGATATCGGTTGGTAACTTTTTTTCTATACATGCTAGCGACCTAAAACTTGTTTTATCGCATTCAGCGCGTCAAATTACGCCGGAAACGGCCGTCTTTGTTTTGATATTGCTCGAAACACGAAGTCGAAGTCCGTTTGTTTGTTTTTCAGATATCGGTTGGTAACTTTTTTTCTATACATGCTAGCGACCTAAAACTTGTTTTATCGCATTCAGTGCGTCAAATTACGCCGGAAACGGTCGTCTTTGTTTTGATATTGCTCGAAACACGAAGTCGAAGTCCGTTTGTTAGTTTTTCAGATATCGGTTGTTAACTTCTTTTCTATACATGCTAGCGACCTAAAACTTGTTTTATCGCATTCAGCGCGTCAAATTACGCCGGAAACGGCCGTCTTTGTTTTGATATTGCTCGAAACACGAAGTCGAAGTTCGTTTGTTTGTTTTGCAGATATCGGTTGGTAACTTTTTTTCTATACATGCCAGCGACCTGAAACTTGTTTTATCGCATTCAGTGCGTCAAATTACGCCGGAAACGGTCGTCTTTGTTCTGATATTGCTCGAAACACGAAGTCGAAGTCCGTTTGTTTGTTTTTCAGATATCGGTTGGGAACTTTTTTTCTATACATGCTAGCGACCTAAAACTTGTTTTATCGCATTCAGCGCGTCAAATTACGCCGGAAGCGGCCGTCTTTGTTTTGATATTGCTCGAAACACGAAGTCGAAGTCCGTTTGTTTGTTTTTCAGATATCGGTTGGTAACTTTTTTTCTATTCATGCTAGCGACCTAGAACTTGTTTTATCGCATTCAGCGCGTCAAATTACGCCGGAAACGTTCGTCCTTGTTTTGATATTGCTCGAAACACGAAGTCGAAGTCCGTTTGTTTGTTTTTCAGATATCGGTTGGTAACTTTTTTTCTATTCATGCTAGCGACCTAAAACTTGTTTTATCGCATTCAGCGCGTCAAATTACGCCGAAATCGGTCGTCTTTGTTTTGATATTGCTCGAAACACGAAGTCGAAGTCCGTTTGTTTGTTTTTCAGATATCGGTTGGTAACTTTTTTTCTATACATGCTAGCGACCTAAAACTTGTTTTATCGCATTCAGCGCGACAAATTACGCCGGAAACGGCCCTCTTTGTTTTGATATTGCTCGAAACACGAAGTCGAAGTCCGTTTGTTTGTTTTTCAGATATCGGTTGGTAACTTTTTTTCTATACATGCTAGCGACCTAAAACTTGTTTTATCGCATTCAGTGCGTCAAATTACGCCGGAAACGGCCGTCTTTGTTTTGATATTGCTCGAAACACGAAGTCGAAGTCCGTTTGTTTGTTTTTCAGATATCGGTTGGTAACTTTTTTTCTATACATGCCAGCGACCTGAAACTTGTTTTATCGCATTCAGTGCGTCAAATTACGCCGGAAACGGTCGTCTTTATTTTGATATTGCTCGAAACACGAAGTCGAAGTCCGTTTGTTTGTTTTTCAGATATCGGTTGGTAACTTTTTTTCAATACATGCTAGCGACCTAAAACTTGTTTTATCGCATTCAGCGCGTCAAATTACGCCGGAAACGGTCGTCCTTGTTTTGATATTGCTCGAAACACGAAGTCGAAGTCCGTTTGTTTGTTTTTCAGATATCGGTTGGTAACTTTTTTTCTATACATGCTAGCGACCTAAAACTTGTTTTATCGCATTCAGCGCGACAAATTACGCCGGAAACGGCCGTCTTTGTTTTGATATTGCTCGAAACACGAAGTCGAAGTCCGTTTGTTTGTTTTTCAGATATCGGTTGGTAACTTTTTTTCTATACATGCTAGCGACCTAAAACTTGTTTTATCGCATTCAGCGCGACAAATTACGCCGGAAACGGCCGTCTTTGTTTTGATATTGCTCGAAACACGAAGTCGAAGTCCGTTTGTTTGTTTTTCAGATATCGGTTGTTAACTTTTTTTCTATACATGCTAGCGACCCCAAACTTGTTTTATCGCATTCAGCGCGTCAAATTACGCCGGAAACGGCCGTCTTTGTTTTGATATTGCTCGAAACACGAAGTCGAAGTCCGTTTGTTTGTTTTTCAGATATCGGTTGGTAACTTTTTTTTCATACATGCTAGCGACCTCAAACTTAATTTATCGCATTCAGCGCGTCAAATTACGCCGGAAACGGCCGTCTTTGTTTTGATATTGCTCGAAACACGAAGTCGAAGTCCGTTAGTTTGTTTTTCAGATATCGGTTGGTAACTTTTTTTCTATACATGCTAGCGACCTAAAACTTGTTTTATCGCATTCAGCGCGTCAAATTACGCCGGAAACGGTCGTCTTTGTTTTGATATTGCTCGAAACACGAAGTCGAAGTCCGTTTGTTTGTTTTTCAGATATCGGTTGGTAACTTTTTTTCTATACATGCTAGCGACCTAAAACTTGTTTTATCGCATCCAGCGCGTCAAATTACGCCGGAAACGGTCGTCTTTGTTTTGATATTGCTCGAAACACGAAGTCGAAGTCCGTTTGTTTGTTTTTCAGATATCGGTTGGTAACTTTTTTTCTATACATGCTAGCGACCTGAAACTTGTTTCATCGCATTCGGCGCGTCAAATTACGCCGGAAACGGTCGTCTTTGTTTTGATATTGCTCGAAACACGAAGTCAAAGTCCGTTTGTTTGTTTTTCAGATATCGGTTGTTAACTTTTTTTCTATACATGCTAGCGACCTAAAACTTGTTTTATCGCATTCAGCGCGTCAAATCACGCCGGAAACGGCCGTCTTTGTTTTGATATTGCTCGAAACACGAAGTCGAAGTCCGTTTGTTTGTTTTTCAGATATCGGTTGGTAACTTTTTTTCTATTCATGCTAGCGACCTAAAACTTGTTTTATCGCATTCAGCGCGTCAGATTACGCCGGAAACGGTCGTCTTTGTTTTGATATTGCTCGAAACACGAAGTCGAAGTCCGTTTGTTTGTTTTTCAGATATCGGTTGGTAACTTTTTTTCTATACATGCTAGCGACCTAAAACTTGTTTTATCGCATTCAGCGCGACAAATTACGCCGGAAACGGCCGTCTTTGTTTTGATATTGCTCGAAACACGAAGTCGAAGTCCGTTTGTTTGTTTTTCAGATATCGGTTGGTAACTTTTTTTCTATACATGCTAGCGACCTAAAACTTGTTTTATCGCATTCAGCGCGACAAATTACGCCGGAAACGGCCGTCTTTGTTTTGATATTGCTCGAAACACGAAGTCGAAGTCCGTTTGTTTGTTTTTCAGATATCGGTTGGTCACTTTTTTTCTATACATGCTAGCGACCTAAAACTTGTTTTATCGCATTCCGCGCGTCAAATTACGCCGGAAACGGTCGTCTTTGTTTTGATATTGCTCGAAACACGAAGTCGAAGTCCGTTTGTTTGTTTTTCAGATATCGGTTGTTAACTTTTTTTCTATACATGCTAGCGACCTAAAACTTGTTTTATCGCATTCAGCGCGTCAAATTACGCCGGAAACGGCCGTCTTTGTTTTGATATTGCTCGAAACACGAAGTCGAAGTCCGTTTGTTTGTTTTTCAGATATCGGTTGGTAACTTTTTTTCTATTCATGCTAGCGACCTAAAACTTGTTTTATCGCATTCAGCGCGTCAAATTACGCCGGAAACGTTCGTCCTTGTTTTGATATTGCTCGAAACACGAAGTCGAAGTCCGTTTGTTTGTTTTTCAGATATCGGTTGGTAACTTTTTTTCTATACATGCTAGCGACCTAAAACTTGTTTTATCGCATTCAGCGCGACAAATTACGCCGGAAACGGCCGTCTTTGTTTTGATATTGCTCGAAACACGAAGTCGAAGTCCGTTTGTTTGTTTTTCAGATATCGGTTGGTCACTTTTTTTCTATACATGCTAGCGACCTAAAACTTGTTTTATCGCATTCCGCGCGTCAAATTACGCCGGAAACGGTCGTCTTTGTTTTGATATTGCTCGAAACACGAAGTCGAAGTCCGTTTGTTTGTTTTTCAGATATCGGTTGTTAACTTTTTTTCTATACATGCTAGCGACCTAAAACTTGTTTTATCGCATTCAGCGCGTCAAATTACGCCGGAAACGGTCGTCTTTGTTTTGATATTGCTCGAAACACGAAGTCGAAGTCCGTTTGTTTGTTTTTCAGATATCGGTTGGTAACTTTTTTTTTATACATGCTAGCGACCTAAAACTTGTTTTATCGCATTCAGCGCGTCAAATTACGCCGGAAACGGTCGTCTTTGTTCTGATATTGCTCGAAACACGAAGTCGAAGTCCGTTTGTTTGTTTTTCAGATATCGGTTGGTAACTTTTTTTCTATACATGCTAGCGACCTGAAACTTGTTTTATCGCATTCAGCGCGTCAAATTACGCCGGAAACGGTCGTCTTTGTTTTGATATTGCTCGAAACACGAAGTCGAAGTCCGTTTGTTTGTTTTTCAGATATCGGTTAGTAACTTTTTTTCTATACATGCTAGCGACCTAAAACTTGTTTTATCGCATTCAGCGCGTCAAATTACGCCGGAAACGGTCGTCTTTGTTTTGATATTGCTCGAAACACGAAGTCGAAGTCCGTTTGTTTGTTTTTCAGATATCGGTTGGTAACTTTTTTTCTATACATGCCAGCGACCTAAAACTTGTTTTATCGCGATCAGTGCGTCAAATTACGCCGGAAACGGTCGTCTTTGTTTTGATATTGCTCGAAACACGAAGTCGAAGTCCGTTTGTTTGTTTTTCAGATATCGGTTGTTAACTTTTTTTCTATACATGCTAGCGACCCAAAACTTGTTTTATCGCATTCAGCGCGTCAAATTACGCCGGAAACGGCCGTCTTTGTTTTGATATTGCTCGAAACACGAAGTCGAAGTCCGTTTGTTTGTTTTTCAGATATCGGTTGGTAACTTTTTTTTCATACATGCTAGCGACCTCAAACTTGTTTTATCGCATTCAGCGCGTCAAATTACGCCGGAAACGGCCGTCTTTGTTTTGATATTGCTCGAAACACGAAGTCGAAGTCCGTTAGTTTGTTTTTCAGATATCGGTTGGTAACTTTTTTTCTATACATGCTAGCGACCTAAAACTTGTTTTATCGCATTCAGCGCGTCAAATTACGCCGGAAACGGTCGTCTTTGTTTTGATATTGCTCGAAACACGAAGTCGAAGTCCGTTTGTTTGTTTTTCAGATATCGGTTGGTAACTTTTTTTCTATACATGCTAGCGACCTGAAACTTGTTTCATCGCATTCAGCGCGTCAAATTACGCCGGAAACGGTTGTCTTTGTTTTGATATTGCTCGAAACACGAAGTCGAAGTCCGTTTGTTTGTTTTTCAGATATCGGTTGGTAACTTTTTTTCTATACATGCTAGCGACCTGAAACTTGTTTTATCGCATTCAGCGCGTCAAATTACGCCGAAAACGGTCGTCTTTGTTTTGATATTGCTCGAAACACGAAGTCGAAGTCCGTTTGTTTGTTTTTCAGATATCGGTTGGTAACTTTTTTTCTATACATGCTAGCGACCTAAAACTTGTTTTATCGCATTCAGCGCGACAAATTACGCCGGAAACGGCCGTCTTTGTTTTGATATTGCTCGAAACACGAAGTCGAAGTCCGTTTGTTTGTTTTTCAGATATCGGTTGGTAACTTTTTTTCTATACATGCTAGCGACCTAAAACTTGTTTTATCGCATTCAGCGCGTCAAATTACGCCGGAAACGGTCGTCTTTGTTTTGATATTGCTCGAAACACGAAGTCGAAGTCCGTTTGTTTGTTTTTCAGATATCGGTTAGTAACTTTTTTTCTATACATGCTAGCGACCTAAAACTTGTTTTATCGCATTCAGCGCGTCAAATTACGCCGGAAACGGTCGTCTTTGTTTTGATATTGCTCGAAACACGAAGTCGAAGTCCGTTTGTTTGTTTTTCAGATATCGGTTGGTAACTTTTTTTCTATACATGCCAGCGACCTAAAACTTGTTTTATCGCGATCAGTGCGTCAAATTACGCCGGAAACGGTCGTCTTTGTTTTGATATTGCTCGAAACACGAAGTCGAAGTCCGTTTGTTTGTTTTTCAGATATCGGTTGTTAACTTTTTTTCTATACATGCTAGCGACCCAAAACTTGTTTTATCGCATTCAGCGCGTCAAATTACGCCGGAAACGGCCGTCTTTGTTTTGATATTGCTCGAAACACGAAGTCGAAGTCCGTTTGTTTGTTTTTCAGATATCGGTTGGTAACTTTTTTTTCATACATGCTAGCGACCTCAAACTTGTTTTATCGCATTCAGCGCGTCAAATTACGCCGGAAACGGCCGTCTTTGTTTTGATATTGCTCGAAACACGAAGTCGAAGTCCGTTAGTTTGTTTTTCAGATATCGGTTGGTAACTTTTTTTCTATACATGCTAGCGACCTAAAACTTGTTTTATCGCATTCAGCGCGTCAAATTACGCCGGAAACGGTCGTCTTTGTTTTGATATTGCTCGAAACACGAAGTCGAAGTCCGTTTGTTTGTTTTTCAGATATCGGTTGGTAACTTTTTTTCTATACATGCTAGCGACCTGAAACTTGTTTCATCGCATTCAGCGCGTCAAATTACGCCGGAAACGGTCGTCTTTGTTTTGATATTGCTCGAAACACGAAGTCGAAGTCCGTTTGTTTGTTTTTCAGATATCGGTTGGTAACTTTTTTTCTATACATGCTAGCGACCTGAAACTTGTTTTATCGCATTCAGCGCGTCAAATTACGCCGAAAACGGTCGTCTTTGTTTTGATATTGCTCGAAACACGAAGTCGAAGTCCGTTTGTTTGTTTTTCAGATATCGGTTGGTAACTTTTTTTCTATACATGCTAGCGACCTAAAACTTGTTTTATCGCATTCAGCGCGACAAATTACGCCGGAAACGGCCGTCTTTGTTTTGATATTGCTCGAAACACGAAGTCGCAGTCCGTTTGTTTGTTTTTCAGATATCGGTTGGTAACTTTTTTTCTATACATGCTAGCGACCTAAAACTTGTTTTATCGCATTCAGCGCGACAAATTACGCCGAAAACGGCCGTCTTTGTTTTGATATTGCTCGAAACACGAAGTCGAAGTCCGTTTGTTTGTTTTTCAGATATCGGTTGGTCACTTTTTTTCTATACATGCTAGCGACCTAAAACTTGTTTTATCGCATTCCGCGCGTCAAATTACGCCGGAAACGGTCGTCTTTGTTTTGATATTGCTCGAAACACGAAGTCGAAGTCCGTTTGTTTGTTTTTCAGATATCGGTTGTTAACTTTTTTTCTATACATGCTAGCGACCTAAAACTTGTTTTATCGCATTCAGCGCGTCAAATTACGCCGGAAACGGTCGTCTTTGTTTTGATATTGCTCGAAACACGAAGTCGAAGTCCGTTCGTTTGTTTTTCAGATATCGGTTGGTAACTTTTTTTCTATACATGCTAGCGACCTAAAACTTGTTTTATCGCATTCAGCGCGTCAAATTACGCCGGAAACGGTCGTCTTTGTTTTGATATTGCTCGAAACACGAAGTCGAAGTCCGTTTGTTTGTTTTTCAGATATCGGTTGGTAACTTTTTTTCTGTACATGCTAGCGACCTAAAACTTGTTTCATCGCATTCAGCGCGTCAAATTACGCCGAAAACGGTCGTCTTTGTTTTGATATTGCTCGAAACACGAAGTCGAAGTCCGTTTGTTTGTTTTTCAGATATCGGTTGGTAACTTTTTTTCTATACATGCTAGCGACCTAAAACTTGTTTTATCGCATTCAGCGCGACAAATTACGCCGGAAACGGCCGTCTTTGTTTTGATATTGCTCGAAACACGAAGTCGAAGTCCGTTTGTTTGTTTTTCAGATATCGGTTGGTAACTTTTTTTCTATACATGCTAGCGACCTAAAACTTGTTTTATCGCATTCAGCGCGACAAATTACGCCGGAAACGGCCGTCTTTGTTTTGATATTGCTCGAAACACGAAGTCGAAGTCCGTTTGTTTGTTTTTCAGATATCGGTTGGTCACTTTTTTTCTATACATGCTAGCGACCTAAAACTTGTTTTATCGCATTCCGCGCGTCAAATTACGCCGGAAACGGTCGTCTTTGTTTTGATATTGCTCGAAACACGAAGTCGAAGTCCGTTTGTTTGTTTTTCAGATATCGGTTGTTAACTTTTTTTCTATACATGCTAGCGACCTAAAACTTGTTTTATCGCATTCAGCGCGTCAAATCACGCCGGAAACGGCCGTCTTTGTTTTGATATTGCTCGAAACACGAAGTCGAAGTCCGTTTGTTTGTTTTTCAGATATCGGTTGGTAACTTTTTTTCTATTCATGCTAGCGACCTAAAACTTGTTTTATCGCATTCAGCGCGTCAAATTACGCCGGAAACGTTCGTCCTTGTTTTGATATTGCTCGAAACACGAAGTCGAAGTCCGTTTGTTTGTTTTTCAGATATCGGTTGGTAACTTTTTTTCTATACATGCTAGCGACCTAAAACTTGTTTTATCGCATTCAGCGCGTCAAATTACGCCGGAAACGGTCGTCTTTGTTTTGATATTGCTCGAAACACGAAGTCGAAGTCCGTTTGTTTGTTTTTCAGATATCGGTTGGTAACTTTTTTTCTATTCATGCTAGCGACCTAAAACTTGTTTTATCGCATTCAGCGCGTCAAATTACGCCGGAAACGTTCGTCCTTGTTTTGATATTGCTCGAAACACGAAGTCGAAGTCCGTTTGTTTGTTTTTCAGATATCGGTTGGTAACTTTTTTTCTATACATGCTAGCGACCTAAAACTTGTTTTATCGCATTCAGCGCGTCAAATTACGCCGGAAACGGTCGTCTTTGTTTTGATATTGCTCGAAACACGAAGTCGAAGTCCGTTTGTTTGTTTTTCAGATATCGGTTGGTAACTTTTTTTCTATTCATGCTAGCGACCTGAAACTTGTTTTATCGCATTCAGCGCGTCAAATTACGCCGGAAACGTTCGTCCTTGTTTTGATATTGCTCGAAACACGAAGTCGAAGTCCGTTTGTTTGTTTTTCAGATATCGGTTGGTAACTTTTTTTCTATACATGCTAGCGACCTAAAACTTGTTTTATCGCATTCAGCGCGTCAAATTACGCCGGAAACGGTCGTCTTTGTTTTGATATTGCTCGAAACACGAAGTCGAAGTCCGTTTGTTTGTTTTTCAGATATCGGTTGGTAACTTTTTTTTTATACATGCCAGCGACCTAAAACTTGTTTTATCGCGATCAGTGCGTCAAATTACGCCGGAAACGGTCGTCTTTGTTTTGATATTGCTCGAAACACGAAGTCGAAGTCCGTTTGTTTGTTTTTCAGATATCGGTTGGTAACTTTTTTTCTATACATGCTAGCGACCTAAAACTTGTTTTATCGCATTCAGCGCGTCAAATTACGCCGGAAACGGTCGTCTTTGTTTTGATATTGCTCGAAACACGAAGTCGAAGTCCGTTTGTTTGTTTTTCAGATATCGGTTGGTAACTTTTTTTCTATTCATGCTAGCGACCTAAAACTTGTTTTATCGCATTCAGCGCGTCAAATTACGCCGGAAACGTTCGTCCTTGTTTTGATATTGCTCGAAACACGAAGTCGAAGTCCGTTTGTTTGTTTTTCAGATATCGGTTGGTAACTTTTTTTCTATACATGCTAGCGACCTAAAACTTGTTTTATCGCATTCAGCGCGTCAAATTACGCCGGAAACGGTCGTCTTTGTTTTGATATTGCTCGAAACACGAAGTCGAAGTCCGTTTGTTTGTTTTTCAGATATCGGTTGGTAACTTTTTTTCTATTCATGCTAGCGACCTGAAACTTGTTTTATCGCATTCAGCGCGTCAAATTACGCCGGAAACGTTCGTCCTTGTTTTGATATTGCTCGAAACACGAAGTCGAAGTCCGTTTGTTTGTTTTTCAGATATCGGTTGGTAACTTTTTTTCTATACATGCTAGCGACCTAAAACTTGTTTTATCGCATTCAGCGCGTCAAATTACGCCGGAAACGGTCGTCTTTGTTTTGATATTGCTCGAAACACGAAGTCGAAGTCCGTTTGTTTGTTTTTCAGATATCGGTTGGTAACTTTTTTTTTATACATGCCAGCGACCTAAAACTTGTTTTATCGCGATCAGTGCGTCAAATTACGCCGGAAACGGTCGTCTTTGTTTTGATATTGCTCGAAACACGAAGTCGAAGTCCGTTTGTTTGTTTTTCAGATATCGGTTGGTAACTTTTTTTCTATACATGCTAGCGACCTGAAACTTGTTTTATCGCATTCAGCGCGTCAAATTACGCCGGAAACGGTCGTCTTTGTTTTGATATTGCTCGAAACACGAAGTCGAAGTCCGTTTGTTTGTCTTTCAGATATCGATTGGTAACTTTTTTTCTATACATGCTAGCGACCTAAAACTTGTTTTATCGCATTCAGCGCGTCAAATCACGCCGGAAACGGCCGTCTTTGTTTTGATATTGCTCGAAACACGAAGTCGAAGTCCGTTTGTTTGTTTTTCAGATATCGGTTGGTAACTTTTTTTCTATTCATGCTAGCGACCTAAAACTTGTTTTATCGCATTCAGCGCGTCAAATTACGCCGGAAACGTTCGTCCTTGTTTTGATATTGCTCGAAACACGAAGTCGAAGTCCGTTTGTTTGTTTTTCAGATATCGGTTGGTAACTTTTTTTCTATACATGCTAGCGACCTAAAACTTGTTTTATCGCATTCAGCGCGTCAAATTACGCCGGAAACGGTCGTCTTTGTTTTGATATTGCTCGAAACACGAAGTCGAAGTCCGTTAGTTTGTTTTTCAGATATCGGTTGGTAACTTTTTTTCTATACATGCCAGCGACCTAAAACTTGTTTTATCGCGATCAGTGCGTCAAATTACGCCGGAAACGGTCGTCTTTGTTTTGATATTGCTCGAAACACGAAGTCGAAGTCCGTTTGTTTGTTTTTCAGATATCGGTTGTTAACTTTTTTTCTATACATGCTAGCGACCCCAAACTTGTTTTATCGCATTCAGCGCGTCAAATTACGCCGGAAACGGCCGTCTTTGTTTTGATATTGCTCGAAACACGAAGTCGAAGTCCGTTTGTTTGTTTTTCAGATATCGGTTGGTAACTTTTTTTTCATACATGCTAGCGACCTCAAACTTGTTTTATCGCATTCAGCGCGTCAAATTACGCCGGAAACGGCCGTCTTTGTTTTGATATTGCTCGAAACACGAAGTCGAAGTCCGTTAGTTTGTTTTTCAGATATCGGTTGGTAACTTTTTTTCTATACATGCTAGCGACCTAAAACTTGTTTTATCGCATTCAGCGCGTCAAATTACGCCGGAAACGGTCGTCTTTGTTTTGATATTGCTCGAAACACGAAGTCGAAGTCCGTTTGTTTGTTTTTCAGATATCGGTTGGTAACTTTTTTTCTATACATGCTAGCGACCTAAAACTTGTTTTATCTTATCCAGCGCGTCAAATTACGCCGGAAACGGTCGTCTTTGTTTTGATATTGCTCGAAACACGAAGTCGAAGTCCGTTTGTTTGTTTTTCAGATATCGGTTGGTAACTTTTTTTCTATACATGCTAGCGACCTGAAACTTGTTTCATCGCATTCAGCGCGTCAAATTACGCCGGAAACGGTCGTCTTTGTTTTGATATTGCTCGAAACACGAAGTCGAAGTCCGTTTGTTTGTTTTTCAGATATCGGTTGGTAACTTTTTTTCTATACATGCTAGCGACCTGAAACTTGTTTTATCGCATTCAGCGCGTCAAATTACGCCGGAAACGGTCGTCTTTGTTTTGATATTGCTCGAAACACGAAGTCGAAGTCCGTTTGTTTGTCTTTCAGATATCGATTGGTAACTTTTTTTCCATACATGCTAGCGACCTCAAACTTGTTTTATCGCATTCAGCGCGTCAAATTACGCCGAAAACGGTCGTCTTTGTTTTGATATTGCTCGAAACACGAAGTCGAAGTCCGTTTGTTTGTTTTTCAGATATCGGTTGGTAACTTTTTTTTTATACATGCTAGCGACCTAAAACTTGTTTTATCGCATTCAGCGCGTCAAATTACGCCGGAAACGGTCGTCTTTGTTCTGATATTGCTCGAAACACGAAGTCGAAGTCCGTCTGTTTGTTTTTCAGATATCGGTTGGTAACTTTTTTTCTATACATGCTAGCGACCTGAAACTTGTTTTATCGCATTCAGCGCGTCAAATTACGCCGGAAACGGTCGTCTTTGTTTTGATATTGCTCGAAACACGAAGTCGAAGTCCGTTTGTTTGTTTTTCAGATATCGGTTGGTAACTTTTTTTCTATACATGCTAGCGACCTAAAACTTGTTTTATCGCATTCAGCGCGTCAAATTACGCCGGAAACGGTCGTCTTTGTTTTGATATTGCTCGAAACACGAAGTCGAAGTCCGTTTGTTTGTTTTTCAGATATCGGTTGGTAACTTTTTTTCTATACATGCTAGCGACCTAAAACTTGTTTTATCGCATTCAGCGCGTCAAATTACGCCGGAAACGGTCGTCTTTGTTTTGATATTGCTCGAAACACGAAGTCGAAGTCCGTTTGTTTGTTTTTCAGATATCGGTTGGTAACTTTTTTTTTATACATGCTAGCGACCTAAAACTTGTTTTATCGCATTCAGCGCGTCAAATTACGCCGGAAACGGTCGTCTTTGTTCTGATATTGCTCGAAACACGAAGTCGAAGTCCGTCTGTTTGTTTTTCACATATCGGTTGGTAACTTTTTTTCTATACATGCTAGCGACCTGAAACTTGTTTTATCGCATTCAGCGCGTCAAATTACGCCGGAAACGGTCGTCTTTGTTTTGATATTGCTCGGAACACGAAGTCGAAGTCCGTTTGTTTGTTTTTCAGATATCGGTTGGTAACTTTTTTTCTATACATGCTAGCGACCTAAAACTTGTTTTATCGCATTCAGCGCGTCAAATTACGCCGGAAACGGTCGTCTTTGTTTTGATATTGCTCGAAACACGAAGTCGAAGTCCGTTTGTTTGTTTTTCAGATATCGGTTGGTAACTTTTTTTCTATACATGCTAGCGACCTAAAACTTGTTTTATCGCATTCAGCGCGTCAAATTACGCCGGAAACGGTCGTCTTTGTTTTGATATTGCTCGAAACACGAAGTCGAAGTCCGTTTGTTTGTTTTTCAGATATCGGTTGGTAACTTTTTTTCTGTACATGCTAGCGACCTAAAACTTGTTTTATCGCATTCAGCGCGTCAAATTACGCCGGAAACGGTCGTCTTTGTTCTGATATTGCTCGAAACACGAAGTCGAAGTCCGTTTGTTTGTTTTTCAGATATCGGTTGGTAACTTTTTTTCTATACATGCTAGCGACCTGAAACTTGTTTTATCGCATTCAGCGCGTCAAATTACGCCGGAAACGGTCGTCTTTGTTTTGATATTGCTCGAAACACGAAGTCGAAGTCCGTTTGTTTGTTTTTCAGATATCGGTTGGTAACTTTTTTTCTATACATGCTAGCGACCTAAAACTTGTTTTATCGCATTCAGCGCGTCAAATTACGCCGGAAACGGTCGTCTTTGTTTTGATATTGCTCGAAACACGAAGTCGAAGTCCGTTTGTTTGTTTTTCAGATATCGGTTGGTAACTTTTTTTCTATACATGCTAGCGACCTAAAACTTGTTTTATCGCATTCAGCGCGTCAAATTACGCCGGAAACGGTCGTCTTTGTTTTGATATTGCTCGAAACACGAAGTCGAAGTCCGTTTGTTTGTTTTTCAGATATCGGTTGGTAACTTTTTTTCTGTACATGCTAGCGACCTAAAACTTGTTTTATCGCATTCAGCGCGACAAATTACGCCGGAAACGGCCGTCTTTGTTTTGATATTGCTCGAAACACGAAGTCGAAGTCCGTTTGTTTGTTTTTCAGATATCGGTTGGTAACTTTTTTTCTATACATGCTAGCGACCTAAAACTTGTTTTATCGCATTCAGCGCGACAAATTACGCCGGAAACGGCCGTCTTTGTTTTGATATTGCTCGAAACACGAAGTCGAAGTCCGTTTGTTTGTTTTTCAGATATCGGTTGGTAACTTTTTTTCTATACATGCTAGCGACCTAAAACTTGTTTTATCGCATTCAGCGCGTCAAATTACGCCGGAAACGGTCGTCTTTGTTCTGATATTGCTCGAAACACGAAGTCGAAGTCCGTTTGTTTGTTTTTCAGATATCGGTTGGTAACTTTTTTTCTATACATGCTAGCGACCTGAAACTTGTTTTATCGCATTCAGCGCGTCAAATTACGCCGGAAACGGTCGTCTTTGTTTTGATATTGCTCGAAACACGAAGTCGAAGTCCGTTTGTTTGTTTTTCAGATATCGGTTGGTAACTTTTTTTCTATACATGCTAGCGACCTAAAACTTGTTTTATCGCATTCAGCGCGTCAAATTACGCCGGAAACGGTCGTCTTTGTTTTGATATTGCTCGAAACACGAAGTCGAAGTCCGTTTGTTTGTTTTTCAGATATCGGTTGGTAACTTTTTTTCTATACATGCTAGCGACCTAAAACTTGTTTTATCGCATTCAGCGCGTCAAATTACGCCGGAAACGGTCGTCTTTGTTTTGATATTGCTCGAAACACGAAGTCGAAGTCCGTTTGTTTGTTTTTCAGATATCGGTTGGTAACTTTTTTTCTATACATGCCAGCGACCTAAAACTTGTTTTATCGCGATCAGTGCGTCAAATTACGCCGGAAACGGTCGTCTTTGTTTTGATATTGCTCGAAACACGAAGTCGAAGTCCGTTTGTTTGTTTTTCAGATATCGGTTGGTAACTTTTTTTCTATACATGCTAGCGACCTGAAACTTGTTTCATCGCATTCAGCGCGTCAAATTACGCCGGAAACGGTCGTCTTTGTTTTGATATTGCTCGAAACACGAAGTCGAAGTCCGTTTGTTTGTTTTTCAGATATCGGTTGGTAACTTTTTTTCTATACATGCCAGCGACCTAAAACTTGTTTTATCGCATTCAGCGCGTCAAATTACGCCGGAATCGGTCGTCTTTGTTTTGATATTGCTCGAAACACGAAGTCGAAGTCCGTTTGTTTGTCTTTCAGATATCGATTGGTAACTTTTTTTCTATACATGCTAGCGACCTAAAACTTGTTTTATCGCATTCAGCGCGTCAAATTACGCCGGAAACGGTCGTCTTTGTTTTGATATTGCTCGAAACACGAAGTCGAAGTCCGTTTGTTTGTTTTTCAGATATCGGTTGGTAACTTTTTTTCTATACATGCTAGCGACCTAAAACTTGTTTTATCGCATCCAGCGCGTCAAATTACGCCGGAAACGGTCGTCTTTGTTTTGATATTGCTCGAAACACGAAGTCGAAGTCCGTTTGTTTGTTTTTCAGATATCGGTTGGTAACTTTTTTTCTATACATGCTAGCGACCTGAAACTTGTTTCATCGCATTCAGCGCGTCAAATTACGCCGGAAACGGTCGTCTTTGTTCTGATATTGCTCGAAACACGAAGTCGAAGTCCGTTTGTTTGTTTTTCAGATATCGGTTGGTAACTTTTTTTCTATACATGCTAGCGACCTGAAACTTGTTTTATCGCATTCAGCGCGTCAAATTACGCCGGAAACGGTCGTCTTTGTTTTGATATTGCTCGAAACACGAAGTCGAAGTCCGTTTGTTTGTCTTTCAGATATCGATTGGTAACTTTTTTTCTATACATGCTCGCGACCTAAAACTTGTTTTATCGCATTCAGCGCGTCAAATTACGCCGGAAACGGTCGTCTTTGTTTTGATATTGCTCGAAACACGAAGTCGAAGTCCGTTTGTTTGTTTTTCAGATATCGGTTGGTAACTTTTTTTTTATACATGCTAGCGACCTAAAACTTGTTTTATCGCATTCAGCGCGTCAAATTACGCCGGAAACGGTCGTCTTTGTTCTGATATTGCTCGAAACACGAAGTCGAAGTCCGTTTGTTTGTTTTTCAGATATCGGTTGGTAACTTTTTTTCTATACATGCTAGCGACCTGAAACTTGTTTTATCGCATTCAGCGCGTCAAATTACGCCGGAAACGGTCGTCTTTGTTTTGATATTGCTCGAAACACGAAGTCGAAGTCCGTTTGTTTGTTTTTCAGATATCGGTTGGTAACTTTTTTTCTATACATGCTAGCGACCTAAAACTTGTTTTATCGCATTCAGCGCGTCAAATTACGCCGGAAACGGTCGTCTTTGTTTTGATATTGCTCGAAACACGAAGTCGAAGTCCGTTTGTTTGTTTTTCAGATATCGGTTGGTAACTTTTTTTCTATACATGCTAGCGACCTAAAACTTGTTTGATCGCATTCAGCGCGTCAAATTACGCCGAAAACGGTCGTCTTTGTTTTGATATTGCTCGAAACACGAAGTCGAAGTCCGTTTGTTTGTTTTTCAGATATCGGTTGGTAACTTTTTTTCTATACATGCTAGCGACCTAAAACTTGTTTTATCGCATCCAGCGCGTCAAATTACGCCGAAAACGGTCGTCTTTGTTTTGATATTGCTCGAAACACGAAGTCGAAGTCCGTTCGTTTGTTTTTCAGATATCGGTTGGTAACTTTTTTTCTATACATGCTAGCGACCTGAAACTTGTTTCATCGCATTCAGCGCGTCAAATTACGCCGGAAACGGTCGTCTTTGTTTTGATATTGCTCGAAACACGAAGTCGAAGTCCGTTTGTTTGTCTTTCAGATATCGATTGGTAACTTTTTTTCTATACATGCTCGCGACCTAAAACTTGTTTTATCGCATTCAGCGCGTCAAATTACGCCGGAAACGGTCGTCTTTGTTTTGATATTGCTCGAAACACGAAGTCGAAGTCCGTTTGTTTGTTTTTCAGATATCGGTTGGTAACTTTTTTTTTATACATGCTAGCGACCTAAAACTTGTTTTATCGCATTCAGCGCGTCAAATTACGCCGGAAACGGTCGTCTTTGTTCTGATATTGCTCGAAACACGAAGTCGAAGTCCGTTTGTTTGTTATTCAGATATCGGTTGGTAACTTTTTTTCTATACATGCTAGCGACCTGAAACTTGTTTTATCGCATTCAGCGCGTCAAATTACGCCGGAAACGGTCGTCTTTGTTTTGATATTGCTCGAAACACGAAGTCGAAGTCCGTTTGTTTGTTTTTCAGATATCGGTTGGTAACTTTTTTTCTATACATGCTAGCGACCTAAAACTTGTTTTATCGCATTCAGCGCGTCAAATTACGCCGGAAACGGTCGTCTTTGTTTTGATATTGCTCGAAACACGAAGTCGAAGTCCGTTTGTTTGTTTTTCAGATATCGGTTGGTAACTTTTTTTCTATACATGCTAGCGACCTAAAACTTGTTTGATCGCATTCAGCGCGTCAAATTACGCCGAAAACGGTCGTCTTTGTTTTGATATTGCTCGAAACACGAAGTCGAAGTCCGTTTGTTTGTTTTTCAGATATCGGTTGGTAACTTTTTTTCTATACATGCTAGCGACCTAAAACTTGTTTTATCGCATCCAGCGCGTCAAATTACGCCGAAAACGGTCGTCTTTGTTTTGATATTGCTCGAAACACGAAGTCGAAGTCCGTTCGTTTGTTTTTCAGATATCGGTTGGTAACTTTTTTTCTATACATGCTAGCGACCTGAAACTTGTTTCATCGCATTCAGCGCGTCAAATTACGCCGGAAACGGTCGTCTTTGTTTTGATATTGCTCGAAACACGAAGTCGAAGTCCGTTTGTTTGTTTTTCAGATATCGGTTGGTAACTTTTTTTCTATACATGCTAGCGACCTGAAACTTGTTTTATCGCATTCAGCGCGTCAAATTACGCCGGAAACGGTCGTCTTTGTTTTGATATTGCTCGAAACACGAAGTCGAAGTCCGTTTGTTTGTCTTTCAGATATCGATTGGTAACTTTTTTTCTATACATGCTAGCGACCTAAAACTTGTTTTATCGCATTCAGCGCGTCAAATTACGCCGGAAACGGTCGTCTTTGTTTTGATATTGCTCGAAACACGAAGTCGAAGTCCGTTTGTTTGTTTTTCAGATATCGGTTGGTAACTTTTTTTTTATACATGCTAGCGACCTAAAACTTGTTTTATCGCATTCAGCGCGTCAAATTACGCCGGAAACGGTCGTCTTTGTTCTGATATTGCTCGAAACACGAAGTCGAAGTCCGTTTGTTTGTTTTTCAGATATCGGTTGGTAACTTTTTTTCTATACATGCTAGCGACCTGAAACTTGTTTTATCGCATTCAGCGCGTCAAATTACGCCGGAAACGGTCGTCTTTGTTTTGATATTGCTCGAAACACGAAGTCGAAGTCCGTTTGTTTGTTTTTCAGATATCGGTTGGTAACTTTTTTTCTATACATGCTAGCGACCTAAAACTTGTTTTATCGCATTCAGCGCGTCAAATTACGCCGGAAACGGTCGTCTTTGTTTTGATATTGCTCGAAACACGAAGTCGAAGTCCGTTTGTTTGTTTTTCAGATATCGGTTGGTAACTTTTTTTCTATACATGCTAGCGACCTAAAACTTGTTTGATCGCATTCAGCGCGTCAAATTACGCCGAAAACGGTCGTCTTTGTTTTGATATTGCTCGAAACACGAAGTCGAAGTCCGTTTGTTTGTTTTTCAGATATCGGTTGGTAACTTTTTTTCTATACATGCTAGCGACCTAAAACTTGTTTTATCGCATCCAGCGCGTCAAATTACGCCGAAAACGGTCGTCTTTGTTTTGATATTGCTCGAAACACGAAGTCGAAGTCCGTTTGTTTGTTTTTCAGATATCGGTTGGTAACTTTTTTTCTATACATGCTAGCGACCTGAAACTTGTTTCATCGCATTCAGCGCGTCAAATTACGCCGGAAACGGTCGTCTTTGTTTTGATATTGCTCGAAACACGAAGTCGAAGTCCGTTTGTTTGTTTTTCAGATATCGGTTGGTAACTTTTTTTCTATACATGCTAGCGACCTAAAACTTGTTTTATCGCATTCAGCGCGACAAATTACGCCGGAACCGGTCGTCTTTGTTTTCATATTGCTCGAAACACGAAGTCGAAGTCCGTTTGTTTGTTTTTCAGATATCGGTTGGTAACTTTTTTTCTATTCATGCTAGCGACCTAAAACTTGTTTTATCGCATTCAGCGCGTCAAATTACGCCGGAAACGGTCGTCTTTGTTTTGATATTGCTCGAAACACGAAGTCGAAGTCCGTTTGTTTGTTTTTCAGATATCGGTTGGTAACTTTTTTTCTATACATGCTACTAACCTAAAACTTGTTTTATCGCATTCAGCGCGTCAAATTACGCCGGAAACGGTCGTCTTTGTTTTCATATTGCTCGAAACACGAAGTCGAAGTCCGTTTGTTTGTTTTTCAGATATCGGTTGGTAACTTTTCTTCTATTCATGCTAGCGACCTAAAACTTGTTTTATCGCATTCAGCGCGTCAAATTACGCCGGAAACGGTCGTCTTTGTTTTGATATTGCTCGAAACACGAAGTCGAAGTCCGTTTGTTTGTTTTTCAGATATCGATTGGTAACTTTTTTTCTATACATGCTAGCGACCTAAAACTTGTTTTATCGCATTCAGCGCGTCAAATTACGCCGGAAACGGTCGTCTTTGTTTTGATATTGCTCGAAACACGAAGTCGAAGTCCGTTTGTTTGTTTTTCAGATATCGGTTGGTAACTTTTTTTCTATACATGCTACTAACCTAAAACTTGTTTCATCGCATTCAGCGCGTCAAATTACGCCGGAAACGGTCGTCTTTGTTTTGATATTGCTCGAAACACGAAGTCGAAGTCCGTTTGTTTGTTTTTCAGATATCGGTTGGTAACTTTTTTTCTATACATGCTAGCGACCTAAAACTTGTTTTATCGCATTCAGCGCGTCAAATTACGCCGGAAACGGTCGTCCTTGTTTTGATATTGCTCGAAACACGAAGTCGAAGTCCGTTTGTTTGTTTTTCAGATATCGATTGGTAACTTTTTTTCTATACATGCTAGCGACCTAAAACTTGTTTTATCGCATTCAGCGCGTCAAATTACGCCGAAAACGGTCGTCTTTGTTTTGATATTGCTCGAAACACGAAGTCGAAGTCCGTTTGTTTGTTTTTCGGATATCGATTGGTAACTTTTTTTCTATACATGCTAGCGACCTAGAACTTGTTTCATCGCATTCAGCGCGTCAAATTACGCCGGAACCGGTCGTCTTTGTTTTCATATTGCTCGAAACACGAAGTCGAAGTCCGTTTGTTTGTTTTTCAGATATCGGTTGGTAACTTTTTTTCTATTCATGCTAGCGACCTAAAACTTGTTTTATCGCATTCAGCGCGTCAAATTACGCCGGAAACGGTCGTCTTTGTTTTGATATTGCTCGAAACACGAAGTCGAAGTCCGTTTGTTTGTTTTTCAGATATCGGTTGGTAACTTTTTTTCAATACATGCTAGCGACCCAAAACTTGTTTTATCGCATTCAGCGCGTCAAATTACGCCGGAAACGGTCGTCTTTGTTTTGATATTGCTCGAAACACGAAGTCGAAGTCCGTTTGTTTGTTTTTCAGATATCGGTTGGTAACTTTTTTTCTGTACATGCTAGCGACCTAAAACTTGTTTCATCGCATTCAGCGCGTCAAATTACGCCGGAAACGGCCGTCTTTGTTTTGATATTGCTCGAAACACGAAGTCGAAGTCCGTTTGTTTGTTTTTCAGATATCGGTTGGTAACTTTTTTTCTATTCATGCTAGCGACCTAAAACTTGTTTTATCGCATTCAGCGCGTCAAATTACGCCGGAAACGTTCGTCCTTGTTTTGATATTGCTCGAAACACGGAGTCGAAGTCCGTTTGTTTGTTTTTCAGATATCGGTTGGTAACTTTTTTTCTATTCATGCTAGCGACCTAAAACTTGTTTTATCGCATTCAGCGCGTCAAATTACGCCGAAAACGTTCGTCCTTGTTTTGATATTGCTCGAAACACGAAGTCGAAGTCCGTTTGTTTGTTTTTCAGATATCGGTTGGTAACTTTTTTTCTATACATGCTAGCGACCTAAAACTTGTTTTATCGCATTCAGCGCGTCAAATTACGCCGGAAACGGTCGTCTTTGTTTTGATATTGCTCGAAACACGAAGTCGAAGTCCGTTTGTTTGTTTTTCAGATATCGGTTGGTAACTTTTTTTCTATACATGCTACTAACCTAAAACTTGTTTCATCGCATTCAGCGCGTCAAATTACGCCGGAAACGGTCGTCTTTGTTTTGATATTGCTCGAAACACGAAGTCGAAGTCCGTTTGTTTGTTTTTCAGATATCGGTTGGTAACTTTTTTTCTATACATGCTAGCGACCTAAAACTTGTTTTATCGCATTCAGCGCGTCAAATTACGCCGGAAACGGTCGTCCTTGTTTTGATATTGCTCGAAACACGAAGTCGAAGTCCGTTTGTTTGTTTTTCAGATATCGATTGGTAACTTTTTTTCTATACATGCTAGCGACCTAAAACTTGTTTTATCGCATTCAGCGCGTCAAATTACGCCGAAAACGGTCGTCTTTGTTTTGATATTGCTCGAAACACGAAGTCGAAGTCCGTTTGTTTGTTTTTCGGATATCGATTGGTAACTTTTTTTCTATACATGCTAGCGACCTAGAACTTGTTTCATCGCATTCAGCGCGTCAAATTACGCCGGAACCGGTCGTCTTTGTTTTCATATTGCTCGAAACACGAAGTCGAAGTCCGTTTGTTTGTTTTTCAGATATCGGTTGGTAACTTTTTTTCTATTCATGCTAGCGACCTAAAACTTGTTTTATCGCATTCAGCGCGTCAAATTACGCCGGAAACGGTCGTCTTTGTTTTGATATTGCTCGAAACACGAAGTCGAAGTCCGTTTGTTTGTTTTTCAGATATCGGTTGGTAACTTTTTTTCAATACATGCTAGCGACCCAAAACTTGTTTTATCGCATTCAGCGCGTCAAATTACGCCGGAAACGGTCGTCTTTGTTTTGATATTGCTCGAAACACGAAGTCGAAGTCCGTTTGTTTGTTTTTCAGATATCGGTTGGTAACTTTTTTTCTGTACATGCTAGCGACCTAAAACTTGTTTCATCGCATTCAGCGCGTCAAATTACGCCGGAAACGGCCGTCTTTGTTTTGATATTGCTCGAAACACGAAGTCGAAGTCCGTTTGTTTGTTTTTCAGATATCGGTTGGTAACTTTTTTTCTATTCATGCTAGCGACCTAAAACTTGTTTTATCGCATTCAGCGCGTCAAATTACGCCGGAAACGTTCGTCCTTGTTTTGATATTGCTCGAAACACGGAGTCGAAGTCCGTTTGTTTGTTTTTCAGATATCGGTTGGTAACTTTTTTTCTATTCATGCTAGCGACCTAAAACTTGTTTTATCGCATTCAGCGCGTCAAATTACGCCGAAAACGTTCGTCCTTGTTTTGATATTGCTCGAAACACGAAGTCGAAGTCCGTTTGTTTGTTTTTCAGATATCGGTTGGTAACTTTTTTTCTATACATGCTAGCGACCTAAAACTTGTTTTATCGCATTCAGCGCGTCAAATTACGCCGGAAACGGTCGTCCTTGTTTTGATATTGCTCGAAACACGAAGTCGAAGTCCGTTTGTTTGTTTTTCAGATATCGATTGGTAACTTTTTTTCTATACATGCTAGCGACCTAAAACTTGTTTTATCGCATTCAGCGCGTCAAATTACGCCGGAAACGGTCGTCTTTGTTTTGATATTGCTCGAAACACGAAGTCGAAGTCCGTTTGTTTGTTTTTCAGATATCGATTGGTAACTTTTTTTCTATACATGCTAGCGACCTAAAACTTGTTTTATCGCATTCAGCGCGTCAAATTACGCCGGAAACGGTCGTCTTTGTTTTGATATTGCTCGAAACACGAAGTCGAAGTCCGTTTGTTTGTTTTTCAGATATCGGTTGGTAACTTTTTTTCTATACATGCTACTAACCTAAAACTTGTTTCATCGCATTCAGCGCGTCAAATTACGCCGGAAACGGTCGTCTTTGTTTTGATATTGCTCGAAACACGAAGTCGAAGTCCGTTTGTTTGTTTTTCAGATATCGGTTGGTAACTTTTTTTCTATACATGCTAGCGACCTAAAACTTGTTTTATCGCATTCAGCGCGTCAAATTACGCCGGAAACGGTCGTCCTTGTTTTGATATTGCTCGAAACACGAAGTCGAAGTCCGTTTGTTTGTTTTTCAGATATCGATTGGTAACTTTTTTTCTATACATGCTAGCGACCTAAAACTTGTTTTATCGCATTCAGCGCGTCAAATTACGCCGAAAACGGTCGTCTTTGTTTCGATATTGCTCGAAACACGAAGTCGAAGTCCGTTTGTTTGTTTTTCAGATATCGATTGCTAACTTTTTTTCTATACATGCTAGCGACCTAGAACTTGTTTCATCGCATTCAGCGCGTCAAATTACGCCGGAACCGGTCGTCTTTGTTTTCATATTGCTCGAAACACGAAGTCGAAGTCCGTTTGTTTGTTTTTCAGATATCGGTTGTTAACTTTTTTTGTATTCATGCTAGCGACCTAAAACTTGTTTTATCGCATTCAGCGCGTCAAATTACGCCGGAAACGGTCGTCTTTGTTTTGATATTGCTCGAAACACGAAGTCGAAGTCCGTTTGTTTGTTTTTCAGATATCGGTTGGTAACTTTTTTTCAATACATGCTAGCGACCCAAAACTTGTTTTATCGCATTCAGCGCGTCAAATTACGCCAGAAACGGTCATCTTTATTTTGATATTGCTCGAAACACGAAGTCGAAGTCCGTTTGTTTGTTTTTCAGATATCGGTTGGTAACTTTTTTTCTATTCATGCTAGCGACCTAAAACTTGTTTTATCGCATTCAGCGCGTCAAATTACGCCGAAAACGTTCGTCCTTGTTTTGATATTGCTCGAAACACGAAGTCGAAGTCCGTTTGTTTGTTTTTCAGATATCGGTTGGTAACTTTTTTTCTATACATGCTAGCGACCTAAAACTTGTTTTATCGCATTCAGCGCGTCAAATTACGCCGGAAACGGTCGTCCTTGTTTTGATATTGCTCGAAACACGAAGTCGAAGTCCGTTTGTTTGTTTTTCAGATATCGATTGGTAACTTTTTTTCTATACATGCTAGCGACCTAAAACTTGTTTTATCGCATTCAGCGCGTCAAATTACGCCGGAAACGGTCGTCTTTGTTTTGATATTGCTCGAAACACGAAGTCGAAGTCCGTTTGTTTGTTTTTCAGATATCGATTGGTAACTTTTTTTCCATACATGCTAGCGACCTAAAACTTGTTTTATCGCATTCAGCGCGTCAAATTACGCCGGAAACGGTCGTCTTTGTTTTGATATTGCTCGAAACACGAAGTCGAAGTCCGTTTGTTTGTTTTTCAGATATCGGTTGGTAACTTTTTTTCTATACATGCTACTAACCTAAAACTTGTTTCATCGCATTCAGCGCGTCAAATTACGCCGGAAACGGTCGTCTTTGTTTTGATATTGCTCGAAACACGAAGTCGAAGTCCGTTTGTTTGTTTTTCAGATATCGGTTGGTAACTTTTTTTCTATACATGCTAGCGACCTAAAACTTGTTTTATCGCATTCAGCGCGTCAAATTACGCCGGAAACGGTCGTCCTTGTTTTGATATTGCTCGAAACACGAAGTCGAAGTCCGTTTGTTTGTTTTTCAGATATCGATTGGTAACTTTTTTTCTATACATGCTAGCGACCTAAAACTTGTTTTATCGCATTCAGCGCGTCAAATTACGCCGAAAACGGTCGTCTTTGTTTTGATATTGCTCGAAACACGAAGTCGAAGTCCGTTTGTTTGTTTTTCAGATATCGATTGCTAACTTTTTTTCTATACATGCTAGCGACCTAGAACTTGTTTCATCGCATTCAGCGCGTCAAATTACGCCGGAACCGGTCGTCTTTGTTTTCATATTGCTCGAAACACGAAGTCGAAGTCCGTTTGTTTGTTTTTCAGATATCGGTTGGTAACTTTTTTTCTATTCATGCTAGCGACCTAAAACTTGTTTTATCGCATTCAGCGCGTCAAATTACGCCGGAAACGGTCGTCTTTGTTTTGATATTGCTCGAAACACGAAGTCGAAGTCCGTTTGTTTGTTTTTCAGATATCGGTTGGTAACTTTTTTTCAATACATGCTAGCGACCCAAAACTTGTTTTATCGCATTCAGCGCGTCAAATTACGCCGGAAACGGTCGTCTTTGTTTTGATATTGCTCGAAACACGAAGTCGAAGTCCGTTTGTTTGTTTTTCAGATATCGGTTGGTAACTTTTTTTCAATACATGCTAGCGACCCAAAACTTGTTTTATCGCATTCAGCGCGTCAAATTACGCCTGAAACGGTCGTCTTTGTTTTGATATTGCTCGAAACACGAAGTCGAAGTCCGTTTGTTTGTTTTTCAGATATCGATTGGTAACTTTTTTTCTATACATGCTAGCGACCTAAAACTTGTTTTATCGCATTCAGCGCGTCAAATTACGCCGGAAACGGTCGTCTTTGTTTTGATATTGCTCGAAACACGAAGTCGAAGTCCGTTTGTTTGTTTTTCAGATATCGGTTGGTAACTTTTTTTCTATACATGCTACTAACCTAAAACTTGTTTCATCGCATTCAGCGCGTCAAATTACGCCGGAAACGGTCGTCTTTGTTTTGATATTGCTCGAAACACGAAGTCGAAGTCCGTTTGTTTGTTTTTCAGATATCGGTTGGGAACTTTTTTTCTATACATGCTAGCGACCTAAAACTTGTTTTATCGCATTCAGCGCGTCAAATTACGCCGGAAACGGTCGTCCTTGTTTTGATATTGCTCGAAACACGAAGTCGAAGTCCGTTTGTTTGTTTTTCAGATATCGATTGGTAACTTTTTTTCTATACATGCTAGCGACCTAAAACTTGTTTTATCGCATTCAGCGCGTCAAATTACGCCGAAAACGGTCGTCTTTGTTTTGATATTGCTCGAAACACGAAGTCGAAGTCCGTTTGTTTGTTTTTCAGATATCGATTGCTAACTTTTTTTCTATACATGCTAGCGACCTAGAACTTGTTTCATCGCATTCAGCGCGTCAAATTACGCCGGAACCGGTCGTCTTTGTTTTCATATTGCTCGAAACACGAAGTCGAAGTCCGTTTGTTTGTTTTTCAGATATCGGTTGGTAACTTTTTTTCTATTCATGCTAGCGACCTAAAACTTGTTTTATCGCATTCAGCGCGTCAAATTACGCCGGAAACGGTCGTCTTTGTTTTGATATTGCTCGAAACACGAAGTCGAAGTCCGTTTGTTTGTTTTTCAGATATCGGTTGGTAACTTTTTTTCAATACATGCTAGCGACCCAAAACTTGTTTTATCGCATTCAGCGCGTCAAATTACGCCGGAAACGGTCGTCTTTGTTTTGATATTGCTCGAAACACGAAGTCGAAGTCCGTTTGTTTGTTTTTCAGATATCGGTTGGTAACTTTTTTTCTATACATGCTACTAACCTAAAACTTGTTTCATCGCATTCAGCGCGTCAAATTACGCCGGAAACGGTCGTCTTTGTTTTGATATTGCTCGAAACACGAAGTCGAAGTCCGTTTGTTTGTTTTTCAGATATCGGTTGGTAACTTTTTTTCTATACATGCTAGCGACCTAAAACTTGTTTTATCGCATTCAGCGCGTCAAATTACGCCGGAAACGGTCGTCCTTGTTTTGATATTGCTCGAAACACGAAGTCGAAGTCCGTTTGTTTGTTTTTCAGATATCGATTGGTAACTTTTTTTCTATACATGCTAGCGACCTAAAACTTGTTTTATTGCATTCAGCGCGTCAAATTACGCCGAAAACGGTCGTCTTTGTTTTGATATTGCTCGAAACACGAAGTCGAAGTCCGTTTGTTTGTTTTTCAGATATCGATTGCTAACTTTTTTTCTATACATGCTAGCGACCTAGAACTTGTTTCATCGCATTCAGCGCGTCAAATTACGCCGGAACCGGTCGTCTTCGTTTTCATATTGCTCGAAACACGAAGTCGAAGTCCGTTTGTTTGTTTTTCAGATATCGGTTGGTAACTTTTTTTCTATTCATGCTAGCGACCTAAAACTTGTTTTATCGCATTCAGCGCGTCAAATTACGCCGGAAACGGTCGTCTTTGTTTTGATATTGCTCGAAACACGAAGTCGAAGTCCGTTTGTTTGTTTTTCAGATATCGGTTGGTAACTTTTTTTCAATACATGCTAGCGACCCAAAACTTGTTTTATCGCATTCAGCGCGTCAAATTACGCCGGAAACGGTCGTCTTTGTTTTGATATTGCTCGAAACACGAAGTCGAAGTCCGTTTGTTTGTTTTTCAGATATCGGTTGGTAACTTTTTTTCTATTCATGCTAGCGACCTAAAACTTGTTTTATCGCATTCAGCGCGTCAAATTACGCCGAAAACGTTCGTCCTTGTTTTGATATTGCTCGAAACACGAAGTCGAGGTCCGTTTGTTTGTTTTTCAGATATCGGTTGGTAACTTTTTTTCTATACATGCTAGCGACCTAAAACTTGTTTTATCGCATTCAGCGCGTCAAATTACGCCGGAAACGGTCGTCCTTGTTTTGATATTGCTCGAAACACGAAGTCGAAGTCCGTTTGTTTGTTTTTCAGATATCGATTGGTAACTTTTTTTCTATACATGCTAGCGACCTAAAACTTGTTTTATCGCATTCAGCGCGTCAAATTACGCCGAAAACGGTCGTCTTTGTTTTGATATTGCTCGAAACACGAAGTCGAAGTCCGTTTGTTTGTTTTTCAGATATCGATTGGTAACTTTTTTTCTATACATGCTAGCGACCTGAAACTTGTTTTATCGCATTCAGCGCGTCAAATTACGCCGGAACCGGTCGTCTTTGTTTTCATATTGCTCGAAACACGAAGTCGAAGTCCGTTTGTTTGTTTTTCAGATATCGGTTGGTAACTTTTTTTCTATACATGCTAGCGACCTAAAACTTGTTTTATCGCATTCAGCGCGTCAAATTACGCCGGAAACGGCCGTCTTTGTTTTGATATTGCTCGAAACACGAAGTCGAAGTCCGTTTGTTTGTTTTTCAGATATCGGTTGGTAACTTTTTTTCTATTCATGCTAGCGACCTAAAACTTGTTTTATCGCATTCAGCGCGTCAAATTACGCCGGAAACGTTCGTCCTTGTTTTGATATTGCTCGAAACACGGAGTCGAAGTCCGTTTGTTTGTTTTTCAGATATCGGTTGGTAACTTTTTTTCTATTCATGCTAGCGACCTAAAACTTGTTTTATCGCATTCAGCGCGTCAAATTACGCCGGAAACGTTCGTCCTTGTTTTGATATTGCTCGAAACACGAAGTCGAAGTCCGTTTGTTTGTTTTTCAGATATCGGTTGGTAACTTTTTTTCTATACATGCTAGCGACCTAAAACTTGTTTTATCGCATTCAGCGCGTCAAATTACGCCGGAAACGGTCGTCCTTGTTTTGATATTGCTCGAAACACGAAGTCGAAGTCCGTTTGTTTGATTTTCAGATATCGATTGGTAACTTTTTTTCTATACATGCTAGCGACCTAAAACTTGTTTTATCGCATTCAGCGCGTCAAATTACGCCGGAACCGGTCGTCTTTGTTTTCATATTGCTCGAAACACGAAGTCGAAGTCCGTTTGTTTGTTTTCCAGATATCGGTTGGTAACTTTTTTTGTATTCATGCTAGCGACCTAAAACTTGTTTTATCGCATTCAGCGCGTCAAATTACGCCGGAAACGGTCGTCTTTGTTTTGATATTGCTCGAAACACGAAGTCGAAGTCCGTTTGTTTGTTTTTCAGATATCGGTTGGTAACTTTTTTTCAATACATGCTAGCGACCCAAAACTTGTTTTATCGCATTCAGCGCGTCAAATTACGCCGGAAACAGTCGTCTTTGTTTTGATATTGCTCGAAACACGAAGTCGAAGTCCGTTTGTTTGTTTTTCAGATATCGGTTGGTAACTTTTTTTCTATACATGCTAGCGACCTAAAACTTGTTTTATCGCATTCAGCGCGTCAAATTACGCCGGAAACGGCCGTCTTTGTTTTGATATTGCTCGAAACACGAAGTCGAAGTCCGTTTGTTTGTTTTTCAGATATCGGTTGGTAACTTTTTTTCTATACATGCTAGCGACCTAAAACTTGTTTTATCGCATTCGGTGCGTCAAATTACGCCGGAAACGGTCGTCTTTGTTTTGATATTGCTCGAAACACGAAGTCGAAGTCCGTTTGTTTGTTTTTCAGATATCGGTTGTTAACTTTTTTTCTATACATGCTAGCGACCTAAAACTTGTTTTATCGCATTCAGCGCGTCAAATTACGCCGGAAACGGCCGTCTTTGTTTTGATATTGCTCGAAACACGAAGTCGAAGTCCGTTTGTTTGTTTTTCAGATATCGGTTGGTAACTTTTTTTCTATACATGCCAGCGACCTGAAACTTGTTTTATCGCATTCAGTGCGTCAAATTACGCCGGAAACGTTCGTCCTTGTTTTGATATTGCTCGAAACACGAAGTCGAAGTCCGTTTGTTTGTTTTTCAGATATCAGTTGGTAACTTTTTTTCTATACATGCTAGCGACCTAAAACTTGTTTTATCGCATTCAGCGCGTCAAATTACGCCGGAAACGGTCGTCTTTGTTTTGATATTGCTCGAAACACGAAGTCGAAGTCCGTTTGTTTGTTTTTCAGATATCGGTTGGTAACTTTTTTTCTATACATGCTAGCGACCTAAAACTTGTTTTATCGCATTCAGTGCGTCAAATTACGCCGGAAACGGTCGTCTTTGTTTTGATATTGCTCGAAACACGAAGTCGAAGTCCGTTTGTTTGTTTTTCAGATATCGGTTGTTAACTTTTTTTCTATACATGCTAGCGACCTAAAACTTGTTTTATCGCATTCAGCGCGTCAAATTACGCCGGAAACGGCCGTCTTTGTTTTGATATTGCTCGAAACACGAAGTCGAAGTCCGTTTGTTTGTTTTTCAGATATCGGTTGGTAACTTTTTTTCTATACATGCCAGCGACCTGAAACTTGTTTTATCGCATTCAGTGCGTCAAATTACGCCGGAAACGTTCGTCCTTGTTTTGATATTGCTCGAAACACGAAGTCGAAGTCCGTTTGTTTGTTTTTCAGATATCAGTTGGTAACTTTTTTTCTATACATGCTAGCGACCTAAAACTTGTTTTATCGCATTCAGCGCGTCAAATTACGCCGGAAACGGTCGTCTTTGTTTTGATATTGCTCGAAACACGAAGTCGAAGTCCGTTTGTTTGTTTTTCAGATATCGGTTGGTAACTTTTTTTCTATACATGCTAGCGACCTAAAACTTGTTTTATCGCATTCAGTGCGTCAAATTACGCCGGAAACGGTCGTCTTTGTTTTGATATTGCTCGAAACACGAAGTCGAAGTCCGTTTGTTTGTTTTTCAGATATCGGTTGTTAACTTTTTTTCCATACATGCTAGCGACCTAAAACTTGTTTTATCGCATTCAGCGCGTCAAATTACGCCGGAAACGGCCGTCTTTGTTTTGATATTGCTCGAAACACGAAGTCGAAGTCCGTTTGTTTGTTTTTCAGATATCGGTTGGTAACTTTTTTTCTATACATGCCAGCGACCTGAAACTTGTTTTATCGCATTCACTGCGTCAAATTACGCCGGAAACGTTCGTCCTTGTTTTGATATTGCTCGAAACACGAAGTCGAAGTCCGTTTGTTTGTTTTTCAGATATCGGTTGGTAACTTTTTTTCTATACATGCTAGCGACCTAAAACTTGTTTTATCGCATTCAGCGCGTCAAATTACGCCGGAAACGGTCGTCTTTGTTTTGATATTGCTCGAAACACGAAGTCGAAGTCCGTTGGTTTGTTTTTCAGATATCGGTTGGTAACTTTTTTTCTATACATGCTGGCGACCTAAAACTTGTTTTATCGCATTCAGTGCGTCAAATTACGCCGGAAACGGTCGTCTTTGTTTTGATATTGCTCGAAACACGAAGTCGAAGTCCGTTTGTTTGTTTTTCAGATATCGGTTGTTAACTTTTTTTCTATACATGCTAGCGACCTAAAACTTGTTTTATCGCATTCAGCGCGTCAAATTACGCCGGAAACGGCCGTCTTTGTTTTGATATTGCTCGAAACACGAAGTCGAAGTCCGTTTGTTTGTTTTTCAGATATCGGTTGGTAACTTTTTTTCTATACATGCCAGCGACCTGAAACTTGTTTTATCGCATTCAGTGCGTCAAATTACGCCGGAAACGTTCGTCCTTGTTTTGATATTGCTCGAAACACGAAGTCGAAGTCCGTTTGTTTGTTTTTCAGATATCAGTTGGTAACTTTTTTTCTATACATGCTAGCGACCTAAAACTTGTTTTATCGCATTCAGCGCGTCAAATTACGCCGGAAACGGTCGTCTTTGTTTTGATATTGCTCGAAACACGAAGTCGAAGTCCGTTTGTTTGTTTTTCAGATATCGGTTGGTAACTTTTTTTCTATACATGCTAGCGACCTAAAACTTGTTTTATCGCATTCAGTGCGTCAAATTACGCCGGAAACGGTCGTCTTTGTTTTGATATTGCTCGAAACACGAAGTCGAAGTCCGTTTGTTTGTTTTTCAGATATCGGTTGTTAACTTTTTTTCCATACATGCTAGCGACCTAAAACTTGTTTTATCGCATTCAGCGCGTCAAATTACGCCGGAAACGGCCGTCTTTGTTTTGATATTGCTCGAAACACGAAGTCGAAGTCCGTTTGTTTGTTTTTCAGATATCGGTTGGTAACTTTTTTTCTATACATGCCAGCGACCTGAAACTTGTTTTATCGCATTCACTGCGTCAAATTACGCCGGAAACGTTCGTCCTTGTTTTGATATTGCTCGAAACACGAAGTCGAAGTCCGTTTGTTTGTTTTTCAGATATCGGTTGGTAACTTTTTTTCTATACATGCTAGCGACCTAAAACTTGTTTTATCGCATTCAGCGCGTCAAATTACGCCGGAAACGGTCGTCTTTGTTTTGATATTGCTCGAAACACGAAGTCGAAGTCCGTTGGTTTGTTTTTCAGATATCGGTTGGTAACTTTTTTTCTATACATGCTGGCGACCTAAAACTTGTTTTATCGCATTCAGTGCGTCAAATTACGCCGGAAACGGTCGTCTTTGTTTTGATATTGCTCGAAACACGAAGTCGAAGTCCGTTTGTTTGTTTTTCAGATATCGGTTGTTAACTTTTTTTCTATACATGCTAGCGACCTAAAACTTGTTTTATCGCATTCAGCGCGTCAAATTACGCCGGAAACGGCCGTCTTTGTTTTGATATTGCTCGAAACACGAAGTCGAAGTCCGTTTGTTTGTTTTTCAGATATCGGTTGGTAACTTTTTTTCTATACATGCCAGCGACCTGAAACTTGTTTTATCGCATTCAGTGCGTCAAATTACGCCGGAAACGGTCGTCTTTGTTTTGATATTGCTCGAAACACGAAGTCGAAGTCCGTTTGTTTGTTTTTCAGATATCGGTTGGTAACTTTTTTTCTATACATGCTAGCGACCTAAAACTTGTTTTATCGCATTCAGCGCGTCAAATTACGCCGGAAGCGGCCGTCTTTGTTTTGATATTGCTCGAAACACGAAGTCGAAGTCCGTTTGTTTGTTTTTCAGATATCGGTTGGTAACTTTTTTTCTATTCATGCTAGCGACCTAGAACTTGTTTTATCGCATTCAGCGCGTCAAATTACGCCGGAAACGTTCGTCCTTGTTTTGATATTGCTCGAAACACGAAGTCGAAGTCCGTTTGTTTGTTTTTCAGATATCGGTTGTTAACTTTTTTTCCATACATGCTAGCGACCTAAAACTTGTTTTATCGCATTCAGCGCGTCAAATTACGCCGGAAACGGCCGTCTTTGTTTTGATATTGCTCGAAACACGAAGTCGAAGTCCGTTTGTTTGTTTTTCAGATATCGGTTGGTAACTTTTTTTCTATACATGCCAGCGACCTGAAACTTGTTTTATCGCATTCAGTGCGTCAAATTACGCCGGAAACGTTCGTCCTTGTTTTGATATTGCTCGAAACACGAAGTCGAAGTCCGTTTGTTTGTTTTTCAGATATCGGTTGGTAACTTTTTTTCTATACATGCTAGCGACCTAAAACTTGTTTTATCGCATTCAGCGCGTCAAATTACGCCGGAAACGGTCGTCTTTGTTTTGATATTGCTCGAAACACGAAGTCGAAGTCCGTTGGTTTGTTTTTCAGATATCGGTTGGTAACTTTTTTTCTATACATGCTGGCGACCTAAAACTTGTTTTATCGCATTCAGCGCGTCAAATTACGCCGGAAACGGCCGTCTTTGTTTTGATATTGCTCGAAACACGAAGTCGAAGTCCGTTTGTTTGTTTTTCAGATATCGGTTGGTAACTTTTTTTCTATACATGCCAGCGACCTGAAACTCGTTTTATCGCATTCAGTGCGTCAAATTACGCCGGAAACGGTCGTCTTTGTTTTGATATTGCTCGAAACACGAAGTCGAAGTCCGTTTGTTTGTTTTTCAGATATCGGTTGGTAACTTTTTTTCTATACATGCTAGCGACCTAAAACTTGTTTTATCGCATTCAGCGCGACAAATTACGCCGGAAACGGCCGTCTTTGTTTTGATATTGCTCGAAACACGAAGTCGAAGTCCGTTTGTTTGTTTTTCAGATATCGGTTGGTAACTTTTTTTCTATACATGCTAGCGACCTAAAACTTGTTTTATCGCATTCAGTGCGTCAAATTACGCCGGAAACGGTCGTCTTTGTTTTGATATTGCTCGAAACACGAAGTCGAAGTCCGTTTGTTTGTTTTTCAGATATCGGTTGTTAACTTTTTTTCTATACATGCTAGCGACCTAAAACTTGTTTTATCGCATTCAGCGCGTCAAATTACGCCGGAAACGGCCGTCTTTGTTTTGATATTGCTCGAAACACGAAGTCGAAGTCCGTTTGTTTGTTTTTCAGATATCGGTTGGTAACTTTTTTTCTATACATGCTGGCGACCTAAAACTTGTTTTATCGCATTCAGTGCGTCAAATTACGCCGGAAACGGTCGTCTTTGTTTTGATATTGCTCGAAACACGAAGTCGAAGTCCGTTTGTTTGTTTTTCAGATATCGGTTGTTAACTTTTTTTCTATACATGCTAGCGACCTAAAACTTGTTTTATCGCATTCAGCGCGTCAAATTACGCCGGAAACGGCCGTCTTTGTTTTGATATTGCTCGAAACACGAAGTCGAAGTCCGTTTGTTTGTTTTTCAGATATCGGTTGGTAACTTTTTTTCTATACATGCCAGCGACCTGAAACTTGTTTTATCGCATTCAGTGCGTCAAATTACGCCGGAAACGGTCGTCTTTGTTTTGATATTGCTCGAAACACGAAGTCGAAGTCCGTTTGTTTGTTTTTCAGATATCGGTTGGTAACTTTTTTTCTATACATGCTAGCGACCTAAAACTTGTTTTATCGCATTCAGCGCGTCAAATTACGCCGGAAGCGGCCGTCTTTGTTTTGATATTGCTCGAAACACGAAGTCGAAGTCCGTTTGTTTGTTTTTCAGATATCGGTTGGTAACTTTTTTTCTATTCATGCTAGCGACCTAGAACTTGTTTTATCGCATTCAGCGCGTCAAATTACGCCGGAAACGTTCGTCCTTGTTTTGATATTGCTCGAAACACGAAGTCGAAGTCCGTTTGTTTGTTTTTCAGATATCGGTTGTTAACTTTTTTTCCATACATGCTAGCGACCTAAAACTTGTTTTATCGCATTCAGCGCGTCAAATTACGCCGGAAACGGCCGTCTTTGTTTTGATATTGCTCGAAACACGAAGTCGAAGTCCGTTTGTTTGTTTTTCAGATATCGGTTGGTAACTTTTTTTCTATACATGCCAGCGACCTGAAACTTGTTTTATCGCATTCAGTGCGTCAAATTACGCCGGAAACGTTCGTCCTTGTTTTGATATTGCTCGAAACACGAAGTCGAAGTCCGTTTGTTTGTTTTTCAGATATCGGTTGGTAACTTTTTTTCTATACATGCTAGCGACCTAAAACTTGTTTTATCGCATTCAGCGCGTCAAATTACGCCGGAAACGGTCGTCTTTGTTTTGATATTGCTCGAAACACGAAGTCGAAGTCCGTTGGTTTGTTTTTCAGATATCGGTTGGTAACTTTTTTTCTATACATGCTGGCGACCTAAAACTTGTTTTATCGCATTCAGCGCGTCAAATTACGCCGGAAACGGCCGTCTTTGTTTTGATATTGCTCGAAACACGAAGTCGAAGTCCGTTTGTTTGTTTTTCAGATATCGGTTGGTAACTTTTTTTCTATACATGCTAGCGACCTAAAACTTGTTTTATCGCATTCAGTGCGTCAAATTACGCCGGAAACGGTCGTCTTTGTTTTGATATTGCTCGAAACACGAAGTCGAAGTCCGTTTGTTTGTTTTTCAGATATCGGTTGTTAACTTTTTTTCTATACATGCTAGCGACCTAAAACTTGTTTTATCGCATTCAGCGCGTCAAATTACGCCGGAAACGGCCGTCTTTGTTTTGATATTGCTCGAAACACGAAGTCGAAGTCCGTTTGTTTGTTTTTCAGATATCGGTTGGTAACTTTTTTTCTATACATGCCAGCGACCTGAAACTTGTTTTATCGCATTCAGTGCGTCAAATTACGCCGGAAACGGTCGTCTTTGTTTTGATATTGCTCGAAACACGAAGTCGAAGTCCGTTTGTTTGTTTTTCAGATATCGGTTGGTAACTTTTTTTCAATACATGCTAGCGACCTAAAACTTGTTTTATCGCATTCAGCGCGTCAAATTACGCCGGAAACGGTCGTCCTTGTTTTGATATTGCTCGAAACACGAAGTCGAAGTCCGTTGGTTTGTTCTTCAGATATCGGTTGTTAACTTTTTTTCTATACATGCTGGCGACCTAAAACTTGTTTTATCGCATTCAGTGCGTCAAATTACGCCGGAAACGGTCGTCTTTGTTTTGATATTGCTCGAAACACGAAGTCGAAGTCCGTTTGTTTGTTTTTCAGATATCGGTTGTTAACTTTTTTTCTATACATGCTAGCGACCTAAAACTTGTTTTATCGCATTCAGCGCGTCAAATTACGCCGGAAACGGCCGTCTTTGTTCTGATATTGCTCGAAACACGAAGTCGAAGTCCGTTTGTTTGTTTTTCAGATATCGGTTGGTAACTTTTTTTCTATACATGCCAGCGACCTGAAACTTGTTTTATCGCATTCAGTGCGTCAAATTACGCCGGAAACGGTCGTCTTTGTTTTGATATTGCTCGAAACACGAAGTCGAAGTCCGTTTGTTTGTTTTTCAGATATCGGTTGGTAACTTTTTTTCTATACATGCTAGCGACCTAAAACTTGTTTTATCGCATTCAGCGCGTCAAATCACGCCGGAAGCGGCCGTCTTTGTTTTGATATTGCTCGAAACACGAAGTCGAAGTCCGTTTGTTTGTTTTTCAGATATCGGTTGGTAACTTTTTTTCTATTCATGCTAGCGACCTAGAACTTGTTTTATCGCATTCAGCGCGTCAAATTACGCCGGAAACGTTCGTCCTTGTTTTGATATTGCTCGAAACACGAAGTCGAAGTCCGTTTGTTTGTTTTTCAGATATCGGTTGTTAACTTTTTTTCCATACATGCTAGCGACCTAAAACTTGTTTTATCGCATTCAGCGCGTCAAATTACGCCGGAAACGGCCGTCTTTGTTTTGATATTGCTCGAAACACGAAGTCGAAGTCCGTTTGTTTGTTTTTCAGATATCGGTTGGTAACTTTTTTTCTATACATGCCAGCGACCTGAAACTTGTTTTATCGCATTCAGTGCGTCAAATTACGCCGGAACCGTTCGTCCTTGTTTTGATATTGCTCGAAACACGAAGTCGAAGTCCGTTTGTTTGTTTTTCAGATATCGGTTGGTAACTTTTTTTCTATACATGCTAGCGACCTAAAACTTGTTTTATCGCATTCAGCGCGTCAAATTACGCCGGAAACGGTCGTCTTTGTTTTGATATTGCTCGAAACACGAAGTCGAAGTCCGTTGGTTTGTTTTTCAGATATCGGTTGGTAACTTTTTTTCTATACATGCTGGCGACCTAAAACTTGTTTTATCGCATTCAGCGCGTCAAATTACGCCGGAAACGGCCGTCTTTGTTTTGATATTGCTCGAAACACGAAGTCGAAGTCCGTTTGTTTGTTTTTCAGATATCGGTTGGTAACTTTTTTTCTATACATGCCAGCGACCTGAAACTTGTTTTATCGCATTCAGTGCGTCAAATTACGCCGGAAACGGTCGTCTTTGTTTTGATATTGCTCGAAACACGAAGTCGAAGTCCGTTTGTTTGTTTTTCAGATATCGGTTGGTAACTTTTTTTCTATACATGCTAGCGACCTAAAACTTGTTTTATCGCATTCAGCGCGACAAATTACGCCGGAAACGGCCGTCTTTGTTTTGATATTGCTCGAAACACGAAGTCGAAGTCCGTTTGTTTGTTTTTCAGATATCGGTTGGTAACTTTTTTTCTATACATGCTAGCGACCTAAAACTTGTTTTATCGCATTCAGCGCGACAAATTACGCCGGAAACGGCCGTCTTTGTTTTGATATTGCTCGAAACACGAAGTCGAAGTCCGTTTGTTTGTTTTTCAGATATCGGTTGGTAACTTTTTTTCTATACATGCTAGCGACCTAAAACTTGTTTTATCGCATTCAGTGCGTCAAATTACGCCGGAAACGGTCGTCTTTGTTTTGATATTGCTCGAAACACGAAGTCGAAGTCCGTTTGTTTGTTTTTCAGATATCGGTTGTTAACTTTTTTTCTATACATGCTAGCGACCTAAAACTTGTTTTATCGCATTCAGCGCGTCAAATTACGCCGGAAACGGCCGTCTTTGTTTTGATATTGCTCGAAACACGAAGTCGAAGTCCGTTTGTTTGGTTTTCAGATATCGGTTGGTAACTTTTTTTCTATACATGCCAGCGACCTGAAACTCGTTTTATCGCATTCAGTGCGTCAAATTACGCCGGAAACGGTCGTCTTTGTTTTGATATTGCTCGAAACACGAAGTCGAAGTCCGTTTGTTTGTTTTTCAGATATCGGTTGGTAACTTTTTTTCAATACATGCTAGCGACCTAAAACTTGTTTTATCGCATTCAGCGCGTCAAATTACGCCGGAAACGGTCGTCCTTGTTTTGATATTGCTCGAAACACGAAGTCGAAGTCCGTTTGTTTGTTTTTCAGATATCGGTTGGTTACTTTTTTTCTATTCATGCTAGCGACCTAAAACTTGTTTTATCGCATTCAGCGCGTCAAATTACGCCGGAATTGGTCGTCTTTGTTTTGATATTGCTCGAAACACGAAGTCGAAGTCCGTTTGTTTGTTTTTCAGATATCGGTTGGTAACTTTTTTTCTATACATGCTAGCGACCTAAAACTTGTTTTATCGCATTCAGCGCGTCAAATTACGCCGGAAACGGCCGTCTTTGTTTTGATATTGATCGAAACACGAAGTCGAAGTCCGTTTGTTTGTTTTTCAGATATCGGTTGGTAACTTTTTTTCTATACATGCTAGCGACCTAAAACTTGTTTTATCGCATTCAGTGCGTCAAATTACGCCGGAAACGGTCGTCTTTGTTTTGATATTGCTCGAAACACGAAGTCGAAGTCCGTTTGTTAGTTTTTCAGATATCGGTTGTTAACTTCTTTTCTATACATGCTAGCGACCTAAAACTTGTTTTATCGCATTCAGCGCGTCAAATTACGCCGGAAACGGCCGTCTTTGTTTTGATATTGCTCGAAACACGAAGTCGAAGTCCGTTTGTTTGTTTTGCAGATATCGGTTGGTAACTTTTTTTCTATACATGCCAGCGACCTGAAACTTGTTTTATCGCATTCAGTGCGTCAAATTACGCCGGAAACGGTCGTCTTTGTTCTGATATTGCTCGAAACACGAAGTCGAAGTCCGTTTGTTTGTTTTTCAGATATCGGTTGGGAACTTTTTTTCTATACATGCTGGCGACCTCAAACTTGTTTTATCGCATTCAGCGCGTCAAATTACGCCGGAAACGGCCGTCTTTGTTTTGATATTGCTCGAAACACGAAGTCGAAGTCCGTTTGTTTGTTTTTCAGATATCGGTTGAAAACTTTTTTTCTATACATGCCAGCGACCTGAAACTTGTTTTATCGCATTCAGTGCGTCAAATTACGCCGGAAACGGTCGTCTTTGTTTTGATATTGCTCGAAACACGAAGTCGAAGTCCGTTTGTTTGTTTTTCAGATATCGGTTGGTAACTTTTTTTGTATACATGCTAGCGACCTAAAACTTGTTTTATCGCATTCAGCGCGACAAATTACGCCGGAAACGGCCGTCTTTGTTTTGATATTGCTCGAAACACGAAGTCGAAGTCCGTTTGTTTGTTTTTCAGATATCGGTTGGTAACTTTTTTTCTATACATGCCAGCGACCTGAAACTTGTTTTATCGCATTCAGTGCGTCAAATTACGCCGGAAACGTTCGTCCTTGTTTTGATATTGCTCGAAACACGAAGTCGAAGTCCGTTTGTTTGTTTTTCAGATATCGGTTGGTAACTTTTTTTCTATACATGCTAGCGACCTAAAACTTGTTTTATCGCATTCAGCGCGTCAAATTACGCCGGAAACGGTCGTCTTTGTTTTGATATTGCTCGAAACACGAAGTCGAAGTCCGTTGGTTTGTTTTTCAGATATCGGTTGGTAACTTTTTTTCTATACATGCTGGCGACCTAAAACTTGTTTTATCGCATTCAGCGCGTCAAATTACGCCGGAAACGGCCGTCTTTGTTTTGATATTGCTCGAAACACGAAGTCGAAGTCCGTTTGTTTGTTTTTCAGATATCGGTTGGTAACTTTTTTTCTATACATGCCAGCGACCTGAAACTTGTTTTATCGCATTCAGTGCGTCAAATTACGCCGGAAACGGTCGTCTTTGTTTTGATATTGCTCGAAACACGAAGTCGAAGTCCGTTTGTTTGTTTTTCAGATATCGGTTGGTAACTTTTTTTCTATACATGCTAGCGACCTAAAACTTGTTTTATCGCATTCAGCGCGACAAATTACGCCGGAAACGGCCGTCTTTGTTTTGATATTGCTCGAAACACGAAGTCGAAGTCCGTTTGTTTGTTTTTCAGATATCGGATGGTAACTTTTTTTCTATACATGCTAGCGACCTAAAACTTGTTTTATCGCATTCAGCGCGACAAATTACGCCGGAAACGGCCGTCTTTGTTTTGATATTGCTCGAAACACGAAGTCGAAGTCCGTTTGTTTGTTTTTCAGATATCGGTTGGTAACTTTTTTTCTATACATGCTAGCGACCTAAAACTTGTTTTATCGCATTCAGTGCGTCAAATTACGCCGGAAACGGTCGTCTTTGTTTTGATATTGCTCGAAACACGAAGTCGAAGTCCGTTTGTTTGTTTTTCAGATATCGGTTGTTAACTTTTTTTCTATACATGCTAGCGACCTAAAACTTGTTTTATCGCATTCAGCGCGTCAAATTACGCCGGAAACGGCCGTCTTTGTTTTGATATTGCTCGAAACACGAAGTCGAAGTCCGTTTGTTTGGTTGTCAGATATCGGTTGGTAACTTTTTTTCTATACATGCCAGCGACCTGAAACTCGTTTTATCGCATTCAGTGCGTCAAATTACGCCGGAAACGGTCGTCTTTGTTTTGATATTGCTCGAAACACGAAGTCGAAGTCCGTTTGTTTGTTTTTCAGATATCGGTTGGTAACTTTTTTTCAATACATGCTAGCGACCTAAAACTTGTTTTATCGCATTCAGCGCGTCAAATTACGCCGGAAACGGTCGTCCTTGTTTTGATATTGCTCGAAACACGAAGTCGAAGTCCGTTTGTTTGTTTTTCAGATATCGGTTGGTTACTTTTTTTCTATTCATGCTAGCGACCTAAAACTTGTTTTATCGCATTCAGCGCGTCAAATTACGCCGGAATTGGTCGTCTTTGTTTTGATATTGCTCGAAACACGAAGTCGAAGTCCGTTTGTTTGTTTTTCAGATATCGGTTGGTAACTTTTTTTCTATACATGCTAGCGACCTAAAACTTGTTTTATCGCATTCAGTGCGTCAAATTACGCCGGAAACGGTCGTCTTTGTTTTGATATTGCTCGAAACACGAAGTCGAAGTCCGTTTGTTAGTTTTTCAGATATCGGTTGTTAACTTCTTTTCTATACATGCTAGCGACCTAAAACTTGTTTTATCGCATTCAGCGCGTCAAATTACGCCGGAAACGGCCGTCTTTGTTTTGATATTGCTCGAAACACGAAGTCGAAGTCCGTTTGTTTGTTTTGCAGATATCGGTTGGTAACTTTTTTTCTATACATGCCAGCGACCTGAAACTTGTTTTATCGCATTCAGTGCGTCAAATTACGCCGGAAACGGTCGTCTTTGTTCTGATATTGCTCGAAACACGAAGTCGAAGTCCGTTTGTTTGTTTTTCAGATATCGGTTGGGAACTTTTTTTCTATACATGCTGGCGACCTAAAACTTGTTTTATCGCATTCAGCGCGTCAAATTACGCCGGAAACGGCCGTCTTTGTTTTGATATTGCTCGAAACACGAAGTCGAAGTCCGTTTGTTTGTTTTTCAGATATCGGTTGAAAACTTTTTTTCTATACATGCCAGCGACCTGAAACTTGTTTTATCGCATTCAGCGCGTCAAATTACGCCGGAAACGGTCGTCCTTGTTTTGATATTGCTCGAAACACGAAGTCGAAGTCCGTTTGTTTGTTTTTCAGATATCGGTTGGTTACTTTTTTTCTATTCATGCTAGCGACCTAAAACTTGTTTTATCGCATTCAGCGCGTCAAATTACGCCGGAATTGGTCGTCTTTGTTTTGATATTGCTCGAAACACGAAGTCGAAGTCCGTTTGTTTGTTTTTCAGATATCGGTTGGTAACTTTTTTTCTATACATGCTAGCGACCTAAAACTTGTTTTATCGCATTCAGCGCGTCAAATTACGCCGGAAACGGCCGTCTTTGTTTTGATATTGCTCGAAACACGAAGTCGAAGTCCGTTTGTTTGTTTTTCAGATATCGGTTGGTAACTTTTTTTCTATACATGCTAGCGACCTAAAACTTGTTTTATCGCATTCAGTGCGTCAAATTACGCCGGAAACGGTCGTCTTTGTTTTGATATTGCTCGAAACACGAAGTCGAAGTCCGTTTGTTAGTTTTTCAGATATCGGTTGTTAACTTCTTTTCTATACATGCTAGCGACCTAAAACTTGTTTTATCGCATTCAGCGCGTCAAATTACGCCGGAAACGGCCGTCTTTGTTTTGATATTGCTCGAAACACGAAGTCGAAGTTCGTTTGTTTGTTTTGCAGATATCGGTTGGTAACTTTTTTTCTATACATGCCAGCGACCTGAAACTTGTTTTATCGCATTCAGTGCGTCAAATTACGCCGGAAACGGTCGTCTTTGTTCTGATATTGCTCGAAACACGAAGTCGAAGTCCGTTTGTTTGTTTTTCAGATATCGGTTGGGAACTTTTTTTCTATACATGCTAGCGACCTAAAACTTGTTTTATCGCATTCAGCGCGTCAAATTACGCCGGAAGCGGCCGTCTTTGTTTTGATATTGCTCGAAACACGAAGTCGAAGTCCGTTTGTTTGTTTTTCAGATATCGGTTGGTAACTTTTTTTCTATTCATGCTAGCGACCTAGAACTTGTTTTATCGCATTCAGCGCGTCAAATTACGCCGGAAACGTTCGTCCTTGTTTTGATATTGCTCGAAACACGAAGTCGAAGTCCGTTTGTTTGTTTTTCAGATATCGGTTGGTAACTTTTTTTCTATTCATGCTAGCGACCTAAAACTTGTTTTATCGCATTCAGCGCGTCAAATTACGCCGAAAACGGTCGTCTTTGTTTTGATATTGCTCGAAACACGAAGTCGAAGTCCGTTTGTTTGTTTTTCAGATATCGGTTGGTAACTTTTTTTCTATACATGCTAGCGACCTAAAACTTGTTTTATCGCATTCAGCGCGACAAATTACGCCGGAAACGGCCCTCTTTGTTTTGATATTGCTCGAAACACGAAGTCGAAGTCCGTTTGTTTGTTTTTCAGATATCGGTTGGTAACTTTTTTTCTATACATGCTAGCGACCTAAAACTTGTTTTATCGCATTCAGTGCGTCAAATTACGCCGGAAACGGCCGTCTTTGTTTTGATATTGCTCGAAACACGAAGTCGAAGTCCGTTTGTTTGTTTTTCAGATATCGGTTGGTAACTTTTTTTCTATACATGCCAGCGACCTGAAACTTGTTTTATCGCATTCAGTGCGTCAAATTACGCCGGAAACGGTCGTCTTTATTTTGATATTGCTCGAAACACGAAGTCGAAGTCCGTTTGTTTGTTTTTCAGATATCGGTTGGTAACTTTTTTTCAATACATGCTAGCGACCTAAAACTTGTTTTATCGCATTCAGCGCGTCAAATTACGCCGGAAACGGTCGTCCTTGTTTTGATATTGCTCGAAACACGAAGTCGAAGTCCGTTTGTTTGTTTTTCAGATATCGGTTGGTAACTTTTTTTCTATACATGCTAGCGACCTAAAACTTGTTTTATCGCATTCAGCGCGACAAATTACGCCGGAAACGGCCGTCTTTGTTTTGATATTGCTCGAAACACGAAGTCGAAGTCCGTTTGTTTGTTTTTCAGATATCGGTTGGTAACTTTTTTTCTATACATGCTAGCGACCTAAAACTTGTTTTATCGCATTCAGCGCGACAAATTACGCCGGAAACGGCCGTCTTTGTTTTGATATTGCTCGAAACACGAAGTCGAAGTCCGTTTGTTTGTTTTTCAGATATCGGTTGTTAACTTTTTTTCTATACATGCTAGCGACCCCAAACTTGTTTTATCGCATTCAGCGCGTCAAATTACGCCGGAAACGGCCGTCTTTGTTTTGATATTGCTCGAAACACGAAGTCGAAGTCCGTTTGTTTGTTTTTCAGATATCGGTTGGTAACTTTTTTTTCATACATGCTAGCGACCTCAAACTTAATTTATCGCATTCAGCGCGTCAAATTACGCCGGAAACGGCCGTCTTTGTTTTGATATTGCTCGAAACACGAAGTCGAAGTCCGTTAGTTTGTTTTTCAGATATCGGTTGGTAACTTTTTTTCTATACATGCTAGCGACCTGAAACTTGTTTCATCGCATTCAGCGCGTCAAATTACGCCGGAAACGGTCGTCTTTGTTTTGATATTGCTCGAAACACGAAGTCAAAGTCCGTTTGTTTGTTTTTCAGATATCGGTTGTTAACTTTTTTTCTATACATGCTAGCGACCTAAAACTTGTTTTATCGCATTCAGCGCGTCAAATCACGCCGGAAACGGCCGTCTTTGTTTTGATATTGCTCGAAACACGAAGTCGAAGTCCGTTTGTTTGTTTTTCAGATATCGGTTGGTAACTTTTTTTCTATTCATGCTAGCGACCTAAAACTTGTTTTATCGCATTCAGCGCGTCAGATTACGCCGGAAACGGTCGTCTTTGTTTTGATATTGCTCGAAACACGAAGTCGAAGTCCGTTTGTTTGTTTTTCAGATATCGGTTGGTAACTTTTTTTCTATACATGCTAGCGACCTAAAACTTGTTTTATCGCATTCAGCGCGTCAGATTACGCCGGAAACGGTCGTCTTTGTTTTGATATTGCTCGAAACACGAAGTCGAAGTCCGTTTGTTTGTTTTTCAGATATCGGTTGGTAACTTTTTTTCTATACATGCTAGCGACCTAAAACTTGTTTTATCGCATTCAGCGCGACAAATTACGCCGGAAACGGCCGTCTTTGTTTTGATATTGCTCGAAACACGAAGTCGAAGTCCGTTTGTTTGTTTTTCAGATATCGGTTGGTAACTTTTTTTCTATACATGCTAGCGACCTAAAACTTGTTTTATCGCATTCAGCGCGACAAATTACGCCGGAAACGGCCGTCTTTGTTTTGATATTGCTCGAAACACGAAGTCGAAGTCCGTTTGTTTGTTTTTCAGATATCGGTTGGTCACTTTTTTTCTATACATGCTAGCGACCTAAAACTTGTTTTATCGCATTCCGCGCGTCAAATTACGCCGGAAACGGTCGTCTTTGTTTTGATATTGCTCGAAACACGAAGTCGAAGTCCGTTTGTTTGTTTTTCAGATATCGGTTGTTAACTTTTTTTCTATACATGCTAGCGACCTAAAACTTGTTTTATCGCATTCAGCGCGTCAAATTACGCCGGAAACGGCCGTCTTTGTTTTGATATTGCTCGAAACACGAAGTCGAAGTCCGTTTGTTTGTTTTTCAGATATCGGTTGGTAACTTTTTTTCTATTCATGCTAGCGACCTAAAACTTGTTTTATCGCATTCAGCGCGTCAAATTACGCCGGAAACGTTCGTCCTTGTTTTGATATTGCTCGAAACACGAAGTCGAAGTCCGTTTGTTTGTTTTTCAGATATCGGTTGGTAACTTTTTTTCTATACATGCTAGCGACCTAAAACTTGTTTTATCGCATTCAGCGCGTCAAATTACGCCGGAAACGGTCGTCTTTGTTTTGATATTGCTCGAAACACGAAGTCGAAGTCCGTTTGTTTGTTTTTCAGATATCGGTTGGTAACTTTTTTTTTATACATGCTAGCGACCTAAAACTTGTTTTATCGCATTCAGCGCGTCAAATTACGCCGGAAACGGTCGTCTTTGTTCTGATATTGCTCGAAACACGAAGTCGAAGTCCGTTTGTTTGTTTTTCAGATATCGGTTGGTAACTTTTTTTCTATACATGCTAGCGACCTGAAACTTGTTTTATCGCATTCAGCGCGTCAAATTACGCCGGAAACGGTCGTCTTTGTTTTGATATTGCTCGAAACACGAAGTCGAAGTCCGTTTGTTTGTTTTTCAGATATCGGTTAGTAACTTTTTTTCTATACATGCTAGCGACCTAAAACTTGTTTTATCGCATTCAGCGCGTCAAATTACGCCGGAAACGGTCGTCTTTGTTTTGATATTGCTCGAAACACGAAGTCGAAGTCCGTTTGTTTGTTTTTCAGATATCGGTTGGTAACTTTTTTTCTATACATGCCAGCGACCTAAAACTTGTTTTATCGCGATCAGTGCGTCAAATTACGCCGGAAACGGTCGTCTTTGTTTTGATATTGCTCGAAACACGAAGTCGAAGTCCGTTTGTTTGTTTTTCAGATATCGGTTGTTAACTTTTTTTCTATACATGCTAGCGACCCCAAACTTGTTTTATCGCATTCAGCGCGTCAAATTACGCCGGAAACGGCCGTCTTTGTTTTGATATTGCTCGAAACACGAAGTCGAAGTCCGTTTGTTTGTTTTTCAGATATCGGTTGGTAACTTTTTTTTCATACATGCTAGCGACCTCAAACTTGTTTTATCGCATTCAGCGCGTCAAATTACGCCGGAAACGGCCGTCTTTGTTTTGATATTGCTCGAAACACGAAGTCGAAGTCCGTTAGTTTGTTTTTCAGATATCGGTTGGTAACTTTTTTTCTATACATGCTAGCGACCTAAAACTTGTTTTATCGCATTCAGCGCGTCAAATTACGCCGGAAACGGTCGTCTTTGTTTTGATATTGCTCGAAACACGAAGTCGAAGTCCGTTTGTTTGTTTTTCAGATATCGGTTGGTAACTTTTTTTCTATACATGCTAGCGACCTGAAACTTGTTTCATCGCATTCAGCGCGTCAAATTACGCCGGAAACGGTCGTCTTTGTTTTGATATTGCTCGAAACACGAAGTCGAAGTCCGTTTGTTTGTTTTTCAGATATCGGTTGGTAACTTTTTTTCTATACATGCTAGCGACCTGAAACTTGTTTTATCGCATTCAGCGCGTCAAATTACGCCGAAAACGGTCGTCTTTGTTTTGATATTGCTCGAAACACGAAGTCGAAGTCCGTTTGTTTGTTTTTCAGATATCGGTTGGTAACTTTTTTTTCATACATGCTAGCGACCTCAAACTTAATTTATCGCATTCAGCGCGTCAAATTACGCCGGAAACGGCCGTCTTTGTTTTGATATTGCTCGAAACACGAAGTCGAAGTCCGTTAGTTTGTTTTTCAGATATCGGTTGGTAACTTTTTTTCTATACATGCTAGCGACCTAAAACTTGTTTTATCGCATTCAGCGCGTCAAATTACGCCGGAAACGGTCGTCTTTGTTTTGATATTGCTCGAAACACGAAGTCGAAGTCCGTTTGTTTGTTTTTCAGATATCGGTTGGTAACTTTTTTTCTATACATGCTAGCGACCTAAAACTTGTTTTATCGCATCCAGCGCGTCAAATTACGCCGGAAACGGTCGTCTTTGTTTTGATATTGCTCGAAACACGAAGTCGAAGTCCGTTTGTTTGTTTTTCAGATATCGGTTGGTAACTTTTTTTCTATACATGCTAGCGACCTAAAACTTGTTTTATCGCATTCAGCGCGTCAAATTACGCCGGAAACGGCCGTCTTTGTTTTGATATTGCTCGAAACACGAAGTCGAAGTCCGTTTGTTTGTTTTTCAGATATCGGTTGGTAACTTTTTTTCTATACATGCTAGCGACCTAAAACTTGTTTTATCGCATTCAGTGCGTCAAATTACGCCGGAAACGGTCGTCTTTGTTTTGATATTGCTCGAAACACCAAGTCGAAGTCCGTTTGTTAGTTTTTCAGATATCGGTTGTTAACTTCTTTTCTATACATGCTAGCGACCTAAAACTTGTTTTATCGCATTCAGCGCGTCAAATTACGCCGGAAACGGCCGTCTTTGTTTTGATATTGCTCGAAACACGAAGTCGAAGTTCGTTTGTTTGTTTTGCAGATATCGGTTGGTAACTTTTTTTCTATACATGCCAGCGACCTGAAACTTGTTTTATCGCATTCAGTGCGTCAAATTACGCCGGAAACGGTCGTCTTTGTTCTGATATTGCTCGAAACACGAAGTCGAAGTCCGTTTGTTTGTTTTTCAGATATCGGTTGGGAACTTTTTTTCTATACATGCTAGCGACCTAAAACTTGTTTTATCGCATTCAGCGCGTCAAATTACGCCGGAAGCGGCCGTCTTTGTTTTGATATTGCTCGAAACACGAAGTCGAAGTCCGTTTGTTTGTTTTTCAGATATCGGTTGGTAACTTTTTTTCTATTCATGCTAGCGACCTAGAACTTGTTTTATCGCATTCAGCGCGTCAAATTACGCCGGAAACGTTCGTCCTTGTTTTGATATTGCTCGAAACACGAAGTCGAAGTCCGTTTGTTTGTTTTTCAGATATCGGTTGGTAACTTTTTTTCTATTCATGCTAGCGACCTAAAACTTGTTTTATCGCATTCAGCGCGTCAAATTACGCCGAAAACGGTCGTCTTTGTTTTGATATTGCTCGAAACACGAAGTCGAAGTCCGTTTGTTTGTTTTTCAGATATCGGTTGGTAACTTTTTTTCTATACATGCTAGCGACCTAAAACTTGTTTTATCGCATTCAGCGCGACAAATTACGCCGGAAACGGCCCTCTTTGTTTTGATATTGCTCGAAACACGAAGTCGAAGTCCGTTTGTTTGTTTTTCAGATATCGGTTGGTAACTTTTTTTCTATACATGCTAGCGACCTAAAACTTGTTTTATCGCATTCAGTGCGTCAAATTACGCCGGAAACGGCCGTCTTTGTTTTGATATTGCTCGAAACACGAAGTCGAAGTCCGTTTGTTTGTTTTTCAGATATCGGTTGGTAACTTTTTTTCTATACATGCCAGCGACCTGAAACTTGTTTTATCGCATTCAGTGCGTCAAATTACGCCGGAAACGGTCGTCTTTATTTTGATATTGCTCGAAACACGAAGTCGAAGTCCGTTTGTTTGTTTTTCAGATATCGGTTGGTAACTTTTTTTCAATACATGCTAGCGACCTAAAACTTGTTTTATCGCATTCAGCGCGTCAAATTACGCCGGAAACGGTCGTCCTTGTTTTGATATTGCTCGAAACACGAAGTCGAAGTCCGTTTGTTTGTTTTTCAGATATCGGTTGGTAACTTTTTTTCTATACATGCTAGCGACCTAAAACTTGTTTTATCGCATTCAGCGCGACAAATTACGCCGGAAACGGCCGTCTTTGTTTTGATATTGCTCGAAACACGAAGTCGAAGTCCGTTTGTTTGTTTTTCAGATATCGGTTGGTAACTTTTTTTCTATACATGCTAGCGACCTAAAACTTGTTTTATCGCATTCAGCGCGACAAATTACGCCGGAAACGGCCGTCTTTGTTTTGATATTGCTCGAAACACGAAGTCGAAGTCCGTTTGTTTGTTTTTCAGATATCGGTTGTTAACTTTTTTTCTATACATGCTAGCGACCCCAAACTTGTTTTATCGCATTCAGCGCGTCAAATTACGCCGGAAACGGCCGTCTTTGTTTTGATATTGCTCGAAACACGAAGTCGAAGTCCGTTTGTTTGTTTTTCAGATATCGGTTGGTAACTTTTTTTTCATACATGCTAGCGACCTCAAACTTAATTTATCGCATTCAGCGCGTCAAATTACGCCGGAAACGGCCGTCTTTGTTTTGATATTGCTCGAAACACGAAGTCGAAGTCCGTTAGTTTGTTTTTCAGATATCGGTTGGTAACTTTTTTTCTATACATGCTAGCGACCTAAAACTTGTTTTATCGCATTCAGCGCGTCAAATTACGCCGGAAACGGTCGTCTTTGTTTTGATATTGCTCGAAACACGAAGTCGAAGTCCGTTTGTTTGTTTTTCAGATATCGGTTGGTAACTTTTTTTCTATACATGCTAGCGACCTAAAACTTGTTTTATCGCATCCAGCGCGTCAAATTACGCCGGAAACGGTCGTCTTTGTTTTGATATTGCTCGAAACACGAAGTCGAAGTCCGTTTGTTTGTTTTTCAGATATCGGTTGGTAACTTTTTTTCTATACATGCTAGCGACCTGAAACTTGTTTCATCGCATTCAGCGCGTCAAATTACGCCGGAAACGGTCGTCTTTGTCTTGATATTGCTCGAAACACGAAGTCAAAGTCCGTTTGTTTGTTTTTCAGATATCGGTTGTTAACTTTTTTTCTATACATGCTAGCGACCTAAAACTTGTTTTATCGCATTCAGCGCGTCAAATCACGCCGGAAACGGCCGTCTTTGTTTTGATATTGCTCGAAACACGAAGTCGAAGTCCGTTTGTTTGTTTTTCAGATATCGGTTGGTAACTTTTTTTCTATTCATGCTAGCGACCTAAAACTTGTTTTATCGCATTCAGCGCGTCAGATTACGCCGGAAACGGTCGTCTTTGTTTTGATATTGCTCGAAACACGAAGTCGAAGTCCGTTTGTTTGTTTTTCAGATATCGGTTGGTAACTTTTTTTCTATACATGCTAGCGACCTAAAACTTGTTTTATCGCATTCAGCGCGTCAGATTACGCCGGAAACGGTCGTCTTTGTTTTGATATTGCTCGAAACACGAAGTCGAAGTCCGTTTGTTTGTTTTTCAGATATCGGTTGGTAACTTTTTTTCTATACATGCTAGCGACCTAAAACTTGTTTTATCGCATTCAGCGCGACAAATTACGCCGGAAACGGCCGTCTTTGTTTTGATATTGCTCGAAACACGAAGTCGAAGTCCGTTTGTTTGTTTTTCAGATATCGGTTGGTAACTTTTTTTCTATACATGCTAGCGACCTAAAACTTGTTTTATCGCATTCAGCGCGACAAATTACGCCGGAAACGGCCGTCTTTGTTTTGATATTGCTCGAAACACGAAGTCGAAGTCCGTTTGTTTGTTTTTCAGATATCGGTTGGTCACTTTTTTTCTATACATGCTAGCGACCTAAAACTTGTTTTATCGCATTCCGCGCGTCAAATTACGCCGGAAACGGTCGTCTTTGTTTTGATATTGCTCGAAACACGAAGTCGAAGTCCGTTTGTTTGTTTTTCAGATATCGGTTGTTAACTTTTTTTCTATACATGCTAGCGACCTAAAACTTGTTTTATCGCATTCAGCGCGTCAAATTACGCCGGAAACGGCCGTCTTTGTTTTGATATTGCTCGAAACACGAAGTCGAAGTCCGTTTGTTTGTTTTTCAGATATCGGTTGGTAACTTTTTTTCTATTCATGCTAGCGACCTAAAACTTGTTTTATCGCATTCAGCGCGTCAAATTACGCCGGAAACGTTCGTCCTTGTTTTGATATTGCTCGAAACACGAAGTCGAAGTCCGTTTGTTTGTTTTTCAGATATCGGTTGGTAACTTTTTTTCTATACATGCTAGCGACCTAAAACTTGTTTTATCGCATTCAGCGCGTCAAATTACGCCGGAAACGGTCGTCTTTGTTTTGATATTGCTCGAAACACGAAGTCGAAGTCCGTTTGTTTGTTTTTCAGATATCGGTTGGTAACTTTTTTTTTATACATGCTAGCGACCTAAAACTTGTTTTATCGCATTCAGCGCGTCAAATTACGCCGGAAACGGTCGTCTTTGTTCTGATATTGCTCGAAACACGAAGTCGAAGTCCGTTTGTTTGTTTTTCAGATATCGGTTGGTAACTTTTTTTCTATACATGCTAGCGACCTGAAACTTGTTTTATCGCATTCAGCGCGTCAAATTACGCCGGAAACGGTCGTCTTTGTTTTGATATTGCTCGAAACACGAAGTCGAAGTCCGTTTGTTTGTTTTTCAGATATCGGTTAGTAACTTTTTTTCTATACATGCTAGCGACCTAAAACTTGTTTTATCGCATTCAGCGCGACAAATTACGCCGGAAACGGCCGTCTTTGTTTTGATATTGCTCGAAACACGAAGTCGAAGTCCGTTTGTTTGTTTTTCAGATATCGGTTGGTAACTTTTTTTCTATACATGCTAGCGACCTAAAACTTGTTTTATCGCATTCAGCGCGACAAATTACGCCGGAAACGGCCGTCTTTGTTTTGATATTGCTCGAAACACGAAGTCGAAGTCCGTTTGTTTGTTTTTCAGATATCGGTTGGTCACTTTTTTTCTATACATGCTAGCGACCTAAAACTTGTTTTATCGCATTCCGCGCGTCAAATTACGCCGGAAACGGTCGTCTTTGTTTTGATATTGCTCGAAACACGAAGTCGAAGTCCGTTTGTTTGTTTTTCAGATATCGGTTGTTAACTTTTTTTCTATACATGCTAGCGACCTAAAACTTGTTTTATCGCATTCAGCGCGTCAAATTACGCCGGAAACGGCCGTCTTTGTTTTGATATTGCTCGAAACACGAAGTCGAAGTCCGTTTGTTTGTTTTTCAGATATCGGTTGGTAACTTTTTTTCTATTCATGCTAGCGACCTAAAACTTGTTTTATCGCATTCAGCGCGTCAAATTACGCCGGAAACGTTCGTCCTTGTTTTGATATTGCTCGAAACACGAAGTCGAAGTCCGTTTGTTTGTTTTTCAGATATCGGTTGGTAACTTTTTTTCTATACATGCTAGCGACCTAAAACTTGTTTTATCGCATTCAGCGCGTCAAATTACGCCGGAAACGGTCGTCTTTGTTTTGATATTGCTCGAAACACGAAGTCGAAGTCCGTTTGTTTGTTTTTCAGATATCGGTTGGTAACTTTTTTTTTATACATGCTAGCGACCTAAAACTTGTTTTATCGCATTCAGCGCGTCAAATTACGCCGGAAACGGTCGTCTTTGTTCTGATATTGCTCGAAACACGAAGTCGAAGTCCGTTTGTTTGTTTTTCAGATATCGGTTGGTAACTTTTTTTCTATACATGCTAGCGACCTGAAACTTGTTTTATCGCATTCAGCGCGTCAAATTACGCCGGAAACGGTCGTCTTTGTTTTGATATTGCTCGAAACACGAAGTCGAAGTCCGTTTGTTTGTTTTTCAGATATCGGTTAGTAACTTTTTTTCTATACATGCTAGCGACCTAAAACTTGTTTTATCGCATTCAGCGCGTCAAATTACGCCGGAAACGGTCGTCTTTGTTTTGATATTGCTCGAAACACGAAGTCGAAGTCCGTTTGTTTGTTTTTCAGATATCGGTTGGTAACTTTTTTTCTATACATGCCAGCGACCTAAAACTTGTTTTATCGCGATCAGTGCGTCAAATTACGCCGGAAACGGTCGTCTTTGTTTTGATATTGCTCGAAACACGAAGTCGAAGTCCGTTTGTTTGTTTTTCAGATATCGGTTGTTAACTTTTTTTCTATACATGCTAGCGACCCCAAACTTGTTTTATCGCATTCAGCGCGTCAAATTACGCCGGAAACGGCCGTCTTTGTTTTGATATTGCTCGAAACACGAAGTCGAAGTC